>NC_053392.1:213247119-213862119 GCF_905171765.1 Bufo bufo
TTAACTTTTAGACTTGGTAAATTAGATAGAATATAAGGGGAGAGTTGATTAATAATTTTACAGAGTTAATACACAAAGCAGTACTAATATAATCGAATTTGTCAAATTCATAAATTACTGGAGAGGATCTTCATAATTAGAGAGCAAACGAAGGACAGATTTGTATAGTTAGAATTGAATTTATTGGAAGCTGTATAAATTCCTTTTCACTTTGCTCTCCATAGTGACAGCCCTGTAAAGCTGAAATGTATCCATTTAACATTTCATAAGACATGCATATATAAAATTATGTCTGTATAATAGATACAGAGCTAAAAATAAAATCCTATTACTATGTAGCATTTAATAAAATTAAAGGGACTAAAGGGGTGGCCTGAATTAAATAAGGCCCCTTTCACAAGAGCGAGTTTTCCGCGCGGGTGCAATGTGTGACGTGAACGCATAACACCCGCACTGAATCCTGACCCATTCATTTCAATGGGTCTGTGTACATGAGCTTTTTTTTCACACATCAGTTATGCGTTGCGTGAAAAACGCAGCATGTTCTATATTCTGTGTTTTTCACGCAGCCCTGGCCCCATAGAAGTGAATGGGGCGTCCGTGAAAAACACATTTCATCCGGAAGCAAGTGCGGATGCGATGCATTTTTCACTGATGGTTGCTAGGAGATGTTGTTTGTAAACCTACAGTTTTTTATCACGCGCGTGCAAAACGCATCAAAACGCATTGCACTCGTGCGGAAAAAATGCAGATGCAGACAAGACTGACTGAACTTGCTGGCCAAATGGTGCGAGTTTCACTGAACGCACCCTGAACGCATCCGGACCTAATCCATCACGCTCGTGTGAAAGAGGCCTAAGTGATATTTAACGCTCCCCCCCTCTTCTTGTCTTCCCTGCCACTGATATTCCTGGCTACCGTGCACACAGGTCAATATGCAGCCAATCACTGGCCACAGCGGTATACAGGATGTCATTGATTAAGCCAGTGATTGGTCACAGTGTTAGGGCTCAATCAGACGGCCGTATGCTGTCCACAATACGTTGTGGATACGTTTTTTGCAGATTAGATGCCATCCCATTCACTTCTATGAGGCCCTTTTCTTCCATTGCAAGGCTCAGCAAAAAAAATGAAACATGTCCTATACATGTCAGTGAAAATCAGGACATGGCCCAATTGAAGTCTATGGATCAGAAAAAAAACGGAATGCAATCCGTTTTTTTGCGGACAGGCTGAACTGCATACGGCAGTCTGAATGAGCCCTTACCTGCATGCAGGAAATCATTGCTGCAGCCGGAAAAACAAATAGTGCAGCGCCGAAAAAAGCAGGTGAGAAAAGTGGTGAGTAATGAGTATCTGTTCTTTTGTTATTTTAACGCATTACAGAGGTTGTCTGAGTTTTTATTTAACTCGGACAACCCCTTTAACTGTAGCAATGGTGAAACTTTGTAATAACTTTTTTTGATTTTTACTATATGATCCAAAACCACCAACATGGAAACATTGTTTTCCCATAACAATAAGAGAAGGCATAGCACTAGGATATGCTATCACTTACTGATTGATGAGGGTCCAACTGTTTGGACCCCTCACTATGTTTAGAAAGAAGGGGTTGCCGCACTAGAAAAGTTTAATGCTGTGGCTCCATCACTGATTTTCCCTGCAGAAAGACAAATATTCCCGGCCACCTACTGTGCAGGGAACTATAGCACCAATCAGATGAGTGACGTTTTGTTGAAGTTCACTACAGTGGATGGCCAGGAGCACCACTATGTAAAACAAATAATTTTATGAATATCCACCAAAATGTCATAACATTAAATGATAGGAGTGACCATATATTCCTGCATAATAAACTGTGTGTTAGAGAACCATTGTTCTTAAACACCTTTTACTGAGCCATTGTTCTGGGCTCCCAGGGCAGGTAGTCTCATTATAACCACTAAAAATTAAATTAAGTTTCAACCCCTGTCAAGAGAAAGAACAAAATCAAAGGACCAATTACTGTTATTGGGAAGATGAAATATTTTATAATTTATAGTAAAAATATCTACAACTGGAGGAAGCGAATAAAGATAAATTTTATTAGACTTTTAATGACATTACCCAGTACAAATAAGAGCTAAACCTGCAGCAAATGGCCGTATCTTGAATTTAATTAACTGACCCTCTCCTATAAGCGTGACTTTTTTTGGTTTGTATTACCTCAGCTATATTACATCTTATTAGATTGTAGTCCAAGATGGACAATGATGCCTTGTATAATGTCATTTTACCTTGGTGAACAGGCTTAATTGTTTTCATCAGAGATGGGATTAATATAATCAAGGATCAGCCACATGTTCCAGAAGTGTGTTTTTAATTACAGAGATTTGACGTCAAAGTGGGTTATTTGCAGGTTAGATTTATATTTAGATCTATGGGTTGTAGGTGCAGTGCATTCGGAAAGTCTTCAGACCCTTTCACTTTTTTCATATTTTGTTATGTTTCAGCCAAAATCAAGTTTTCCCTATCATTCTGCACTCAATTCCCCATAATGTGAAAATAAAAACTATTTTAGAAATGTTTGCAAATTTATAAAAAAAGAAATAAAAAAATTGTGCAAGGACATAGGTATTTAGACTCCTTGCTATAACACTTAAGATTTAGTTCTGGGGCCTCCCATTTCTCTTGATCACCTTTAAGATATTTTTACACCTTAATTAGGCTCTACCTGTGGTAAATTTTGTTGATTGTGCATGAATTGGAAAGACGCACCGCTGTGTATATAATATCTCACAGCTGAAAATACGTATCAGAGCAAAAACCAAGCCATGAGGAGGAAAGAACTGCCTGTAGAGTTCAGAGACAGGATTGTGGGGAGGCACAAATCTGGAGAAGGGTAATAATTCTGTTGCACTGAAAGTTTCCAAGAGCCCAGTGGCCTCCGTAATTCTAAAATATAAGTGTTATGCAAACGGGTGTCGACCCACTGTGCCACTGACTGGGTATACTCTGGAGTGGTGTAACTAAGCCACAACCTGGTCTTCACTAGAGTCTCTGATGTTGAGGATAGGCTTGGGCCATTAGCTTAGTTGCCAGGGGCTACTCCAGAGCAGTCCCCGAGACAGTGGCAGCTGACCAGGGGGACAGAGTACTCGGTGCAAGCACCAAAGGGACTTGCGTGGCCAGGAAGCTCCAGGTCTGGACAACTGGCAAACAATCCAAGTCAGTAAGCGAAGTCCGAGGTCAGAGGCAGGCGGTAAACAAAGTCCATAAATGAGATTCAAGGTCAGGGGCAGGCGGCAAACAGGCAAAGTTCATAAACGAAGTCTGAGGTCAGAGGAAGGCGGCAAACAGGCAAAGTTCAGGAGTTCAATAAGCAAGGTCCGGTACTCAGCGAAGCAAACAAGAGAGACACCTTGGAGATAGACAAGCTAAAAACACAAGGTTGCTCAGGCATCTTCCTGTAGTAGGAAGCGCCTTTAAATACCTTCTGCAATCCAGCCATAGGCTGGTGAGACAGAGGGCGTGTATGTGTTGCTTCATAGGTGAAGAGAGTCACACCCACACAAGATCAAGTCTCCAGCAGGAAGGAAACTCTGGCATGGAACACAGATAGCATAGTTAAGCTACCTGCTGCCCGCATTTGTCAGCATGGTGGCAGGAGGAAAAAGAGGGCGCCGGCACGGACCGCTGGGCTAACAATAAGAAGTTTGGAACAACCAGAGCAGTCTGCAACATTTCGGTGGTCACTCCCCCTTCATTAGGCATGACCCCCAAAACGTCACAGATTGCGTGTCTGAACATGCTGCCTCTCCACCTGAACTGAACTGTCTCCTTGAATGAATAAGTACTATTGGAGTGCCTTGGATTGTATTCAGATGCTGCAGTTTTTTCAATTGCCATGGATAATGCATTAGAATTTGTGCTGTGAAACTATGATGATGCACTTTATCTGAAGAAGGAAATGCACTTTAAGTGAAGTCGTTGTTGTGTCCTGTATATGAAGTATAAGTATATTAGACCTATGGCAATTAATTAAAGGAGTTTTGCAGTTTGTTTAAACTGATGATCTATCCTATCTCAATGGCGGGGGTCCGACACCCAGGACCCCCACAGATCAGCTGTTTGAGAAGGTAGCGGTGCTCCAGGAGTGCAGCGGCCTTTTCACTGTTTACCGCAGGCCCAGTGATGTCACGACTTGTGTCAACTGGCCTGGGCGCGGCTAAGCTCTGTTCACTTGAATGGAGCTTAGCCGTGCCCAGGCCAGTTGATACAAGTCGTGATGTCACTGGGCCTGCGGTAAACAGTGAGTAGGGAGCGGTGCTCCTGGAGCTCTGCTGCCTTCTCAAACAGCTGATCATCCGGGACACCTGCCGATCAGATGCTGATGATCTATCCAGAGGATAGATCATCAGTTTAAACAAACTGCAGAACCCCTTTAAACTGAAGCCTGAACAATAGAATAATAAGAATCTCTGCGTCGGATTATAAATAAGATTGATTTCCTTGAAGAAGATAATGTAGCTGCAGGATATTACTAGCTGTTAGTTTAGGCTGTGAGCCCGAATACTCTGACTACTCCTGTGTTACTGGGGTACTATTGTGCGAAGTGGTACAAAGTGGAGATGTTGTCATCTCAATCAATGAAATACAGCTTTCATTATCTAATCTTCACTAGTGTTAATCGCAAATTTTTATCCTAATTATCGGCACTTCGAGAATTCGCGAAAATCTAGAATATAGTGCTATATCTTCGTAATCGTGAATATTCTAGATTTTTTTTATCACTAGATATACCTATAATCTTTTTTTTACTTATTGTATATAGCTTCTCTTTATCCTTATTATACTATCTATCATCCATACTTTTTTATAGTTATTATTTTACCTATCATTAATACATTTTTATTAGAGGTGTTTTTTTTTACTTATCATTTATAATTTCTTTTTATAGATCCGATATTATTTTATTTTTAAAATAAATTATTACATATAACATACAATACACAACATATAACAGACAATCACACAAATGCTGTATGCCAAAAACCTGGTATGTGCAACCCAACAACCTATCCATGAGACAGGTACAGTCAGCATACTCATTTGCATAAACTTGAATATGGGAAAGACATGCAAATAGTGTTTCAGCTGAAAAACAAGGCAGATTCTTTTAATTTGCATGTATTTCCCATATTCCAGTTTATTCAAATGAGTTTACATGACAAACCAGTATAGAAAGGTTATTGAATATAATATTAGAACAATTAGAAAACTGAAATTTTTTATGCAGCCCTCCTAAGCAGTGAGAAAAGAGTTAGCTGGCATCCCCAATTTTTTTTTTTACAATTCTTGTCACCCTAATGATAATGATCTAGGTTCGCAGGTCATCCAACACAAATCAAGCAACTTTGAGGCTTACCGGTACCGAGTCAGATGAGAGCTAGTTTTATATGTCTCATAGTGCACAAGGCTGCTATTGTAAGTTATGCTGACTGTGCCTGTCTCATGGATAGGTTGTTAGGGTACTTTCACACTTGCTGCAGAGAGATCGGGCAAGCAGTTCCATCGCCGGAACTGCCTGCCGAATCAGGCAGAACTTATGCCAACTGATGGCATTAGTAAGACTGATCAGGATCCTTATTAGTTAAAAAAATGCTTGATCAGTCGAAAAAATGCATTGAAATGCCGGATCCGTCTTTCCGGTGTCATCCGGCAAAACGGATCCGGCATTTATTTTTTTCACCTTTTTTTCAGTCTGCGCATGCGCAGACCGGAAGGACGGATCCGGCATTCCGGTATTCTTAATGGGAAAAAATGCCGGATCCGGCATTCAGGCAAGTCTTCAGTTTTTTTCGCCTGGGAGATAAAACCGAAGCATGCTACGGTTTTCTATTTTGCCTGATCAGTCAAAATGACTGAACTGAATACATCCTGATGCATCCTGAATGGATTGCTCTTCATTCAGAATGCATGGGGATATGCCTGATCAGTTCTTTTCCGGTATAGAGCCCCTGTGGCGGAACTCTATGACGGAAAAGAAAAACGCTAGTGTGAAAGTACCCTTAGTTTGCATATGCCTGGCTTTTGGCATACAGCCTTTGTGTGATTGTCTGTTTATTACATGTTATAGGTAATGAAATTGTATGCGCATATTACATTATTGATTTTTGCAATAGTGAATTTTGGCAAAATATTTGTGAAGTATCGTGAATTTTAATATTGCCTATGCCGCTCATCACTAATCTTCACCAGAAATAATGGTGTATATATCCTTTTACTAGAAAGACCAGGACTGAGCTTTGAATAGACTCTGATGATCTGTCATGCAGTAATGTACAATATATCAGCACAAAGTATCAGTCAAGGAATTCCAGCACAAGACCATGAAATATTAAAGAGATGAACCAAATCTATTATGAGCAGATTAACTATCTGCTTATGAATGGATAAAATTAGCCATGACTTTCTCAAGGTTGAACATGTCTATGTACTGATTAATTGGAGGCAGACAGGAAACATGATGCATGTAACAGTATAAAAAAAAGCAACAAAATAATCCGGAGACCTCTGTCTCTAGTAAACTCCTTAAAGGGACTCCTGCAGCCGCATAAACTTATATCTCAGGGAAATCCTGCACAATTCCTGAATAGGTGCATTTTACAGGAAGCTGAATAGCCAGGACAGATATCCTATATTTAACCCCTTCTCCACAGGCTGATTTTATATTTGTGCATTTTTGTTTTTCACGTCATCCTGGAGCCATAACTTTTTAATTTTTTTCATTCACATGGCCATCTGAGGGCTTGTTTTTTTTGTGGGACAAGTTGTACTTTCAAGTGGCACCATTTTATATTGCATACAATGTAGTGGAAAGCTTGAAAAAAATTCCAAATGGGGTGGAATTGGAAAAACAAAATGCAATTCAACCATAGTTTTATGGGATTTGTTTTCACAGTGTTCCCTATGCAGTAAAACTGATCTGTTACCTTCATTCTCCAGGTCAGTCCGATTAAAGGGTTTCTACCACCACATTTTGACCTAATTAGCTGTCTGACACTAGCGATCTGCTAGTGTCTGCTCTACCTAACCATGCTATTGTAATACTTTTCTCTGCAGCGGTTACCCTAAAAAACGAACTTTTATTGCTATGCAAATGAGCCTCTAGGTGCTATGGGGGCGTCATTTCAGCACCTAGAGCCTCCGTCTACTCACCATGTCTTAGGATATATGACCGCGGCACTCGATTTTGATAATCAGATATATTTATTTATTAGATACTCCATCCAAATATAGACATAAGTTAAGGCCAACGTTTCGGTCTCATCCCGAGACCTTGATCACGGCCTGAATATATGATGTCTCTGGTGTGGTGGATGGTCAGTCGACTGACCATCCACCACACCAGAGACATCATATATTCAGGCCGTGATCAAGGTCTCGGGATGAGACCGAAACGTTGGCCTTAACTTATGTCTATATTTGGATGGAGTATCTAATAAATAAATATATCTGATTATCAAAATCGAGTGCCGCGGTCATATATCCTATAACTTGATTGCTATTACCGCTGAGCATCGGAACTCAACCACGGAGTGCCGTCCAAACAACCTCAAAAATACTCACCATGTCTGCCGCCCAGCTCGTCCCTCCAGCCCGCCCATCTCCTCTAGATTGACATCCTCCATCGCGGCCGAATTCTCGCGCCTGCGCCGTGTGCGTCTGTATTTGGGGCAGGCGCAGTGACTGTCAGACCGCTCCCTGCGCCGCCATCTCCACTGCGCCTGCGCATCTCCACTGCGCCTGTGCATCTCCACTGCTTGAGGCCGGGCGTCGTCTGTTCCTGGGAGCACTCTGACGTCATCGGCGCAGGCGCAGTGGAGATGCCGGCGCAGGGAGCGGTCCGACAGTCACTGCGCCTGCGCCGAATACAGACGCACACAGCGCAGGCGCGAGAATTCGGCCGCGATGGATGCAATGGAGGCTGTCAATCTAGAGGAGATGGGCGGGCTGGAGGGACGAGCTGGGCGGCAGACATGGTGAGTAGCAGAGCCTCTAGGTGCTGAAAAGACGCCCCCATAGCACCTAGAGGCTCATTTGCATAGCAATAAAAGTTCGTTTTTTAGGGTAACCGCTGCAGAGAAAGGAATTACAATAGCATGGTTAGGTAGAGCAGACACTAGCAGATCGCTAGTGTCAGACAGCTAATTAGGTCAAAATGTGGTGGTAGAAACCCTTTAAAGAGATAACACATTTTTATAGTTTTTCTTGTGTTTTAACAAAATAAAACTTTAAAAAAAAAAAAAAAAAAAAAGATTATAGATGAAGTAGATAGGCACACTTCATCCAGGATTACCCAGAGACTTCTGTATCCTTCAAGCTATTTATTGTTGTAAACATCCATTCTCCCTTTGAAATCTGTCATTTCTCAGGTACATACATCTCTATTAAAATACATAAAACATAAAAAAGGATAATAAAACAATGAATAAGACTAAAAATTAAATAAATATAAAAAGATGGTAATGGTGTGTTGTCTGTCAACTATATGGCCACCACAAAGTTGCTTTGGTAAATTGTGAACAGTCGCAGCTTCATTGGTGGTGTACTACATACAGTATATGACAGATAATAATAGTAATAGTTCACTCCAATCATGATATAAATGAATATATATCTCAGTATGTGCTGACACATATATAGTTTTGCTGAGTTATATAGTTTTACCTAGTATAACTTAATGAACACATAGAATCAACCTATTTGTTTTGTATAATGCAATATGCAGAGGTCCTGTTTTAAAAAAAAAAAAAACAACAACTGTTTTTCTTTCTTTGCATCACTATATTTTGACTCCCATAACTTCTGCATCTACGGAGCTGATTGAGGAATCATTTTTGTGGGGCGATCTGTAGTTTTTAGTGGTACTGGATATATTGAAAAATGCAAAAAGATTATTTGTTGGGTGAAACTGGAAATCCTGATATTTTGTGTGTGTGTGGGGAGGGGGGTGTTTATGATGTTCCCTGTGGACAAAAAATGGTAAAATTACCTTATTCTAAGGGTCAGTATTTTCACCATGGTTTATTTATACTGTTCTTCAAAAAAAAAAAAAAACATTACATTTTATTTGTATCTCTACATACCGTGTAAGGGTTAGTTTTTTGCAGGGTGAGTTATTGCCACCATTTTAGAGTACATATGACTTGTTAATCTTTTTTATTCCCATTTTTGTAGGGCAAAGGTGACCAAAAATTATTTTTTTTCCGTTACAGTGTTTATCATGCAGAGTGGAGCTTTCAGTGTTTATCATGAAGGATAAATACTTCAGAGCTTAGCTCACAGCATGCTTTTATTTTTTAATCCTATATGGAGCTATATAAACTCCAATGCAGTGAGCTCCCTCTAGTGGCAGCCAGAGGAGTCCCGTATCAGAAAAAGGGGACTATGACATGAATTTATGTATTTAATAATCAAATATGTAGAATATGAGAGGTCAATTGGAGTAAACATTGGAGGCAGATGACAGCAGGCATTGTCAATTCCCTACATGTTGAAATGACATTCTCAATAGTTAACTTATGAAATCATGAAGGGTTACGTTTCCTTTACAATAAGAGATCTTTGTACGTACCATATGAAAGCAAACTAAATTATGGCTGTTTTCTGCCTTCTTGGGAAAATGTGGTGTAAGAAGGTACAAGGAATCATCGTGGATGATAGGTACGTGTCACCGAGGTTCCTGGCCTCGGTGGAGTAATAGCCGGTTTTTATGTGTCAGCAGCAGTTGCTGTTTGACACCTTGGTACTTAGCATGGCTGCAATAGCTGATCCGGGACGGCTCTTACTGGGAGTAGTCAAAGTGCTGGGTGGGTGACTACTCCCCACATTCCAGGCCGGGTTTTGCCAGGCATAAAAACCAGCCAGCACTGCCAGGTGGAGAGGATTACCTCCGTCTGACTGTGGAGCTCAGGAGGTCTGTGTGCTGGGATCTGGGGCCTGTGCTGGGCTGGAGAGCGGAGACCCGTGTTTCAGGGGAACAGGCCGCCTAAAGCCTGTATTTGAACTTTCTGAGGAAGAACTACCACCAAGGTGACTTTTGTTTTATTAACTTGCCATTGGGTGTGAAGTAACACCAACACTGCAAAAGTGATGTTTTGTTTTTGACCTTATGTGTGAATAAACACTGAAGTTTGAATTACGAAAATGTATTCTGCCTCTGTACTGCGCCCGCTTATCCTAACTACCAGAGCGAATCCCCACAGTGGTTTTCCCTTTTCTTTGAATGTATTACTCTTTTCTGCCTCCAGAGGTAACACCGATAACCTCTACTGGTGATTCTATTTTTAATGTTCATTGAACATTACTCAGGGTAAAGAGTGTTCTGTTTAAATATGGTACAGACACCTAGCTACCGCTATCTGTGTCGGAGGACTAAATAGCACTGTCTGTTGTGCTCTTTTGCCTGGTATAATGCCTGGCCGCATGGCCCTTTGTTAGTGATTTTGTTGTGTTGTTTATTAGACTATATCCAGTCTGCTAGGTTTGTGATCATAATCTCCTTATATGCAGTTGGTTTCATCTGCATTTCCTGTAAGTGCATTAAAGTTATCCCGTTATGCTTATTTTTGACCCACTTTGATTGACTGGGGTTTAGTATGTGATCAGCCTGACTGTGAATAGTGGGTGATGCTCCCGTTCTTTGTCAAGTTTGCTTTGCTGTTGACTTTTTTCTATTTTGTATCCCTTATTTTGCAGTTTTGGACTCTGCACTTCTCCATTGTGACCGTGTCTAGTTTTTGCAGCATTATTTGGCGCTGTACTGTGACTACTTTGAAATCAGAAGGGTCGGTGGCCAGATGCATAAGTACCTTATGCTCCTCAGCATTAAATAATGTTGAGTGAATCGAAGCATCCAAAGTGGAATTCGATCTGAAATTTAGGAAAAATTTGAGTTGAATTTCCTCGAGCTTGGTGGTAACAATTTTTTTCCCTAAAATGGCAGCTAGAGTTGTCTTAGAAAGAAGTGAAAAAAAATACTCACCTCCTCCACTTGCTTGAGCAGAGGCAGTCTGCTCATCTCTTGAGTGGAAAAGATCTAAACCCAAAAGGCCATAATACACTTGAGTATTACTGTTTTTAATGGCCATTAGACAAGTGCACATCTGTCTAAGCGGCCATTAAAAATGGTCCCATTGATTGATAGGCTGAATAGGGTTTTAACATAACGATTCATGATTAATTAGTAATTAATCAAATTTCTTGTCAAAACTTGGCAAAGCTACAGAATTGAATTTTTCAAAACTTTGTTCATCTCTAATTAGATGATTAGATTGCTATGTAGCTGGCTGGCGGACATGAGGACGGCTGAAAACCTAAACCCCCCCCTTCCCAAGCATTGGCCCACCAGGAAATTTCACGGTAAAGTCTATGGCCAGTTTGCCCCTAGTAACCATAAAGGCAAAATCAATAGGTACTGCAAAGCAAATTCATGTCAACTGGACCTGGAAACCTACTAATGGTTTGGTTGAGAGAAGAATTCAGACCATTTTCAAGCGGCTCTGATGCAGAAAAAAACTCTGTGCTAAAATGTTACCATAGAAGGTAATCTTTTATTTAAAACGTCAACGCGTTTCAGGGGCGAACTGCCCCCTTCATCAGGACAATAAAACTTTCTTATATAAACTTCGTTTGGGCGCGATATGCAGAGACACGGGGCGGGAAGGGGGCAGGTTCAGGGGCGGGAAAGAGTGGGGTGTTACTGGGATAACGTGACCTCCCTCCAAAAGGGCGTTAGCCAATGCTCGTGTTGTGAGGACGGGATGGGGGCGGAAAGGAGGTGTCGCTAAGATGCAGTGACCTCCTTCCAAATTGGAGTTGGCTAATGATCATGTTTTGTGGGCGGGACGGGTGTCGCTGGGATGCAGTGACCTCCTTCCAGATCAGAGTTAGCCAATGGTCTTGTTTTGTGGGCAGGACGGGTCGTCAGCTGGTTGCCGGGTATGTGGTGAGCGGTGTATATCAGGCGTCATGCCTACGAGTGACGTGTATGGGGCGTGTGTTAGCACAGTCACGTGATTCTCTATTGTGACGTATGGTGGGGCGTGCCTGTAGGATCCACACGGGGCGGTCATGTGCCGTACAGCGCTGGAGTCGGGACACAGGCCGGAAGAGGCCTGCATCGCATTGCTCCAAAGAGGTAAGTATAAGTGTTAATTATTTATTTTTTTAACTGGCAGTCTGGCACATAATGTTATTATACTGGCACATGATTGGGGAATTTGGGGGGGCCCCTGGAATTACTGGCACATGATTGGGGGGGGGGGGGGTCTGGTATTACTACTGGCACATGATTGGGGGGGGTCTGGTATTACTACTGGCACATGATTGGGGGGGTCTGGTATTACTACTGGCACATGATTGGGGGGGTCTGGTATTACTACTGGCACATGATTGGGGAGGTCTGGTATTACTGGCACATGATTGGAGGGGGTCTGGTATTACTACTGGCACATGATTGGAGGGGGGTCTGGTATTACTACTGGCACATGATTGGAGGGGGGTCTGGTATTATTGGCACATGATTGGAGGGGGGTCTGGTATTACTACTGGCACATGATTGGAGGGGGGTCTGGTATTACTGGCACATGATTGGAGGGGGGTCTGGTATTACTGGCACATGATTGGAGGGGGGTTTGGTATTACTGGCACATGATTGGAGGGGGTTTGGTATTACTGGCACATGATTGGAGGGGGATCTGGTATTACTGGCACATGATTGGAGGGGGTCTGGTATTACTGGCACATGATTGGGGGGGGGGGGGGTCTGGTATTACTACTGGCACATGATTGGGGAGGTCTGGTATTACTGGCACATGATTGGAGGGGGTCTGGTATTACTACTGGCACATGATTGGAGGGGGGTCTGGTATTACTACTGGCACATGATTGGAGGGGGGTCTGGTATTACTGGCACATGATTGGAGGGGGGTCTGGTATTACTACTGGCACATGATTGGAGGGGGGTCTGGTATTACTGGCACATGATTGGAGGGGGGTCTGGTATTACTGGCACATGATTGGAGGGGGGTTTGGTATTACTGGCACATGATTGGAGGGGGTTTGGTATTACTGGCACATGATTGGAGGGGGATCTGGTATTACTGGCACATGATTGGAGGGGGTCTGGTATTACTGGCACATGATTGGAGGGGGGTCTGGTATTACTGGCACATGATTGGGGGGTCTGGTATTACTGGCACATGATTGGAGGGGGGTCTGGTATTACTGGCACATGATTGGAGGGGGGTCTGGTATTACTGGCACATGATTGGAGGGGGGTCTGGTATTACTGGCACATGATTGAGGGGGTCTGGTATTACTGGCACATGATTGGGGGGTCTGGTATTACTGGCACATGATTGGGGGTGGTCTGGTAAAGGTAAATTAAATATTTTAATTAGCTATTAATTTGCAAAAATATATTTTACATTATTAAGTGAAAAAGTCCTTTTTTTCTTCAGATTGACAGCTGACTGCACGATCCTGTATATAGCATTAAGGTAAGAAACAATATATGCAGTGTTATATTTGTTTTAAATGTCGCAATGGTTTTGCGGCTCCCAGTTTTTTTTTTCCTTCGGAAACGGGTCCAAGTGGCTCTTTATGTCTTAAAGGTCGCAGACCCCTGCCCTAGAAGATAACCTAAAGAGTGAACTCCTACACTCTTTGGATACTATGTTCCTACAGATATATATACAGTCAGGTCCATAAATATTGGGACACTGACACAATTCTAGCATTTTGGGCTCTATACACCACCACAATGGATGTGCAATGTAACAAACAAGATGCGCTTTACCTGCAGACTGTCAGCTTTAATTTGAAGTATTTACATCCAAATCAGGTGAACGGTGTAGGAATTACAACAGTTTGCATATGTGCCTCCCACTTGTTAAGGGACCAAAAGTAATGGGACAGAATAATAATCATAAATCAAACTTTCACTTTTTAATACTTGGTTGCAAATCCTTTGCAGTCAATTACAGCCTGAAGCCTGGAACGCATAGACATCACCAGACGCTGGGTTTCATCCCTGGTGATGCTCTGCCAGGCCTCTACTGCAACTGTCTTCAGTTCCTGCTTGTTCTTGGGGCATTTTCCCTTCAGTTTTGTCTTCAGCAAGTGAAATGCATACTCAATCGGATTCAGGTCCGGGGATTGACTCGGCCATTGCAGAACATTCCACTTCTTTCCCTTAAAAATCTCTTTGGTTGCTTTTGCAGTATGCTTTGGGTCATTGTCCATCTGCACTGTGAAGCGCCGCCAATGAGTTCTGAAGCATTTGGCTGAATATGAGCAGATAATATTGCCCGAAACACTTCAGAATTCATCCTGCTGCTTTTGTCAGCAGTCACATCATCAATAAATACAAGAGAAGCAGTCCCATTGGCAGCCATACATGCCCAGGCCATGACACTACCACCACCATGCTTCACTGATGAGGTGGTATGCTTAGGATCATGAGCAGCTCCTTTCCTTCTCCATACTCTTCTCTTCCCATCACTCTGGTACAAGTTGACCTTGGTCTCATCTGTCCATAGGATGTTGTTCAAGAACTGTGAAGGCTTTTTATGATTTCGTTTGGCAAACTCTAATCTGGCCTTCCTGTTTTTGAGGCTCACCAATGGTTTCCATCTTGTGGTGAACCCTCTGTATTCACTCTGGTGAAGTCTTCTCCTGATTGTTGACTTTGACACACATACACCTACCTCCTGGAGAGTGTTCTTGATCTGGCCAACTGTTGTAAAGGGAGTTTTCTTCACCAGGGAAAGAATTCTTCGGTCATCCACCACAGTTGTTTTCCGTGGTCTTCCGGGTCTTTTGGTGTTGCTGAGCTCATCGGTGCCTTCCTTATTTTTAAGAATGTTCCAAACAGTTGTTTTGGCCAGGCCTAATGTTTTTGCTATCTCTCTGATGGGTTTGTTGTGTTTTTTCAGCCTAATGATGGCTTGCTTTACTGATAGTGACAGCTCTTTGGATCTCATCTTGAGAGTTGACAGCAACAGATTCCAAATACAAATATCAGACTGGAAATGACCTCTGTACCTTTTATCTGCTCATTGTAATTGGGATAATGAGGGAATAACACACACCTGGCCATGGAACAGCTGAGAAGCCAATTGTCCCATTACTTTTGGCCCCTAAACAAGTGGGAGGCGCATATGCAAACTGCTGTAATTCCTGCACCGTTCACCTGATTTGGATGTAAATCCCCTCAAATTACAGCTGACAGTCTGCAGTTAAAGCACATCTTGTTTGTTTCATTTCAAATCCATTGTGGTGGTGTATAGAGCCAAAAATGTTAGAATTGTGTCCATGTCCCAATATTTATGGACCTGACTGTACATGAGAACATAGCCCCACGTGGACTAAGAATAGGTATTGTTCCCACTTTTTCTGACTATCCCACATTCTCCTACGAATGGAACGATTACTTAGATCAGTGTGCCGTAGGGCTAATGCGAATTATCTCTCACAAAAGAGAGGCACTTGCCGCAAAGCATATAGTAATGATCGAAACAATAATGAAAGACCTACAGTCCTTCACCCATCATCCAGACTACACAACAATGAATCACAATCTAACTAATAGAATATATCAGAATGAACAGAACATTATAGCCAGTAAAGCAAACAAACTACAAAGAGATAGATTAGATAAGGAACAAGGGAAATATAGGCTAGCACATAACAATAGAACCTATTCTAACCCCATAGCCCCACACAAACGGGAACACAACAAAGACATCCCTCCAGATTACAGACCCAGTACCAATTATGATGTTAAAACACGTTCGTTTATCAACCAAACCTACAAGAAACCATACAACAAAGATATGACCAAAACAGAAAATAAAGATAAGACTAGAACAGAAAACTATGGGAAGGAGACAGCTAACCCTCGAGAAAAAAATCAGACACCATACACAAAATCCAAATACAACAGTCTATATTCATTACAAAACCCTATAACTATGACGACAAAAAAACATGTCCCCAATCCCTCAGCCAGCCAGACACCCAGCAATAGGTCCATACCACTGCCGGATCCTCTCCCTCCCCAGAAAAGCAATACATTACCCATGGCGAGTAACAAACAATACAACAACGGAATCACAACACATGTATAACCCAATGATGGCCACTCCATTGGAGTACACCTCCAACTACTCCACAAAGAAGATGGACCCAGATCCATCAACTGATGAATTTTTAGAAAAATTCAGAGCACTCAAAACAAAATATTTTGACTACAAAAAGAGCAACCCAACAATAAAAGACACTATTATAACTCCTTTATCTACAACATCTAGCCCCAACAAAAAGACTCACACTTGTGAGACCCTCGATCAGATAACAGGTGAGAGAGGAGAAAAAAACTGACCCATCTACCCTA
Organism: Bufo bufo; assembly: GCF_905171765.1. Classification (NCBI taxonomy): domain Eukaryota; kingdom Metazoa; phylum Chordata; class Amphibia; order Anura; family Bufonidae; genus Bufo; species Bufo bufo. Next base: position 213,263,564 of record NC_053392.1, read on the forward strand.
AATTTCATACTAGATGACAATATCAACGAATCCAGCTTCACAATACACCAAACCTCAACACAAGAAACTAATGTGGAACACGAACCCTTAATCATTATTGACAACAGTATAGCAGGTACATCAGCCCTGGTTCCTTTTTTAGACCATACCAAACAGACAGAACTAACACACAATATCACAATGAGATACAAGGAAACTGTGAACCCATACAAAACGAGCACCCAACACATAACAAAATTCTTCAAGCCTACCCCCGGGAAAAGAAAATTCAAACCCGAGGATGTATGGGAGGCCAGCATCAGAAGAACAAAACTAGTATAACTACAAAAAAAGACAAAAACGCTACAAAAATCACTCCCACACCAACAGTGAAAATTTTAAACTTATCATCACATGAACTCACAAAGTCAGAGAACAGCCTCCTACAAAAAGGACTCTCTTTCTGTCCACATAATAATGTCAATATGTTTGAATTGTACTTAGACATCCAAAAGTTCAGAAAAAACCTGACCATAAAAAGACATTTTGAACACAAGAATACAAAGAAAAAAGATAGCATTATGAATACAAATACAGAAGAAATGCAAACATTCAAACACCAAGAAGTGCACCCCAAATCTTGTTTTTTCCCAGTCCAAAGTCAGGGACACCTTATACCAAAATCTTTTCATCTGATATCAGCAGATTTAAAAAAAATTGCCTCAAAACAAAATCCCAAGAAACCCCACACTAATGGAAACCTGTCCTATCAGGAAACGTGTGCCATGAGGAGCCTTAAAAACAATGAAAACTTAATAATTCGCCCAGCTGATGGGGGGGGGGGGGTAGTAATACAAAATGTAGAGGAATATGAAAAAGAAGCATACAACATCCTTAATGACACCGATTATTACCAGGTAACACACAATAATCCCTTCCCAGACATAACAAAGAGGCTTTTAAGCCTTGTAAAAAAGGCCCATGAAAATAGATACATAAATAAAAAAGAAAAAAAATTCCTTATACCAAAGGCACCGTCTAATCCCTATTTCTACCACTTACCAAAAATACATAAAAATATAGATAACCCCCCGGGGAGGCCCATTGTGTCAAATACAAACTCATCAACAAGCAACCTATCACACTATCTTGATCTATTCCTTCAACCATATGTTCAGAATCTACCGAGCTACCTACACGATTCGAGACAGCTAATGGAAGAAATCGGTAATATAACATGGAAAAGCACCTATGCACTATTCACTATGGACGTTACAGCATTATATTCAAATATTGAACATAATTTAGGTATTGACTGCGTGTAAGCTACACTACGCAACGATACCACCCTAAAAGAGTTTACGTTTTATCACATATCATCAATGCCGTGGTACCGCAATGGGTACGAAAGTGGCACCAGCTTTCGCAAATATATTCATGGGCCATTTTGAGAATACGCACATTGTTAATGGGCAGATCGTCTACTACAAAAGGTATATAGACGATATCTTTATTATCTGGGATGGCGATGAGTGTTCAGCTTTAAAATTTCACGAGAAACTTAATAATACAAATTGGGGGATTACCTTTACCCCAAATTACCAAAAAACTCAAATAGACTTTTTAGACATTTCCATCACCATCAGAAATAATATTCTTACAACAAAAACATATTTCAAACAAGTCGACACCAATAGTTATATACATTATAAGAGTTTCCACCATAAAAAATTGCTCCAAAATGTACCATACAGCCAATACAAACGCATATGATCTGGAAGGAGGTCCCTGCATCCCAGCGACACCCGCCCCGATCACACAAAACATGATCATTAGCCAACTCCGATTTGGAAGGAGGTCACTGCATCTTAGCGACACCTCCTTCCCGCCCTCACAACACGAGCATTGGCTAGCGCCCTTTTGGAGGGAGGTCACGGTATCCCAGCAACACCCCACTCTTTCCCGCCCCTGAACCAGCCCCGTTCCCGTCCCCTGTGTCTCTGCACATCGCAGATTCTTCCCCGTAAGCTGGACGGGAATATTCCAGCAAGGCGACTTATAGGTGTTGTGACTCGTCACAACCCTACATGGTAAGCACAATCTGTGTATTTATATTATTATTGTCTGTAAGGTTCTACACACGAGGCGCTGCCTCCTTTTCGCTTTTTTTCTTCTATGGAAACCTACTAATGATAGACAATAAGTCACCAAGACGCCAACAAAAATCATCTCCTAAAGTATGATTTTTTAAAAACTTACTGTACTACTGATAAAAAAAAATCTTTTTTTTTATCTTCACATTTTTGCACTTGACATTATTGGGCCAAATATCGAGACTGACTTAACAATCACTGTAAACTCTTAGGTACAGTAAGTCTAAATAAAAAGTATTTTCTCATATTACTCAGATTCATTGTATAGCAGTTACAGAACAAAGCAGTTTCGCGATCACTCAAAAACGCAATCATCAATTTCAACTAAACTTGGTATACACATCCCTTGCTACCTGGAAAGAAATCTTGTGGGGGTCACAGCTCTCTAGGACGTACCGTTCCTGAGATAGTCCCAAAAATGACCTGCATTAGCCAATACAAGCCTGCAAGTCTTTCTCTTCATATCCCAACTGCCATACACCCGGTCACATGTCCCTTATCAGCCAATAGAAGCTCGAAGGCCCTTAGTCTCCACATACACACAGTTTTACTCCAGGTTTCCATAACAACCCAGCCATTTTTCTTCACTGCTGTAGGTCAGCTTTAGGCTAGGGTTACACAACGACATGTGTCTTGCGACAACAAGTCCCACGGCTAGGGTACAACTACACTACTACATGTGTCGCGCGACATTGATGTCGCACGACAATTTTTATAATGATAGTCTATGGTGTTGCACTGCGACATGTGACATGCTGCGACTGCGACGCAGTTGCAGCATGTCACAGTGCGACACCATAGCCTATCATTATAAAAAATGTTGCGCGACACATGTCGTTGTGTAGCCCTAGCATTAAAGGGACAGGGCACTGTGGAGGTCACTGTTAAGGCAGCAGGGTACTGTGGAGGTCACTGTTAAGGCAGCAGGGTACTGTGGAGGTCACTGTTAAGGGGGCAGGCCCCTGAGGAGGTCACTGTCAAGGGAGTGGTGTGCTGTGAAACTCACTGTTAAAAGAGCAGGCTGCTGTGAAGGTCAAAGTTAAGGGGATAGGCTGCTGTGGAGGTCCCATTTTAAAGTGGCGGGGCACTGTGGGGGGGCCAGTGTTAAGGGGTGGGGGACTGTGGAGTTCACCGTCATGGGGGATACTGTTGATATCTTTTAACGACACACAAACATTAAATGAAATATACCCGTGTGAAGCGGGGTCCTTCTGCTAGTATATATATAATAGCCATTAGTGAGGGGATAAAAATTGAATTTTATGGCAGCATATTTCCGCTTTCCTTGGAGAATGTAAACTCAGTATTTGTTTCGGCTTGTTTTATGATTGCTGGAGTAGAGATTAGCTGCTGGAAAAAAAATCTGTATTGTATGGAGGTATTGTATGGATTGACGAGAACAATAAACCCCACTCCTATTCTAAAGTACATAAAACTGTCTCAAAGGAAACATAGCAAAGTACCGCATATGACTAAAGTTATGGCCCTATTATATATTATGATATATAAATGTATGACACAAGATTAAATGTCAAGATGCTAAATGATCTCGCACCAGCATTTTAGTGCATTTTCAATATTCTTCACTTGAAAGTCTGCACATGGTTATATATATTTATATCACTGATGTCCAGGTTCTAATGTTTTCATTTTAGCGTCCCCAGTTTGCTGTAAAAATACAATTTTATAGGTGACATAAACCAGTTTTGGCTTAATCAGCCTTTTGTGAGCTAGGTTCTAATGTACCCCAAGTCGGAAATCTAACAGCCACTGTAACAACACCATGATCAGTGTTCTTATGAGACAACCCTGAAATATTAATAAAATAACTCCCCCCCTGATTTTAATACAGTCAAATACATAGCCAATTTGGTCATAAGGGGGTTGTCAACTATTGTCACTCTCTTTTTATAAAAGGATCCACTGTATGTAAAATGTTCACAGGTTGTTCTGGTGCTGGCACCACAAGTGATCAGCTGTAATCTGCAGGGATCACTGTAGCAAGTATTGAATTCCCTAAAAATAAAAAACAATCCCTGTACATATGCCCTATTAGGGCATCATGAAGGGGGGTTCATTTAGGCTATACATATTATGCATAGAGATGCAGGGTTCAGATAACGATCTGCGTTTTTATCTTTAACTGGATACATCAGTACAATGTATCTGGGAATAAAACAAAGGCATGCTTATCATAAGGCCTAATATGTATCAGGCACCAGGCTGTCCATTTATAACAAGTAGTAGGCACCAGACTGACCACATATAATGGTAATTAGACACCAGGCTTGACCACATATAATGGGAATTAGACACCAGGCTGACCACATATAATGGGAATTAGACACCAGGCTGTCCATATGTAACAAGTATTTGGTACCAGGGTGTCCATATATAACATATATTAGGCACCAGGATGTCCATATATAACACATATTAGGTACCAGGTTGTCCATATATAACATGTATTAGGCACCAGGATGTCCATATATAACAGGTATTAGGTACCAGGCTTACCATATATAACATGTATTAGACACCAGGATGTCCATATATAACAGGTATTAGGTACCAGGCTTACCATATATAACATGTATTAGGCACCAGGATGTCCATATATAGCAGGTATTAGGTACCAGGCTTACCATATATAACAAGAACTGGGCACCAGACTGACCATACAGTATATAATGGGAATTAGGTACCAGGCTGTCCATATATAACATGTATTAGGCACCAGGCTGACTATATATAGCATTTGTTAGGCACCAAGCTGACTATATATAACATGTATAAGGCACCAGGCTGACCATATACACTCAACTAAAGAATTATTAGGAACACCTGTTCTATTTCTCATTAATGCAATTATCTAGTCAACCAATCACATGGCAGTTGCTTCAATGCATTTAGGGGGGTGGTCCTGGTCAAGACAATCTCCTGAACTCCAAACTGAATGTCAGAATGGGAAAGAAAGGTGATTTAAGCAATTTTGAGCGTGGCATGGTTGTTGGTGCCAGACGGGCCGGTCTGAGTATTTCACAATCTGCTCAGTTACTGGGATTTTCACGCACAACCATTTCTAGGGTTTACAAAGAATGGTGTGAAAAGGGAAAAACATCCAGTATGCGGCAGTCCTGTGGGCAAAAATGCCTTGTGGATGCTAGAGGTCAGAGGAGAATGGGCCGACTGATTCAAGCTGATAGAAGAGCAACGTTGACTGAAATAACCACTCGTTACAACCGAGGTATGCAGCAAAGCATTTGTGAAGCCACAACACGCACAACCTTGAGGCGGATGGGCTACAACAGCAGAAGACCCCACCGGGTACCACTTATCTCCACTACAAATAGGAAAAAGAGGCTACAATTTGCATGAGCTCACCAAAATTGGACTGTTGAAGACTGGAAAAATGTTGCCTGGTCTGATGAGTCTCGATTTCTGTTGAGACATTCAAATGGTAGAGTCCAAATTTGGCGTAAACAGAATGAGAACATGTATCCATCCTCTGATGGCTACTTCCAGCAGGATAATGCACCATGTCACAAAGCTCAAATCATTTCAAATTGCTTTCTTGAACATGACAATGAGTTCACTGTACTAAAATGGCCCCCACAGTCACCAGATCTCAACCCAATAGAGCATCTTTGGGATGTGGTGGAACGGGAGCTTCGTGCCCTGGATGTGCATCCCTCAAATCTCCATCAACTGCAAGATGCTATCCTATCAATATGGGCCAACATTTCTAAAGAATACTATCAGCACCTTGTTGAATCAATGCCACGTAGAATTAAGGCAGTTCTGAAGGCAAAAGGGGGTCCAACACCATATTAGTATGGTGTTCCTAATAATTCTTTAGGTGAGTGTATAACAGGAATTAGGCACCAGGCTGACTATACATAACAGGAATTAGGCACCAGGCTGACCAAATACACCACAGCACATATTAGGCACCAGGCTGACTATATATAACATGTATAAGGCACCAGGCTGACCGTATATAACAGGAATTAGGCACCAGGCTGACCGTATATAACAGGAATTAGGCACAAGGCTGACTTATGTAACAGGTATTAGGCACCATACTGGCTATATATAACAGGTATTAGAGAACAAGTTGGCCATGTATCATGAAAAACCTCCTTTGTGATTCTGGAGTTCAAAGTAGAGAAGCAAAAGAAATATCCTTATTTTGCCGATACTACAATCAACACTGATGAAGGGGTTAAACAGCCAGGTTCGATGGTTTCAGTAGCAACACAAACTGACTTTTTAATTAACTAGATGCAATATAAAGTTAAACACTGCATCCAGCCTTCTAGATAGATGTCTTGAAATAACTAAAGCAAAACAGAAAATTGTCAGATCTTGTGTTTTGTATTCCGTATTAGTATGCAAGCACCAGAATTTACATACAGAGAATTAGCAGATTTCCACTTCTGTTGTTTTTTCAATCACTACTTGATGTCTCACGTTTAACTAAAGATTCTGAATGACATTGTTACCATCTGGTATCATCAAATATTACTGCATGGTTTTCATCCGTTTTCTTTGAGAATCCTTCCGCAGACTTCTGTACCTTGAGATGCTGCCTGTACCGGGCTGACATACTGCTTTATGTACTTGGTGTGCACTGCTATTGAAGTTGTGATGAACTCCAGATGTTTACTGGCTTCCAGGACATTATCAAAACACAAAAGCAGGTATAATACAGATCAGAGAAGTTTTGGAAGGATTGTAATGTTTTTTTTTTCTAGCCAAAATAAAAATGCAGTTTTTTTTGCATTGACCTTTAATGACAATGGTGGTCAGATTTCTGTTTTGTCAGTTTCGCCAAGTGGACAAAGGGACATGTGTCACCCAGAGTTCCATATTGCAAATATCTTGTGATACAAATTTTTTTTCCATATAAAAACAATAAATTCTATTAACATTTTGCAATAATGCCATTGATTTTATCTCAGCTTGTCATGTGACAATGTGTTGCTGTGGAGCCCTAGCCTCTTATAAAAGGATGGATCCCACCAACAAACCTTCTGTTTAGGCCTCATGCAAAAATATAGAACATTTTAGGCATTGTTACAATGGATTTTTTTTTTGCGGACTGCAAAATACATATGGTCATGTGCCTGTAGCCTTAATTGGTACTTAGACCTGTCTCGCATGGGGATCTATGCACATTTCATTAGAATCACAATGGTGGAGGAAAAGCATGGTCTCTAAGGCATTTGTGCTTTCCACATTGTCTGTAGACTGCACATATATCCATTGATTTTAATGTGTTCACAAATCAGTGATTTTTCATTGGCTGTGGGTCAGTGGAAATATCGCGGAAACATGCACTACTTTGGTCCATGATGCAGCCCAAACACACCCATTGAAGTCTATGGATCCATGAAAAAACACTGACACAATATGGATGGCATCAGTGTTCTGTCAGTGTTTCACGGACCATTCATGCTCTGGAAATTAAATCTCAGCTAAGCAGTGGCCGTGAAATACGGTTGACACACGAAGGGTAAAAATTTTTCCAAATGCACCAAACATGGAGTATTCATGAAGGATACATGGATGGATTTTCCACGGATGTCACACTGGCATAGAAATGTGAACAAGAGCTAAGTTGTGGCTGTAATATGAACTATAAAATATGACCATAATTACAGCTCTGTTCCCTTTATATGCAATAAAGCCTCATCAAGTTCACTAGATTTATTGTGATATTTTAAAGATATTTGGCAGATATAAGCTTATTCAAGATATATCAATTTTAATATGTATTGCATGTCTACAGCTTGTGCCAGCTCTCCATTCACTTCGATTCTGAAAGCAACCAGCCTACATCAGTTAACAGGGGTCACAAAACCCATATTCTCCCTGTAGGTGACGGTCCTAGAGGCGGTTCCTGAAACTATGACTTACAGTATATATATATATATCATGAATGTTGGAGATGAGAATAACACTTTAAGGAAAAAAAATGTCATACGGATGACCCTTTCAATATGCATCATTAAGGAGCCACACTGAATTTGGCGTAATAAATAGCTGGCACATAGGCCTTGCACGTGTACAGTAACTAGGGGACACTAAACACATGGGGCCAGATTTATCATTAGCTCAGGTCAGAATAATGGAGTGAAAAAGTCCCAAAAAAAGTCCCAAACGCTAAAACTGCGCACAAATTTGCGACTTTTTTCTGCTCTGCACTATGCTCGCCAGTTTTCTGAAAGTGGGCGTGTTTTCTTATGTAAATGAATCTCTAGACAGATTTACTATTGGGACTATTTAAAAAGTCGCAAAAAAGTCGCAATTTCACTCCAGTGAGGACCATGCTTATCTTCTGAGACTTTTTAATAGAACATGCGACTTTTTCATAAAAACGTGCGACTTTTTCGTAAAGATGTGCGACTTTTGTAAAGCTGCTTACTGACGGATAAACTGCTACCGTCAAACCACATTTATTACAGTCTTAAAGGGCCGATCATAAATCTGACTTGGCTAAAACTGACTTTAGCCATATGTGAAAGTGGAGTGAGCTGTCAGAGTAATGATAAATCTGGCCCATGATCCGCTGGGTAATTTTGTATAATTTATTATACCACTCTAGGAAATCTGCTTCTCTCGATTAATTGTACATATACAAATGAACAGTACCAATGTTAAAGTTTGACAATGAAACAAAGTTGTAACTGCACAGGAATTTAGGTCATTGAAAAGAGTGAATTTGTCCTCCTTTTGTAAGTATTTTTCTGCTTATGCTGCAGAGCAGTGCGGAGCAAGCAGCTGTTTGACCAGCAATTCCATTTATCACTGATGCCTCCATTGTTCTTGTCAATACAGAACAGGTACATCTTGCTCCTGCTGGGCTTGTTATGGTTTGGTGCTGACTTGTATCCTTTCCATTTCAGATTAATTGGATGCTTATGGTATCCTACACTGCTCAGCCTCATGCAGACGTCCATGGAACACGGTCCGTGAGATACCGGACTGGCATCGCAGGAGCGCACGGCGTCATTGGTTGCTAGTCCGGTATCTCACGGACAGTGTTCCACGGACGTCTGCATGAGGCTTTGCTAATTGGTAGCTAGTCCGGTATCTCACGGACAGTGTTCCACGGACGTCTGCATGAGGCTTTGCTAATTAAAAAATAAGACGCTTAAAATGAATAGCAGTTGATAAAGTTTACCTTGTCAATTAAAGTATAGTGCACAAACATCTTAGATCTGGCATCGGGATTCATCATGAGCCACTTTAAAGTTTTGTGATACGTATGAAACCACCAAAAACTATCAAAAGGCCCCCATGCACACGACCATGTCCGTTTTGCGGTCCGAAAATTTGCGGATCTGCAAAATACAGATGTGGTCTGTGTTGCATCCCCATTTTTTGCAGATCTGTTCTATTAATTTGCAGAACGTACATACTGATGTAGAAATTACATCTGTATATCCGTTCTGCAAAAAGATACACTATGTGCACAAAATGTGGATTACAGACCCATCGAAAACAATGGTTCCACAAATAAAATGCGTATGGCACACAGAATGTATTATTTTTATTTTTTTTGCAAATCAGCGATTTCCGGACCACAGAGTGGATACTTCCACTTCCATTATTCTCTCTATCAATCACTTCCAAAGCTATGTACATTTCTTTTTTCCTTTCTTTCTGCTCTTTCTTTCCACGTTGTCTTAGAAATATAGAAGACTGAAGGAGAAACAGACCACATGGTCCTTCTTGTCTATCCTTATATTATTTCCTTTTTATTTTTTTCTTAGGATACATACTGTACATATTTATCCCAAGTTTGTTGAAATTCATTAACAGTTGGTTGTCCATCCATTAGTAAGTGATGGCCTTTCCTCAGGATAGACCATCACTAGTGAGCAGCTACTGTGTAGAGCGTGTAGCTCTGTCACCAGAAGTCTATGCTGCACCCCTGCCAATCAGCTAGTGATCAGGATAGGCCATCACTAACCAAAAGCTGGACAACTCCTTTACATGCGTACTCAAAAACACTCAGTGACACGTATACAGCACATATACAGTTGCAAGAAATAGTATGTGAACCCTTTGGAATTATATGGATTTCTGCACAAATTGGTCATAAAATGTGATCTGATCTTCATCTAAGTCACAACAATAGACAATCACAGTCTGCTTAAACTAATAACACACAAAGAATTAAATGTTACCATGTTTTTATTGAACACACCATGTAAACATTCACAGTGCAGGTGGAAAAAGTATGTGAGCCCCTAGACTAATGACATCTTCAAGAGCTAATTGGAGTGAGGTGTCAGCCAACTGGAGTCCAATCAATGAGATGAGATTGGAGGTGTTGGTTACAGCTGCCCTGCCCTATAAAAAGCACACACCAGTTCTGGGTTTGCTTTTCACAAGAAGCATTGCCTGATGTGAATGATGCCTCGCACAAAAGAGCTCTCAGAAGACCTACGATTAAGAATTGTTGACTTGCATAAAGCTGGAAAGGGTTATAAAAGTATCTCCAAAAGCCTTGCTGTTCATCAGTGCACGGTAAGACAAATTGTCTATAAATGGAGAAAGTTCAGCACTGCTGCTACTCTCCCTAGGAGTGGCCGTCCTGTAAATTGCCACACAGCTCTCACATCCGCACTGACACATTGAAAAAGATGTCCTCCCCTCCAGGGCCGGTTTTAGACAAAATGTGGCCCTGGGCGGAATTAAAAGCTGGGCCCAAAATTCTGAGGTACTGTCACATTTATTCACTTGACTCAAGGGGAGAAGTCACCGCCGTGGCCCACAATTGGTTGCAGGCAGCGTCAAAATGGATGATGACATTCAGGAACCTGAGCAAAGGCCAGAGAGCACCGGAGCTGAGAGCCAGTGTCAGCAAGCAGGTAAGGCCCAGTTCACACTTCAGTTATTTGGTCAGTTATTTAGCGGTTTGCGGACCGCAAAAAATGGAACGGTCGTGTGCATGAGGCCTAACGCCTCATGCACACAACAGTTGTTTTTCTCGGCCTCCGTACCTTTTTTTTTTTGCAGATAGGATGGGGACCCATTCATTTCAATAGGTCAGCAAAAAATTGCTGATCATCCGTTTGTGTTCCGTGTCCGTTGTCCGTGTTTCCCTTCAGCAAAAAAAATTGTGCATGTCCTACTTTTTTCACATTTGCGGACAAGGATAGGCATTTATTACAAGGAATCTGTGGAAAAAAACGGATCCTCCAAAAAAACGGATGCCGCATCCATTTTTTTTAGCGGACGCACAATTTGCGGACGCAAAAAACAACTGTCGTGTGCATGAGGCCTAAGGGCTCATGCAGACGGCCGTTACTCGTCTGCAATATATGGGCACCGACCGTATCATGGATGCGGACCCATTCACTTGAATGGGTCCACAATCCAGGAGGAGCAGTGTAGAACGGAGGCACGGAACCGCACAGAAGCACTGTGAAGCCATGCGCTTCTTGCCGCCGCCGCAGTACAGTAATACACTCGTATACATCATACGAGTGTATTACTGTACTGCGGCACGAAGCGCACGGTGTCATAGCAACCAATGACGCCGTGCGCTCCTGCACTAAGCAGGATGCCAGGCCGGGATACCACGGATCGTGTTCCACGGACGTCTGCATGAGGCTTAACCCTGTTAAATAATCAGAAAACACTTGAAAATAGTCACTGTTACCAGTGCTCTGTATATAGAGACAGTGGGGACATGGAGATAATTTGTTCTCTGCATTCAAAGTAAAAAGTAAATAATGAATAGAAAGAAATCTGTTTTTTTTTAAATAAAAATGCAAGTAAAAATGAATTTTTTTTTTATAAATAAATGGATTTCTTTATTTGCCCAAACACTTAATAGCATTAAGTGTTGAGTTAATAAAGGAATCCACTTCTTTCGCTTAAGTCAGAATGCTGCCTTTCTTCCATAATTTAAAATAAATTGACAGAGACAGATAGATAGATATGAGATAGATAGACAGATAGATAGATAGATAGATAATAGATAGATAGATAGATAGATAGATAGATAGATATGAGATAGATAGACAGATAGATAGATAGATAGATAGATAGATAGATAGATAATAGATAGATAGATAGATAGATAGATAGATAGATATGAGATATAGAGATAGATAGATAGATAGATAGATATGAGATAGATAGATAGATAGATAGATATGAGATAGATAGATAGAGAGATAGAGAGATATGAGATATAGAGATAGATAGATATGAGATAGATAGATAGATAGATATGAGATAGATAGATAGATAGATAGATAGATAGATAGATAGATAGATATGAGATAGATAGATAGATAGAGAGATAGAGAGATATGAGATATAGAGATAGATAGATAGATAGATAGATAGATATGAGATAGATAGATATTAGATATAGAGATAGATAGATAGATAGATAGATAGATAGATAGATATGAGATATAGAGATACAGTTGCAAGAAAAAGTATGTGAACCCTTTGGAATGATATGGATTTCTGCACAAATTGGTCATAAAATGTGATCTGATCTTCATCTAAGTCACAACAATAGACAATCACAGTCTGCTTAAACTAATAACACACAAAGAATTAAATGTTACCATGTTTTTATTGAACACACAATGTAAACATTCACAGTGCAGGTGGAAAAAGTATGTGAACCCCTAGACTAATGACACCTCCAAGAGCTAATTGGAGTGAGGTGTCAGCCAACTGGAGTCCAGTCAATGAGATGAGATTGGAGGTGTTGGTTACAGTTGCCCTGCCCTATAAAAAAAACACACACCAGTTCTGGGTTTGCTTTTCACAAGAAGCATTGCCTGATGTGAATGATGCCTCACACAAAAGAGCTCTCAGAAGACCTACGATTAGGAATTGTTGACTTGCATAAAACTGGAAAGGGTTATAAAAGTATCTCCAAAAGCCTTGCTGTTCATCAGTCCACGGTAAGACAAATTGTCTATAAATGGAGAAAGTTCAGCACTGCTGCTACTCTCCCTAGGAGTGGCCGTCCTGTAAAGATGACTGCAAGAGCACAGCGCAGACTGCTCAATGAGGTGAAGAAGAATCCTAGAGTGTCAGCTAAAGACTTACAAAAGTCTATGGCATATGCTAACATCCCTGTTAGCGAATCTACGATACGTAAAACACTAAACAAGAATGGATTCCATGGGAGGATACCACAGAGGAAGCCACCGCTGTCCAAAAAAAACATTGCTGCACGTTTACAGTTTGCACAAGAGCACCTGGATGTTCCACAGCAGTACTGGCAAAATATTCTGTGGACAGATGAAACCAAAGTTGAGTTGTTTGGAAGAAACACACAACACTATATGTGGAGAGAAAGAGGCACCGCACTAACATAAAAACCTCATCCCAACTGTGAAGTATGGTGGTGGGGGCATCATGGTTTGGGGCTGCTGTGTTGCGTCAGGGCCTGGACGGATTGCTATCATCGAAGGAAAAATGAATTCCCAAGTTTATCAAGACATTTTGCAGGAGAACTTAAGGCCATCTGTCCACCATCTGAAGCTCTACAGAAGATGGGTGTTGCAACAGGACAACGACCCAAAGCATAGAAGTAAATCAACAACAGAAAGGCTTAAACAGAAGAAAATACGCCTTCTGGAGTGGCCCAGTCAGAGTCCTGACCTCAACCCGATTGAGATGCTGTGGCATGACCTCAAGAAAGCGATTCACACCAGACATCCCAAGAATATTGCTGAACTGAAACAGTTCTGTAAAGAGGAATAGTCAAGAATTATTCCTGACCATTGTACACCTCTGATCTGCAACTACAGGAAACGTTTGGTTGAAGTTATTGCTGCCAAAGGAGGTTCAACCAGTTATTAAATCCAAGGGTTCACATACTTTTTCCACCTGCACTGTGAAAGTTTACATGGTGTGTTCAATAAAAACATGGTAACATTTAATTATTTGTGTGTTATTAGTTTAAGCATACTGTGATTGTCTATTGTTGTGACTTAGATGAAGATCAGATCACATTTTATGACCAATTTATGCAGAAATCCATATCATTCCAAAGGGTTCACATACTTTTTCTTGCAACTGTAGATAGATAGATAGATAGATATGAGATATAGAGATAGATAGATAGATATGAGATATAGAGATAGATAGATAGATAGATAGATAGATAGATAGATAGATATGAGATAATAGATAGATGATAGATAGATAGATAGATAGATAGATAGATAGATAGATAGATAGATAGATAGATAGATAGATAGATAGATAGATAGATAGATAGATATGAGATACATAGATATTAGATGGATAGATAGATAGATAGATATGAGATATAGAGATAGATAGATATGAGATACATAGATATTAGATGGATAGATAGATATGAGATATAGAGATAGATAGATATGAGATACATAGATATTAGATGGATAGATAGATATGAGATATAGAGATAGATAGATATGAGATATATAGATATTAGATGGATAGATAGATATGAGATATATAGATAGATAGATAGATATGAGATAGATAGATAGATAGATAGATAGATAGATAGATAGATAGGAGATAGATAGATATGAGATATAGAGATAGATAGATATGAGATATATAGATATTAGATGGATAGATAGATATGAGATAGATAGATAGATAGATAGATAGATAGATATGAGATACAGTAGATAGATAGATAGATAATAGATAGATAGATAATAGATAGATAGATAGATAATAAATAGATAGATAGATAGATAGATAGATAGATATGAGATATATAGATAGATAGATAGATAGATAGATATGAGATATATAGATAGATATAGAGATAGATAGGAGATACATAGATATTAGATGGATAGATAGAACAACTATGTTCAAGGCAGCAAATAGTAAAAAAATAAAAAGCTACAGTGGGGGAGAAGGGGGGTGCAGAGGACAGGTCCTGTATATTCTCTGCAGGCTCTCTCCCCTCCTGTTAGTACCTATCAGGGCACATCAGCCCTTGTAATGTATTGCAGCACAGAGAGAGGAGAGAGGGAGCAGCAGCACATATGTCAGGCCATTAGAGGGTGACATTCTGAACTCACCAGTACTAGAGCAGGCTAGAGGAGGCTACTACATTCACAGTGCAGGGCCTCGGGTGAGAAAGAGAGGAAGGGGACGGGGCCAAGGTCTGCCTGACTGCTGTGGAGCCGGTGTTCTGTCAGAATACTATACCTTATCAGAATGCTATACCCTCGTCACTTCCTGTGACGCGGTCGCACCGGAAGTGACGAGAATCAGCTGGAGGAGGGGGTGTGTGGTGCTGCGCAAGGGCAGATCCACGGGTAAGTCAAAATTATAGCACCGACGCAGAAGAAGCGCCCACTTAATGCGCATGCGCGAAACAGGCCAGGACACACTGCGCCTGCGCCTGGAACCACGGCTGGGTAGGAGAGGGTGCGCACGCATGGCTATATACTCTCGTCGGCCACACACATCAGGATTACACCGCGTGTGCGCACTTAGGGGTTGGTAGATTTGTCAGTGCAAAATGTTCCATTAGATCTCCCTACCCCTAAGTGTGCACGAGTGGACACATCTCTCCTACCCAGCCGTGGCTCCAGGCGCAGACAATTGCAGACAAGAATAGGCATTTTCTATTAAGTGCCGGCAATGTGCAATCCGCAAAATGCAGAACGCATATCGCCGATGTCCGTGTTTTGCGAATCCACGGATCCGTGGATCCGCAAAACACACACGAACGTGTGAATGGACCCTTAGAGCGTTACTTACAGCTTGTCTAAATGTACAGGAGCCAGAGTAAGGGCCCTTTTACTTGGGCCAACAGGATGGGCACTGATCTGGAATCAGGAAGTTCATTTTGGATAATTTCTCACTTGTCTTCTATATTTAAAGGGGTTGTCCAGATTCAGAGCTGAACCCGGACATACCTCCATTTTCATAGTGTCACAGCGGTGTATATGGGCTGGTTAATATCACAGATTCTCAGCAAAATAGCTTTAGTTCAGCTCCTTATAAATAGGTTTGGTCACACACAGATAGTGTCACAGCGGTGTATATGGGCTGGTTAATATCACAGATTCTCAGCAAAATAGCTTTAGTTCAGCTCCTTATAAATAGGTTTGGTCACACACAGATAGTGTCACAGCGGTGTATATGGGCTGGTTAAAATGACAGATTCCCAGAAAAATAGCTTTAGTTCAGCTACTTCAAAATTGGTTCTGTTACACACAGATTGGGTCAGAGTGGTATGGCCTGAAGACAAGCGTCAGATCATGCAATGCTGTGCTGGTGCACTGCAATTGCGGTAAAATGGCCCCCGATGACCACTGAAAAAAGTGACTGAAAAAAAAACGCTCAGGGCAGGCACAAAATCTGTGTGCTCTGCACACACAAAAGATTGATGATTCTCAGCTGTAGATGTGCAGAATTTCAGGACTTTGTTGTATTTCTCCCTGCCTAATCTCTCCCTCACAGCAGCAGCAACCTATCCCTACACTAGGGAAGAGCAGAGTGACGTGCAGCGCTACGTAACTCCAGCTTATATAGAGCCTGGGTCACATGCTGCACTGGCCAATCACAGCCATGCCATTAGTAGGCATGGCTGTGATGGCCTCTTGGGGCAAGTAGTATGACGCTTGTTGATTGGCTGCTTTGTAGCCTTTAAAAAAGCGCCATAAAAATTGCTGAACACCGAACCCAAACCCGAACTTTTATGTAAATGTTCGGGTTTGGGTGAAAAAAATCGTAAAGTTCGGTACGAACCCGAACTTTACAGTTCGGGTTCGCTCAACTCTACATATGGACACTGTATCGTGGATCTGTAGTGTGCATGAGTCCTAATTCAATCCTAATAGAGTGGAATAAAGTTAGCAGTTTGTCGGCCATTTTAAATCCATAATATGATCTGTATCCACTTCCTTTTTTAGGTTTACAGTACTTATTAAAAACATATTAAAAACCATACAGCAAAACATTAAAGGGGTAGTCCAGGATTTCCATATTGTTTAAATCCACCCCCTGTGAAGGGGGGCATACTTACTTGCTCCCTGCTGCTTGGTTGTGAATCCTCCACTGTCTTCATTGCTTTTTGGTCTCTGCATGTAAACTTTCGGCATTGGACGGGGTCATGTGTGCTGCTACAGCCAATGACTGGCCTCAGCAGTGACATGTCCCCAAAGAGGTCCCCGCTTGGGGACACATCACCCCTTAGACGAGTCTTGGCTGCAGCAACACGTCACCCCGTCCATGTGGAAGTTTATATGTGGGGACTGCAGTAAAGACAGTGGTGGACCCCCAGAACCAGAATTGACCAGCAGGGAGCAGGTAAGTATGCGTCTCTGGCAGGGAGGGAGGGGGGAATTTAAAAAAATAAGTCAGTCCTGGAATTCAGCTCCAACAACATAAAAAAAATGTCTATTACTAAAGTGTGTCACTAGAATGACCCATCATTAAAATAGTTATGATAATGTATGGACAGAGAACAAACAGAATAGGTCTGAAAACATACAGATGTAGCCCTCATTATCTTGACTGGCTTAAGGCCTTAATGCAACATAAGCACATTAGAGTAAGGCCTCATGCACACGCCCTTTGTTTTGGTCCGCATCCGAGCCGCAGTTTTGGTGGCTCGAATGCGGACACATTCAATTCAAAGGGGCCGCAAAAGATGCGGACAGCACTCCGTTCCGTGGCCCCGCAAAAAAAAATATAACCTGTCCTATTCTTGGACAGGTTCTATTAAAGGCTGTCCTAGGCAGTTCTATTAAAGGCTGTCCGTGCCGTTCCGTGTTTTGCCGATCCGCGATTTGCGGACCGCAAAACACACAACGGTGCATGAGGCTTAATACAACAAATTGTGTTAAAATGATAATCCTGACGCAGTGGATGTCCAAATGAGGCCGGTTACATCTGTAAGATAATAGGTTGCAGTGGATGGTAGAAAACTCCTTGTCTTTAACCAAATAAACAAATGCTGCTCAGCATGGTGATCTAGAATCTAGAAATCTGACCCAGACTATTGAAAGCCGCACATAAAAGGAGCTACTGTAGTCATGTAGAACACACAACTACAAGCTCAGCTATGTATAGAAGGTTTCCTTTGTACAAATACAGCGAAAAGCTTTGTATTAAATCTTAGCGCTTGGCTCTTCTGTTCGCCCCAAGTCACCCTGGTCGCAAATATCAAACACGACACAGCTCTAAACCTTTTATTTCCATTATCATCACTGATCTTTATAATAAATTATGTAATATGGAGCATGAAAACAAAATAACGTAAGTCCCTTCGTCCCAAATGAATGTTTTAAGAGCATACTCACAATTTACACCCTAATATTTTTGGTTGGTGTCCACCACATGGGCAAGTTGAGGTTGAGGTACAGGCAGAAGCCCCAGCATCCAGTTAACACTTGATTCATTGGCAAACCGCATCGACTTGGGGCTTTTGGCCATGGTTTGGTACCTCTGTGAAACACCTACCGTAGGATATATCCACACCTAAAATGGAGCAGAAAAATCTGCAACAAAATTTGCACAAGTTTCATGGTGATTTGTCAAATATTTTTTCTGCAGATTTAGCACAGATTTCACTGTACAATATGCATTTCAAAGGTGAGTCTGTGATGGAAATCCACATAATAAATTGGCATAGTTGTCATTTTACATTGCATATTTTTTCTCCACAGCATCTGGATGAGATTTGTTTGCATCTACTGTAAAACCCTGATCTTTTCCGCCTGCAACTTCATAGTGACGTAACCTTAAAATGCAGAAAGAAAATTTGGCAAGGTGAAGATGAACGAATGACAGAACTGCAGACTTGTGCTTCTTAGTGCAGAACATGAGCAGAAGACCTTTCACTTGAGATGAACTACTTAGACAATATGACAGACATAAATCGCACTTGGGCTTGACATAATTCTGCTGCCTGGAACCCAACAAGGACAAACTAATGAGCAACATGGGAGACAAATGTAGGTCATTTTCTAATTATTGGAATACTGATGGTCATTACTGGGCATCTAACTATAATATATTATTTTGCTTTACGTCAGCAAAAAACTCAACAAAACACTGGCAAGAAGACAGGTCAGCAATGGTGTATTCACCCTGGATGGAGACCACGCCGCACCTATGGGACACATGGTGATGTACTCCTTCTCCTGCTCCCAGATTTACAATTAGAGCATTTTCCAGCAGTCACCACTTAAAGCGAACCTTTCACCAGGATTTCACCTAATAAACTATTAACAGTACCTTATAGATTATGCTCATTCTGTTTAAATGCATTCTTGTCCCGCTTTCCTGGGATGTATATTGATGAAAAAAACGACTTATAAAGTCCTTGTCTCCAGCTCCTGCAGTCACGGTGGAAGTCAAGGGGGTAGCCCTTCCCTCACTCCGGGCTGTACCTCCCCTGCCCTAACCCCTCCTCTAACTAGTGAAACTGACACCCGGCTCAGTCGCCGGGACCGCGCTTGTACTGGCGGCGCATGCGCCGTTGGTCTCAGTAGCAGCGCGATCCCGTCTAGGCGCGGACTGAAGCGCGATCCTGTGAGTGAATTGCGCATGCGCCTGAATAGAAGACAGGGAGGCATCGGGGATGGACGGCGCATGCACAATTCACTCACAGGATCGCGCTTCAGTCCGCGCCTAGACGGGATCGCGCTGCTACTGAGACCAACGACGCATGCGCCGCCAGCTACCCCGTTGACTTCCACCGTGACTGCAGGAGCTGGAGACAAGGACTTTATAAGTCGTTTTTTTCATCAATATACATCCCAGAAAAGCGGGACAAGAATGCATTTAAACAGAATGAGCATAATCTATAAGGTACTGATAATAGTTTATTATGTGAAATCCTGGTGAAAGGTTCGCTTTAAAGGGGACCTGTCATCAACTTTATGCTGCCTATACTAACGGCAGAATAAAGAAGAGACAGGTGAGTTGATTTCAGCGGTCTGACATTTATAAGTTAAAAGTAAATAGTTACCGAGATCCAACATCACAATCATTGCAGACTGGGCCTGGAAAAGAGTCATGGCCACCTGAGAAGAGTCATGGTTATTCATAAATTCCTGCTCTCCTGCCCACCTGCTGATGACGGACCCTCTTCTACCTAGTTTTCTCCCTTTGTCTCTAGGAGAGAACTGCCAATCATCAGCAGATGGGTGAGAGAGCAGGAGATTATGAATAACCATGAGTCTTCTCAGGTAGATTTGACTCTTTTCAAGGCCTGTACTGCAATGATTATGATGCTGGTTCTCAGCAACCACTTACTGTTAGCTCATGAGTGACACACCGCTGAGATCAGCATTTCTGTCACTATTTTATGCTGCCCTCAGTGAGGTCAGCATAAAGTTGATGACGGGTTCCCTTTAAGGGCTTGTTCACACAAACGGTTTTTGTGGTCCGTATACGGGCCGTTTTTTGCGTTCCGTTACGGTCCATATATGGAACCATTAATTTCAATGGTTCCTCAAAAAAAACGGAATGTACTCTGTATGCATTCCGTTTCCGTATTTAAGTTTTTCCGTTCCGTTGAAAGAGAGAACATGTCCTATTATTGCTCGCAAATCAGATTCCGTGGCTCCATTCAAGTCAATTGGTCCGCAAAAAACACTGAACACATGCAGAATGTACTCCGTATGTCTTCCATATCCGTTCAGTTTTTGCGGAACCATCTTTTAAAAATTTTATGCCCAGCCCAATTTTTTCTATGTAATTACTATATACTGTATATGCCATATAGAACGGAAGAACAGAACGGAAACGGAAACACTACTGAAAAAAAAACTGAAAAACGGATCTGGGAAAAAGAGCCCACAAAACACTGAAAAGACATACGGTCATGTAAACGAGCCCTAAAGGAGTATTCTGGTTACATGACGTTATCCTGTATCCACAAGGTAGGGTATAAGTATTTGGCCTCTTTCACAGGACCGTATGGCTTTTTCTGTGTTTTTCGGTCATTTTTTCACGGATCCGTTGTTCCGTTTTTAGTTTCCGTTGTGTTTCCATTTCCGTTCCGTTTTTTTCCATATGGCATATATGGTATACAGTAATTACATAGAAACAATTGGGCTGGGCATAAAATTTTCAATAGATGGTCCCGCATGTGTATGTGTTCCGTTTTTTTTTTGCGGACCCATTGACTTGAATGGAGTCACGGAACGTGATTTGCGGGCAATAATAGGACATGGAAAATACAAATGTGATAGCACTCTGCATCCAGCATTCTGCCCTGCCTCCATGCTGGATGAGGCATTGGTGTACATTTTGGCCAAAGCGTAATAAGCCACTCACCACGTCAAGGTCGCTTCTATTGAGTGGTCCCTAACACTAGTTCCTACCTGTTTATGGGCCATGACAGCCACACAAAGTCCAGGAAATGCAGGTCTGCATGCACGTCAAGCACACTCTGCTTTTAACCCCGTCCGGTGCCATTACAGCTTTCATCGGATCCAGGGATGCAAGTGCCAACATGCACGCTGAGCCCACTATATACTTCTCCTGGAGCAAAATGGCTACTGGTAAGTTCTATATAAGCAGACTCAGTTTTATACTGACTTTAAAACCAGCCTCCAGGACAGATTGACTGGTCAGGTGTGCATGACTCCAAGGAGATCGCCATGTTGGTACTTGCATCCCTGGATCCGATGAAAGCTGTAATGGCACCGGACGGGGTTAAAAGCAGAGTGTGCTTGGCGTGCATGCAGACCTGCATTCCCTGGACTTTGTGTGGCTGTCATGGCCCATAACAGGTAGGAACTAGTGTTAGGGACCACTCAATAGAGGCAACCTTGACGTGGTGAGTGGCTTATTACGCTTTGGCCAAAATGTACACCAATGCCTCATCCAGCATTGAGGCAGGGCAGAATGCTGGATGCAGAGTGCTATCACATTTGTATTTTCCGTTTGTATATGTATTTCGCCATAGTGATGTGCACCTACATACAGGTTGTGCTGACCCAATCCCCCACATTTTTTCTTTGTAATAATTGGACATGTTCTGCCTTTTAACGGAACGGAAAAACAGAAATACGGAAACGGAATGCATATGGATTCATTTTTTTTTGCGGAACCATTGAAATAAATGGTTCCATATACGGACTGTATACAGAACGCAAAAGACGGCCCATAAACGGGAAAAACGGTCATGTGAAAGAGGCCTTAGATCAGTGGGTGTCTGATCCCTGGGATCTCCACCGATCACAAAATAGCCATGTGATTGCACCTGGCTATCTCTGACAGTCCCATATAGGATGAATTGAGCGACAGTGCACTGGATAGTTATAAATTCCTATGTAGTTAGCTCCCCCTAGTGGTGGTTAAAGGAAGGCAGTTTTATAATTTACACTACAGTGTGAAGGGAAATGTAATGGAAATTTGCATGGAGCTGAGTTATTGATCCTGTTGTCTGGTATAAAAAAATATATATGGTATTCAGACAGACCGACAAAGATGAATTCAGTGTGGTCCAGAATACAACACCTTTTCTTTGCTGCTTACAAAAGTGCTGAAAGACATTGAATCTGGCATTTTTAGTCTAAACCGGATTCAACAGGGTATGCACAACTTCTGATTAATCTGCTATATGCTGGCGGACCGCAGGCATGGAAGATCATTAAAGGGGTTCTCCAGGAAAGAAAAATACATGAAAATACTAAAAAACATTCTTATAAATAAACTCTTAAATGCCTTTAATTATTTATAATGGCTCATTTTGTCTAGAGGACAGAGAAGGAGTTAAGATGGCCGCTGTCAGATTCCTTGACATGGAATCCGTCCTCCTAATGACACTGCAGGACGGCCTGTGTGAAGATGCAGAGCACAGAGCCCTATGTAATCTCCAGTCCGGTATCAACACTGTGAAGCTGTATATCATGTGCAGATGACAGCTGAGATAACTGCTCCGCTTTGTCCGTGTGCTTCGGAAAGGGGTTCATCTCATATTCACAAGCTGAAGTGTTTTCTAATGACGCTCCTCCCCACAGCAGCGCAACTGGTCCTCATTCCTACACTTCAGCTTGTGAATATGAGGTGAACCCCTTTCTGAAGCACAGGGACACAGCAGAGCAGTTATCTCAGCTGTCATCTGCACATAATATACAGCTTCACAGTGTTGATACTGGCAGAGACCAAAGATTGGATAGGGCTCTGTGCTCTGCATTCTCACAACGCCATCCTGCAGTGTCATTAGTAGGACAGATTTCATGCTCATAAGACCTCATGCACACAACCGTTTTTCGGGTCCGCATCTGAGCCGCAGTTTTTGCGGCTCGGGTGCGGACCCATTCACTTCAATGCTCCGTGTGCTGTCCGCATCCGTGGCTCTGTTCCGCGGCCCCGCAAAAAAAATATAACATGTCCTATTCTTGTCCGCTCTTTGCGGACAAGAATAGGCATTTATATTGCCGGCGCCTGTTTTGTTCCGCAAATTGCGGAAGGCAACATGGGCAGTCATTTTAACTCGTTTAGGCCCCTTTCACACGGGCGTCGCGGAAGAGGTCCAGATGCGTTGTGGGTACATTGCAGGAAACCCGCGCAAGTGCGCACGCAATTTCAGCCAGTTTTGTCTGCGATTGCGTTGCGTTGTTCAGTTTTTTTCCGCACGAGTGCAAAGCGTTTTAATGCCTTTTGCACGCGCGTGATAAAAAACTGAATGTGGTACCCGAACCTGGACTTCTTCACTGAAGTTTGGGTTTGGGTTCGGTGTTATGTAGATTTTATTATTTTCCATTTTTTGGAAGATAATAGCATTCTTTAATACAGAATGCTAAGTAAAATGTCCCTTGAAGTGAAAAAATGATAAAAAAATTACTCACCTCATCCCCTTGATTGCGCAGCCGTTATAGTCTTCTTTCTTCTTCTTGCAGGACCTGCAAAAGGACCTGCGCTGTCATCGCGCTCACCACGCGGTGAGCGCGGTGACGTCAGCGCAGATCCTGCAAGAAGAAGAAAGAAGACAATAATAGCTGCGCGATCAAGTGGATGAGATGAGTCATTTTTTTAATTATTTTTTAACCCTCAAGGGACATTTTACAAGGCATATTTAGAATCCACTATAGATCAGTGTTATTACCATAGCATATAGATAAATAAGACAGCAAAAAGTTTGATCGCACTGTCCTGTATACAACATTTATTTATTCCCTTCTGTTCTCTGCATGGATTCTGCCAGCCGTGGTGCCTGCAATGACTTTCCTTCACAAACAGAATGCGATGCCGACATTTCATGAAAGCAGATTTTTTTTTCTTTTGTTGAAGCTGTGATTGTGCTTGTTATCCGGCCACATAACTTCTGATATTTAAAATATAAATATATCAAAACGACCGCTTCTGTCAAAACTCACTTGTTAGCTCCCCGATACCCACTGATCCCATGGGAGAATGCAGCAATCATTCCTATGAACTGATTCTAATGGAATTTAAACTTGACACAGCCAATGGTAGAAAATGTCTCTTGGCTCATATTGAGAGCTATTGGTAATCAATAAAGCAATTCAGCAAACAATCATTTTAGTAAAGGAAAGAAAATGTTATATTTTTGTTAAACACATAATTGCTGATGATATTGGGCTGCCCACAGTTCCAGGAACCAATAGTTCACTATGATGTGAATATGAATTAAGCAGACAGAAAATTGTTGAGAAATAAATCTTTTATGGCTAATCCAAAGGAAATAATTATATTTTAGTAGTAACTATAATAAATCATATTGTTGGTGGCACAACATAACTAATTAGTCACACCATTACAAATACAGACTTGCTAATTCTTGCACACTGGTACAAGGAAGGACGTAACCAGACGGTTTTTAATCTATCTTGCGCTACTAATAACAATGGGAAAAATTTACTAACACTGTCTAATTTTTAGGCAGTGTAAAAGACTAGACAGCCTTGGGCTTCGTTCACACATAGACAGTGATCGCTGTTTGATCATTGATTGTGAGCTAAAAGCATGTATGTTTGTGTAGGCTAACCTTGTGGTTTCAGCTAACAATCACTGAGCAAACACTAGGCTTAAAACTACCCCATACTTATCACAATGGCTGATGCTGGATGATAAATCTGGCACACCTTTAGGTCTCTTGAACACGGTCCGCAAAAAATACGGATGACGTCCATGAGCATTCTGTTTTTTTGCGGAACAGAACAGCTAGCCCCTGATAGAACAGTACTATCCTTGTCCATTAGGCGGACAACAATAGGATAAACAAAAATACGGAAACGGAAGGCATATGGAGTACCTTCCGTTTTTTTAGCAGATCCATTGAAATGAATGGTTCCGTATACGGAACGCAAAAAACGGAAAGTAAACGGGAAAAAACGTTCATGTGCAAGAGGCCTTAGGGCTTGTTCACTCGGCCGTTTCCCCTCCAATGCCGTATTGTGGCCCGCATACGGCAGGTCCGCAATACATGGGGCACTGGCTGTGTGCATTCCGCTTAAATGGGTCCGCAAATCCGGAGATGCGGTGCGGAACGGAACCCCGGAATGGAACCCTACGGAAGCACTGCAAAGTGCTTTCGTGGGTTCCGTTCCATGCCTCCGCACAGCAGAAAGATAGAACTTGCTCTATCTTTTTGCGGAACAGATGGATCGCGGACCCATTCAAGTCATTTTCACGCAACGCACAAGTGATGCGTGAAAATCACGGCTCATGTGAACAGCCCCATAGAAATGAATAGGTTGGTATTCAGTGCGGGTGCAATGCGTTCACCTCATGCATCGCATCCGTGCGGACTACTCGCCCGTGTGAAAGGGGCCTAAATAATAATTATTTCTCTCCTCCTGGTCCAGGCATTCAAGCTCTGGAGTAAGATAACAGAGAGATATTAAGTCCTTCTTAGGCTACATTCGAATAAACGTATTTTGTTTCCGTGTCCGTTCCGTTTTTTTGCGGCTGGGATGCAGACCCATTCATTTCAATGGGTCCGCAAAAAATGCGGACAGCACACTGTGTGCTATCCACATCCGTATGTCCGTTCCGTAGCCCCACAAAAAAAAATAGAACTTGTCCTATTCTTGTCCGTTTTGCGGACAAGGATAGGCATTGCTACAACAAAGAACGGATGTCATATGGACGTGTGAATGTAGCCTTAGGCTACATGCACACGAACGTTGTTTGTTTCTGTGTCCGTTCCGTTTGTTTTGCGGTTAGGATGCAGACCCATTCATTTCAACCGTGTGCTGTCCGCATCATATGTCTGTTCAGTAGTCCCGCAAAAAAAATAGAACATGTCCTATTTTTGTCCGTTTTAGGCATTGTTACAATGGATCCGCAAAAAAAAAAAAAACGGATGGCATATGGATGTCATCCGTGCAATTTTCGGACCGCAAAACACATACGGTCGTGTGCATCTAGCCTTATACAGAGATTTTCATAGTACGGTAGCAAATCAGATGTACACAAATATTAAAACCACTATAACTTTTGTCATTAGTTTTACTGAGTTACAGTGAAAGGGTTTTCACACCATTAGTAGTGATGCCATATCTGCCTCAGTGGTCCTGAAGCCATCCTAGTGTTATATAATTGCTTTGAATATATCATATGTAAGCACAGTATATAGACATGAGATGTATCTTCCATATATCATATATAAACTCAGTATATGAACATGGACTGCATTAACTGAATTCCACTTTGGGTCATTATTGTGCATATACTATATAAGGATTTCTTATAATTCATTTCATATCCAATTCGTCGAATCTATAAAATGTTTCAATTCAGGTCTGAATCAATTCTACCTAAATCAAAAGTGGCCAGAAAATTGGTATATGATACTCTGAGGTCTCCTAGGAGTCATATTTTTTCTCTCTTCTGTCATTTTATTATGTTTTATTTTTGATCTCCCAGTCTCTGCCCCACTTTTTAATGTTCCAAATTTTGTCTCATATTGGGAGCAGATGATGTTTCAATACACATGGTGTTATAAAAAAAAAAGAAAACTGTGGCTTTTTGGAGCCAAGCATCCAAAAATGATGTCTTAATGGGGGCATATCTGCCCTTGTTTGTGCACACACAAATGTTAATATTAGAAGAAACTGTACCTTGTTCTGCACTAGCATCCAAAATTATACCTTAATGAGGCAGGTACCTCTCTGTGGAAAGGGTAAGGAAAAATATAAGGTTTGTAGACGTAAAACATACAGTACAGAGCATGATGGTAGGCAGGCACCATCAGCAACGAAAGATCTATTAATTAGCCTCAGTCAGAGGTGTTTAAATCGTTTTGGATCTCTGCCTCATTCTTTTTGACAGATGTAAGAAGGACAACTTTGTTTGGGTGTGACGACTTCACATGCTGTGCAGAGAACCTTCTCTGGGAAGATACTGGAGGCTGAACAAGATAGTACAGCGAGACCAAACTGAGCTAGTTTTGGCCACTGTTCCAGTATACCTGCCCAGAATTCCATAAGGTCAGGGAATGGGATATGTTGCATGGAAAAGCCACAGTCCAAGTAGGACTGAACCTGGTTGTTCAGGCTGTATGTCTGATTTTCTGATTTGCATCAGCCTGGCACAGCAGATAAAAAAACTGTTCCATCTTGTTCATGATACTGAACTGGCTGCTGTGTTTTTGCTACTTGTGGTGGGTGACTCGGTAGGAAATGTAGAAGGGTCTCTTGGTCAGACACATGGGCAGTACTCGTCTGCTTCCCAACAGCTACAGGGTAGCTAAGAAGATGTGGAAGCTGTTTTTCTTTTTCCACAGTGTCAGACTCAGAGGGGACATCAACATCTTCCTGCCGTGACTGAAATGAGTGAGCCATCCAGTCCACAATGTCTTCCTCTTTGTCCTCAATAATAATGTGGTGCCTATCGGAAGTGAGGGAGTACTGTGGCCTGCTGCCCCCACTGCTACTATCGGCCAGACGGCTGGTGCTGCTACTACTGTTTGCACTATAGCCACCCACATTATGACTCTTGATGACAAGGCATGGGTCTTATTTTTCATTTTATTAAGAAGCCTATAAATGAAAAGTCACAGGTTTGGCACACAGATTATTAAACAGTAGCAAAATACAGATAGAGGTACAATTAAATGTCCCTACTCCCTTCCCCTCTACAAACACACTGTATACTGGTATAAACAATTTACAATGGTAATACAATGCATTGAATGAAACTGGTATATTAACGTAGTACAATGTGTTAACTAAAACTGTACGGTATCTTGACCTAAAACAAATCATTGGATAAAATTGCTGTATTAATGCAGTAATTGCAGTACAATGTGTTCACTAAAACTGCATGGTATATTGACACAATACAATGCGTGGAAGAGGTGTAAGAGAGGTGCAATTATATGTCCCCGTCTAAAAACACACTGGTACTGAAGCACTGAAATGGCCTGAAGTGCTTACTAATACATAGCAGCAAAATTGAAACTGGTTTTTAGAAAAAAATAAAAAAGGGGGCAGTAGAGCAACATTTGCAGCCGATGATCTGATCTGTGGAAGCTTGAGATTTTTTTTAAGAAAAAAAGGCTTGCTGGATGTTTATATAAAGAAAAAAATAGGTGCAACATAAACTTTCCATTTTCCAGCAGCTGTATGAAAACAGTACACACACAGAACTCTAAATGACCAGTCCCTCATTGTGCTTTCAATAATAAAACCCTGACTTCTACCTATTGCTTAAATCTACCTAATTAAATATGTCCTTATACTGTCCCTATACTGTGTCTACCACACCTAGATTACCCGCTTGTATTTGTAATTGTTTTGTTACAGACAAAGCCAAGATGCATGCTCTCAGATTGCAAGCTAACCTCAAATGGAGTAGCTGGCTTCTGAGACTGAAGGACCTTCCAAAATCCTGTCCCCTGAATGGCTCATAGCCTGTCTGTCAGCCTCTGAGCCAATTAGGGCAACCCCATTCTTTTCAAGGTGATGTGATCCTCCTTCTTCATGCCCTGCCATATTTCCGGTCAATTGTCACTATAAAATGGTGCTGGCGCAGTTTTGCGTGATTCATCACAAGTGTGTTGGCCAAACTTCAGATTGGTTTGCCATTAGAATTTTTGTGGAATTAATGAATACAATTAATTTACAATTTATGTGCTCATTTCTAATATACTTTGCAAAAGTTTTAGGGAGGTCTATAAAATGCTGCAAAATAAGAATGCTTTCAAAAATATGTGTTAATAGCTTAAATTTATTCTGCAGCAGGTCAACTACCACAAACATACAGCCAATGTCATTAAAAACAATCTTTGCCTAAAGAACAATGAGCCCTGGTAGTGATGATATAGCCCCCAGAGAGCCTTGATCTCACCATCATCGAGTCAGTCTGGGATTACACAAAGAGACAGAAGGATTAAAGGATTTGAGCAATTCAACATCCACTGAAGATCTATGGTTAGTTCTCCAAGATGGTTGGAAGAACCTTCAGCCTAGTTCCTTCAAAAACTATGTGCAAGTGTACCTAGAAAAACTGAGGCTGTTTTGAAGACAAAGGATGGTCACACCAAATATTGATTTTAGATTTATTTTTTGTTCAGTCTCTTTGCAGTATTTTTCCCACATCTGCCTAAAACTTTTGCATGATACTCTACAACATATACAGTATATTATAGAAAGAGATCACAGCACTCCAGATGTAGATGTAGAAACCATGGATTTATTCTCAAGTGTTCATTAACATGCAACGTTTCAGCTCCCACTTGGAGGTTTATTCAAGCATGTTCTATATATATATAGATGAGCAAATCGAGTCAAAAGTGCTCTGGAAAATTGTCTCTTTCTCCTCCTCTCCCTGTTTCTCTTCCTCTCTCTGCTCTCATGTCTTTTTGTGTTCCAGAGCTTAAAATCTCCAAAAATCCCCACACACAGTCATAGAATTGAAGGGGTATTCTCTTTCACTAAAATCAGAGCTTTCTAAAAATTCTGGGTTGAATTTCTAAATTTTTGAATCAATTCGCTCTTCTCTGTTAGCAACATAAATTGAGTTGACCGACATTATTATGATCACCAGCTAATATCCAGAGTACCTGTCGTGTGCAGCAAGGACAGCAGCTTGACGGGCTGGGAGTGACTCATAAGGTCCTGGTAGGTTGTCACAGGTATCTGGAGCCATGCTGACTGCAGTGCAGCCCACAGCTGCTGGAGAGTGTGTGGGGAAAGATCCATAGTGCAAACATCAGGACCGAGGTGGTCCCACAGATGCTCATGTAACCCCTGCAGTGAAAGCAGTGGGTCTAGTGGATGCTTCAGCTGCCAGCTATAGGCAGGGAATCACAGAACAAATTCCATGAGCACTGGCTCATCCCTGCAGACAATAACAGGGGAACCAGGAGGGAAGGCTAAGGAAGGAAGAGCAGATCTCCACAGACAGAAGTTTGCCCCGTTTCTGTGCAGACATTAAAGCACAGTCCTGACAGCTCCTGTGATTCCTGTGCAAGAAAGGAAATCTCAGCTGCTGCATTTCCACTACAGCCAAGCCTGCATTCCTGGAGGATATTGCCCCGGACTCAATTGCCATCCAAGCTTCTGAATGCTGGTTCACAGGCAGAACAAGCGTACATGCACCAACATTAACACACCAACATTTTCTGCAACCAGACCCCAACATTCAGACGGGTTAATTGCTAGACAGTAGGGTAAAGCAAGCTAAGTGCTAGGGGTAGATAGGTGGAAAGTGCATAATGTCTTCATCTTCCAAAAGAGAGTGTGTGTGACCACCATCACTGTTTACCGTTATATCGATGCAGAAGAAAAAAGAAACGGAACCTTTAGGATGGCGCTGTCAGCAGGAGTCGGAAGCAGGTAAGTATTGGTAACACAATACTTTTTATTTACAGTCGACGCGTTTCAGGGGCGGAGAGCCCCCTTCATCAGGACAATATACAACATGAAGCAGCATTCACATATAGCGGTTATTTAAACCCAAAATTGGCACGTGAGACCCGGCAAAGGTGGAGCGGAGGGAGGGAGAGGGGCGGGGAATGAGCGTGTATCACAGACAATGAAAAATGTCATCAAGCATTCGAGGTCCCTACGGACCTGTTTGGTAATAGAGCTGGTTTCTTTTAGAAGATATTCATTGTAGAGCGTACTGTGAAATGTGACCGTACTGATGTAATAGGATTGGCCACATTTTGAGTTGTCTGCGGGTGTATTAATCAATACCTAAAAATCGTTTTTTCAAAAATAAAAAATAAAAAATATATAAAATATATATAGAAAGAAAAAAGAAGGAAGGAAAAAAGTGGGGGAGGAGAGGGACCGTGCCAATATAATGAAAAATGGCACTGCTGTGCACTATCAGAAGGTGTATTCATTTCCTGGCATATCTGGGAAATAGAACAGAGTATAAAATACAGTTGGAGTATAGTAATTTTATTGGGTGATTTTTCATATGAGTAAATGTTGGAAACTGATTTGTTTCAGAGAAAGAGGGAGGAGAAGGGAGCACAGGAAATTATCCTCTCCAAGTCCAAAGAGTAGTAAGTATCAACATGATGTAGTGATGTGACTTTGTTACGAAACTGTATCGACTATTATCATCGACACAGTTTTATAAATGTAACTAACATCCCCTTTTTTTTGGAACTGCAAGCGTGTGCTATATAAGAATAGTATTGGCAGTTAAAGACTGGGGAAAAATAGATGGGTTGGTTTGCAAGGAACATAGGGGGGGGGAAAGGAAATATAATATCATAAAATATTCTGGTATATAAATCCATTATGTGAATATATAAAAATTATTCTTGGTAAAGTCCCATTAGTAAAATATCACTAGATATTAATTATTAGTGAAAAAATATTTAATAATGAATAACATTACTGAGCTGTGTACTGAGCTGGGCAGAGGTTTGACACGTCGGCCCCTGGCAGAAGAGGAAGACCCTCCTCTCTCCTATAGAGCTCCAAGCAAGATTTGGGTTGAGGCACTGCGCCATAGTGAGGTGAGGACCACCATACACCCTGCCTACCGAGGGCTGCCCAAAGGGGTGTTACACTCAGGTGGGTTCAAGTCTGAGGAATTAAGGAGCCAGGGTAGCACTTGAAAGATCTTATCTGCCCCAGGGAAGACAATCAGCATGTATGGGAGTTTGTGATCTGCAAAGATGGATTCTTACCCAAATCAGTTGAGAGTGCCTTCTACATAAATGCGTGGGCCCAGAGAATGCCATGAGAACACTTCCCAGACCATAACGCTGCCACCACCAGCTTGTGTTCTTACAGCAGAAAACATGACTCATCAGAGAAAGCAATCCTTTGACAAACAGAGGAGGTCCAATTCCGAATCTGCCATGAAAATTGAAGCCTTTTTTTGCTGATGTGACTTCGTTAACATAGGTGCAGTGACCATCCATCTACTTTGGAGCCCCCAAAACAGTAGAATTTGGTGAACTGTTGTATTAAACACACTTCTGGTAACGCCTTGGTTCCTTTTAGCGGTAAGCTGCTCCACTGTTGGACGTGTTGGGCCACCCTTGCGCAGCTTCGTAGCCAATTTTCACCTCTAACATCAATGGCACATATTGCTCCATAGTTTTCACCACACTTAATCACAAAAGTGCCATTTGTCCACTCACAATACACTTTCACCACAGCATCATGTGAACAGTTCACAAACTAAGCAGTGTCAGAAATACTGCCACCCATGGTCCTAAAGTCAATAATCACCCCTTTTTGCAACTCTGATAATTTGCCCTTTTACCATTACAGCAAAGAGGGATATGTGTGCAGATAGCCTATCGCATGCCTTATATACCCACCAAGCCAGCTCATAACACGTGACTTCCTTCATGAGCTACATGCTTCCAACATCGAAAGTAGGAAGTGGTTATAATAATGTGACTTCACTATGCACCTATCTAGCTATCTAATTGACGAGCTGGTCAGGAGTGCACGACTGAGGTGTCAGCCACACCTCCAGCACAAACTGCAAAGAAAAAGGGGGTCAGTCAGCACATCCCATATTTAGTTTGCAGAGAGCTGAATGTAGGGCTGTGTCACTTATAAATGTGCAAAATCTCATTTGTTGATCAAATTTAGTTTTTAAGACATTACTAATTTCCATGACATCATTTTATTAATACCTGGTGCAGCACCACTGAAACCGCAGTAGCTGAATAGTTATGGAAGTTACTTAATGTCACCAAATTGGTTTGGCTCATTTCCTGATCACTTGGGAACCTTCATTCTATGACTTAGAAACCAAAGCCATTCCGAAAATATAGGTACTGCGGTGATGGCCTTTATTAAATCTGAACCTCTGCAGTGATATATACAGAACTGCATCACACATATACTCAGCTATATACAACATAAATGATGTGTACTCTAAGTACTGCTGACATTTATATTACCACCATCAGATGAAATGAATGTCTTGAGAATTACTTAGAAAGCAACAATAATAAACCAGCATACCTATTTTTAAACCTCTTAAAGGGGTTATCCAATAAATTAAAAAAATAGCAATGGAAAAATGCTGCTCTATAGCGTAATTTTCACCTTTTGTTTCTCTTTTTACTAACATTATCTGGAGGATTTTCTTCCCTTTTTGTGGTTGGGCAGCAGCTTTTCACATGAGACTATCAAGCACCTGCATCTCTCGGGAGTGCATTACAATTAAGCACTTGTTAACCCCTTCGTCCCCTGCATACAAAGTAGTACC
The DNA here is from genome assembly GCF_905171765.1 of Bufo bufo. NCBI lineage: Eukaryota > Metazoa > Chordata > Amphibia > Anura > Bufonidae > Bufo > Bufo bufo. Next base: position 213,297,349 of record NC_053392.1, read on the forward strand.
TCACATGTAGTCCCAGAGATACATATTGGACAGTATGTAATGCCCTCACAATTTTCTTCTCTACTGTCTAGAGAGAGATAGAGCTTTATATTTCTATGAGTTTAGAAGTAGAGATGAATGATCGGTGTTTGGGCTGCTTTATCTGCTTCTCTATGAGATCGCTACACCAGGACTGAGGGGAGGGAAAGGTTGCAGGGAAGCTACTTAGCATGTCTAGTCTATCACTGCAGGAGAAGGTGGACCAGAACCAAACTTTACAATATTTTTATTGAATGTACGTGGCAATAAGACTTCACTTGAAATGCTATATTCATTACATAGTAATAGTTTTTGTGGGATAACCCCATTAAAAAAAATTGTCAAGTCACAATACTCCTAGAGTTAAAGGGGTTGTCCGCTTTTTTATAATGATGACCTATCCTCAATTCAAGTGAATAGGAAGTAGCAGTCCCATTGAAGTGAATGGGACGGGGTAGGTGTAATTACACTGCTCATCACTGCGGTTGCGACGGCGAGCAGGTAAACAATGAAGAGAAGGCAACGATTGAACGAGCATTGTGGTCTCTTCAAACAGCTGATCAGCTGGGGTGCTGGGAGTTGGCTCCCCGCCAATCTAATATTGATGGCCTATCCTGAGGATAGGTCATCAATACAAAAAAGGCGGAAAACCCCTTTAACTGTAAATCAAGAAACTAAAGTTTTAACTGATACGTCAAAACCAAGGTAATCTGGTGAAAGACATCTCCAATCTTATAATGAACTGTCTGAACTGCTTAATTCCCACTCTGCTCTAATAGCATGAAGTCTTTGGGAATTTAGTGATGGGACGTAAAAGGCAGCTTCTGTATGAGAGAGATTACTAAAGGCTTCTTTATGGGTAATTGGCAGAGCCAATTCAGAAGATCCCTCAAAGCAATTTAAAGTAGTGCATTTTAATTGATTCTAACATGTCAGTGATAAGAATTCATTAATGTGGACATTTGCTTTTCCGGATAACTAGCGAGGTTACTTAGATTGCCACACAGTATTTTGTCTCCACACATCAGTTATTTCAGCACCAGCGTAGCCTCAAAGTAAATGCCACTTGCAATCAGTCGAAGAGCAATGCCTGCTTTTTTGCCTGGCATCAACCTTTCTCAAAATGAAATGTTGCAATAAATAAACTTTAAGGAGTGTTGACATGTGGAGCTAGGAAACTTTGCTCAGGCTGATTCTAATTGATAGAAATTCTTTGAAACTGCCCTTTTTCTGTGAAGTGGTCAATATGTGGACCAGCAATAAAAAGACATTTTAGTGTACTTTCACACTAGCGTTTTTCTTTTCCAGCACTGAGTTCTGTCAAAAGGTCTCAATGCATCAACTTCAGAGTCACACTGCGACTGCGAGGGGGCGTGAGGATGTGGGCGTGCTGCGGGCTCCTCCCCTCGGCTCCCTTCGATCTGACTTCCTTGCGGTGGGCCTGACCGGTGCGTTATGGGGCGCAAGGTACAGCGCTGATTAGTCGGACCGGAGCCTGATGTTCTTTCTGCCCGATTCTGGGAGACGCCGATGAGGGAACTGCTGCCCTAGACAAGGAGAGCTGTGAGAGGGCTTCGCTGGGCTGGCCGTGCGGTGCATGGACCTGGAAGGAACCTGTTTGCATGGCACTGCGCACGGAGGTGTGAGAGGCCTCTGAAGAGGTGCAGCGGTGGGGCGGCGGCGTCCCGTGCTTTTATCTATCTCTCCGTCTCCTTGCCAGCATGTATTATTTCCTGTCAGCCGGGGCAAGATTCAGGACGCAGTCTGGAGGCCCGGCACCGCTCCGCCACAGAAAAGGATCCGATCTACCATCTGACCAGTCCCCGGATGAGCAAATTTTTAAAGTTACCCTCTTAACTGTTTCTAAACTGTGTGCCTTTATACTAATACTATTGCAAACTGAACCTGGGTCAAATAGACCATACATGTGGGGTAAATTAGACAGTCCACTAACATCACTAACAATCTGAACATTATTAACAATTTGAACTATAAAGAACTAACTTTGGGATATAACCTGAAAGCCCTCTCGTGGTTGTGGCAGAGACCATCTGTATTTGTGATAATTTTAATTCTGAAGATATCTGTAGATCTGGGGAGGGAGAGCACGTACAGCGGCATTGGGGGTAACCTTTTCACGTAACTGTACTCCTCGCCATTCAAAGGCTGGAACATGGCCCCCAAAACGCAAAACAGGAAATCTTTGGGTAGCTCATCCCCGAAAGGCCTAGAAAATAAAAGCCCTAAAACCAATATGGAGAGGTATTAAAAAGTCTCTCCCACAAAAACAAGAGGCACACTTAAACTATCTGCTCGCCCAGAGGAAAAGGAAGGGCCCAGATGTACCTCAGAGCCGACTGATAACAGCAGAAATGAGGATATGAATACTCGCATTCATATGCGTATGGAAACAATTGAACAAAAACTGGGGGACATTTTGGAGACTCTAAAAATAACTAACCAAGCCCTAGGAACTTTGACAACCACTGTATCCTCATTGCAATCTGACATCTCCCTTATTAGGGATGATATGGATAAAGTCCGCTCCAGGGCCCACGAAATGGAAATATCGCTAACCGAGACTAAAAATGAAGTTACCTTGCTGGGAAAGAAAATTGAGATGATTGAATCAGATAATAAGTCTCTTGGACAAATTAACAGATTTTAGAGGATAAATCACGCAGAGGAAAAATCCGTTTAATAGGTTTCCCTGAAGGATCAGAAACAGATGACCCAGGGGGGTTTATCCAGAAATGGTTGCTGGAATCTATGAGCCCAGAACCCTTCTCATCATCGTTTATGGTGGAACGGGCACACAGAATCCCTAATAAAAAAAACGCCTGTAGGTGGCCCCCCACGTAGTATTCTTCATAAAATCCTATGTACTAGTGATAGGGATAAAATTCTGAGGCGAAAAAGAGGAGGCTTTGGTGATGTGTAAGAGGAGCATGAGACTATATTGCCTCGTGCACCATGGGGATGGATGGGTCGAGGGTGGGATATTCACTGTTGCGGGACCAGATGAAGAATTGGGGAGGGGGCGTACAGCCTAGGATTATCCCTCATCTACGGATCAGTCTTACAAATGCCATCAGTTGGCATAGATTTTGCCGGATCCGGCAGGCAGTTCCGACAACGGATCACTCTGCCGCAAGTGTGAAAGTAGCCTAAGCCATCTTAGGCAACGCAAAGGCGTGAAAACTAAAATGATGCTCTCGAAAGTTCACAGGACAATTTTCTTTTACCAAAGGAAGTTCTCGAAGTGTTGACTGCAGAATGGGGGTTTACAACTTTATGTCTGATACATAATTCCTTGCATGCAGTAATTTCTTCCATCTAAAATAACGGATCTTGACAGCATTTCACAGTGCAGCACAGGCCAGAAGAAGACTACGGAGGGTGAGTCCTGGATCTGGAAAGTGGCAGCACCATCTGGAACAAGCAAGGTAAGTTTATTTTATTTATTTTTTTATGTCTGATCTGAGGTCTGATGGGGGTCTAATTTGAGGCTGATGGGGGTCTGATGGAGGCTGTGGAGGTTTGATGGGGGTTTGATCTGAGGCTGATGGAGATGGGGGGGGTCTGATCTGAGGCTAGTGGGGGTCACTTTAACATAATCTCCAGACTGACATATTAGAGATTGGAAAATGTATAAAAATTATCTTAAATTACATATCATTAACTATATCATTTTATTTCCCATTACTTATATGGATAGCATATTTTGCACTAGGACCACACACTAGGGCCAATTTCATAGCAAGAGAGTTAATCTATACTTTTTTCTTTTTTCTTAAGTGTCGTAGGAAACTAAAGGACCAAGAGGAAACATATATTTCCTCCCGGTACATACTAAGAACATACCATACAAACTTCATACAGAGGTAGTTTGTGGTCTCATTTGAAATTAGAATCCTAGTGTTAACCACTCAGCCCCTGTACTACTCACAGAGAATGTCTGAATTTAAATATGTCCTGAAGACTCTCAATTAACTAAATCAACTTTATATGTTGTGGCAGTAGGCTGTTAACTTCAACCCGATGTTGTGATCGTGCTGTTATTAGACAGCTGTGGTCACAATGAAGATCCTGGAGACCAGCCAAAGTGGCCTCTGGGCATGTGATCGTTGTTTAACACTGTCATAATGATCCTCTGTGAAGAAAAGTATATAAAGCCAGCTGGGGCGCTTTCAGCTATGTAAGAGAAACCCCTGCTGGCTGTGAAGTGAACTGGGATCCTGCTATTTGACTTTGGTAGGAAGGGGGTAATTTCCTTTTTTTTAGTAAAGCATAAAAAGTTAAATAATAAAAAAAATTATAGCTATAGTTAATAGTTTTAGCAATATTATAGCAGATGTACATACACACAATTTTTTTTCTCATTTTTCTTTAATAAAAAATCTAATAAAAAATATAGTTTTTAATTTTAGCGATAGTATATAAAAAAAACTTTTTTTGCGGGGGGTGTTAAAATATACAAGCACATGCATATTTTTCTTTTATAAAAAAAAATAATTAAAAATTAAAACCAAAAGCTTACAATGTCCAAATTTCTTTAAGATGAATACCTTAGAGTATCAACATTAAAAACAAAAGTCGCTTTGAAGGAGTTTCTAATGTTTTGGCAGTAACGTACCATAGAACCAGCAATAGTACAATAACCTACCAAAATACAAAATGCACTCCAGTCCTTTGAAGTATTGCGGTGAGCCCAGCCAGTACATAAATTTCAGAAGTAGCATATGTGCGGTAATGGTTTTAGAAATGTTATCTCTTCAGCTTTTTTGTAACAGGAAAAAAATTTATAAGAAAGGAAAATATAACTTTCCTTCATAATTTTAAGTTTTTGTTTTAATATACAGTACAGACCAAAAGTTTGGACACACCTTCTCATTCAAAGAGTTTTCTTTATTTTCATGACTATGAAAATTGTAGATTCACACTGAAGGCATCAAAACTATGAATTAAAACATGTGGAATTATATACATAACAAACAAGTGTGAAACAACTGAAAATATGTCATATTCTAGGTTCTTCAAAGTAGCCACCTTTTGCTTTGATTACTGCTTTGCACACTCTTGGCATTCTCTTGATGATCTTCAAGAGGTAGTCCCCTGAAATAGTTTTCACTTCACAGGTGTGCCCTGTCAGGTTTAATAAGTGGGATTTCTTGCCTTATAAATGGGGTTGGGACCATCAGTTGCGTTGAGGAGAAGTCAGGTGGATACACAGCTGATAGTCCTACTGAATAGACTGTTAGAATTTGTATTATGGCAAGAAAAAAGCAGTTAAGTAAAGAAAAACGAGTGGCCATCATTACTTTAAGAAATGAAGGTCAGTCAGTCAGCCGAAAAATTGGGAAAACTTTGAAAGTAAGGGCTATTTGACCATGAAGGAGAGTGATGGGGTGCTGTGCCAGATGACCTGACCTCCACAGTCACCGGACCTGAACCCAATCGAGATGGTTTGGGGTGAGCTGGACCGCAGAGTGAAGGCAAAAGGGCCAACAAGTGCTAAGCATCTCTGGGAACTCCTTCAGGACTGTTGGAACCTCATTTCAGGGGACTACCTCTTGAAGCTCATCAAGAGAATGCCAAGAGTGTGCAAAGCAGTAATCAAAGCAAAAGATGGCTACTTTGAAGAACCTAGAATATTACATATTTTCAGTTGTTTCACACTTGTTTGTTATGTATATAATTCCACATGTGTTAATTCATAGTTTTGATGCCTTCATAGTCATGAAAATAAAGAAAACTCTTTGAATGAGAAGGTGTGTCCAAACTTTTGGTCTGTACTGTATATTATGACATAAAAGAAAGGTCTAAATACAGTGTGAAAAATAATATCAAATACATGTAGGTTGGCTTATAAATTAAATAGTTATTTGCAGTTAGATAGGGCCATTGCTAAAATCGCTGAAAAATTGTCCTGGTAAAGAAGGGGGTAGACTCTTTGGTAATGAAGTAGTTACACAAGCATGCCTAGCCTAAGGTCATGAATGATGTATTTGCAAGACAATAGAATATGGTCAAAAATACCTTATATCTGGCCTTTTATCTTACCATATAGATTACATATTACAAGGGCATCTGAATAAGGACCAGTTGGTAAAGCATATTGATACACTGCTTATATTTGAATTTTACAGTAATTAATAAGTAGGATGATCTCCAGAAACGGACACAGATACCCATATGGATCAGCTATTATGTCTGTATCAGTTTTTGCATAAATAAATAGCATATGTGAAGATACCAAAAACTTTGTAACGTGTTATTACAGAAATCTCCACTTCCCTCACTCAATATCCATTTACTGTTCAAAATCTTATTATTATTTTTTTTTTCTGTTCAAAATCTATCTTCAGTCAAGACTATCAACTAACTGAGAGGTCAGGTCACAGCTGTAGTCCATCCACTCTTAAGTCTCTTAAGAGTGGATGGGGAAGGAGGAGTGAGCTGGAAGGAGACAGAGGAAGAGAGAGACAAAAGCACTGCTGCAGCATCTAGTAAGTTTCTATCTCATGCCAGTGCTGGATTCACAGCTACTCTTCTCACTACTGCTGTCCTCCATGCTGCTGCTGTTTCTGAGGGTATGCTACATAGATATAAGAGAGCAGGATCACCTTTTTTCTATGTGTGCAGTGTATGGGAGAAATCATATCAGCTAATCTCTGCTCACTGTGGAACTGAGCTCAGGGAAAACTGTCAAATAGAGAAGGATCTTGCAGAGGGGAAAACTGGCAATAAATACAGGATTCATGTCATATAACTATCTGAGAGAGACCTGGATTTATCAAGGCCAGCATGTGTTACACTAGCCTTGATAATGCCTGCGCTGCTGAAGGAGACATGTCATTTATGATATCATAAATTACCTGCCTTCTTCAGCTTTCTGTGTGCTAGAATGAAATCTATGGCGTATCTGGAGATTCTGTAGATTTTAGTCATTATTTAGGCCAGTTTATGGCATGAATAATGATGAATTAGTGGGGCAGACGGTCCTGCCCTTGCCATGCCCGTAGACTTGGCGAGAGCTGCTTAAATGCAGATATGCAAATGCATAGAAAAGCTGCTAATCCAGTTATTGGTGACTTTCTATGCCAAAAAGAGGAATGATAAATTTCCCCATATGGTTATTCCTAACAGCTTATTCTGAAAAGTCACCTGGAAAAATAGGTATGCGGTAAGTCTGATCCATTTTGAGGACCTGAAAGCTGAGGTTTGGGAGCACTTTAGCAAAATCTCAGAGAAAGCTGATTTAGTTGTTTTTACCTGTCTATTATATGAAGGGAACTCTGTAGTTTGTGCAGCCTTCTTTTCCTAAGAGAACAGAGTCTACAAGTAAAACATTTTTTACTTTTACTAGTTAACCCAATAGAGATGTTGATTTATTCACTTGCTGAACCCCTTTTTATCCTTTGTGTGATAAGACACAGAGACAACTAAATCAGCTTACCAGTGGAAGACCCCATTAAATGACTCCCATATTTAAACTTTCTGAACCCCTGTAAGTATGAAATTTGTGGACCAAGATTTGACTACAGTGAAACCTTACAGGGGTTGTCCCATGAAAAATATTCTACATTTTCCAAACCGGCATCTGGATCTGAATACTTTTGTAATTGCATGTAATAAAAAATTTTGTATAGCTACTGAGCTATCAACTGAAATCTATCTGTATAGCGCCACCTGCTGTTTGCTCTTTTTCTAATTTCTCTGTCCTGCTCACTGAGACGGAAATATGTGGTCAGTTTCAACCTTTAATTGCCACCAGCTGCAGTAGGTGGGACACGCCTCCTGAGAAATTACATGCCCCCTGAGCTGCCAACTTGAAATAAATCTAGCAGAGCAATGGCACAATGAATAGGGAGATCTCTGGAGCCATGTTAGGAACAGGGCTGGTCCTAGCTTTGTTAGAAAGGTATCGCCATGTACTATATGATGTTGGATTTTCATCTTTTACATTAATCATGGGATAAATTCCAGATTTTGAGATTAAGTTGCAATATAAACTATACATTGTTTCCATATTAAAAATTGTATTGAAATTGTAGATGGAGAAAATCATGGGATGAAAAATGGAACATATTTCAGCTATACAGTATATAACACATTTAAATTAGATATATCCTTTCGGTCATCAAAATGTCATTTGAGCCAAATCGAGTTGACAATGGATTGACAATGGATTATTTTACATTGCATTTACCTTGTACAGTAAAACATGACCTGATTATTTTTCCATCAGTCTGCCTCTATTTCAGTACAGTGTTCATAAGCACACATCTATAACAAGTCACAGTTAAAATATTCTAAATAAAGGTAATTTTGAGGAAATGAATTATCTTGCTATGTGTTTAACAAGCGAAAGTGGCATTAATTATCTGGAAAGAAAACATCTGTTGAGATAATTGCATGGAATGAAAAAGTTGTGCGCGGCTTAGACGATGTCGAGCCTACTACCAAGATGTGTTTACTGACATTTTATCTATATTAACCCAAAATGCACTCATAGTTTCAAAATCTATACAATGTCAGAAGTTACACATACAGCGGTAACATACAGTATAGAGGAGCGTAAATATGAAGAATGGCTAATAAAAGGAAACAACATACTCTCCTAGAGAACGGCATATGTTTATCTTTTGTTCTATGTTAAAAATCCAGTCTGTTCGCTGCCAAAAATGTGTGTTTTAGGCAAATTGACTCACTGCAGGCTAGCAATGGACAATAGGAGGCTTAGAAAAAGTGAGCTGCAAAAAGAACCCCCCAAAAAGAACATTTCCTCTCGTTTTGATTCGGTCTGTTCAGAAACATCTGGTTGTTGAAAATAATAAATAAATTAATAAAAATATAACATTTTGAGATTTTACCATGATTGCCATGATCTTGGACTATTCTAGAGTAATACATGAGTAGTACTGCAGATAAGGAGTCCAGATCAGTGGCGTGCCACTGGCACCCGGGGCGGGTCCTTTCTCTGGCACTCCCCCCCCCCCAATACTTAAAAAAAATTGTACCCCCTCACAGTAGTATTTCCCTCATTGTACCCTCCCACAGTAGTTATGCCCATTCTGTGCCCCTTTCACAGTTGCAAGGCCCTCTTTGTTCCCCCTTCACAGTAATAATCCCCATTGTGCCCCCTTCACAGTAATAATACCCATTGTGTCCCCTTTACAGTAATAATCCCCATTGTGTCCCCTTCACAGTAATAATCCCCATTGTGTCCCCTTCATAGTAATAATGCCAATTGTGCCCCTTTATAGTAATAATGCCCACTGTGGCCCCTTGATAGTAATAATGCCCATTGTGCCCCCTTCACAGTCATAATGCCCATTGTGCCCCTAATAGTAGTAATTCCCACTGTGCTAGTAATGCCCTCTGTGCCCCCTCCATAGTAGAAATCCCTATTGTTCCTCCTTCACAGTAATAATGCCAACTGTGCCCACTGCCCCCTTCACAGTAATAATGGCCACTGTGCCCCCTTCATTGTAGTAATGTCCTCTGGCTCTGTGCCCCCTCCATAGTAGAAATGCCCATTGTGCCCCCTTCACATTAGTAATGCCCTCTGTGCCCCCTCCATAGTAGTAATTGCCCTCTGTGCCCCCAGCCCCCAGCTGTTTGAATAGAGGGCAGCGCTCATATGAGAGCTGCTTTCTCTGCTCTGTTCACCTGCTCGCTGTAGCATTTGCAGTGATGAGCAGGTAAACAACAGTGATGAGCGCCAGGGGCAATATTCGAATTCGCAATATTTTGCGAATATTTGGGCGAATATTTGTCATATGTTCGCGAATTCAAGAATTCGTGATCTTCAGTCATTATTTTATTGATTGCAAAAATCTCGAAAATTCGCAATCAACACTACTTCTAAAGTCAAAGATATTGCAGCCTTTTCATTGGCCCACAAGCAAGAAGCAGTGAGGGATCATGGGTACTGATGAAAACAAAATCTAGAATATTCTAGAACAAACAAAATCTAGAATATTCGCGATTGCGAAGATATAGCACTATATTCTAGATATTTGCGAATTCTCAAAGTGCCAATATTCGCGATAAAAATTCGCAATTAGAATATTCGCGATCAAAACTAGTAAACAGAGCAGAGAAGGCAGCACTCATACAAAAAAAAAGTGGACAACCCCTTTAACCACCTCCCGTTCGCACGTTGACTATAAACGTACGGGAGGTGGTTCTCTATCTCTGAATGGACGTTTCTGAGATCGCAGCTGCACGCAGGGCAACCCTTAGAGAAGGCAGGGACAGTTCCCAGGTGTCCCTGTCTTCTAGATCGCTGTATACACAGCGCTCACCGATTGCTGTGTATACAGTGCATTAAGCGCTATGCGCTTCCTGTTTTGGCCTGGCGGTCATGTGACCTCCGGAGTCGGGTGAGTGCAGGAGCTGTTGGGTCTTTCACAGACCTTGATCAGCCCTGCACTGAGGCTGTACAGCCTCTCTGGGGGGTGAATTTCCCCTGTAACTGGGGCTACTATGTCAGCCCCAGTTACAGGAGAAATCAATAGTGAAAAAAAAAAGAAAAGTGAAGTTAAATTTCCCCCAAAGGTCTTGTATGACATTATGGGGGACGAAAAGTGTAAAATAGAAAATAAAAAAATTGTGTTTAAATAAAAAAATTAAAAAAAGGTTTCACATGTAAAAATAAATTCCCCAAGTAAGGAATTAAATTTTTTTTTAAAAATAGAAAGAATTAAATAAAATAGACATATTTGCTATTGCCGCGTCCGTGACGGTCGGCTCTATAAATATATAGCACCTTACATCACAAAAAGTGCAACACCAAGTGATCAAAAAGGCGTATGTCCCACAAAATGGTACCAATAAAACCATCACCTCATTCCGCAAAAAATTAACCCCTACATAAGAAAATCGCTAATAAAATAAAACTATAGCTCTCAGAACATGGACACATTAAAACATAATTTTTTTGTTTCAAAAATGCTATTATTGTGTTAAAGTGAAATAAATAAAAAAAGTATACATATTAGGTATCGCCGCATCCGTAACAACCAGCTTTATAAAAATATCACATGACCTAACCCCTCGGCTGAACACCATAAAAAAAAAAAAAAAAAAAACTGTGTCAAAAAAAGCCATTTTTGTCACCTTACATCACAAAAAGTGCAAGACCAAGTGATCAAAAAAACATATGTCCCGCAATATGGTACCAATAAAACCGGCACCTCATCCCGCAAAAAATGAGCCCCTACATAAGAAAATCATTAAAAAAATAAAAAAATTATAGCTATATATATATAGCTAAAAACTATATACTAAGAAAAAGTATACATGTTAGGTATCACCACGTCCGTAACGATCTGCTCTATAAGAATGTCACATGACCTAACCCCTCAGGTGAACGCTGTAAAAAAATAAAAACTGTTCTAAAACAACCAATTTTTTGGTCACCTTGCCCCATAATGAATGATCAAAAAATCATATGTACCCTAAAATAGTACCAATAAAACTGGCACCTTATCCCCTAGTTTCCAAAATGGGGTCACTTATTGGGAGTTCCTACTGTAAGGGTGCATCAGGGGGGCTTCAAATGGGACATGGCATCTAAGAACCAGTTTAGCAAAATCTGCCTTCCAAAAACCATGTGGCGCTCCTTTTCTTCTGCTCCCTGCCGTGTGCCCATACAGCAGTTTATGACCACATGTTGGGTGTTTCTGTAAACCGCAGAATCAGGGTAATAAATATTGAGTTTTGTTTGGCTGTTAATCCTCGATGTGTTAAAGAAAAAAATGGATTAAAATGAAAAATCTGCCAAAAACTTGAAATTTAAAAATTTGATCTCCGTTTTCCTTTCATTCTTGTGGAACGCCTAAAGGGTTAACAAAGTTTGTAAAATCTGTTTTAAGTAACTTGAGGGGTGTAGTTTCTACAATGGGGTCATTTATGGGGGTATCCACTATGTAAGCCCCACAAAGTGACTTCAGACCTGAACTGGTCCTTAAAAAGTGGGTTTTGGCAATTTTCTTAAGAATTTTAAGAATTGCTTCTAAAATTCTAAGCCTTCTAACGTCCTAAAAAAACTAAATGACATTTCCAAAATGATGCCAACATAAAGTAGACATATGGGGAATGTTAAGTAATAAATATTTTTTAAAAGGTATCACTTTCTGTTTTAAAAGCAGAGAAATTTTTCATAAATAAATGTGAAATATATTACCTCATAAAGTGAGATATGTCAGATTTGCAAAATTAGGCCTGGTCAGGAAGGGGGCAAATGGCCCGGATGTGAAGTGGTTAAAGACATACTTGGAAAACATTACATACAGCGCTACAGGATAATACAGTGCCACATACCTCTTACATCCAGTGACTTCTCTTCTCTGATGTAGATATTCTCTTTCCTCTTCTTCTCCTGTTAGACCAGACCACCATGGTGACTTCTTTCAGCCGTGCCTCGTCTCTCCAGAGTTTAACAAACAGACATCTTATTTTCTTACTTTTCCATCATCCTCCCACCTTCGCAACACTCCATCCTGCCACCCCCAATACTATGTCCACTGTGCTCCCCAATACTTTCCTGCAGAAACAGTCCCCCTGAAAATACTGGTACCACACAGATAGTGTGTCAGTACAAAAACAACCCTTTATATTGTGCGCTAGTACAAAAAAATCCCCTTTTCCTTTCAGATCAGACTCCCATATAAAACCCTAAATGAGATACCCCCATCTCAGACCAAACCCTCTTTATATCTCAGACCCCATATAAGACCCCAATTTTAAACCTCAGATCAGATCCCCATTAGACCTCCATGTAACACCCTTACCCAATATCAGACCTCAGATAAGACCCCCATTAGACCTCCAGACCCCCATATAAGACCCCCATTCAGGGCCGTCTTTAATATTGATTGGACCCTGGGCAAGAATTTACTTGGGCCCCCTGGATCCCGCCTTCCCACACCCTAAAAAACTGCTAAAATCTTATACTCACCTGTGTCCTTTCACTGGCGCTCACTAGCTGCTGGTACGGCGAGGGATGGTGCAACGCAGACGCGCACACTTCACCGCGTCCTGGCACAGGCGGGCGTGATGACATCATCACGCCTGCCTGCGCTGGGATTTCACTACCAAATAGACCTCAGGCCTGTAGCCTATGACAAGTCTTGTCGCCATCTGCAAATTTTAAGGCGCATTGGCGACCATTTTTGTCGCCATCTGGAGCGCTGTATTGCATCAGTGACATGACCACTCTCCACATATAATGATATATTACATCAGTGATATCACTGCTCCCCACATATAATGTTATATTACATCAGTGACATCACTGCTGTACACATATAGGCGATATATTACATCAGTGACATCACCACTCTCCACATATATGTGGTGAGCGGTGATGTCACTGATGTAATATATTACTTACCGGTATATGTGGACAGCAGTGATGTCACTGATGTAATATATTACTTATGTGGACAGCGGTGATGTCACTGATGTAATATATTACTTATATGTGGAGAGTGGTGATGTCACTGATGTAATATATTACTTATAAGTGATATATTACATCAGTGACATCACCACTCTCCACATGTAAGTAATATATTACATCAGTGACATCACCGCTGTCCACATATAGGTGATATATTACATCTGTGACATCACCGCTCTCCACATATAAGAGGCATATTACAGCACTGACATCATCCCTCTATATGACGTTACAGATTACAGTTCGTTCTATTGTATGACAGGAGATTATAAAGCTGCAGGGTGAGACATCAGACATGTGCCTGACACACACAAACTGTTTAGAGGGCGGAGCCCCGGGAAATGAGCGGGCGGCGGGGTTGGTCTCCATACAGTATATATATCTATATGTACAAGGGATGAGGCACCTGCTCCGCCGCTCACGCGACTTTCGGTCGCGCTCCTGGGCTCCTGCAGTCATATTGAGGGAAAGCGCCGGATGTGTGTGTGTGTGTGGGGGGGGGGGCGCTGGGGTGCACAGCGCACAGCTCCCATGCCCCGCCGCAATATTCGGCTACAGTGCGGCAGCTAAGGCTAAAAAGTCTTGCTGGTCAATGAGTGCTGCTTGGGCCCCCCAGGAGCAACTGGGCCCGGGGCAGCTGCCCCTTTTGCCCCGTGGTAAAGACGGCCCTGCCCCCATTAGACCTCCAGACCCACAGATCAGACCTCAGACGATACCCCAATATCAGACCTCCAGACCCCCATTAGACCTCCAGATCCCCATTAGACCTCTTGACCCCCATATCTGACCCCCATTAGACCTCCAGACCCCCCAGTCAGACCTCCAGACCCCCAATCAGACCTCCATTAGACCCCCAGTCAGACCTTCAGACTCCCCAGTCAGACCTCCAGACCCCCCAGTCAGAACTCCAGACCCCCCAGTCAGAACTCCAGACTCCCCAGTCAAACCTCCAGACCCATTAGACCACTCCAGACCCCCAGTCAGACCTCCAGACCCCCCAAGTCAGACCTCCAGACCCCCCATTAGACCACTCCAGACCGCCCATTAGACCACTCCAGACCCCCTGTCAGACCTCCAGACCCCCCAAGTCAGACCTCCAGACCCCCCAGTCAGACCTCCAGACCCCCATAGACCACTCCAGACCCCCCATTAGACCTCTCCAGACCCCATTTAGACCTCCATATCAGACCTTAGATCAGACTGTAAAATAATACTTACCTCTTCTGCCGCCACTCTGTCCTGGCTGTCTTCTCTTCTCAGGGCCAGCGCTGCAGTCACCTGACCTCCTGCAGCATCAGGTCAGAGTGCGCTCTGTACGTCCTGACGCCGCAGGCAGCCAGGACACAGTGGCGCCGGCCCTGAGAAGAGCAAGCAGGAGGAGGGGTAAGTACTGTACAGCGCTCACAGCGCTTCTCTCCCCCTCCTCCTGCATACTAGTAAGCACATCTGTAGTGGCCTCACGGACTAAGCGTGGGCACTACACGAGGGTCAATTGGGGTGTGCGTGACTTCTCTTCACTTTGTATAGGAGTGTAATTTCCAATTGTGCATATTTTATGTAAATTGTAAAGTATTGTTTGTGTATTGTGCAATGTTTCCCTGTTATAGGCATTATCAGGCCTAGTCCCTGTAGTTAGTCATCCCAGACGCTAGAGGGAGCTAGAGTACCCCTAGTATAAGTAGTCAGGCCCCAGACAGGGAAGGGAGTTGAAGGTCAGGAGTCTAGTGATGGGAAGTTCGGATCTTTTAGGTGAATCGGTTCATTTGAATCAGCTCATTCAAATGAACCGATTCATGAATCGGATCTTCGGTTCATTTGGTGAGTCAGACTGCTGAGCTGACTCGCAAGTGCCAGCCCCTCCCCTCCCACCAACTAATCACAGACCAGAGGGGGCGGGGCAAGCACAGCACAGTCTAGCAGCTCTGACTCGAGTCCTCTTAGTAGTACAGTCTCGCAAGTGCCAGCCCCGCCCCTCCCCGCCCACCAACCAACTACCGACCAGAGCTGAGGGGGCGAGGCCAGCACAGCACACTAGCAGCTCTGACTCGAGTCCTCGGAGTAGTGCAGGGTCAGGGAGTCTAAAGGAATCGAATGAGTCACAAGAATCTAAAGATCCGACTCAGTCAGTGACTCATTCCATTCATTGAGTTGAAAGAGCCGTGAGTCAGACTGTAGAACAGGTTACACTGAGGCTCTCGGCTCTTGTTGCAGCAGAGAGATAAGAGAAGGGACAGATGACACACAGTTAGATTACAGGTTGAATTAACCCTTTAGAATCAAATTGGCTTCTCATGAGATATATATGACATATATATCTCCTGAGAAGCCAATTTGATTCTAAAGGGTTAATTTAATTCAACCTGTAATCTAACTCTGTGTGTCATCTGTCCCTTCTCTCATCTCTCTGCTCCTGTCCCTTAATCTTATCACTGCTGCAACAAGAGCCGACAGCCTCAGTGTAACCTGTTCTACAGTCTGACTCCCGGCTCTTTCAACTCAATGAATGGAATGAGTCACTGACTGAGTCGGATCTTTAGATTCTTGTGACTCATTCGATTCATTTAGACTCCCTGACCCTGCACTACTCCGAGGACTCGAGTCAGAGCTGCAGTGTGCTGTGCTTGCCTCGCCCCCTCAGCTCTGGTCGGTGATTGGTTGGTGGGCGGGGAGGGGAGGGGCTGGCAGAAGCAGCTTCCACTCTAAGATCATATTACTGACTCCTCCCGAGTCCCTCCCTCAGGCTCCTGCTGCCAGCGTGAGGTGAGCTGAGCGTCTCTGTCAGCATTGCTGTGTGCTGTGACTGAGCTGAGCCGGTTCAAACGGATCGGATCATTCAAATGAATCGACTCCTCCGGTTCACTGAACTGAATCGATTCAAATGAACGATTCGTTCATGAACCGGACATCACTACAGGAGTCTGCAAAGACAAGCTGGAAGGCACCAGTCAGGGCCTTCTCCTGACATGCAACTAGACAGTCCAGGCTTCTAGTTGCCACCAGGAGACTAGTAGAGGGATCCTAGTCTACCTCCTGATCCAGAGAGCCATGGTTAGCTCAGAAGATCTAACCCAGGGGAAGAGGTTGCCTCCTGGGAGCAACCCTGTAGTTACCACCGAGTCGAGCAGAGCCAACAGGTCCAGCTGATACAAGTAAGCTGAAGGGCAGAGAGAATAGAGGTATGGAGCAAGAATGAGCACCTAAGGAGGATTATTTACCAAGGATAAAAGCCTACAATAAGGTATCTGGGCCTTGGGATTAAAGCCAGACAGGAGTTCTAAGGAACAGTGTACACTATCTCCGAGGAGTCTGTACAGCCTGATTCTGCGCGTGTGGAGGTTTACCCTCTGTGTATCTTGCCAGGAAACAGTATACCTGCCATGATTGTGAAACCTGCTTGTGAAGTGTATTTGATATGTGGAACTGAGTTGTCATCTAACTGTACAAAGTGGAATTTACTACAGTAAAGCAAAGTTTGGTTCACCCTGCCATCTGTGTTCCTTGCTTATTAAGACCTTCCACCGGTGTGCCACCGTTACCGGCACTGGCGTCACGAACCTTAAAGGGACCTTGCCCCAGGCACATAAAACACCTGCAACATCCAGGGCACCTCAACCAACATCAGGCTTGGTCCCTAAATACAGAGTGTGCCCCAGAGGACTCCTGTGCCAGCCTCTCCTTCACTGCTGTATGCCTGCCCAGGGGTTTCCATATATAACTGTGAGTGACCCTCGCTTGCCATTGACCGTGACCTCACAATCGCATTACCCTGCAGGTCTGGCGTACCGCACATCCATTATGGAAGCGCTCACTACTAGTATTCCCTTTTTTAAGATGCACTGCATCTTATAAATGGAAAAGCAATGAGCGCTTCCATCTGTATTGATGGAAGCGCTCATTGCTTCTGGCACCCCCCTAAGAGCCGGCACCTGGGGCAGACTGCCCCCCCCCCCCCCCCCCCCGTCACCCTAGGCACGCCACTGGTCCTGATCACTACTTTTTACTTTCCTACTGCCCCCTGTTCTCCTGCTGAAAGCTATGCTGAAATACACAGTTCAGACTGCTGTGCTGTTCTAACATAATGGAGAGGACAATGCATTCAATGCAGCTTTATACACTGACAGCGGGGGAACTGGGGGGCAGTAGGAAAACAAAAAAGAGCAATCTGGATTCCTTATCTGCAGCATTACTCATGTACTACAGCGGATAATAGTCCAAGATCCTAGTGACAGATTCCCTTTAAATTCATATGTCTCAGACATGAAATGGAATTCAATGGCCAAAGCATTTGACACTGTACCACATAAAAGGTTAGTATATAAAATGAGAATGCTCGGACTGGGAGAAAACGTCTGTAAGTGGGTAAGTAACTGGCTCAATGATAGAAAACAGAGGGTGGTTATTAGTGGTACACACTCAGATTGGGTCACTGTCACTAGTGGAGTACCTCAGGGGTCAGTCCTGGGCCCTATTCTATTCAATATATTTATTAATGATCTTGTAGAAGGCTTGCATAGTAAAATATAAATTTTCGCAGATGACACTAAACTGTGTAAAGTAATTTACACTGAAGAGGACAGTATACTGCTATAGATGGATCTGGGTAGATTGGAGGCTTGGGCAGAGAAGTGGCAGATGAGGTTTAACACTGACAAATGTAAAGTTATGCACATGGGAAGGAATAATGCAAGTCACCCGTACATACTAAATGGTAAAACACTCGGTAACACTGACATGGAAAAGGATCTAGGAATTTTAATAAACAGCAAACTAAGCTGCAAAAACCAGCGTCAGGCAACTGATGCCAAGGCCAATAAGATAATGGGTTGCATCAAAAGGGGCATAGATGCCCGTGATAAGAACATAGTCCTACTACTTTACAAATCATTAGTCAGACCACACATGGAGTACTGTGCACAGTTCTGGGCTCCTGTGAACAAGGCAGACATAGCAGAGCTGGAGAGGGTCCAGAGGAGGGCAACTAAAGTAATAACTGGAATGGGGCAACTACAGTACCCTGAAAGATTATCTAAATTAGGGTTTTCACTTTAGAAAAAAGACGACTGAGGGGAGATCTAATTACTATGTATAAATATATCAGGGGTCAGTACAGAGATCTATCCCATCATCTATTTATCCCCAGGACTGTGACTGTGATGAGGGGACATCCTCTGCGTCTGGAGGAAAGAAGGTTTGTACACAAACATAGAAGAGGATTCTTTACGGTAAGAGCAGTGAGACTATGGAACTCTCTGCCTGAGGAGGTGGTGATGGTGAGTACAATAAAGGAATTCAAGAGGGGCTTGGATGTATTTCTGGAGTGTAATAATATTACAGGCTATAGCTACTAGAGAGGGGTCGTTGATCCAGGGAGTTATTCTGATTGCCTGATTGGAGTCGGGAAGGAATTTTTTATTGCCCTAAAGTGAGGAAAATTGGCTTCTACCTCTGGATCAACTTGCAGGATAACAGGCCGAACTGGATGGACAAATGTCTTTTTTCGGCCTTATGTACTATGTTACTATGTTACTTTATAAAACATAGGATACAAACTCCAAGGCACAAGGGGCTTCAGGATGGTAAAATTAGATTTACTATATAGTTTGCTTTAGCAAAAATCATTGAAAAGGTCATTTACAGATACTGTACATTTGTCTAAAATAAATCAGTTGATTAGATCAGTTCTCGATTCCCAGTTTGCAATCGTTCCATTGTAAGAAATGGGCAAATCAGCAAAAAATATCAGCAATGTTAAAGTACAGTAGGTAAACAACTCATATTATATTCCAGAGGCCCTGACCCCTCTGCTGAAACCTCTGTTTTGGTTAATATTTGTATTCTCAATAAAAAAAAAAAAACAGTTCTAGAGTATCATTTTGTTTAACTGCATGTTGTGCCATTCCTCTGTTATTCCTACTGGACATTTAGGAATAAACTGACAATTGGTGTTGGGGGTCGCCAGATGGGGGGGGTGTCCCTACACAGACTGCCACTAATATCCAATCAGTGCTGACAGTATCAGACTGTGTAGGAAAATAGCAAAAAACAGCTGCCAATTTATTGAATAACAGAGGAACAGATAATTATGAGAAAAAATGATCCCGGATTGTTATTACATGGAAATTGCAGGGAATTACTGAATCAAACACGACAGCAGAGCTGACAGGTTCCCTTCATGTATGTGTAATATTATATTGGCATTACACTACTGTTAAGACTGGTTTCTCAGTGTTGTAGTGCATTTAGCATTCGTGTCCCAGATGCAACTACTGGATCCCCCCTCACAGTTCTACTGAACTGATATCACCATTGAACCCTATAAGGCCTCATGCACACTGCTACAGTATGGATTAGAGCCGTAAAAGGTAATACCAATGTCAGCGCTGGCTATTTTCGGAACTCCCATAGCGGTGAATAGAGAGGTGAACATGCTTGTGCTTGGCACTCTCCTTCACTTTGAGGGGCCCGGTCTGGCGATAGGAGCACGTTCCAGAGGTGGGACATGCTCCTGTCTGACATTAGTGGCATATTCTCAATGCATGAGATGGTATAACCTGTTCAAGGGCATCTGTACCTATGACACTGGCTGACCTGTTACATGTGCGCTTGGCAGCTGAAGGCATCTGTGTTGGTCCCGTGTTCATATCATATGTGCCCACATTGGTGAGAAAAATTATGTTTATATATATGCAAATTAACTTCTAGGAGCAACGGGGACGTTGCCATTACACCAGAGGCTCTGCTCTCTCTGCAACTGCTGCGCCCTCTCCACTTTGATTGACAGGGCCAGGAAGTGTAAACGTGATCACACCTGGCATTGATTTCTCCTAAAGTCAAAGTGGAGAGGGCATGGAAGTTGCAGAGAGGGCAGAGCCTCTAGGTGTAACGGCAATGCCCCCGTTGCTCCTAGAGGCTCATTTGCATATATTAAAACGTTCATTCTTCTCAGCAATGTCTGGACACATATGAACATGGGACCAACACAGATGCCTTCATCTGCCAAGAGCACATGTAACAGGTCAGACAGTGTAAGGCCTCCTGCACACGACCGTTGTGTGCACCCGTGGCTGTTGTGCCGTTTTCCGTTTTTTTTCGCGGACCCATTGACTTTCAATGGGTCCGTGGAAAAATCGGAAAATGCACCGTTTTGCAGCCGCATCCGTGATCCGTGTTTCCTGGCCATGAAAAAAATATGACCTGTCCTATTTTTTTCACGGCCAACGGTTCACGGACCCATTCAAGTCAATGGGTCCGTGACAGAACACGGATGCACACAAGATTGGCATCCGTGTCCGTGATCCGTGGCTGTAGGTTACTTTTTATACAGACGGATCCGAAGATCCATCTGCATAAAAGCTTTTTCATAGCTGAGTTTTCACTTCGTGAAAACTCAGAACCGACAGTATATTCTAACACAGAGGCGTCCCTATGGTGATGGGGACGCTTCAGGTTAGAATATACTAAGAGAACTGTGTACATGACTGCCCCCTGCTGCCTGGCACCCTGTAGTTAACACATTGGTGGCCAGTGGGCCCCCCCCTGTAGTTAACACATTGGTGGCCAGTGCGGCCGGCCCCCCCTCCCCTGTAGTTAACTCATTGGTGGCCAGTGGGCCCCCCTCCCTCCCCTGTAGTTAACTCGTTGGTGGCCAGTGGGCCCTCTCCCCTCCCTCCCCCTCCTAATTAAAATCTCCCCCCCCTATCATTGGTGGCAGCGGAGAGTACCGATCGGAGTCCCAGTTTAATCGCTGGGACTCCGATCGGTAACCTTGGCAACCAGGACGCTACTGCTGTCCCGGTTGCCATGGTTACTTAGCAATTTGTAGAACCATTATACTTACCTGCGAGCTGCGATCTCTGCGTCCGGCCGGGAGCTCCTCCTACTGGTAAGTGACAGGTCATGTCACTTACCAGTAGGAGGAGCTCCCGGCCGGACGCAAACATCGCAGCTCGCAGGTAAGTATAATGGTTCTACAAATTGCTAAGTAACCATGGCAACCGGGACAGCAGTAGCGTCCTGGTTGGCATGGTTACCGATCGGAGCCCCAGTGATTAAACTGGGACTCCGATCGGTACTCTCCGCTGCCACCAATGATAGGGGGGAGATTTTAATTAGGAGGGGGAGGAAGGGGAGAGGGCCCACTGGCCACCAACGAGTTAACTACAGGGGAGGGAAGGGGGGCCCACTGGCCACCAACGAGTTAACTACAGGGGAGGGAGGGGGGGGCCACTGGCCACCAACGAGTTAACTACAGGGGAGGGAGGGGGGCCCACTGGCCACCAATGAGTTAACTACAGGGGAGGGGGGGGGGCCGGCCGCACTGGCCACCAACGTGTTAACTACAGGGGGGGGCTGCCCCCTGCTGCCTGGCAGCACCTGCCAGGCAGCAGGGGGCAGTCATGTACACAGTTATTTTAGTATATTCTAACCTGAAGCGTCCCCATCACCATGGGAACGCCTCTGTGTTAGAATATACTGTCGGATTTGAGTTTCACGATGTAACTCAAATCCGACGGTATATTCTAACATAGAGGCGTTCCCATGGTGATGGGGACGCTTCAAGTTAAAATATACCATCGGATTGGAGAAAACTCTGATCCTATGGTATATTAACTCCTGACTTTACATTGAAAGTCAATGGGGGACGGATCCGTTTGAAATTGCACCATATTGTGTCAACGTCAAACAGATCCGTCCCCATTGACTTGCATTGTAATTCAGGACGGATCCGTTTGGCTCCGCACGGCCAGGCGGACACCAAAACGATTTTTTTTTCATGTTTGTGGATCCTACAAAAATCAAAGAAGACCCACGGACGAAAAAACGGTCACGGATCACGGAAAAACGGGACCCGTTTTTGCAGACCGCAAAAAAATACGGTCGTGTGCAGGAGGCCTAATAGGTACAAATCTGCTGACAGATGCCCTTTAAGGATCTGTACAACACCAATCCAGAACGTAGCAGTGTGCATGAGGTCTTAGGAGGGTTTCATAAAAGGTTCTATGGTGATAACAGTTCAGCAGTTAGAAATTGCATCCGTGACACTAATGCTAAAATCCATCTGTACTACGGTATACCACCAGTGTCAGAGATGGGAATACCCCATCACTCCGAGGTAGTTTAAAAATGAATTTGAGACAAAAAAGGGTTATGCAGCAATGCAAAACAGATTGACATAGAAGTTCTGAAATGTCAATGAATTTTTTGCAACATTCATCAAACAGAGAACACAGCAACATACAAATAAAGTATATAGGTCATATAGATATATTGTAAATTTACAGTAGGTCAGATACATATTATACCTGTCATGTAGAAATTCTGCAGATCCACACCGGCAGCTTATTATAACTCCAGAAATCATCCACCCATGAATACTGATATGCTAACTATAGCCAACATTAATGAGGACCATGTCAGGTCTCCTGATGTCCATTTTAGGGTACTTTCACACTAGCGTTTTTCTTTTCCGGTACTGAGTTCCGTCATAGGGGCTCAATACCGGAAAATAACTGATCCTAATGCATTCTGAATGGAGAGCAATCCGTTCTTGAAGCATTAGTTCAGTCGCTCTTACGTTTTTTGGCCGGAGAAAATACCGCAGCATTCTGTATTTTTCTCTCCGGCCAAAAATCCTGAACACTTGCCGGAATTGAAATGTATTAGTACCGGATCCGGCATTAAAATTGCCGCATTGACGGATACGTTCTTCCGGTCCGCACATGCGCAGATCTTTAAATCTGTGAAAAAATAAATACCGGATCCATTTTTCCGGATGACACCGGAGAGACAGATCCGGTATTTTTAATGCATTTGTCAGACAGATCCGCACCCTGATCCGTCTGACAAATGCCATCCGTTTGCGTCCGGATTGTCGGATCCGGCATAGAAGCTCGAGCGACGGAACTGCCTGCCGGAATCCTCTGCCGCAAGTGTGAAAGTACCCTTAGTAAATACCTGTATTCTCATGAAATAATTCTAGAGAATCTTTTTGTAGAACTCTGTGTTGTGCGGTCCCTCTATTATTCCTCCTAGCGATTCATGAACAAAATGAAAAGTTGCAATCAGTGCTGACAGTGCCAGACTGTGTACGGACATAACCCTTTTACAAGAAGAGTGATAACAGAAGTCTCTAGGAAGAATAAGGCTACTTTCACAAAACAGTGAAAAGAATGGCCATTAAAAACTTAAAAACAGTCCCCTTAAAGGGGTTGTCCCATGAAAAATATTCTAAGGTTTTTAAATCAGCATCTGGATCTGAATAGTTTTGTAATTGCATGTAATTAAAAATTTTGCATAGACACTGAGTTATTCAATAAAATGTATCTGGATAGCACCTGCTCATAGTTATTTTTCTTATTTCTTTGACCTGCTCACTGAGATGGCCGCACATGCTCAGTTTCATCCTTCAACTACCTCCTGAGCTGTGATAGGGGGAGCATGGACACACCCCCTGAGCTGTGATAGGTGGGGCATGGACACGCCCCCTTAGCTGCAGAAGAAAATCTATCAGAGCAATGAATGGGGATATTTCTGGACCCATGTGAGGTACAGGGCTGGTTCTAGTTTTGTTAGAAAGGTATTGTCATGTACTGTATAATGTCTGATTTTCATTTTTTACATTAGTCATGGGACAACCCCTTTAACTGTATATCGGTCTGTGAAAATGGACAGAATAGGAGGCTGTTAGTAATGGGCCGTCAAAAAAGAGCCATGCGAATAACCATATTTCTATTTCAAATTTGAAACATCTTTCTGATCTACTTCCTTTATAAATATTTATATTTTGTTGCAGTCTTCAATAGTTTTTGGCACATTTTGGACAAAAACTATACCATCTCCGAGGTGGCATAAAAAGTGATGTAATTTTCTGATAGTATAAAACCACCTTGTGTTGCAAATAGGAACGCTTGTGGCACATTGGGGGTTATTTATCAAGGGACTTGTGACTATTTTAGATGTAAAAATACTCGTAAGTCCCCTTTTTGACTGGTCATGTGACAATATTAAGTCGGGTAGGTAGGATAGGGGCGGAGCAAATTTACTAACATGTACACCTGGAACCAGGCGTAAATTTTGGATAAAAAACATCATCAGTTTATCCACCAGGTGTACGACTGCCAGAGGGTAAGGCCTCATGCACACGGCCATTGTTTTGGTCCGCATCCGAGCCGCAGTTTTGGTGGCTCGGATGCGGACCCATTCACTTCAATAGGGCCACAAAAGATGCCGACAGCACTCCGTGTGCTGTCCACATCTGTTGCTCCGTTCCGTGGTCTGCAAAAAAAATATAACCTGTCCTATTCTTGTCCGTTTTGCGGACAAGAATAGGCAGTTATATTAATGGCTGCCCGTGCCGTTCCGCAAATTGCGGAACGCACACGGACGCCATCCGTGTTTTGCAGATCCGCGGTTTGCGGACCGCAAAACACACAACGGTCATGTGCATGAGGCCTAAGTCAAATTTCTGAAGCGCCGCAAACCTTCTCAGAAATTAGGCTAATCCCACAGCACCACAAGAGCAAACAAAGACCGTCGTGAAACAGGCGATCTTTGTAAATGTGCCCCATTGTGTTGCAACTTCTGCCTTGAGACAAAATCCCATATTTAGACACATTTAGCAGTATTGATAATAATTTTGACAGTAGTCCTAGTTTTGATTAAGTGACTTTGTTTTGTATGTAGTATGGTTGAAAAACAACATACATCCACCTTTACATAAGCATTTATCTTATTTAGTTCTACAAATGAACTGAATCCTTTTTTGAAACGGTCAATCGTTCCTGCTGTGACCATCTCCTGAGGTAGACTATGTCGCATATTCTTATGGTGAAGGAAACCCTTTAACTTATTACTTACTACTTCTACTATTGCTATCACCTTAGGGCTTGTGTTCACATGACCGTGTGCTGCCCGTGCCCGTGCTGTGGACCGCAAATCGCGGTCCACAATGCATGGGGACCGACCGTGGGGCAGGCACATGCGGATCGCAGACCCATTCACTTCAATGGGTCCACGATCCATCCATTCCGCAAAAAGATAAAGGAAGTTCTATCTTTTTGCGGTCCGGAGGCACGGAACGGAACCAACGAAAGCACACCGCAGTGCTTCCGTAGGGTTTGGTTCTGTGGTTCCGTTCCACATCTCTGGATTTGCGGACCCATTCAAGTGAATGGGTCCGCATACAGGATGCGGAATGCACACGGCCAGTCCCCCGTGTATTGCGGACCTGCCGTAAGCGGGCCGCAATATGGCAACGGCCGTGTGAACAAGCCCTTAAGGCCACCTGCACATGGGTGCTGGTGAATGCACATAGGATCCACACAAATTTCTTGCGGATTTATGTGCATTTCTGCTGGATATCCGCACCAAAATCCACAATGTCTATTTGCGTGTTTTTTGTGGATTTGATAGGGTTTTGCCGCAGATCTCATCCTTCCATTGAAAAGGGTGAAATCCACAAACATAATTGACATGCTATTGATTTTGAAATCTGCACGGCACAGAAAAGATCTGCAAAGTGTACATGAGATTTGTGTCATTTTATACACTTTGCTGGTACTGTACTATGCTGCAGTTTTTCCACACGGGAATCCATGTGGAAAAATTCCATATATTTTCCACTGTGTGCAGTTGGCCTAAAAGAGTGCACTCTGAGGTAAAATAGATGGTGGACCCCTGTACAGGAAGCTACTATATTATATAGAGAAGATATTGGCAAAGAGACTTTTGCTCTGAGGGAACTGATTTTCTGCGTCAGTTTGACGTCCGTAAAAAAATGAATCCATGTTTTTAATCCGTGAAGATGTCCATGAAGGATCCATGTTTGGTCTGTGTGTGCGTTTTTTTACCCTCCATGTGTCATCCGTATTCCATGGACACTACTAAGCTGACAATTCATTTCCAGAGCATCACCTGTCAGTAGTGTGGAACAAATCGAAGTTCATGAAGTGAATTTAGAGAAAATCCGATTCACTGCGAAGCCGAATTTCCTCATGCTTTGCGGCAACTAATCAATTTACCTTAAAATGGGGGTTAAGAAAAAATCATATTCACCTCATCTATTTGCGCGCGAAGAGCCCACCCTGGCCATATTGATTGAAGATCCCGTGGGTGGTGACGTATGATGTCAGCACGCTGGCCAGCTTCATGATATCATCATGCACCGCGCGTGATTTCACGCTGGATCTTCAATCAAGATGGCCACGGCGGAGTCTTCGCGAGCGAATGGATAAGGTGAGTATTTAAAATGATTTTTTTTAACTGTTTAACCGCTTACAACCCTCAATGGTCATCTCAGATGTCACGATCAGTAATGAACACGGTTTCTGAGGGGTTCAATGATGGGGCGGTGGCACCATTTTGAGCCTTGTTTTATCCATTTGCATGACACATAGGTATCTAAAGAGGGAATTTTTTTTATAAGTACTAAGATTGTTTTTCATGATTGTAACACAGTCATTAGAAAAAAAAAGGCCTATTCTCCTAAATACACTGTGAAAACTCCAACTATAGCCTACTACGTTTCAAGCTGTGCAGTCACATTTTTTTTCTCAGCCAGAGTATTACGTATTATCCTAAAATATTATCCATTTTCTAAAATGTGCATGCACTTATTTGTTAAAAAGTAGAGAGGCAAAATGTAAATGTCCATAGACATTGGGGTCATGGCTGAGGGAAAGCAATAGCACAAACGTAAAATGGGAACATTTCTGGCTTATTAGGTTTAATAAGAAGATACCTACAAGAAACTGTTATTTTACATTATAACCTGTGCCTACAAAACCATTATATACAGCTGACTGCATTGCTCCAGTCCAGTTTAATTTTTTTTGGGGAGTTGTAAGACATTTAAAAGCAGACCTACCAAGAAAAAACATGTAAATAGGCTTTAGTTTACTGTATATTACAAATGTGAATAATCTTTTTAAAGGGACTCCTGGAAATTCACCATTAAAGCAGTGCTTTATAGGTCTAATTAAGCTGAATTTAATACTATTGTACCTTTCAATCAGTGATCCGTTGTTTCATTTTAGAGAAAAACTACTTTTAATCCATATGTATATGAGCAGTTACAGTGCTGCCCATAATTATTCATACCCCTGGCGAATTTTGACTTAAAGTTACTTTTATTCAACCAGCAAGTAATTTTTTGACAGGAAATGACATAGGTGTCTCCCAAAAGATAATAAGACGATGTACAAGAGGCATTATTGTGGAAAAAAGAAAATTCTCAGCTTTTATTTACATTTGAGCAAAAAGTGTCCAGTCCAAAATTATTCATACCCTTCTCAATAATCAATATAAAAGCCTTTATTGGCTATTACAGCAATCAAACGCTTCCTATAATTGCAGACCAGCTTTTTGCATGTCTCCACAGGTATTTTTGCCCATTCATCTTTAGCAATGAGCTCCAAATCTTTCAGGTTGGAGGGTTTTCTTGCCATCACCCTGATCTTTAGCTCCCTCCACAGATTCTCAATTGGATTCAAGTCTGGACTCTGGCTGGGCCACTCCAAAACGTTAATGTTGTTGTCTGCTAACCATTTCTTCACCACTTTTGCTGTGTGTTTTGGGTCATTGTCATGCTGAAATGTCCACTGGTGCCCAAGGCCAAGTTTCTCTGCAGACTGCCTGATGTTGTCGTTGAGAATCCTCATGTATTGCTCTTTTTTCATGGTGCCGTTTACTGTGATTAGGTTCCCTGGTCCATTGGCTGAAAAACACCCCCAAAGCATTAGGTTCCCACCACCATGTTTGACAGTGGGGATGGTGTTCTTTGGGTTGAAGGCTTCTCCTTTTTTACGCCAAATATAGGAAACATCATTGTGACCAAACAATTCAATTTTTGTTTCATCTGACCATAACACAGAAGACCATAAGTCTTCCTATTTGTCCAGATGATCTTTTGCAAAGGCCAAGTGAGCTTTTGTGGGCCTTATCTGGAGAAGTGGCGTCCTCCTTGGTCTGCATCCGTGGAACCCGGCAGTGTGCAGTGTCCGTTGGATTGTCTGCCTTGAGACATTGCCACCAGCAGAGCCCAGATTCACCAGGATGGCCTTGGTGGTGATCCTTGGATTCTTTTTCACCCCTCTAACTATCCTCCTGGCCAGCACAGGTGTCACTTTTGGCTTTAGACCATGTCCTCTGAGATTTTCCACAGGGCGGAACATCTTGTATTTTTTGCTCAAATGTAAATAAAAGCTGAGAATTTTTTTTGTTCCCACAATAATGCCTCTTGTACATCATCTTATTATCTTTTGGGAGACACCTATGTCATTTCCCGTCCAAAAATTACTTGCTGGTTGAATAAAAGTCACTTTAAGTTAAAATTTGCCAGTGGCATGAATAATTATGGGCAGCACTGTAACTGCACCAAGACCCTCTCTCTCCGTCTGGATTGACAGGACCAGGCTTTTGTGTAGCCATCTCTCCTGGTCCTGTCAATCTAGAAGGAGAGGGAGGGGCTGGAAGAGGAAGCAGGGATAACAAGAGTGCACACACTGGCTTGGGCCCGCCCTTGGTGCACTTAACTGATATACATATGGATTAAAAACACATATTCTCCAGAATGAAGCAACAGACCATGCAAGCTGTCATTACATTCAGCTGAGTAATCCCTCCAAGGAGTTGTGCCTGGCTTAACATTAAATTTCCTGATGTCAGACTCCCTTTAATATCTTACGTCTATGTTAAGACATGTTTGCTTGAAGTTACAGGCCCAAAGCCTGAAGCTGCACTACTGAAAAATTCCATTGGCAGCATTTCCTCTTCTGATTTTTGTCAGGTTCACACTGGCAATACTACAAATACACACATAACTGCCACAAAGCCATTCGAGGTCCCTATTTCAGCACTGTGCAACACCCCAGAGTGGTGTTACCACTACTGCACCCTGCTACTATCTCTAATGGGCTACCAAACCTGTGACGCGATATAGAGGGCCCTGGGGGGAGGCCGCCCCTTGCAACTACAAATCACAAAAATCAGAAGAGGACGTGTGGTTATACTGTAGAACAGTTTCCACTCTTCTTGGTAGACTAAATGTAACAAGAATAGTGTACTCTATTCAGAGTCTGGTCATTGCAAATATTAACATGCTGTATAAAATAAATATAAAGGTTTTAACCAGCTGATATTTATAGAGGGGAATGTAAAGAGGAATTTGATTCATTATGGATTGTAGCCATACAGAATATTCTGCATTTACATGTTTTATTACTACAGTTTTCAGCCATCTATCTCTGGCAGAAACATTAACAAATTGACAAAACATTGGCAGATATTGCAGAAATATTGGCAGAAACATTGACAAATAAATGTTATACTGCAATGAAATGGGCGGGTGGAGGGGTTTGTCTGCCCATTTTACTGTTTCCGAAAGAAGAATAGAAGATCGACTGAATTCTGGTTTTACTTTTCCCCAAAAGACTGACAGATTTTAATGGAGCTGAAAGGAATACCATGGCTCATGGCATGGAGCCTGTACTGCAGTGGAACCAAGAATCCTGTAGTATGGAGCCATACAGTCTATGTGCACTGCAGTACAGACTCCATCAGACTCCATGTGTACTGAAATATTCTCGATATTGCCCTGGAGCAAGGGTACTTTGGACCATGGATGTCTGTTGACATTTGCCCCTGTTGCTACTATGCAAAGCCATCTACTCACAACTTTAATTCACTTGGAAGGATTAACTTGCACTATGATTTATGTCATCGTTTGCACTTAGACTGTTTTATATTGTTGAACTACATTTTGTATGTTTATTGTAATATATCCTATTCAGTTGCACTGTCATTGTGCTGCACTGTGAAAAAGGTTAATGCACAGCCAGCTAATACTAAGAGGCTTTGGGACTTTTTTTCTATGCATTGATAAGTTAAAAATCTTCAACAGTTACTTTAAGGGACTATGCAAAGTTTTTTGGGAAAAGACAGGCACAAAGACCTTCTGACTGTCTGGTTTAACTCTGTTGTTTACGTCTGAAGATTTGTTTATGTCTGGAAAAACTGCTTAGCAATTCCTATAGACTTGTATTGAAAGCCTGTACAAGTCTATTACAGACTGGAAGTGCAACATTGTTTATGTTTAGACTGTGCTTCTCCACTCCACCCCTCCCAGTAGAAGGTTTTAGTTCAGTTAGGGCTCTTTCACACTTGCGTTCTTTTCTTCCGGCATAGAGTTCCGTCGTCGGGGCTCTATGCCGGAAGAATCCTGATCAGTTTTATCCTAATGCATTCTGAATGGAGAGAAATCCGTTCAGGATGCATCAGGATGTCTTCAGTTCCGGACCGGAACGTTTTTTGGCCGGAGAAAATACCGCAGCATGCTGCGCTTTTTGCTCCGGTCAAAAATCCGGAACACTTGCCGCAAGGCCGGATCCGGGATTAATGCCCATTGAAAGGCATTGATCCGGATCCAGCCTTAAGCTAAAAGTCGTTTCGGCGCATTGCCGGATCCGACGTTTAGCTTTTTCAGAGTGGTTACCATGGCTGCCGAGACGCTAAAGTCCCGGCAGCCATGGTAAAGTGTAGTGGGGAGCGGGGAGCAGTATACTTACCGTCCGTGCGGCTCCCCGGGCGCTCCAGAGTGACGTCAGGGCGCCCCACGTGCATGGATGACGTGTCGCATGGATCACGTCATCCATGCGCATGGGGCGCTCTGACGTCATTCTGGAGCACCCTGGGAGCCGCACGGACTGTAAGTATACTGCTCCCCCGCTCCCCACTACTACTATGGCAGCCAGGACTTTAATAGCGTCCTGGCTGCCATAGTAACACTGAACGCATTTTGAAGACGGATCCGTCTTCAAATGCTTTCAGTTCACTTGCGTTTTTCCGGATCCGGCGGGCAGCTCCGGCAAATGGAGTACACGCCGGATCCGGACAACGCAAGTGTGAAAGGGCCCTTAGAAACTTTATATAAGGAGAGCAGAGCTGCTAGTTGTCTGCAGATAGGGAACAGTGTTTAGTAGGAGAGAATATGCCAGTCTACAGATAGAGACCAGTGTGTATAAGAAGATACTGCCAGACTGCACGAGTTACCGGAAGAAGACGTTGAGACAGGGATACTCTGCCACAGACCCTGGGTCACCAGCCATTATACCAGAGGGACAGCTGGATAACTGATGACATCAAAGCGGCGAGCAGGTGTAATTATAAGCCGTCCCATTCCCTTCTATGGGATGGCTGATTCCTCTAAACTTGAATAGGAAGGAGCGGTCCCATAGAAATGAATGAGACGGCTTGTAATTAATTTCACCTGCTTGCCATCGACATCACAGCGAAGAGCAGGGAAGGGATGTCTGCACCCGCAAGGAGCACTGCCTTATTTTCAGGTGTCAGACCCCCGCCGATCTGATATTGATTACCTATCCTGAGGATATAAAATATAAAAATCCTGGAAAAACCCTTTAAGTTCCTCCAGTAAAGAAGCACACTAGTTTACTGCAAACCCTGACTCTCTGCTCTTATTTCCCATTGGAGTGCACCACACCTTACCATCCACTCCAGAAGGAAGCAACACATGGTGACACCTCAACAGTGTCACGGGGACCCTGCCTAGCATTGCGACCATTTCGAACCTTGCCACTACAGAAACAATGCCGCTAGGAGAGAATAACCAGACACAGTATCAAACCGGATGTTGATGCGGGGACCTGCAAAGCTGGTCAGGCAGTGATGGAGCCAAAACACAGCAGCGGGGATCAGGTAAGTATGATCACCACCATGGGTATGGCCACGCTGTAGGGTCTGTAAACAACATCCCTCCATACAACGAAGTATTAAGAAGATATTCTCTCCAAGATGCAATTATTCAAGTGGAGAATACCAAGCGGAGAATGGAAATTGAGACACAGTACTGGCATATAGAATTCTTGTAAGGTCATGTGCATAAGGCCTAAGGGAGACAATGTCAAATTTAAATATACTATCATTTACAATGTTATTTCTCAAAAAGGAACTTTGACATTATTAAAGGCGTTATCGCATGAATAATGTAAAAAATGAAAATCAGACATCATACAGTACATGACAATCTCTTCCTGACAGCCCTATACCTCACATGGATCCAGAGATCACCCCATTTATTGTTCTGCTAGATTTATATCAAGCCGACAGCTGAAGGGGAGTGTCTTTTCTGCAGCAGCTCAGGGGGAGTGTCTCAGCTCTCCCTATCACAGCTCAGGAGGCGTGTCCATGCTCTCCCTATCACAACTCAGGAGGCAGTTGAAAGATGAAACTGAGCATGTGCGGCCACCTCAGTGAGCAGGACACTGAGGAAGGGGAGAGTGTCCCCGAAACGCGTCTGGCGAGAGTTTCACCCCTGAAGGATTTGAACCCCGAAATAACAGTGCACTGTTAAAAACCAGAGGATATCGAGGATTCAAACAAGACGCTCTATATTAACCTGCCTGCAACCAGCTGAAAGTCATCACTGGGGAATACTAAGCCGCTGACACAGCAAAGACCGGGACGCCGGCCTAAAGTCGGAAGCGACAATCACCCAGAAAAAAACAGCTGAATAAAAAGGCCAGGTAAGCCCACAAGTGTGGGTTATCGTTACAAACTTACATTTATAACGAAACAACAATATAGCGTTCATATGTGAATATTGCAATCGGGACTTTGTGTGGAATAACTTCTTTGAGGATCCTCTTGAATAGAATTCTTGAGAAAAATACAAATATAAATGCATGCAGAAAATTCTTATGAAAAACTCCTATAACAACCTTGGAATGCATGGATTGCAGAAACTGTAGATATACAGAGATAGGAATATAGTGCCTGCATAGGAAATCACTGTATGCGCTTTTCTGCATGTAGAGTCTCTCAGTGCGTTTTTCTTGCATATGAATATAACCGGAGTTTGATGCAACCTCCTGGAATTCAAACAGTCCTTCTGAATATTTTGTGACTTGTATACATATGGACTGTAGTGACCTAGAGTGCGTTTTATTTGCAAGACAACACCCTCTTGTTAGGATCTGCAGTTAAGCATCTATTGTGTGTCATTGCAGACCCATCCACTATTGAGAACATCCAGGATACTTTGTCTGCAATAAGTTGATTTGAATATTACAAAACTACTACCATTGTTTAATTTATTTTATGTATTTTATTGTATTTTATCATATTTTATCAAACGTAGTTATAATAAATTGTTTCAACTCCGTGGGGCTCCGCATGTTTTGAATGTGCCAATCCTACATTGACAGTTATACAATTTGAAGGGTGAATTCATCAGATTGTGCACCTCTTATGGTTGTGGGACTAGTGAGCTATTTCCAATATATTTACTAAGTTTACAAAACTATTCAGATCCAGGTGCTGGTTTGAATACTGTAAAATATTTTTCCTGGGACAACCCCTTTAAATATTCCTTTAAAAAGTCATCTTTGCTGTTGGCAAAAAGTAAACTTACAGAGATTCAATGTAACTATGAATGTGAACTTAATGACGCTTTACCTTTCAAACCTACATAAAATGTATTTTTTTGTAAAATAAACCTGAGCACCAGTCATTGTGCATATATTGTGACTTTCTGATGCAAGGACATGGGTTTTTCTGCGGTCTACCTTTGGTGGTTACATATTTAGAAGCATTTCACGTGAGTAATTACAGCTGGATCTGTTCCTGTTTGATTCTGATCAAAAGTGAAGCATGTAACATCAGATAAAACTGCTGAAACCTCAGGATAAAATAAATAAAATGCTAATCACGATTTATCTTTGATCAAGAACATATTTCATGTTACAGTGACAGAATTAGACCAAATATACCTCTCGTTAATTTATTTTTGCCATGAATCAGAATATGAATGAACATTCCAAATTCCAAAGATAAGTTAGAAGGACAAGTGAAATGATAATACAAAGCGAGTATAAGATAATAATATTAGTAAAATTTTCTAAAAATTATAAATATACAGTATTAAAAAGCTGTGATGGATTCCATTAAGGAAAAAATTAGCATTTCCCCCGCCCTGTGATTAAAGCTGATGAATAGGGATTAAAAAAGATGGTTCTCCCGAACAGCTTCCATACAAAAATGATTTGTCCTCATAAGGTAACCAGTGTAATTGGAATAAACTGACCATTTATATTCAATACCACTCCTGTGCTGCTAGTACCACAATCTATCACCATGTATTGTTGTTTTCCATCCAAGAACATACGATGATGGCAAAGATTGGCTGGCGTGGTCATGTGTGCATACACAGACCGCAAATGAGCAACAATGAAGGCAATGCACAGAGGAGGATTCTGTTACTGGTGGCCCAGGAAGGTCGCAGGACTTGTCCAGCTTCCAAACAGTTTTGGGCTATCCGCCTCCGTGCCAGGCCTGTGAAGGGAAGCATATGTAACTGCTGCCCACCACTCAATTCCAGCTCCTCCGTTCACTGCACTTTGGTTCCCTGCTTGTCAACTTCCGAAGTGGATAGGTGTCATGTGTGGCAGTCATTGACTGCCTGCAGCAGTGACATGTCCCCCAAATGGTTTGTCACTGGGTATTGTGCTGCTCAGGGGACACATTACCACTTTGACCAATCATTGGCTACCGCAGTACATGTGACCCCCTTTCCACTCTGAAAGTTGACAAGCATGGAACTGGAGTGCAGTGAAACAAAGAAGCCAGAACCCTGAGGTGAGGAGCAGGTCCACAGGTCCAGGAGGAGAAAGGGTTTGAAAGCCGGACAATTCCTTTAAATGGTAAATGCAATTTTTTTTTTACATTATGTAACATTTGCCCTTATTTTAATACTTTAGAACCCCCCTTTAATGGCCTCTAATGATTAACAATAATTAGTGTTGAGCAAATCGAAGTATCCGAAGTGGATCTCGATCCAAATTTCAGGAAAAAATGTGATTCGCCACGAAGCTGAATTTCCTCATGCCTTCTTGTAAAAAATCAATTTTTCCTAAAATGGAGGCTGAAGGTAAAAAAAAAATATACTCACCTCATCCACTTGCTCTAGGAGAAGCCGTCTGGAGCAGACAGCCTCTCCGCAATTAAATGGATGAGGTGAGTATAATTATTATTTTTTTAATCCCTGACTAACCCTTGAGCAGCTGAATGCGAGTATCAGATGCCACGATCAGCGTTGAACATGACATCTGAGTTGTTAAATGAAAGGGGGTGGCTCGATCACTGTTCCCCGTCATAGCGCCCACTCCATAGAATGGAAAGGGTTTCGTAATGAATCAAATTTCTTGTAAAAAGCCGAATTTTTCAAAACTTCGCTCATCTCTAACTATAATGATAATTTCCATTTATATGGAGATATAAAATTCAGTTATTAGATTGTTGAAACAGTAACTGTTGGCAATAACTGTAGGCGGCACCTTCTAAACAGATCTATGGTGGTGCCAAGTTATGGCAAGACATCCATACTAATATAAATAAATGTTATGTATATGGATAAATGATTACAGACATAGCACAAGGGGGCATTTATAATACAAGAGACACAACATAAAGAGCTATTCCTTGTTGGTGTCTTGGGTTAGCTTTTACCATATAGATTGCACGCTATTGAGGATCATCTATTGGCAACTGGTTGCTCCTTAATAATGACACAAAATGTACTGCTATTTAATTACGATATCATCTTACACTTACAATGTTCTTACACTTAAAGTGGTTGTGTAGGTTTATTAACTGGAGACTGACCGTCCAGACAACTGTTTCTTGTAATGTGGTAGATTTGGACCGAAAAACAAAAGGTTTAGCATCATGAAGATGTTATGAACACTGGGAAAGTCTAGAAAACATTTGTTTTTGCAGGCCAGGAGATAATACATTCTAAATTATCTTGTAATTCGGTCCTATATGAATCATTGAGTCCATGAAGATTCATAATATTGTCATAGAGCATTCGATGGGAAATCCATCAATTATATGACTCATAAAATTCCTATCCCTAGTTTTGGTGATGGTAACTCTTCTATCTTCCGGATAGCGCCGCCTCTTTTTGTGGAGCTGGACTGCCTGGTAAGATGTTAATATGGATTGCTGTTTATGGCCAAACAATTATTTATAAATTCTTGCAACTGTCGAGTTTCCTACCATTTGCGAGAATGAATTATGAATAAATGGACATAAAAGAGCTCATCATTCATTTGACCTTTGAAGCATGGCTGTCATCCATCCTTGCTGTGCCATTTCTCCTGCATATCTCATTTAGGCAGATGTTCGTATAAGGAGACCACAATGTTATCACTTCCCCAAGAAGTGTGTGTTTAATGGCGTGTGCTATCATACATATCCCCTGGTATTATTCATTCTCCTAACCTTCTACATGACAAAAATATTTCGCTCAATCAGCAACTCTGGCTCATTAACGTCAGGGTTCTTTGAAGGCTCCGTGTGCTGTGCACTGGCCTCATGTGAACTTTGCCACCTGGCAGTCAGAGGAGCACTGTGGGGAGCCGGCCTGCCCAACTATGGTTGACCCATATAATTATTTGATTTATTGGTGCCATTGAAAGCCCTTTGTCCCACTGATAATAATTAATATCTGAGAACACTTCATGGTGAGATATAATGAAACATGAGAGGCTTACCAACATCAGCTGGCATAAGGAAGACTTAGCAAACACATGTTTGCAAAGGAGAATTGTGATTTAAAAATGATCTAGCAAGAGAGTAGACGTGGGATTTATATAATTAAAACCAAACGAGGTTATAAGATTTGCCTTTAATTATATCAGTAACACGCACACCAGGGTTTCAGCAGATTCGTTGTGTTACATGAAATTCTGTAATAATCAGTTCCTCTGTTACCAGATGGTATCACATAGTGTATGTACATGCACTACATGAATCTTAGCAACTTTGAGCATATTTTTGCTAGTCTGACTCTTGTACCATCCATTGCTTGTTAATGAAGCTCCTAGCTGTATTCTGCCTTTTCCTGGCAAAAGTATCATAGAGCAGATTCTCAAAGTTCCTTCCTTCTGCAAATAAAATGCCCTGGCACCTGCATAAGGAATACTCCCTCTGATGGTTCCCATGCTTTATTAGGCTGTAGATAATAATAGATAATGGATAATAATGTAAAAAGGAATGTCAAAAGAAAATGACCTATTGTCTAAATTTGGTTTTTATGTTAAGCACCTTTTTTAAATTATTTTAATTTTCCACACAACTATCTTTAATTAAAGGGCATCTGTCAGCAGATTTGTATCTATGAAACTGGCTGAGCTGTTGTATGTGCACTTGGCGGCTGAAAACATCTGTGTTGGTCCCATATTATTCATATGTGCCTGCATTGCTGAGAAAAATTAAGTTTTAATATATGCAAATTAACTTCTGGGAGCGATGGGGACTATTGCCAACTGGACATTTATGACATCTATAGGATAGGCCATGAATGTCCATCAGGTTCGGGTCTCACCTCTGGAACCCTCATCTGGAAAATGGGCCTGTGAAGAACTCCCCAGCAACCGTTCGGTTATTTTACCTCCCTGCTACTTAATCCCCGTGGATACCTACTCCTAACAATGGACGTAGACATCTATGTGTATCAAGGACATGTGTACACACACTTTCGAGACATCAGTCTGCTTCTAAGCACAAGACTGATCTACTGAATTAAAATACACAAGATAACACTTTTGGCCATTGTCTTGGAAAAGTCACAGTGATTGCTTGTAAGCCATGTGACCAAGCCCTGTTTTGTAAATTGAGTTTCCAAAACTCCATTGTCTCGCTGGCTCAGAGGAGGAGTTTGATGCTGTTTAAACTGAATGCCCTTGCTTTCCATTAAACGTGTTTTGTTCCTGAATGAAGCTTTGGCTCCTGTGTGGATTATTATGCGACACCAGCGATATTTTACTCTGTGGATTCTTGGCGATATTATTTCATGGGAATAAGGGAATGACAGACGGTAACTCATATTCAGACCGTCACAGGGCCCCATGTTGCACCATGGAAAAAACAGAGAGGTGGCAGTGTGCGTACACAGCTCTCTCTATTTAATTCTATGGGAGATCCAAAAATAATCAAAATAAAATTTTGGAACTCCATAGAAGTGAATAGAGAGAATCGTGCATACACAGCACCTCTCCATTCCCAGCGATGCGAGACAGGCCCTCATTCTCAAGATACATATGGGTCTTGCATCTGTGGGTATACCTTTTAATAAAAAATATATTATCTGGACCACTATGCAGTCATGTACGAGGATCTCTCCTTTTTTTCCTACTGTTACAAATTTCATTCAAGATTATTTCAATGGATTTACAATGTGGGGATACATATGGTAATATATGAGGGAATCATATTATACTGCATGCACCTTACAATACAACTGCTCATGTTAAAGTCATGGATGATCTTTAACTAGAACACAAAATCAGGAAAACACAATCCATATGATTTCCACCGTTGCCTTCCAACTGATTACAGACTGGTGACACTGGGACAGCTTATCCGAAAATCAGTCAGTGTAAACCTAGGGCCACATTTTTACAGTAGCCCACGCTGTCTGAGATGTCTGATTTCTCTTGTAGAAGACACTTTTCCTTATGCCAGCTCAAGGCTGAATTTCTTTAGACCATTATTTTTTATTTTGAAAAAATGGCACACACCTTTAAATGGGTTGTTCACCTTTATAGAGCTTTTCTAAAAAACCCACAGTGTGGCTGGACCCAGAGTGATAATCATATTCACCATGGCGCACGGTTCCAGATCCATCGCTGTCCCGCCAGCTCTCCCTGTTTCAACATCCAGTTTGGCACCGGGTCATGTGACCATTGCAGCCAGTGACTGACTGCAGTGGTGAGGTGTCACTCATGCAGCATGTGACCCAGTGACATGCTTCATGAGTGGCATGTCGCAGGTGGGTGCGGTGGTCATGTGACCCAGCATTCAGCCATGATGTTAGTTACTAATGCCGAGTGAATAGCACCCATCAATTGAGAAATGATTTATGAGACGTGTTATCTAAACTAAATGCATTAAGCAAACACCTTCAATTGCTTTTCAATGGCTTTTGTCTCAGGATAACGCGATGAGTTAAGAAATTTGAGTTAAGAGCTTGAGTGCTAACCCTGCTACATCTGTATGTCAAGCTTTTTCATTACAATTATTTACCATTGCTCTTCTACATGGGAACATTGTGGAAAACATCTGTAAACCAGATTACTTAACAGCACAAGGTTTAAAAAGTGACAGGGAAGGGAGGGGGGTGGATTAAATGGCTTTGATGCTACAGTGCAAAAAATAAATTATTATTGCTGATGAAGATGCTGTAATTTCTTAGAAAACAATACAGTGTATCTATGATAGGTCAGACTTTGACAGTTGTCAGAATTAGTGACATTTATTATAAGTTTGCACAGGCATGAAATGTGGGACACCACTGAAGAACATAGAAGAAACACCTTGGCCACCAAGAAATGTTTAAAGGCTCATGTAGCTGAAATGGCATAAAAACTAATAGCTTTGGAAAAACAATTAAAATTTGTGGTCGTGGCAACCAACAGAATGCACCACATCCTACCTAGACTACCCTGCCCCTAAGCGGTTAGAGTTATTCCGCAACCGCGCCGTAGTAGGGACGCCTGAAAGAGGGCAAAAGACATACTGAGTAGCAGGAGTAATTTATTACAGCATAAATCACAAAACCAGATTTTGGAAAGCCATTGACATCTCAGTTTTGGGGTGAGGTATATAGCAGCTAAAGCACGAGGAGCACCAACGACCTAACTTCTGGATGACATGCGCTAGTACCTGATTCTTGGAGGCCGCGGATTCTGCACCTATACGGAATGAATGTCCTGAGATCGCAGCTGGGTCGCCACCTAAACTGGCAACTAAGGAGCGTACGTGAGACACAAACTGATGAGTAGTGAGTGGTACCACCCCGAAAGGCAACAGTGGACTATCTGGCCTGAACCCAGCTAAGGCTGTCTGCAACTGACGAAGAACTCTGACAGGGCACCATCGATGAGACGTGGGGAAATAGGACACTGGGACTGGGGGACCCATCTGCGAGGTCTTGGACGTCCTCAGCAGTAGCACGTAACCCTCGGGACTCTGGACCAACTGGCTGACTGTGAGAAACTTGCTACTATCAGGGGAACAAGTAAACTCCCCAGGTCTCAAGAAGGCATAGAAGGCTAAATAAACAGCAGACTTAAGCACCAGGCTGGGCAAAACCCCGAAAGGGTTCCTATCCAGGATGTCAGACAGGTTACGGAAAAGCAGTCCAGTAACAGCTTGTCTGCGTACTTGGCCTCCTGGTCCACATCTGCTCAAACTCCTCAATGTAGCTTTGACAGCATGCACAGAAAACACTGATGCCCGTTCAGGATGACTGACAGAGAGGAAATGCTGTACCCCCGACAAGTATGTCTTCACCGTGTTGTGGGACAGCTTGAGCTCCGAGTGGCAGTAGCCAATGAAAGCAAGGATGTACTCCACAAAACTGGACTCCCTTTGAGGGCATATACTTTGAAACCTGCAAAATGCCCTCCACCAAGTGTGATACGCACTAGCCGTATTTGGCGAAAGGGACTTGGCTAGTATAGCGTGGGCCGTCTCTAGGTGACCAGTTAACCCAGTATTAGTGACTCGTGAGGGGGGACGGTAGCGCCCACAACATCTGCCTCTGGCATGACCTGCAAAAAAAGGGAGAAATTAGCCCTCGATAAAGCGTCAGCTGCCACATTTTGAGAACCTGGCACATGCGTACTACTAACACAAAAATGATGTTGCAAGGAGAGTTGAACTAGACGTCTCAAGAGACACATGACATAAGACGACTTAGACGACCCACTAGTTAAGATATCTACCACCGCAGCGTTGTCGGTTACAAACAAAACAGTGGGATTTACCCAGCAGCTGCCCCAAACACAGGAGGCCACCACAATGGGGTACAGTTCGAATAGTGCTGAGGTTTGCATGAACCCTGGGATTTGCCTCACCTCAGCAGGCCACTCGCCTGCGACCCAGTGGGTGCCAAAAATAGCAGCGAAACCTGAGCTAGCAGCCGCATCCGAAAAGACTACAGGGGATTGGCTAGACAACTCGGGGATAAATAAGGACACACCGTTCCACTGGCAAAGAAAGTGGTCCCACATGTGTAGGTCGGATAAGGCCTGACTGTCCAGAGGCACTGGGCTGTCCTGTTCCGGAGCTGTGGCCAGGAGCACCAGCAAGCGAGAGATCAACGACCTGCCTTGCGGAATGATACGCATGGCGAAATTTAACATACCCAGTAACGACTCTAAATCAGCCTTAGTGACCACAGTTGTGACAGAAAACCTGTGAATGACTTCCCTGATCCTAACTAGTTAGTCCAACGGCAACCTGGCTAACATGGACTGCGAATCTAGCTCGATGCCCAGGAAAGTGATGACTGTGGACGGGCCTTTGACTTTCTTGGGGGAGACCGGGACACCTAACTGGGAAAAACATCTCAAAAATCTCCCCAATCCTAAGGGGACTGACCCTGGCCTCTCGATCAGTAGGAAATCATCTAAATAGTGAATAACAAACTCACAGAGTACCTTATATTCTAAAACCCATTGGAGGGCCTGAGCCAACTGATCAAAGAGACACGGGCTGCTCTTGGAACCGAAAGTGAGTTTGGTGGAAAAGTAGTATCGGTCCTTCCACTTGATGCCGTGCCATTGCCAGAGCGCTGGCATAATGGGAAGTATTCCTGA
The DNA here is from genome assembly GCF_905171765.1 of Bufo bufo. Taxonomy (NCBI): domain Eukaryota; kingdom Metazoa; phylum Chordata; class Amphibia; order Anura; family Bufonidae; genus Bufo; species Bufo bufo. The sequence continues at coordinate 213,339,520 of NC_053392.1, forward strand.
TGTTGGCCGGAACAAAATGAGAAGGAGAAACGTTGGGAACAGCCAGGGTAGTACATGTTCCCCCCGCTGCAGAGGTGGCGGCAACGGGTATATCAGGGGGAGAAACAGGAATGACCGAGCCGCGAGACTCGACGGACTCCAACCTCGCTTGAATAGTAACAAGAGTGGAAAACAGCGACTCCACCTATCGACCGAATGGATCAGGGTGCTCACCTCTCGGTCCACCCAGACCGTCTAGAAAAAGTGGGATAACAATGGATAATGAGGGGCACTCCAAAATTAGGAAAATGGCAGCAAGTACTATATGAATAAATCAAATATTTAATATAATGAGCCAATAGTAGTAACAGCTGACGTTAGGCTGTTGAGCATGACATGCAACTGAGTGAGAGACGTTTGCACCGTGGTCATGGAGAGATCATCTTGACGTGGTGCCACAGAGTCTTTCAACATCCAATATAACTCTGCCTTCCTGGCGAAAGCCGGGAAAGGGATACCCCTCTCAGTTCCGAAGTAAGCCTAGGGATAGTCCATGCTCGCAGGGACGGTATACTGCCCCCTTCGGACATTCTTTCACATTCTCGTCCACAGATGCCTCGACGATATCAGATGCGTGTGACATCACAACTGTGGAGACAGTAACGTAAATCGATCGGCTGAAACTGCACGACCACAAGCACCAGTGAACCTGCCCAACAGTGCGCGGAAAAGTCCCCCACCCACCGTGCTACTCTGCACGTGAAAGAAGACAACAGGAAGACCGTGGAGGAGTGGCCAGGAACCGACACCCAGAAGGTAACACACAGAGGGTGAGACCATGCACTTACCCGCTCAGAATACCTACAGACTGACAACCGCAGAATGCTTGTAATATAGCACGACCTGGACATGAGACAGTGCATGAGACACAAACCAAGCTAGTGACTTTCCCCCCCTCCTCCCCGATGTGTACCCCTACTACCTTGCCGATAAGCCACAATTCAGGATGTAACCAAGACAATGTTTGGACCTAGAAACAAAACAATTAAGGCATCAACCCTGGATTGTGCACGCGTCGTGAGGAACCATGCAAATGAGTAAAGGTGAATGATGTAACAAGAGCAGCACTAAGTATTTTATTTATTTTTTTAACAATTAACCCTTTGCAAATTAAAAATTGCTTGACCTGGTAACCTAGAGAGGGGAAAATACTGCGGCAAGCTGCCGAGATTCTGGGGTCGGCAAGGGTAAGAAGCTGCTTCTCTGCAGCATGCAGTATTAGAGTCCGGCCGGCAGGGGGTCGGCCCCCTAGGTGAGGGGCATTGTGCTCCGGTGCGGGGGTGCCCCCCCCTCACCTAGGGGGCCGACCCCCCGCCGGCTGGGCACCCATACCACGTGGGGAGCCGCACAACTCCCTGGCATTGTGCTCCGGTGCGGGGGTGCCCCCCCCTCACCTAGGGGGCCGACCCCCTGCCGGCCGGACTCTAATACTGCATGCTGCAGAGAAGCAGCTTCTTACCCTTGCCGACCCCAGAATCTCCAGGTACGCCACACTCCTCTCACTGCCAGGTATAGCTGCTCAAACGCTGCGACAACGTACAAGGTGGGAGGGGCGCTAGCCGTTGAAGTAGGCGGCCGAGCCCCTCCCACAAATACAGGCCAATGAATCGGCCTTACACATGTATTTTTATCTGTATTAAAAAAAAGTTTCCTATAGCCTTGTCGCATGTACACAACATTCCACTCAATATAAAAGCAATGGAGCGGCCGGAATTAAACAATTATTCAAGTCACAAAGCAATTCTCATGCAATTTATAATGCTTAATGCTCTGATTGCTCTGATTACAAGCTAGCTTGGAGCTGGCTTCTGGCGGCACAAACGCTGAAGTAACACATCTACAGAACAGGCAGCGCCATAGCCATAGGGATCGGAGCAGCTGCAGGTTGAAGCAGGCCTCTATGCGTGGGGGTCCCACCAGCCCCATCACTATGATTGATGTTACCATGCTGCAAGACGGAAGAAAGTCATTAGATGGTAGAGAGGAAAGTGTGGTTGTAAGAAGCAGAGTCCAGTGTTCAGCAGCTAGAAGAATATTCAGGATTATGTGTATAAAATCTAGTGCAGGGAGATAGAGCAAATGACTATAAAAATCTATCAGATTTTTCCAGGGACGGCTAGAAAATTTGAAAAATGTATGTGACGGTGGTTCACAACATGAGCTCCGCTTTCTGTTTGCACAAGTGTTTTTAAGTGGGCCCAAGGTGAAGACTCTTAGGAGATACATACTGCATACAGTATGTGGCTTGCAGAGGTACACCTTAGTACTGCACATCAAACTTTAATATGCGTCTCTGGTTCCACAAACATGACCACAGGCTCTGTGTGAGTGGTCTCAGCCCGGTGGGCTGTGGGGCCACGAGGCTAGGCGATAGCCGGAACTTTGAGGGACGCGGTGACGCCTGTGAAACAAGGATCACGAGGGCAGAGTCGGGAGGACTACTGGGCCACAATCCCCCTAAAGGTATTAAAGTGTCACAGCCTGGAGGTTGCTGGACTGAATGGCTGAGGAAAGCCGCATTTGTGTTCCATGTGTGAACAGGGCTCTCTAGGTGAGTCAGGGATACACTCGTGTTTAGTTAGAGCCTAGCCGGGCAAGGGTTTGTTATTTTGTGTGGATGTCACACGTGATAAGTTGAAGCTGCGACTTCTTAACCTGAGCTTTGCTGAAGTGTCTGATATAAAGTAAGAGTTTGGACATTATAACCGTGTCTGTGAAGATATATGTGAGTGTGACCCCCTGAAAAGAGATGATCCCTTACTATATATATATATATATATATAGAAGGAGGAGAAAATCCGGCGGGAGCACCATTCACGGTGTGGGTGCAATATGTGCTCCCGCCGGATTTTCTCCTCCTTCTACATATCGGTACCGTGAGTGAGCACACCTGAATTATATTTTATTCATCATGTCCTACACCGAAACACCCTATGGCGGCACGTATACTGCGGAGGAGGTTGATCGCATTATGCAGGGGATTGGGGGCGATGCCGCTTTTCTCCAGACTCCCACCGCTAAAGAACTCAAACACAAGTTTGTTACAATATCCAGACGTCTCATCGCAATGAAACTACATATGGCTACATTGGGACAATATTACAAAGAAAAAAAGATCCCGAGAGGAATGCGTTCTAATTTACGTCCAAACCTGTTTCCCAACAATGATTTATTTTGCAAGCGTTTTGAAATGTTATCAAACAGATATTCTCTGGACTATATTTTATTGAATATTGACTTTCTACAACTGGAAGTGATCTCACTTACCGATGAATTAATTGAGGTGGAACGTGTATTACAGGTGCAATTATCCCCTGACGAATATACATATTTTAAAGATGATACACAAAATCAGTTGTCTAAAATGCAAATGGAATTGGAGGAGGGTAAAAGGAGTAAATGGATCCGTGATACGGAAGACTATAAGAGAGGTGATATCTACACATGGCAGACAGATCCATCGCATATGTCTTTTAATCAAAATAGTAAAATGAGAAGAAAAAACACACAGTCTGTTACAGATGAAGAAAGGGCTTTTTTAGGAAGCGATCTGGATATCAAGAAAAGAAAAGAACAAGAACCAGAAGGGGAGGCAAAAGGTTCAGAAGAGAAAGGAAAACAGCGATACAACAGAACCAGACTACAGGCGATAAAGGCATCATCCCAGAGACAGAGACCATAGTCTTTAATTTATCTTCAACAGAATTGACTGAAGCTCAGCACAGTGTTCTATCTAAGGGACTCACTTTTTGTCCAAGTTCTAAGGTAAATTGGTTCAACATTGAAATGGATTTGAATGATTTTTTCCGTTCTATTAAGTTAAAAATGTTTTTTAAGGGTCGTGTTGCCAATACACAGGTACACTCTAGTGAACTCTCACTTCAAAAAGTGGGTTTAACTAACAAGAGTGCTTTTTATCCGGTTATAGACGAGCCTGCGGTGGAGGCCTACATTTCTGCAGTCAAAAGAGACATCAGAGAGCTCAAAACCCGTTCTGGGGAAATAGACAGATTCACTCATCCGAATCTGACTACTGCAGAGATAGAGGCCTTAACTCAACTCAAAAGTAATTCTCAGTTGACGATCAAACCTGCCGACAAGGGCGGTGGGGTGTTTGCACTTGATACATCCAAATATGTTAAAGAAATTACACGACAATTGAGCGACACAAATGTGTATGGTATATTATATGGTGACCCTAAATTTAATATCATGAATATGATCCGTCAGAGCCTATCCGATGCGGTGGCCGGGGGCATCATCGATGAAGGGCTTAAGGAATACTTGATGGTACCTTTTCCCATCACTCCGGTGATATATATATTGCCCAAAGTCCACAAAAGTCTAGTGGACCCCCCCGGCCGCCCCATCGTTTCCGGCTCTGATTCAGTGTTTAGTAGAATAGCCATTTTCCTGGACAAACTGTTAAGGGCTTTCTCGACAGCTGGTAGATCATATATTAAAGATACAGGTGAATTTTTTTCAATTGAGAGGCACTGATGTGAGTGACGTGCAGAGCCTTACTTTAGTGTCCTTTGACGTTGTATCGTTATATACGTCAATAGGACATGAAAAGGGTATGACTGCAGTCAATAAATATCTGGATGAGTCGCCTTTAACACAAAATGCCAAGCATTTTATCAACACTTTGTTGAGACTGATCTTGGAGAAAAACTATTTCTTGTTCCAAGACACTTTCTACAATCAAAAACGCGGCGTTGCGATGGGGTCGAATGTGGCCCCTACGTACGCCAATATATACATGCGCCACATGGAGGAGGACTTTATCTATGTATCCCACCACTTTCAGCATGTTCTGAGGTGGTGGCGATACATAGATGACGTCTTCCTCCTGTGGACAGGTACGGAACCTCAATTGATCGATTTTCATGCCTACTTAAACAGTATTGATACAGATCTTCAATACACAGTGTCTTTTTCAAAAACACAATTATCATTTTTAGACACTAATGTTCGATGGATTGATGGCTCTATTCACACGGGCCTGTTTGTCAAGTCAACTGATCGAAATACACTCTTGCGGTTTGAAAGTAATCATCCCCGCAGCTTAGTCAAACACCTACCTTATTCACAATTTTTACGCACTAAGCGCATTGTATCAGATCAGATTGAGTTTACAACCACTTTGGAGACGATGGCAGGTAAATTCAAAGAACGGGGCTATCCCCGTCGACTGTTGGATCAACAAAAAAGTAGAATTCTCCTTACTAACACAGAGATTACTCCACCTGCCCCTCAGAAGACACGCAGGATACCCTTTATGTCCACATTTTCTGACCATAGTGTGGCAATAGGGCGCATTCTGAGGGATAACTGGAGCATTCTAAGTAAGTCCATTCAGGACGTACCCGAATTTAGACTCCCTCCACTTCTATCTTATCGAAAAAATAAAAACATTAAAGATCATTTAGTGAGGGCAGACGTCGGCCCTGAGAAGGTCAGTATGCAGCGGACACTGGCACCGTTGGGGCTTGGATGTTATCCGTGCCTCAACTGTGTTAATTGCCGCTATATCTGCAAATCTAGATCTTTTATACATCCATCTACTAACAAAGAATATCCCATTAAATTCCATCTGACTTGCTCTTCATCATACGTGATTTATGTGCTGGCTTGCCCTTGCAACCTAATCTATGTTGGAGAAACATCAACAGAACTAAAGTTGAGATTAAACAATCATAGAAATTCCATTAGGAAAAAACGCACTGATCTACCAGTAGCCAGGCACTTTGGATCCCTACAACACACGGAACGGGATCTAAGATGCTGGATTGTTGATCAGATCACACTCCCTAGGAGAGGAGGTGATCGCTCAGCAATCCTCAAAAAAAAAAAAAAAAAAAGAGAATTGCGATGGATCTATAACCTGGATAGCTTGTACCCTAGAGGTCTTAATGTTGAGTTCAGGTGAGAGTTTTGGGACTTGTGGTTCGTTCCCCCTCTCCCCTTGTGCGATATATCACTCTCTTATATGTATAATAGTGCAGGGGAATTGTGAAAGATCAATATGTAATTGCAATGTAATATATACAAAATATTGACATATATATTTTCTTTTTGCCTTTTAGAACATTTTAATACACATGGTACTGGATACGGATCCGTGAACTATATCCTTTTGGAAGCAATGGAGACCAGAGCGGATACCATCTTCTCTCTTCTGTGCGCAGTCCTAGATTTATAATTCTCTATAGTGCAGACCTAGATCTTTGATTATCTCTATGTTGTGATGCTGTTCCATCTTATTAAGGGATAATCTCCCTGTGGCCATAATATTGTCAGCGGTCAGGCTATTGGTGTCGGTATGGTTCATGGAAGTGTTCCCGTCCGGCACCGGCGGCCCTTTGGTTCGGTGTCCCTCTCGGTGGGGCGGGATCCCGATTCATCTGCTGTCACATGTCGGAGATCCCTACCATGGCTACTTACCCTATTCCGGTGATATTCGGTACAGCTCACATCGGTGCAATGTATAAATGTACAGGGCAATATGCCCTTTAACAAGATGGCGATGTCTGTTTGATACTATAGAACTCATGCGCCACATTTTCTGCATCATGACTCCTAGGATTACGCTTGTCTGGACATGCGCATTGAAGAGACAGAGACGCTCAACGAACGCGATGGTCTATGTGGGCGCTATGACTTCCTAAGGTTCTATTTCTTTGATCCGTATTCATTATTATATCACTGTTTTTATCATGATCTGTAACGGCATCATTTTCGCATAAAGTGATTTAGTCCCGAGGATATAGACCATATGACACATGTCACTTTATGCACATGCACTTTGTGTTTTGTATCAGATGTATGTAATTGGAGCTTAATTGTAACCTCAATCTGATTGGTTTCACACTTATGAAATGTCTTTTATATGCTCTCACTTTCACTACCTCTATGCTTGAGGAAGGCTCTGGTGAGCCGAAACGTCGCAAGTTTGCCATACTATGGGTGAATAAACCGTGTATTTCACTATTATTTTGGAGTGCAGTCCGACTTCTTTTATCTCTATATATATATATATATATATATATATATATAAATATATATATGTCACCTAAAAATGTAAAAAAAAAAAGAAAAAGAAAAGAATTACATATAAATAGTAACATAGTAACACAGTTTATAAGGCAAAAAAAAAGACATCTGTCCATCCAGTTCAGCCTGTTATCCTGCAAGTTGATCCAAAGCTGACTAAACATGTAATGATTGTTTCATCAGATTAGAATAAGACAGCATCTTATAAATTGATGAATCAAAACTGATCATATACTTAGATATATGTCTGCGTTTTTTTCCAGAAACATCGCCGTACCTATCCATGGTCTGCATCTGGTATTGCAGTCAAGCTCCATTTAAATGAATGAGGCTGAATGCAATACCTGTGTTTCTGGAAAACGCAGACATGTTTTTTCTAATCTCAGACATGAACATCCCCTTTAAGAGAGACAGAATTGTAAAATGTAGCTTCTGTTTCTTTACAAGACTCAGCATGGTCTTATGACTTCCATTTCGGAGCGGTACATCATATCTACTCTTTAGTTGCCTTGTAAGTGTTTAAAGTTGTCCCTCAGACACCACTTAAAGTTCAGTATGAGTTTCTGGGCTCCCGAGGTAAGACTGCAGGTTACCAGTCTCAATAATGAGAGAGAAGAAATGACAGAGGCCAGCTAAATGTTCCGTGCATCTAAAGAGGAATTTCCCTGGGAGCAGTCTAAATAAAACGCAGGATCTTTGTTCCATAAACAAGCTTCTTCAGCAGTTCAGCTCCCACAGGACGCCTCTGATGCTTCTGTTCTGTTGACTTGGGATCCATAGAACAACTCTCCATTTCCAATCCATTTTAGAAACAACATAACTGCTTGTGCTTCGCTGCGCAGGATGATTGGCGTTTTGCTTACAGCTTGCCATGGAAGAAATGCATAATACGCCATTACCATTCACCTTCAGCCCAAGGATTTTCCAAAGGTCTATCATTTCCAGGAGAATTCCAGAAGGTCCATCATGCAACAAATATAGTGCAATAGAAATACCCTTGGCAAAAGGGTCAACTAAACTTTAACGAATTTGAGCCATGACACATTTTAAATAACTTATAAAAATAAAATAAAAACATAAAATTATATTCTATTTTATAACAACAGAATACAGTCCAAATCAACTATAGCCACACACAGGACAACCTTCAGCTGTTTGCTGCAGAGCCTCACCAAGCCCCTGTTCACATAAAGTATAATAAACGCAGCTCAGCAATCAAAAAGTTAATTCAATATATCAAAGTGAGCATTAATATACTATTCACGACCACAAAGTACTTTTAAAGAGCCATTATTTCTTCATTCATTTCTTTATAAAGTCCTCTGACTTCAATTCATACTTCATAGTGTAGCATTTAGAGAACACTGACTTTCCTGCTCCAATCGCGTGACGTTTCAGAGGACACACCCCCTTAATCATACGCATATTCAAGTGGACATGTCCTCTGAAACAACAGAGGACTTTATAAAGAAATGCTCACTTTGATATATTGAATTAACTTTTTAATAAGAACAGAATAAAGGAATTAAAAAAATGCGTTTGTTAACTAATTAAATGCAATATTGCCAATGGATTCCCACTTTAAAGGGTTTCTGTCACCCCAAGTTTCGCTATTAAACAGGCTGACATTATAGATATGAAAATGTCACCTGAATTTAACTCTGCATTTCTTTTATTTAAGTATTCCCCCGTTTTCGTGTAATTTTAACTTTTATTATATGCAAATGAGCCTCAAGGGGCAGGAAGGGGAGGGGGCGTTGCACCTGCTCCTAGAGGCTCCGTTCGCCCACCTCATTTCCACGCCCTTCTGTCTTGATTGACAGAGCCAGGCCAGTGTTGGTTCTCCTGCTGGACCTGTCTGCCGTGTAAATCTCGCGCCTGTGCCGTCCCGTTCAGTATTCGGCGTGGGCGCAGTGAGAAAGCTGAAAGGCAATGCCGGAACAGCCTGCTGGATGGAACAAACGCTAGTGTGAAACTAGTGAAACTAGCACTGGTGAGGGGAAATCACCCCGAAACTGCTGTCTGCAGATAAGGTGCTGGCTTATTTAATATCCAAGTCATGTTTCAAGGCCTGTTTAAAAGGTCAAACACTGACTTATAGGATAGCTGCCTTATATCTGGTGGCATTAGAGGCAGAGCTTATTAGAAGCTCATTTGCATCCCTTCTTCCCACATTAAACCAAGTACATTAAAGGGAGTCTGTCACCTCCATATGGCCATATACAGTGCCTACATTGTCCTATAGCACGCCTATACATGAATGTAATGGTACCTTTGTCTTTTTCTTTACACTTGCAGAAGCTGGAAAAAACAAACTTTGATTCATATGCAAATGAGCCCTCGCAAATGCCCAGGGGCGGAGTTAACTGTGTTGGAGCCCAGGCTGCTCTGCCTTTTTTCATTGTTTCCTCGCCCCAGCCTCTGCATATGCCCTCCCTCCTATTCCCTTGTGTCATCCTTCGGTCCGGCCGAGATCCCGCTCCTGCGCACTGCCTCGCCGGGCCCGGGCATGCACACTGCAATGTCCATTGTTGGCATGGCATCGCTTTAACTACTGTGCATGCGTCGGCGAACGGCGCGACACCAGCGGCAATGTGCTCCGGCCCAGTGAGGCAGTGCACAGGCGCGGGATCTCGGCCGCACCGAAGGATGACACAAGGGAATAGGAGGGCGGGCAGAGGCTGGGGCGGGGAAACAATGAAAAAAGGCAGAGCAGCCTGGGCTCCAACACAGTGAACGCCGCCCCTGGGCACTTGCGAGTGCTCATTTGCATATGAATTAAACTTAGTTTTTACCAGCTTCTGCAAGTCTAAAGAAAATAACAAAGGTACCATTACATTCATGTATAGGTGTGCTATAGGACAATGCAAGCACTGTACACTCACCTAAAGAATTATTAGGAACACCATACTAATACGGTGTTGGACCCCTTTTGCCTTCAGAACTGCCTTAATTCTACGTGGCATTGATTCCACAAGGTGCTGATAGCATTCTTTAGAAATGTTGGCCCATATTGATAGGATAGCATCTTGCAGTTGATGGAGATTTGAGGGATGCACATCCAGGGCACGAAGCTCCCGTTCCACCACATCCCAAAGATGCTCTATTGGGTTGAGATCTGGTGACTGTGGGGGCCATTTTAGTACAGTGAACTCATTGTCATGTTCAAGAAACCAATTTGAAATGATTCGAGCTTTGTGACATGGTGCATTATCCTGCTGGAAGTAGCTGTCACGGCCAGTGGTTTGTTTTGTGACACTTTCCTTCACTTGGTTGCCCGTGGCAACGTGTGGTGTTGTGTGCATGTGGTGGCAGTGTCTCAGCCCTATGGCTGATCCCCAGGACATGATTGCCACGCATGCCGTTGCCCGCAGCAACAGGTGAAGTGTGTTTGTTTATGTGTGTATTCCCCTTTAAGAGTCCGTCTTCCCTTGCCTGGTGTTGGAAGGGTTAAACCCTTCTGTGTGTGTGAACACTGGGTGTGTCTGTGTGGGTGTGGCCACTTGGGCCTATAAAGCCTCAGTGAATATCACTTGTCTGAGGGGTACTTCAGCCATGGTTAGCTGGAGCAGCCTCCTGTGTATTCCATCTGCCAGTGGGGGCCACCCCTGTGGTCATAGGTTTATGTATGGTGTTTAGAAGATTTGTTTGGTCTTTATTTATTGCAGAATATGGTTTCCTGGGTTCCCGTGTGATGTCTGTGTGTGCGGTGTCCTTTGTGTTGTTTGTGGACAGCAGCACCTGCACGTGGGTTCCAGGTTGTGTGTCTGTGGCAGGTAAGTGTGGTACTAGTCTCACTTACCTGCCATTGCCATATGTCTGTTTATGTTCCCTTTTCTTTATAGCTTGGCCATTTTAGACTCCTGTTACTCCGTGTCCAGGAGGAACGGGCTGTCTACCCAGCTCCTAGTACAGGGATCGACGGAGGGTCAGAAGGGATCCAAGGTTCCTGAGCATGAGCCCTCCTACCTTCAAGGGCGGCTCATGCAGCTAGGAGTCAGGGTCAGATTAGGGAAGCTATAGGAGGTGACCTGCTCCCTAATTCTGTGTTACTGGCCAAGTAGCGACCTTACATCTCCTGATATCGCCCGGCTGAGGGTTTCCCCCATCCCCAGCCGTGACAGTAGCCATCAGAGGATGGGTACATGGTGGTCATGAAGGGATGGACATGGTCAGAAGCAATGCTCAGGTAGCCCGTGGCATTTAAACGATGCCCAATTAGCACTAAGGGGCCTAAAGTGTGCCCAGAAAACATCCCCCACACCATTACACCACCACCACCAGCCTGCACAGTGGTAACAAGGCATGATGGATACATGTTCTCATTCTGTTTACGGCAAATTCGGACTCTACTATTTGAATGTCTCAACAGAAATCGAGACTCATCAGACCAGGCAACATTTTTCCAGTCTTAAACAGTCCAATTTTGGTGAGCTCGTGCAAATTGTAGCCTCTTTTTCCTATTTGTAGTGGAGATGAGTGGTACCCGGTGGGGTCTTCTGCTGTTGTAGCCCATCCGCCTCAAGGTTGTGCATGTTGTGGCTTCACAAATGCTTTGCTGCATACCTTGGTTGTAACGAGTGGTTATTTCAGTCAATCTCTATCAGCTTGAATCAGTCGGCCCATTCTCCTCTGACCTCTAGCATCCACAAGGCATTTTTGCCCACAGGACTGCCGCATACTGGATGTTTTTCCCTTTTCACACCATTCTTTGCAAACCCTAGAAATGGTTGTGCGTGAAAATCCCAGTAACTGAGCAGATTGTGAAATACTCAGACTGGCCCGTCTGGCACCAACAACCATGCTACGCTCAAAATTGCTTAAATCACCTTTCTTTCCCATTCTGACATTCAGTTTGGAGATGTTTTGGTCACTCTGTTTACGCCAAATTCGGACTCTACCATTTGAATGTCTCAACAGAAATCGAGACTCATCAGACCAGGCAACATTTTTCCAGTCTTCAACAGTCCAATTTTGGTGAGCTCGTGCAAATTGTAGCCTCTTTTTCCTATTTGTAGTGGAGATGAGTGGTAATTGGTGGGGTCTTCTGCTGTTGTAGCCCATCCACCTCAAGGTTGTGCATGTTGTGGCTTCACAAATGCTTTGTGCGTGAAAATCCCAGTAACTGAGCAGATTGTGAAATACTCAGACCGGCCCGTCTGGCACCAACAACCATGCCACGCTCAAAATTGCTTAAATCACCTTTCTTTCCCATTCTGACATTCAGTTTGGAGTTCAGGAGATTGTCTTGACCAGGACCACACGCCTAAATGCATTGAAGCAACTGCCATGTGATTGGTTGACTAGATAATTGCATTAATGAGAAATAGAACAGGTGTTTCTAATAATTCTTTAGGTGAGCGTATATGGCCATATGGTGGTGACATTGCACAGGAAACAAGTCAAAGTTTAATGAGTGTAAAATGGAAGTAAACCACTAAGCAATGTCCATGGTATACAAGAGCCGCAGAGCTGTAGCAAAAGTGACTTTTGATGTCCTTGCATGCCTGCCTTGAACATAGCAGTTACTGAATGTTCTGAAACATTTTCCCTATAGAAAAGGAAATGCTTTTGGTCATTATGAAGGGGCTGCTATAGATACGGATTTCTACAGGGACCTACAGTAACTGATACAAAAATAGAATATTCTGTAACTGTTCATATATCAGAAAGCCTATATTTTCTTCAGGGGAAGAATGGCAAAATACTGAATCAGAATCCGGGATTTGGGTTCTGACTCCATCGTCATTCATTGCTTTAGGCACAGGAGTATTCAATAAAAAATTGAAGTTTATTCATCTCAATAAAAAAAATAATAATGACGTATCCGTTAAGGGCCTTTTTCATAAAAAAAAAAACATATTAGGGTTTAATAGTGTTTAAAAAATAGCATCACGTTGGCTGAGGCTGGGAATCTGGTGTCACTATACACTTTCTGATCTAATTGTATACCACCTATTCGTTGGCTTAATCTCACTCCAAAAATGTGCCAAAACGTTGGTGCATTTTTTGGTGTATGGTGTGACGAGTAATCCATTCAGCGTCCCCCAAACCACACTCCCTTTCTGTTAAGCCATGCCCCTGTGTCAGACGAGGCATAAAAAGTGTCTTAAAGTGTGTAAAACACTAGTTAAAGGGGTTGTCCTGGTTCAGAGCTGAACCCGGACATACCCTTATTTTCACTAAGGCAGCCCCCTTGAGCCTAGCATTGGAGCATCTCATGCTCCGATGCGCTCCCTTGCCCTGCGCTAAATCGCACAGGATACGGGCTCTTTTGTTTTTATTAGCACACTGCCGGGTGGAAACTTCCGCCTGGCAGTGTGTTCGGTGACGTCACCGGATCTGATGGGCGGGCTTTAGCGCTGCCCTGGCCGTTTTACTGGCTAGGGCAGAGCTAAATCCCGCCCATCAGTGCCGGTGTTGTCACCGGGCTTTCTGGCAGCCCCATGGGAAGCCCGGTAGGTCACCAGATCTCCAAAAAATGCCCTTGCCCTGTGCGATTTAGCTTAGGGCAAAGGAGAGCATCGGAGCAGCTCAAGTCAGGGGGGCTGCCTGGGTGAAAATGGGGGGATGTCCGGGTTCAGCTCTGATGCATTGTGGTGAACCTGCAACAGAATACATAGATGAGATTGTGTTAGCCCAATAAAGACAGTAGCAGTGTGCAGGAGTGGTAACACCACTCTGGGGTGTTACACTTGGGGGGGGGGGGGGCACTGCGGTTTGTGTCCGCTGTCTGGGCTCCACTACTGGTTTTACCTGACAATCACTGATGAAAAACTCTGATCAAACAATGACTGTGTGAATAAGACCGGGCATTTCTATAGACGTAGAAAACAACGGCGGCATGCACGCGGCCAGGATGCACAGCTTGCGAACCACAAAACACATACGGTTATGTGCATGAGGCCTTATCCAAAAGAAAGGTGTAGAACAGCACTCCAGTAGTTGAGTATGTTTCACACAGACTTTTTTTTACGGAATTACATAAAATCCATGGTGTGCTGCAGGTAAAAGACATTAGTCAGTTCAGTGTTTTAGGCTCTTTCTGTAGTAGAATGGCATTGTCATTGGTAGCACTATTTCTACTACGGTACAGCTTGGTGAAGGGTTGCACTAGCTACAGTAATGCCCCAGCTTCAGGGCCGGCGTTGGGGGGTGGGAGCAAACTAGGCAATTGCCCAGGGCCCTCATCCTCTAAGTGGCCCCCTGCTTCAGTGCTGCTGAACATGGGGGCAGCAGATCGCTGAACAGTCCGGACTCTGGCAGTGTTACCGAAGAGTCGGGACTCCAGTACCCGGCTTAGGAGTCCCTGCTTTAACTCCATATATGGCTGCGTCTATATATGGAGTCAGTCCTATGAACATGAAGGGGGGTATCCCTAAGCATTATTAGTATGCTTGGGCATACCCTGTGTATTTAAGTCTTATTAACAGAACCCCCGCTCAGGACCTCTATAGGCCCACTCAATGCAGCAAGCCCAGCCTCAGTGCTATAAACATCAGGACTCCCTTTGGGGTATATATGACTTGATCACTTTTTAGTCAATTTTCTTGGGAGATAAAGTGATGAAAAAATTGCAAATTGGCCTTTTTTTCTGTTACATCATTCACAATATGGGCTAACTTTTTTTTAGTACGGGCGTTTTTGCATGCGGCAATGCTCATAATGTTTTTTTTTATTTGTCTGTTTGTTCTTATTTTAGGGAAAGGGGGGTGATTTGAATAAAAAAAATATATATATATATATATATTTTAAAAAAAAATATTTCCTTTTATTTTCTTTTTGTTAGGTTACCAAGTGGACCACAACTTTTAATCATATTGCAACTTATACAGAATAATGGAAATTGCTCCATTATTCTGTATAGAAATCACTATATCACAGTTCAGTGCTGTCACCTATTGGCCTGAACTGGGATATACTAAAAATGAGCCTGAAAGCCTAGTATAGGCTGCGGCTCATTATTAGAACAGAACGATTTCCCCAATCTCCGCTGGGGAAAAGCGCGCTTGTTATTAGTACATTATTACAAGTTTTGGGGGCCCACTTTTGGTTTCTCCCAGGGCCACATTTTGTCTAAAACTGGCCCTGCCCAGCTGTACTGTATGGATTCTAAGTAATTCACTCAATATGTGTGGATACCAAAGAGCCGGAGTGCTGTTCTTCCTCTACACAATATTTATTAATGAAATTCTGTATTTCGTAGAGTTGCTTACTACTGTATATCTTGTGCAGCAATTACTGTAGTATGCTGGTGCCTCATATTATACAACAATCCCTTTAATTAGGATTAGTGTTACTATTTTTTCTCTAGTGAACACCCACACAGTACAGCAATATTCTAAATCTATATCCCTTAGCATAATTATATTTCCACGGCCTACAGGAGCTACACCTCGCCATCGTAGTTAGCATTTCTTTATTGGAATACCATCAGCCCCAGTGTACAATTCCTGCGAGTACGTGTCCAAATTACGGAGCGAATGCCATGTAATATTAATGTCTTGTTAGCTGGGATTCAGCAGATGTCATTCACAATGCTTTCACAATCATTTATGTATTGCCAAGAAGAAAATAATCCAAATTCACAAAATCATGGGATGGCAAACATCCCAATCGCAAAAATAGAAAAGAACAGGTCGCCTGTGTCTAATTAGATTTTACAGAACAAGTACATTCAATCCACACTTGTCCCCGTTCATACCTGTCCATACTCTTTCTACTCATATATCTAATTACTTTTCTTTTCCCCCACAGAGATCAGAGGAAGAATATCCACATTAACGTGTTTTCCCTGACAGGGATCTGGTGGTATTATGTACCCTCCGTAAACTGCGATATGAAGGATTCCCCCGCCCATATTAGGCATGAAGTCAGGTATTAGAAGCACACTCAGGCCTCCTGCACATGACCGTAACCGTTTTGTGGTCCGTAAACTGCAGATCTGCAAAATACAGATACCGTCCTTGTTGCATCCACATTTTTTGCAGACCCATTGACTTCAGTGGGATCGTGGTCCACATTTTGCAGCCAAGTATAGGACATGTTCTATCTTTTTGCATAATGGACATATAGATGCAGAAAGCGCATGGATCGTCCATGTCCTTTCCGCATCTGTATGTCAGATTCACAAAAAGATAGAACATGACTGCATACAGTATGGGCATTACGGACATACTGAAGTCCTTGGGTCCGCAAAAAAATAAAAATACAGACGGCATATGGACCGCATCCGTATTTTGCAGATCCACGATTCGTGGAATGCAAAATGGATATGGTCATGTGTACAGTAGGAGGCCTAAGGCTGGGTTCATATACACCAGGATCTTAGTGGTGATTTTGTGCACTTTTGCAGTTTTAGTAGCTTTTTTTTTTTTTTTTGCACCTTCCTGTTTGGTGTGTTTTTTGCAGTAAAATGTTAGCTCCAGATGTTAGGTGAAAGTCTATGGGAAATATGAAATGCAGGACACACAAGAGTTTTTATACTTGTGTTTTTATTAACTTAGATGTGTGTGTGTGTGTGTACGAGGGTTGGGTCCCTAGTGTTTTTTGGTTTTTTACATGTAGCATATTGAAGTTTTTGATGTTGTTTTCTGGCATTTTAACATCTTCTCTATAGGAGAAATATGGCCAAAAACAAAACCTGGTTCACACAGTTGTTTAGAGGAGAATACAGCTAAACCTGCATGCATGATATTGGTCTGGCCTTTTTCCACCGCACAAAAAAGACCATAGAAGCCGCTTGCATATTTTCCATGTTGCATGCGGTTGTGGTCTTTTTAGCGTTTTTGTCTCTGAACTATATGCACCACATTTTTTTTTCTAACAGTTTTGTCCCTATAAAGAATATGTCAAAACACCAGAAAAAATTCCAAAAGTTCAACATGCCGCGTTAAAAAAAATAATGCCAGAAACCCAATAAATGCCACCTAAGACAGTAGTCAAAAATGCTTGTGTGTCCTGCATTTTATATTTCCCATAGACTTACATATGGAGCAGGCGTTTTTACCACGAAAAACACACCAAAAAACATAGGTTGTTAGTGTGTTTTTCACCAATGTGTGAAACTACCCTAATACAGGATAGATCCTTCCGAGACACAGGATCTGAGTTTGGGAAGTGAGGTAGATCATTCCAGGAGTGGTCTTTAGCATTAGTAAGTGAATCTACTGACTCTACATGTCATTATGCGCCTTGAGAACCCTTCATATAACAAAATAATCCTTAAGGTGTGCATAGAGCAGGAGTTCATGCAGCTAACTATGGCAGATATGCTCACTAAATCTAGGAAAAATAACCAAACCTGGTCAATCAGGCCAGTGGAAAAAAGTGCTGATGGATACGTTATCATCTATTGGCGCTCGTATTGCCTGAATATTGGGAAGTGTAATTCCACCCTAACTTGTAGGGACCTTCCCATCTTGCCTTTGTATTTTTACAATCATAGTTTTATAGTTTGAATTTAAATGAGTTGTTTTGCCCCCTTTTAAAATGAGACAGCTCCAGTACTCAGCTCATATCACCGGTCTTGGTCAGGTGTTGTCACTTGCAGCCACTTGTGTGACAATGTAGTAATACATCCATATGTAGATCTCATTAAGGGCATTTGTCAGCAGATTTGTACCTATGACACTGTCTGACCTGTTACAGGTGCACGTGGCAGCTGAAGTCATCTGTGTTGATCCCATGTTCATATGTGCCCGCATTGCTGAGAAAGATGAAGTTTTAATAGATGCAAATGAGCCTCTAGGAGCAACAGGGGCGTTGCCGTTACACCTAGAGGCTCTGCTCCAGGCATTCTCAAACTGCGGCCCTCCAGCTGTTGCAAAACTACAACTCCCAGCATGCCCGAACAGCCTACAGGTATCAGCCTACAGCAGGGAATTGTGGGAGTTGTAGTTTTACAACAGCTGGAGGGCCGCAGTTTGAGGATGCCTGCTCTGCTCTCTCTGTAATTGCTGCCCCTTCTGCATCAGGCATGATGATGTTTTCAATGACTCGCACTGTCAATCAAAGTGGAGAGGGCATGGCAGGCAAAGAGAGAGCAAGGCATTTAGGCAACACCCCCATTGCTCCTAGAGGCTCATTTGCATATACTAAAACGTAATTATTCTCAGTAATGTGGGCACATATGTTGTACAAAAAAAGAGCAAGGATTTTTACAAGGTAAAAAATCTCATTTTATTCAATATAAATCACATGATCATTACAGGTAATGCTCAAAAGGGACAGGACATAAGCCACAAAGGGCTATACAATGTGGAGAATCACAATGGGGGATAATGTGACCATAAACAGCAGGGAACAACAATTTACCTGAGGAACCCGTCTAGGGACGTCAGGGCAGTCAGGTGCCAGCCGCAAGGTGAGTCAGGGGTCACCACCTTTCCCTCTCCCTTGGACAGGGCCTTCCCATTTCCCTCCCTTTGTGTGACGCCGGTCATTACATTACCAGAGGCCGTGAACAAGAGTGTAGTTGCGGGTGCAATTGCTGATCCCTAGTGTAAAACAACTACCTGACTATTGTTCACAACATCTGTCCAAGGATGCTGTAAGGTGTCAATGGACGGTGCAGTACTACTAATGAAGATGGCATATAACACTGAACTGCAAGCCTCTCGTCCCACCCTGATCCAGCTGCCAAGTTACCTACCCATGTTGCTGCTGTAGAATGGTAACACGATTCCCCCACTGCTTCAACCTCGACACGTGTTTCGCCACGTAGGCTTCGTCAGGAGATACCGCCCCGGAGAGTGCCCCGGAGTGCCGACCCAGGAAGGCTCTGCTAACCGTGAGTAAATGAACTACTACCCCCATTGGCCCACCGTAGCCTCACGTGTTGCCCCTGCGGTCTGGCTCCCTGCAGGTACTGTAGACTGCTCCTGGTGTTCTGGATAAAGTGCTGAAAGATCATCTTCCTGTATTTTGGGAATTAAGATTTTCTCATCCGTGAGCCCTCGGTAGTAGGTGAAAAGAAGATGGCACTTAGTTTATCTTTATGTTGACTGAAGTATACACATTGGATACCATTGTAGAAAACCTTGATGTGTGAGAAGCATTAGGTCTGTCTAATTGTCAAGCCATTGAGAGAAATATAAGGGATATTGTAAGTAAATATGGAATAAGAAGGAAGCTACTTTTACTGCATCTACAATCTGTAAATTGACTGAAGCAAATATGAACATCCTTCAAGCCTCAGCTATGGCAGGTGCTACAACAACAGCAGCTACATAACCATTACACTATCAGGGCATCAAGGTAACAAAGGAGCCTGCACAGCACGAGTCTGAAAGCATTCAGATGTCTTCTTGAAAAAAGCTTAAAAAAATACAACTTTTACAATCTTATATACAGCTGAAGTGTTAAAGGGAAAGTATATTATATAATGAGAACTTGAAACAAATTTGATTTAAAACATCTCTTGGTTTCTTGTTTCTAAGTGTATTTCTTATGAAATAAAGCAAGTACAACCGAAAAATCCTCAAAAGCTCCTTGACTGTGTGATAGCTGCAGGTAATTGCTATGTTCAAAAACATCAACCATTTCAATAACTATTAAAGAGGTTGTCTCAGATAATTAAAAATCTCGGGCAAAACCTCCAATAGCCTAAAATAAAAAATCATCTTATATTCACCCCTTTCTCCAGTGCTGATTTCTGGTACAATAAGTATACAATAGCCAATCACTGACCTCAGTGATAGGCTGCAGTGGTAGAACACTAAGGGCAGTGACTAGCTGCCGCATTCTAACACTGAGGACAGTGATGGGCTGCAGTGGTCTAACACTGGGGACAGTCATTGGCTGGCGCATTATAGGGACTCATGCACAGAAACATGTGCGCCCTGTGCCCGTGCTGAGGACCGCTTCCCTGAAATATCAGACCTTTCCCCCAACATCCAAACCTTCAAGAGTAACCTGAAAACCCACCTCTTCCAGAAAGCCTAAAACCTGCAATAAGCATGCTGCCACCACACAGCCAAATGAGCAGCCTATACCCTCACCTACTGTGTTCTTCCCCCTTCCCTTGTAGATTGTAAGCTCTTGTGGGCAGGTTTTTCTCTCCCTCTGTACCAGTCTGTTAATTGTTTCTTGTTTATTGTATTTTTATATTATGTATTTGTAATGCCCTTATGATGTACAGCACCATGGAATTAACGGTGCTCTCAAATAAATAATAATATTCCCTTACAGTGTAAGGATAAACTATATAACAGTATAATGATAGCCCCAATGTGGCTTAGGAGTCCCATGAAGCTCGACCCCTCTTTTGTGTGCCCCCCGAGTGACCTGTCCTAAGCCTCCCAAGCTTCCTTGAGTCCTAGCACAGGCCACACATCTCTCCATATAGAAATAATCAATCATGAATCATTTCTGCCATTCAGCATCAATTCCTGGCGTATAAAGCAGTGAAGACACAAGGCAGATGTTGTATAATAATGGGAACTGTGGCAGGCATAATTCAATTGCCTCAGGTGCAGTACCAGGTCTTGGCATCTATTTGAGTATACAGTATCTTGAGATCATAAGCAGGTGTGGATCAAGTAACCAGAGGCAGGGGTGAAGAGATAATCCAAGTTATTGAAAATAATTAATAATAATTTACTGTAGTGTCCTCATACCACTAAATGCCCTAATACCATCCCATAATCACATCTTTCTCCCCTGCTGTTTGTATAGAAGGCTACAGTGGTGAAGTGCAAGTATATAGCACTTGACTGCTGCAGCCAATCAGTGTCTTCAGGGGTTTTGCAATGTATAGTACTGAGCACAGTGATTGGCTATATCAAAGCTGCGGACTTCTATACAAACAGTGAGAGGAGGACTGGAGCTCCAGTACAGAGGACAGCGGGGGAGGAAGAGACAAGGGTTTAGCTGTAGGGGAAGCAGCTGTTTTGGGGCCCACCCAGGAGGAGGACTAAAAGATTTTATTGTCAGGGCCCCCTCAACCGTATTATAAAATGACATTATATAGACAGCGGCTATTGGGCCAAGTCTGAGAGAACGACTTTGATTGGCCACAGGAGTGGGGGTTGCACAGGAAGAGTGGGGGTTGCAAAGAAGATCCGGGGGGAGGGGGGGGTGGCCCCTTTCAAAAATTAGCTGTGGGACCCAGTCATTTCTAGTTATGCCACTGGTAAGAGTATAGGATTTTTTTAAAGGGTTCCTGAGTTTTCAAAAAACTTTTGATATACCATAGAAATATATCAAATGTTGTGATCAGTGGGGGTCTGAGCGTTGAGACCCCCACCGTTTGCTAGAACGATGAGACAGAAGTTATGGCATATCATGCTCTCTCTTCTTTCTGCAAGAGATGGGCTCAATAGAAGTCATGGACCCATCTGCATTCTGCCCTCTGCAGCAAGGAGAGAGAGAGAGCGATTCTCTCATCTCGTTCTAGCGATTAGTGGGGGTTTCAGCATTCAGTCCACCAATGATCAAAACTTTTGATATGTCTCTATCACATTTTAAAAGTTTTTTTTTTTTTTAAGTCAGTGGTCCTTTGAGGAATTTAGTGGCATGAAGACTTGTTTTATGTAACTTGGACAACCCCTCTAAGGTTACACTTATATGCTGCATCTTAGCTACTGACTACTGTGGCTCCAACAGGAGGCTTTCTGGTCAAAGCTATAAATAAAAAAACTTTATTTAACCAAAGTGTAACCAGTAGAGACAGCCAAAATATATTTCATATAGAGAAGTCCCCAGGTCAGTGTGTGAACATACAGTGCATATATTTTATGATAGTTTCAAGCATATATAGTAGACAAATGACAGTCCAATGTTACTGCAGGTTCCAATAATGGCAGTGCTGATGGGGACCATGGTAGGTCACCAGCACTTCACATCAGTGTAAAAAAAAACAAAAAAAAAAACTGTAAAAATACACTATGATTAATGAACTTGACATCCACAAATAATTATTTGTTTCTCTATATGTCAGATAGACTACATATTTTCAGTACATTTCTACTCTACAAAGGAACAGAAAATCTGCAAGATACCATTTCTATGGAGAAATGCAGCATAAAAGAGGTATATATACACGCACCTAAAGAATTATTAGGAACACCATACTAATACGGTGTTGGACCCCCTTTTGCCTTCAGAACTGCCTTAATTCTACGTGGCATTGATTCAACAAGGTGCTGATAGCATTCTTTAGAAATGTTGGCCCATATTGATAGGATAGCATCTTGCAGTTGATGGAGATTTGAGGGATGCACATCCAGGGCACGAAGCTCCCGTTCCACCACATCCCAAAGATGCTCTATTGGGTTGAGATCTGGTGACTGTGGGGGCCATTTTAGTACAGTGAACTCATTGTCATGTTCAAGAAACCAATTTGAAATGATTTGAGCTTTGTGACATGGTGCATTATCCTGCTGGAAGTAGCCATCAGAGGATGGATACATGTTCTCATTCTGTTTACGCCAAATTCGGACATTTGAATGTCTCAACAGAAATCGAGACTCATCAGACCAGGCAACATTTTTCCAGTCTTCAACAGTCCAATTTTGGTGAGCTCGTGCAAATTGTAGCCTCTTTTTCCTATTTGTAGTGGAGATGAGTGGTACCCGGTGGGGTCTTCTGCTGTTGTCGCCCATCCGCCTCAAGGTTGTGCGTGTTGTGGCTTCACAAATGCTTTGCTGCATACCTCGGTTGTAACGAGTGGTTATTTCAGTCAACGTTGCTCTTCTATCAGCTTGAATAAGTCGGCCCATTCTCCTCTGACCTCTAGCATCCACAAGGCATTTTTGCCCACAGGACTGCCGCATACTGGATGCTTTTCCTTTTTCACACCATTCTTTGTAAACCCTAGAAATGGTTGTGCGTGAAAATCCCAGTAACTGAGCAGATTATGAAATACTCAGACCTGCCCGTCTGGCACCAACAACCATGCCACGCTCAAAATTGCTTAAATCACCTTTCTTTCCCATTCTGACATTCAGGAGATTGTCTTGACCAGGACCACCCCCCTAAATGCATTGAAGCAACTGTAATTGGTTGACTAGATAATTGCATTAATGAGAAATAGAACAGGTGTTCCTAATAATTCTTTAGGTGAGTGTATATATTTGTATAAGGGTCCATTCACACGTCTGTTTTTTCTTTCCTGATCTGTTCCGTTTTTTGCGGAACAGATCTGGACCAGATCTGGACCCATTCATTTTCAATGGGTCCTGGAAAAAATCGGACAGCACAATGTGTGCTGTCCGTTTCCGTTGTTCCGTTCCGCATGTCCGTTTAAATATAAAACATGTCCTATTCTTTTCCGCAAAATTCGGATCCTTGTACAATACAAAGTCAATGGATCCGCAAAAAACGGAAGACATTCGGATGTCATTACGTATGTCATCCGTTTTATGCGGATTCCGTTCCTGGAAATTACATTTAACTACAGGGGAGGGTGGGGCCCACTGGCCACCAATGAGTTAACTACAGGGGAGGGGGGGGCCCACTGGCCACCAATGAGTTAACTACAGGGGAGGGGGGGGGCCGGCCGCACTGGCCACCAATGAGTTAACTACAGGGGAGGGAGGGGGGGGGCGGCCACACTGGCCACCAATGTGTTAACTACATGGGAGGGTGGGGCCCACTGGCCACCAATGAGTTAACTACAGGGGAGGGGGGGGGCCGGCCGCACTGGCCACCAATGAGTTAACTACAGGGGAGGGAGGGGGGGGCCGGCCACACTGGCCACCAATGTGTTAACTACAGGGGGGGGGCTGCCCCCTGCTGCCTGGCAGCACCTTCCAGGCAGCAGGGGGCAGTCATGTACACAGTTCTGTTAGTATATTCTAACCTGAAGCGTCCCCATCACCATGGGAACGCCTCTGTGTTAGAATATACTGTCGGTTCTGAGTTTTCACGAAGTGAAAACTCAGCTTTGAAAAAGCTTTTATGCAGACGGATCTTCGGATCCGTCTGTATAAAAACTAACCTACGGCCACGGATCACGGACACGGATGCCAATCTTGTGTGCATCCGTGTTCTTTCACGGACCCATTGACTTGAATGGGTCCGTGAACCGTTGGCCGTGAAAAAAATAGGACAGGTCATATTTTTTTCACGGCCAGGAAACACGGATCACGGATGCGGCTGCAAAACGGTGCATTTTCCGATTTTTCCACGGACCCATTGAAAGTCAATGGGTCCGCGAAAAAAAACGGAAAACGGCACAACGGCCACGGGTGCATGAGGCCTAATTTAGTTATCTAGGTATGTTTTCCTAAAATAATCACTTTTATGAGTTTAATAACTTGTGACCAAGACCTGCTGTATTTTGAGTAATTGCTGTGAATTCATGGTAAGTGATACATACAATTAGTGAAGTCTAACATGTTGCTTCTTGTTTTCAAGTTTTCCTTTCAAAGGATTAGACAAATTTTAGTGTCAAAAGCCTCAAAGTTTTCATGCTTCGTCTTTAGTTCACAGAGATACAACCAGCATCTCCTGTCTGATTGCATTTTATAGCAGCTTCACAGAAAAACCCTATCCGGCCTTTAGCACATTTCTTTGTCCTTAGATGTTGCAGAAATGTCATAATGGTGGGCTTTTAACACCTTAAATATTAACTACATGCACATACTAGGCCAACCTTGTGATGTATGTATAGCATATAGCCTTCTAATGTGGATAATACCGTGAATGAACATATCGGAAATGCTGTTCATGGATCCGTTTTGGACCGCTTGGTAGAGCCCTGAACAGATCTCACAAATGGAAAGCCAAAATGCGTGTGTGAAAGTAGACTAATATAGCTGTATTTCAGCTTCATAAATAGTGTGTATTGTCCAAAACTCCTAATCTGGGTATGCAGAATGAGTTACCTTAGGACTTACCTTTTCCGGACTGGTTATCTCCTTTGACTACACACAATGTTGTTATGCAAGCTGATAACGGGTTTTATTTTGCAGTGACCTAGGAAAAGAAGCGCAGGTACGGTCACTGGCTGTCAGAGACAGCTGGCCATCCAGGACATTATCAGATTTTTTTCTGTCTTTTTTTGCTATTTCTGCCTTCTCAAGCTTGTCTTGATTGGTAAAAATGGATAATCGCATTCATTGACACTGAGGCAGCTAGGGAAAACCCAAGGCATCCAGCAAGCAATATCATTGAGCTTTACAAATAACCTTACCAGTTTGTAATATTAATTAACGTAGTCACAACAGTTGGACGGGGGCCATCAGACATTAATAGCATATCTTACCACTTGCCCTCAAATTATTTTCTGAGAAAACCACCAGTGTGGCAATTAAAAGGGTTGTCCCATGAAAAAATGTCTACATGTTAGAAACCAACATCTGCATCTGATTATTTTTGTAAATAAAATTTAGTATAGCCAATGACCCATGCAATATAATGTGTCTGTATAGTGCCACCTGCTGATTGTTCTTTTCCTTATTTCTCTGTAAACCTCAGTAACATTGCTGCAGTGGTCGCCCATTCTCAGGTCCAACTTTCAAGTGCCACCAGACGTATCTATTGTTAGAAACTTTGACATTTACAGGGAGAGCTACAGCATAAAAAGGACAAACCCCCTGAGAAAGCCCACCCAGTGTCACATCTGTGACAGGTCCCAGAAGGTCTGAAAGATTATCTATGCATTAGTGATCTGACAGCCTCTTTTGGTTTCACTTTGTCTGTGTGTTGCTGGTATGTCCACACCTCCTGTTCAGGTGTGGATCATGTGACCTCTACCACACCCTATTTAGTCTGACTTTTCCCATCACTCCTTGCTTGGGATAGCTTCATATGGTCTTGGAAGAGCTGGAGTGTGGTTCGTGTTGAAGTCCTGTTCATCCTTCATCCTCTGAAGTTAAGTGTTCCGCTTGTCGTGCTTTGTATTCCCCCCCCCCCCGGTTGTTTACTAGGCCTCAGTGAGACGCTAGTTCCTTCACCAGTGAAGGAACAGGTGGTCTCTGCCCTGCCATTATCTTTAGGGCATCTGAGGGTCACCAGGGTTTTCTAGGTTCCCGTGTATGGGTGTCTCTACCATCGAGAGATGCCCATACGGATAGGAGTTATGGCCAGGAGCAGGGTTTTATAGGTGGTGACCCTTTTCCTTCCCTAGCGGTGAGGCCTAATGTCTTTCCCCTTTCTTCTTGATTGTCTTTTGGTGTTCTCCCCTACTACATCCGTGACACCCAGGGGCTGTCAGCCTGAAGAGAATCTAGGAGAGTAACTGCAGCAATGAATGGGAGGCTCTGGATCTATGTGAGACATGGGGCTAAATCTAGATTATCATGTACTGTATGATGCCTGATTTTCATTTTTTACATTAATCATGGGATAATCCATTTAAGAAGGCTAAAGACCTGACATCTGCTGTACATTTTTAATATTGTAATTAATTTTAATTTTATGGCCCATGTTCGGTGCTCTAAAGGCTATCTGCACATTTATAACCCCTTATTTTGGTAGGTTATGAAGCTGGTTGATGTAGTATTACTCCATGATTACCTTCTACATAACAACCCTGCGTGTAGTCTGATCCTGCAGACATGTATGTCTCCTCTCCTCCTGCCTGTTTTTTTTCAATCCGCTCCAAACAGACATATATTGCTAGAGTGATAATGCTTTTACAAGGAACTCCTACAGGGCTCTGAATTTGCAACTTCACATTCTGAAATTTCAAAGAAAGCAGATGAAAAATGATAGAAGCAATTCAGAAACCATCCAACAATGTGATGCAACTATTACCCGTCCAGACGCACAAACAAATCTAAATCTTCAACTAAAGTGGCTATATTTTCAATACATTTTCTGATCAGATCTGATCACAGTCCCAAATTTGCTTAACTGAACCAGATGTTTGCCTGTTTGTGTGTACATCTATTCTAATGAAGAAAGCATATGGATCCTTTCACTAAATAGGATCATGGGCCTGGTGCTCTCCAGCACAGGCTCAACATGAGGATGCTGACTTGCAGTACATGAAAATAGTCTTAATTATTCCAGAGGGGGCAGAGATTTATGGGGTAGAGCCGAGAGGCATAAAGCTGCTGAGAAGTTATGGTAGCACAGATGCAGCCAGCAGGATCAGTCCTGCTATTTGTTTTACCTATAAACATGATGAATACAATTTTTACACAGAGGAGATAAAAGAATACCAACTAAAATTTGCTTTTCATTTAAATGTAACAATTTATATTGGCAGCATTTGGCTGCGTTGAATATGAAAACCACTGGGTTCAGAACGATGGGATGTGTATAATAAACATAAACTCTTTAGGGGGTCTGGAAGTGAAACCCACAGACGGACACATGTAATTAAAGCAATTATAAATTGCAAAATATACTGAAATAATAATAAGTCTGTTGCACTGATACAAAAGGGCTTAATGCTCTGCTGACTTGCTAGATAATTCCAAATAAATACATTTATCTGCTGATTGTCATCATACACAGAATACTCTGGGGCATATTTATCAGTTTTCTGAGGTTTCATTATTAATAAATTGGTTCCAATGTGTTATACAATATGAAGCACCCAAAAGAAGTACATCCCATAGAGGAAGACCATGTGGAAATTGTGGGGCCCTTAAAAGAAAGGGCCCTGGTCGGTCCATCCCCTTTAACTTCTGGGGGGTGGACGGACCAGGGCCCTCTCTTTTTAAGGGCCACACAACCTCCAAATGGTATGCCTCTATGGGATGTAGATCCTTTGGGTGCTTCATATTGCAGTATATTATACATCACGTGTCTGGCTTCCCTCCCCAGAGGAGGAGAATTGGCCCAAGGGTCATGGAAGTTACATGGCAGGGGGAAAAATATCAGGCCTTCCTGTCCTTAGTAGGAAAAGCTGGTCGCCTGGTATCATAATCAGGGCCCCGCTTGATTTCTGCTTTTCCCACTGGAGGAATACATGGGTTTAGAGAATAACTTTAGAGATAACTGCAAAAGTGTCATAATCAGACTTGCAGTGAGGCTACATCAGATCTCCTATGATCCATGAGGCCCATATACAACAGTTTTAGTTGCAAAAAACATGCAGACCTTTGAATGCTGGCATGTTTTTGGCCACATCATGGTGGAACAGCTGCAGCTATAGGACCCGTTTACATGGGAACACGGGGACAAACTGTTTGTTCCTGAAAAATACCTTATTGCTAGAGGAGGTGAGAGACGCATTTACTTGAAGCAACCTTCTCCTCTGTATGGGGATAAGCGATCACTGCGGCAATCATTGGTCCCCATACAGATTCATTATTTTGGCCGGCAGCAACCTGTTTGCACAGCAATATCGCTAGGATATGTCTCCATTGTCTGAAAGGTGCAGACCTCTGGGACCGGCACCTACACCAAGAACTGAGGTGGTGGCCGGAGGACCCCGGGTTTTGCCGGGGTCCTGCCACCACCAAGCGCTCTCCCAGTAGTAATGAATAGCCAGGAGCTGAGGAAGAGAGAGGAGCTACATGTGCTCTCTCCTCAGAAGACCAGATCGAAGTCTCAGAGAATCACTACCTCTGAGATACTTGGCAAAGATGGCGGCGTGTGCACCACACGAGGCCCAGCATCTCCTCAGATTTTACAAGTTAGCAGTGTTATTTCTGCTCATTTCGGTTCTGTTCGTTCAGAGCAGCTTCGCTTTTACATCTTACACCTGACAACAGCTTTTGGATATAGGATTACACAACTCTGACTGTTTTATCAGCAACATTTGACTCATCCCTTAATTAAGAAGAACATCCGATGCCTTGCAGGCTACTCGGCCGACTGGAAGTGCTCGAAGACGGCGCAGGGACCGCAAACAAGGGGGGGGGGGGGATGTGGTGGGCTAACAGCTAAGCTAAGGCTAACACCGCACCGGCTTTCTTTACCCTGCATTTTTGCTTGCTAATGTGTGGTCCCTGGTGAACAAAATGGATGAGTTATGATTATGGACCACTGACAACAGGACACTTATGGATTGTAATGTCATGATACTCACGGAAACATGGCTACACAGCGGAATATCTGACAATGCTATCGAGCTAGTCGGACGCCACACTCTCTGGGCGGCAGAATAGCAGATGATTCCGGTAAGACAAGAGGCGGAGGATTTATGTTAACAAGGCTTGGTGTGCGAACTGCATATATCCCACCGGATGCTAATGCCAAGCTTGCTATGAACGAACTCCATGAGCTTATCAGCAAACATCAATCTACACACCCTGAGGCTACATTTATTGTAGCGGATGACTTCAACCACTCTAATCTAAAGTCAGTGCTACCTAAATTTCATCAACATGTCTCCTGCCATACCAGAAGGGATAAAACCTTGGACCACGTCTATACAAACATTGTTGGAGCCTACAAGGTAACGCCCCTCCCCCACTTGGGACAGTCTGATCACCTTTCTTTGTTTCTCACCCCCAAGTATTCCACTCTTATCAACCGTGTGAAATCATCAGTGAAGACAATCAATGTGTGGCCAGTGGGGGTACATTCTGTACTCTAGGACAGGTTAAAAGACACGGACTGGAGCGTGTTTGCCTCTCAGGCCACCTGTGGTTCTCACACTAACATCGATTCTTATACGTACTCAGTACTGGAATACATCAACACCACAATTGACAATGTTACCACAGAAAAGCAGATCACAATGTACCCAAATCAGAAACCATGGTTGATCAAGGAAGTGCAGCTTCTACTAAAGGCACATAACAATGCCTTCACATCTGGTGACGCTCAGGCCTACAGTACGTCCAGGCCAGACCTGAAGAGGGGCACCAAGAAGGCTACAAGCTGAAGGTGGAGGAACACTTTGTCAATTCTGACCCACGAAGCATGTGGCTGGGCATTCAGGCCATCTCTGACTATAAGCCGGGTAATTCCACACAGACAGCCATGAATGTGTCCTCCCTCAATGAGCTAAATGACTTCTACGCTCGTTTTGACAAGGACAACAAGGAAAAGTTTGCCAAAACCCTACCCTCTGATGACTGCCATACCTTCACTCTCACTATTATAGATGTCCATAACGCACTGAGCAGCATCAACGCTCGCAAGGCTGCTGGTCCTTACGGCATTCCTGGACGTGTGCTTCGAGCATGTGCTGAGCAGCCTATAGTATATAACTTGTTTTTATTGCACTTGCTGCTCTTTGCACTTCTGATTAGATGCAAACTGTATCTTGTTACTCTGTATTTACACATGTGCAATGACAATAAAGTTGAATCAAATCAAATCGAATGGGAGGGCACCATGCTTGCTCGGCCACCGCTGTGCGCCATCCATAACTTTCAGGGCTCCGTTCTCAGTGTAGGTGTGAGTACCAGAGGTGGGACCCGCTCCTATCAGACAATAGGGGCATATCCTAGTGATATGCCCCCATTGTCTCAGATGGGCAAACCCCTTTAAGTCAAAACCAGTAGTGTGAACTATAAAGACAAAAAGTACAATAACATTTTTTTTTGTGTGTTTTGGACTTGATCCTGGTTTTGACTTTTAAACACTGATGAAAAATAACCATCAAATACTGACCGCATGAAAGTGGCTTTCGAAAAACATATGTACCTTATATACTACAAATCAACATACGTACAGTGTGTAATAATTATAAAATAAGTTTTTTATATTAATTTATTTGTATTATGATATTATCAGTATCTGTGTTGCCTAGTATATTCAGTTTGCTAATTCTGCTTGGTTTTTAATATCACGCACCATTGCACTAATTTGCTCCAGGAACTTTCCCTGTCACTGCCTTTTTATTTCTGTGCTCCAGCAAAAAGCATTGCAGTATATCTTTTCCATTCAGCAACGGTTCACTGAAGAGGCCACAAACTGTAAGAAAACCTAAAAACATAAAACCTGGTATTTATTCATGAGTTTGTGTCCAAAGTATTATATTATGAACAAGTCATCAAATTCACCTAATCTCATCAGAAACATGGCTTCAAATTTTACGTATCAAAGCCCTTGAGGCTGATGGCATACCCACCAGACAGCAGCATTTTACTGACAGGTTTGACATCAATGTCTCTTAGGAATAACATACTGCAATGATGCAAGTGGCCCTGTAGATTTCTATGTCATTTATCATTAGAGAACAGCGTCTTGAACTATAAACTTAAAATGAGCAGTTGTCAGGGTCATGCATAGATCTCACAGAGCCCCATAATAAAACTACCCACCAATGACTTGTAGGACAATTTACTATTTTTAAAAGTTGAGCTCCACCTCATTTTACCCAACTTCTATTTCAGAAAAGTTGAAACAGGTGCTTAATAAAAAAAAATATGGTGCTCTTTTTGAACATTATATTGCAAACTGCCATAAATACATTGATGAATTCCCCCCCCCCCCCCCCCTTAGTTGTATGTCTTCCCTTAATAAACTGTAGCACGGTGGCTGCCTCTTGATGCAATATTTTCAACTTAGGCCTGTTTCACACTTGCGTTGTTGTTTTCCGGTATTGAGATCCGGCAGAGGATCTCAATACCAGAAAAAAACTGTTCCGTTTTGTCCCCATGCATTCTGAAAGGAAAGAGATTCATTTAAGATGCACCAGGGTGTGTTCTGTTTCAGCAGCATTGTATTTTGTGACTGGACGCAAAACCGCTGTAAGATGCGGTTTTGTGTCCTGTCATAAAAATGGGTAAAAAAGGATCCAGTACTAAAAACTAAGTAAGTCAATGGAGACTGTTCTGTTTTTTTAGGAGCCTAAAAAAACGGATCCGTGGCCCAATGACTTTCAATGTATGTAGTGACAGATCAGTTTTTTTCCGTTTTGATTTTGACACAATAGCACCCTAATGGAACGGATGCATCCTGATGTCCAAAATCAAAAAAATCCATTTAATTCCAGGATTGAGATCCTCTGCCGGATCTCAGTACCGGAATTAACAACCCAAGTCTGAAAGTAGCCTTACAATGGCATTTCCTAGTCCATTGTAAGTTGAAACTAAACTCAACATACCATTCCATAGGAAATTATACAGTTTGATGAACTTAATGGAAGCGTAAAAATTTCTATGCACAAATCTATAGAAGAAATAGAAGAAAAAGTTCAGCTCCGGGTCCTACTCCCACAGGCCCCAGTTTTTGTTTGCATGGGTTTTACAGGTAAAACATGTTAAATGTTAAAACCACCTTTTACTTGTACAAGCCACATGGCCAAGAACAGTTTGGACCACTATGGGTGGGTTTACATCACGTTTTTGCCATCCGTTTAAAGCATCCATTTTTTTCTCAATAGAACTGTATGGTGATGAATGCCACTGTATGACATCCGTTTGAGGCATCGGTTAACATATACTTTTTTGTACACTTTAAACCAGGAATGCCCAACCTGTGGCCCTACAGCTGTTTCAAAACTACAACTTCCATCATGCTCGGATGACCTACAGCTATTAGGGCATGCTGGGAGTTGTAGTTTTGGAACAGCTGAAGGGGCGCAGGAAGGGCATCCCTGCTTTAAACAGATGGCAAAAACGTGATGTGAACCCAGACAAAAACTGCCATTTGCTATCATGAATACAGCAATTGGCCAAATAAATGGCCTAATAAAACATACTACATGCACCTAGCAAAGCCTTACAACATGGCCATGTAATACAGCTATGTTCATGAACTTTATTTGCACAATTCACATGAGGCAGATTTCTTGCAGAAATTAGGTGACTGCAGAAAACCATACACATGCTGTAGAAACGGCGTCTATTAGTGGCAAAAAAATATATATTATTTGCCGTTCAGCGGTGCAGTTATATGTTCTAATGCCCTTTTTGGTGTGTATAAGGCCTCATGCACACAACCGTTGTTTTATTCCGTGTCCGTTGTTCCGTTTTTCGTGATTTTCTGCGGACCCATTGACTTTCAATGGGTCCGTTGAAAACTCGGCTAATGCACCGTTTGTCATCCGCGTCCGTGATCCGTGGTTCCAGTCCGTCCAAAAAATATAACCTATCCTATTTTTTTCACGGAAAATGGTTCACGGACCCATTCAAGTCAATGGGACCGTGAAAAAACGCGGAGGCACACAAGATTGTCGTCCGCGTCCGTTTTTTTTCTATCATTTGCATGGCAAACTTGACTTAGATTTTTTTTAACTTTCCTTCATGTCTGGTGATCCTCCAAAAATAAAGGAAGACACACGGAAACAAAAACGGAAACGGATCACGGAACAACGGAACCCCATTTTGCGGAACGGTCGTGTGCATGAGGCCTTAGTGGCAAAAAAATATATATTTGCCTTTTAGCGGTGCAGTTATATGTTCTAAAGCCCTTTTCGGCGTGTATTAGTGGCACAAAAAAAATATTTGCCGTTGTTTTAAAGCCCTTTTTGGTGTGCATTAGTGGCAAAAGTAAAATATATTTGTCGCTCAGCGGTGCAGTTATCTGTTCTAAAGCCTTTTTGTGGCTTGTATAAGTGGAAAAAAGTAAGGGCCTATTTGCCTTCAGCGGTGCAGTTATATGTTCTAAAGCCTTTTTTGACGTGTAATAGTGGCAAAAAATATATATTATTTGCCATTCTGCGGTGCAGTTATATGTTCTAACACCCTTTTTGGTGTGTATTAGTGGCAAAAAAATATATATTTGCCTTTCAGCAGTGTAGTTATATGTTCTAAAGCCCTTTTCGGCATGTATTGGTGGCACAAAAAAAGTATTTACCGTTGTGTGGTAAAGTGAGAAAATTACAGCCCTTTTTGGCGTGTATTAGTGGCAAAAAAAAAAAAATTATTTGCCGTTCAGTGGTGCAGTTATATGTTCTAAAGCCTTTTGTGGCGTGTATAAGTGGAAAAAAGTAAGGGCCTATGTGACGTTCAGCGGTGCAGATATATGTTCTAAAGCCTTTTTTGGCATGTATTAGTAGAAAACAAAGGACTCATTAGCCGTTGTGTTGGTGAAGTGAGAAAATTATAGACTTTTTTGGGGTGTTTTCATTTCCTTTTTATTTATTTATTTATTTGATCTAACAGTATGTCAGACAGAGAAGTGCCAGGCCCTGTACAGGGGAATGGCAGAGGCCTAAATGATTCTGGCGCAGGCACAGGTCGCAGCAGAGTAAGGGGGCATGGCAGCAGGAGTCGCAGCGAGAGGCCTGAGCTCCCGGTGTCATCTAGTGGTCGTGTCTTGACCAGCAACCCAGCGGTTCTTGAATGGTTGTCTCGGTCATCCACTTCGTCCCAAGTGACCTCAGACACCCCAGCCAACAGTGGGTGGGTTCGTCAGACACAACCCTTAGTTAGCATGGAACGGGAGCAGGCCCTATGCCCTCACCTGTCCTCAACCTGCCTCTGTCCTTTTTTGTTCCATCAGCCAGAGAGGTATTATATGCTGTGGGCTCAGCTCCACTATACAGCGAGGACAAGCTACTAGAGGACAGTCAGCAGCTACTGGCCAGCCAAGATGTGGAGGAGACATCTGCCGCTTCCTCCGGTAGGTGGGCAAGTAGTGATGAGGAGAGTGGCGTGGGAGCTGGTATTGCGAGCGGTCATGCTCCTGAAATTTGCTCAACTTTAATTATAAGGCCTAATTCATACGACAGTGCTCGGTCTCGGAATCATGGCCTGTGAGTCGCCCACATCTCCCTGACCAACTGCAGCTCCCCTGACCGACCTGACTGCAATATAATGCTTTATAATGTGTGTGAGAACCAAAAGATCTCATTTGTTCTTCACATAATCAAGAGTGAAGAGATGTTGGATCAGATGGGAAAGATGTATAGTAAAGTTTCTTATGTGTCTATACAGACAGTTCATGTGAGTACAGTACAATTGCCCCACAATCATATAAGAACTCACTGCATCATAAAACTCTATAACAGTCAGTTCCGGCCAGGGGAGCTGCTGTTGGTCCAGAAGAGGCGGCCGACACATGGACCGTGTTTCCCAGACAGAGCACGGTTATGTGAATCAGCCCTTACTGATCATTTAAAATATCACTAAAACGTCTAAACACAGAATAAAACTGTATATAAAAAATCCAAAACCGCAATATCACTTGGAGCGCAGCAGGTCTATAGTGAAGTAGGTTCCAATTCACACTCAGTCCCCAGTCCATAAAAAGGCAGCGCAGCTCAAAATTCCTCCATAGGGATGTTGGTAATTAGGGTACGTTGATAGTGTCTTTAAGGTGGAATGGATCACTGGATTTCAAGTTTTAGGTTCCCTTCACAATCAGATTTTTTGTTATACAAGATTGAGTGTTATACAAGAGAACTGAACACAGTGAGGTACCGCAACTCTTCAATAGTCAAATATTTTTAATTATACTCACATAGATAAAAACAGGTCCGTGCATATAAAAGTATAAAATATTGCTGATTTATCGCTTGCCCAACCCGGGTTTCGCTCTAGCTTGCTTCGTCAGGGGCTGCTTGCTTACTAATCATTTGTTTGTGAGAACTGTGGGGATTCGCTCTGGTAGTTAGGATAAACGGGCACAGTACAGAGGCAGAATACAAGTTCGTAATTCACACTTCAGTGTTTATTCACACATGATGCCAAAAACAAAACATCACTTTTGCAGTGTTGGTGTTACTTCACACCCAATGGCAAGTTAAAAAAACAAAAGTCACCTTGGTGGCAGTTCTGCCTCAGAAAGTTCAAATACAGGCTTTAGGCGGCCTGTTCCCCTGACACACGGGTCTCCGCTCTCCAGCCCAGCACAGGCCCCAGATCCCAGCACACAGACCTCCAGAGCTCCACTGTCAGACGGAGGTAATCCTCTCCACCTGGCAGTGCTGGCTGTTTTTTATGCCTGGCAAACCCGGCCTGGAACGTGGGGAGTAATCACCCACCCAGCACTTTGACTACTCCCAGTAAGAGCCATCCGGGATCAGCTATTGCAGCCATGCTAATTACCAAGGTGTCAAACAGCAACTGCTGCCAACACATAAAAACCGGCTCTTACTCCACCGAGGCCAGGAACCTCGGTGACACGTACCTACCATCCACGATGATTCCTCGTACCTTTTTACAGAACCAAAAGATCTCCATATTTGTTCTTGACAAAATCAAGAGAGAAGAGATGTTGTATCAGATGGATACCATGTATAGTAAAGTTTCTTATGTGTGTATATCTAGTAAATACAGGGCTCCTTTGGATTAGAGTTTTCATGTGATGCCCTATAAAGGTTGAGCTTGTGAGTACAGTAGTGTCCAATAAATGACTTTTGAAATACCATTCCCAAAGATAAGCCATATCCTCAGTAATTCAGCAAACAATATGCCTTCTCGTATGTGTATTTGTACAGTATGCATCATGTGCTACTTCACAGTATGCTGCAGATAAGGAGAAAAACATGTAGATTAATGGCAGTAACCAGGAGACCACATGTAGTAAGGTGATCATCTCCATAGCAAATCTCTATGTTGCTGCTTACGTGGTGAAATTGTGCGTGTGGAGCATAAAATTACCACCGAGGGACCTCACCCTTTCTGCCATGAAGGTAGACGTTCCCCTATTCCTCTTCAAAAAAATGTTTTGCTGAGTCAGGATTGACGGCAATGTAATAAACGACATGTTCTACTGACTCCAACCTTCAACCACACCGTGCGTCAGTCCAATGTTCCTATGGCTTTGGAAGGTCAAAGAATATAATGAATTAGCTATTATTTTATGGGTCACCAAAAATAACAGTAACCTCTTATTTCCTGAGGTGAGATATAAAAAAGAGTGACGTGTAAGATTATGAATATCAATGAGATAAATGGTTGAAACAATATTAACAGCAAATGAAAGAATTTTCTAGAGTCTTTCTCACCCCTCTTAAAGCAAACTTGACAGAGAGAACATACAACCCAATCAGTGGTCAGCAGGAATTAGAGAAAAGCTGTGGACCGCAAATTGTGGTCCGCAATGCACAGGCACCTACTGTGGGGCAGCCGCATGCGGATCGCAGACCCATTCACTTCAATAGCGTCCGCGATCCGTCCGTTCCACAAAAAGATAGAACAAGTTCTATCTTTTTGCGGAACGGAAGCACGGAACGGAACACCACAGAAGCACTCCGTAGTGCTTCCGTTCCGTGCTTCCGTTCCGCACGCCTCTCAGGATTTGCGGATCCATTCAAGTGAATGGGTTCGCATCCGTGATGCGGAATACACATGGCTGGTGACCTGTGTATTGCGGAACCGCCGTATTCGGCCCGCAGCACTAGCACGGAGCCCTTACGTTCGTGTGAAAGAGGCCTAAACGTGTTTATACAGAGATAGCTGGCGGTCACTGAGAAGCCCAGAATGAGCAGGAATTAAAATAAATTAGTAATAATAAAATATATTCTAAAAATATAATGTTATTATAAAAGTTAAACTTTTCCCACAAAACTATATATCAAGCTGCTCAGCTCCTCCTGATCTATAACATGCCGCCTGCAGATTGGACTGCATGTTCAATGTGACATGATTACTTTAATCCCATGTTCTCTTAAAATGGCCATAAACTAGTTGATAAAAGTTACATCAAAGGCCAAAGTTTGGTAATAATTTTACAATTACAGAATTTATAGAGATTGTGTTTATTTTATTTTTTTATTCTAATGCAGCTGAACAGGGAAAGAAGTGAGTACATCCAGTCAGCAGAGCCAGAGATGGGTAAGTACTGTCTAAATGATCTTCCTTCCACATGTTAGTAACAACTACACATTAGGACCTGGATCTGAATACTTTTGTAATTGCATGTTATTAAACATTTAGTATAGCCAGTGAGTTATTCAATAAAATGTATATGTACCCTTTTTTTTTTTTTTTTGTCCGTTTCACTGAGCTGGTCGAATATGCTCAGCTTAGATTTTTAAATGCCACCAGCCATATGTTCTGTTAGAAGCTGTGGCAGTTACAGCGAGAGAACTGCAGCTGAAAGGACACACTCCCTGAGCTGCCAGGCTGAAGATGATCTAGCAGAGCAATTGGAGAAGTGAATTTCTGGATTTGTGTGCGGCACAGGGCTGGTTCTAGCTTTATTAGAAAGATATATAGAAGAAGTACAGCGGCTCACCTGCTCAGTATATGGAAAAGGTGCTCACCCCCAGGTCCCAGAGGAAGAAACAATATATCGGCAGAACAAAAAGAACATTAAAAAAGAGAGTAGCGGAGCATGTGGCAAATATTAAGAAAGGCCTGGAGACGCACTCCTTATCCAGACACTTTGGAGTAGTACACAATAGTGATCCTACTGGGTTGAAGTTTGTGGCAATTGAAAAGGTTAAAAAACCCTGGAGAGGTGGGAATCATATTGCACATATGTCACGTCAGGAATCCCGGAGGATTTTTGAATATGATACCATCATCCCCAGGGGCCTCAATGCTGAGATGGAGGTGTTCGGGTTTTTGTGAGGGCCTGTCCGGTAGGGATGGGACATCGCAGTTTGGTCGTCTATCGACACTGTGATCTCCCCTCCTTGCGGGACGGTTCCTCTTAATCTACAATAAGCCAGAACAGTAACAGAATTACCTCCTAGGCATACTGAGCCACAATTACGCAATTGAAAACGCATGCAGCTCAATGCGGTTTGTGTGCATGGCACTCTAATAGTTTTCTCCATTTGTTTCAGTAGTCTTCTCCAATGACCTATATTTTAATGGGATATATAATGATATTTATTGTTTTATATTTATATTTTATGGAATGAATTGCTGAAATATATACAAATGGCAATGCACAGATGTATAGCCATATCAAGGGTGAATCCACTCCGTCAATTATAGATGGGGGTGGAGTTAACCATTTATAAAGAGTGAGGATCCGTTCACTCAGTAGGCCACTGAGGAAGGGGCGAGGGACCCCGAAACGCGTCTGGCGGTAGTTAGAGTGAGCGTTGATCCACCGCATACCAAAGAAAATAAAGCCGGCAAAGAAAAGAAGATAAAGTGAACTGAACAGCGCCGCTGTGAAAGCTGTCGCACAATACTGACGTCACAACAGCAAAGCATCCGGTCTCCTTGGATACCCGGTCACGTGGGACGATACGTGCAGGCGGAAGCACACCTCGTGGGACGCTGCGGGTGTGCGGCCTTCCATACCACCGCTGCAGGATTAGCAGTGAAGACCGGTAAGACCGAGCTGAGTCTGAGCAGAGACAGCACGTGCAGGTATTGTGGCAGCGGTAGTGAGCCGTTTATCATAGGCCATACCCAGCAAACTATTGGGCCCCACAGGCTTGAATTGGGGGTAACCCAGTAAGAACTGTGTTACACTAATCCACTAGATTTGGATACCTATGGGACATTCTGCGATTGTGGACAATATTGGTGTGCCGCTCAAGTTCATTAGCTGCTATTTGGGTATTTAACCGTGTCATTCCCTTGTGTGCATTTTTATAGATTTGTATATGGTCTATATTTTATTTGTATTTTAGGGGTATGTTTTTAGGATTATACCACAATTTAGTGGAATAAAGTGTACTATTTATTTGTTGTTTGGTGTTCCCTTTTGTAGTGTGCCCCCCCACACCTGTCTTTATTAGAAAGAGATTGTCATGTCCTATATGTCTGATTACATTTTTTTACATTAGTCATGGTGTTCTGTCCCCAGATACAGATCCAGTTGTTTCTGTGTGTTTATCAGTTTGACATTGCATTACCTGTGTTGTAATTTATGTGCATTACATTGTATGGTAACAGCACCATCTACTGATCAGTGATGTCCAGTTCGCATTGTTCGCCCGCGAACACATGCGAGTTGCCATCTTTTCTCACAAGTCCGGCGAGGCACAGGTAAGCCTTTACCTGTGCGCGAGCCGGTCTGAAATCAAATGCAGTCACCGGGAGCAGGCAGTTCCGAGAACAGCCGCTGGGGGCCTTTATCGGGCTGTTCTCGGAACTGCCTGCCCCCGCTGACCCCATTTTTTTCAGACCGCCTCCCGCACAGGCACAGGTAAGGGCTTACCTGTGCCTCGCAGGACTTGTGAGAAAAGATGGCAGCCCACATGTGTTCGCGGGCGAACAATGCGAACTGGCCATCACTGCTACTGATGAGTTCATGTATTTCATCCAGCCTGTTTTTCCCTAAGCATTATGGGAGTCCCATGGCATTGTGGGTAGTTCCTGGTTCTTTCTAGTCTTGTGCTGGTACAGCAAGCAGCCACCATCTTATGTCTCAGGAGCCACACACTCTCACTGGTTTTCCTGCCCCATTCATTTGTTATTCAGCCTGTTTTCAAGGATAGTCGTTATGGGCACTATCTATGTGACATTTACTGAAGTTTATTATATGTTTCTTGTATCTGATAGCTCATGTACTGTATGTCTTATGCCATGTACCTTGGATATTTCTGTTCTAAAATACTACTGTTTTATTCTGTAGTTTCACCTTTCCTGTTAATCTACTATCAATAAAGTGAAAGTTAAAGCAGTACAGTTTTCTCTTCTTATCAAGACAGAGAAGGTTTAGCTACATGTCAGATTACACACCGTGCTAACGTGTATGAGGACAGCATACATGGGATAACCTTTTTGATTGCAATGACACTGATGCCTTGATTAGAATGGTTTTTAATGCATATTACGCAGCATGTTATTTGAGCACACTCTATATTATTCTGATACCATATTAAATATCAAGATTAAACTGAGGTTCCACGTTGACGTCACACAGGCCAAAGTAATCTGCCATACCCTAATATACTGTCATTAGTTGAATTGATTAACATGCGGCTGGCAGATTGCCCCGCATTTTATGGTAACAGGTCCTCTTTAAGCGTTACCATAGCATGAGAAAAAGTAACACTTTTGGCTATAACTATGAACACTTGGTGGTTTGACCCCTAAAACTGCATTTATTTTGTGACTTTGCTATATGGATCGCACATTGCTCCTAATTCACTTTGCCGCATTTATGGATGAACGTGCATTTTTGAATCAAGAGGTATATAATTTGGTATCTTTGAGAGGCTGGAAGAGAAAAAGAACTGGCTTTTTCTAAGTGAGAATACCATTTTCTACGACATGTCTGACATATTAAATGCAATCCAAAAATACTCCTAAATTTAATCTCGAAGCAGCCTGACATTTTCCACTGAAGCATTAATTAGCCATTTTCCTGGAAAATCAATAATGTTTTTAGAAAAAAAAAAACTAACTCAAATTAAGGCTTTTTCCTTGTGTAAGGCCACAAGCCAGAATGACTTTAACTTGTGCAAATTTGTGGAGTCTATAGAGAAAATACTAAGCAATGAATCACAAGAAAAGAACTGCAAACTCACCACATTCACACAGCTGCTAACAATACCTTGGAGCCATAGGACTCCCAGGACTCCCAGTACACCTGTGTTAGGAGCTGTCACACAGCTGCATCAGTCTCCTATGTCTCTCCAGGTGAATGAACCTTATTAGATGCCGATGTTAGTACTTTTTGTCTTAGTCCTGTTTTTCTGCAAGACCCTGGTTTATACATTTTTTAGACATGACAATACCAATTATGTTTATTTTTGTATTGTTCTTTTTTTTTTATTGTGAAGGGGTGATTTGAATTTTTTATATTTGTCTTTTTTTAAATATTTTTTAAAACATTTTTTCATTTTATTTTTAGTCCCCTTAGGGAAATTGATTTTCTGATTGCTTATACCATACTCTGTAATAGAATGCTTCTGCAGTCTATGGGATTTGGACAGTCTTCCTGTTAAAGGGGTTATCCTATGATTAATGTAATGAATGAAAATCAGATTTCATATAGAACATGACAATCTCTATCAAAGCTAGAACCAGCCCTGTACCTCACATGGATCCAGAGATCTCCCCATTCATTGCTCTGCTAGATTTATATGAAGCTGACAGCTCAAGGGGAGTGTCTTTTCTGCTGCAGCTCAAGGGGCGTGTCCATGTTCTCCCTATCACAGCTCAGGGGGGCATGTCTTTTCTGCTGCAGCTCATGGGGGCGTGTCTTTTCTGCTGCAGCTCAGGGGTGTGTGTCCATTCTGCTGTAGCTCTCTTCCTACCACAACTCAGGAGGCAGTTGAAGGATGAAAGTGAGCACGTGCGGCCTTCTCAGTGAGCAGGACAAAGAAATAATTAAAAAAAGAACAATGAACAGGTGGTGTTATAGGGATACATTTTACTGAATAACTCAGCAGCTATACAAAAATTTTAATTACATGCAATTACAAAAGTATTCAGATCCAGGTGCTGGTTTGAATAGAATAGAATATTTTTCACTGGATAAACCTTTAAGCCGTGCCTCAAGCACGTCTTAACAGGCATCTTAGTGTGGCAGGCCTGGGAGCCTTCACAAGGTCCCAGGCTGTCATAGTAGGATGGTAGCCCCACAATTTTACTAGCAGAGCTCCGATTGGAAGACAGAGGCAGCCCATTCCCTCTACCAACCCCTCAGATGCTGTGGTCGCTACTGACAGCAGAATCCGAGAGGAGTCATTCCCAATCCCGGTCACTACTGGCGGGTTTCTACTGTATCATATAGCCAGCACCTGTTGTGAATGAAGCAGGCTCAGCTCATGAGCCCACTATTCCTTAACTCCTTAATGCAAATGACGTACACGTACATGATTTACATTAAAGGGGTTTTTCCAAAAAGTTCTACAGTTTTCAAACCAGCACCTAGATCTGATT
This sequence comes from Bufo bufo, assembly GCF_905171765.1. Taxonomy (NCBI): domain Eukaryota; kingdom Metazoa; phylum Chordata; class Amphibia; order Anura; family Bufonidae; genus Bufo; species Bufo bufo. The sequence goes on from NC_053392.1 coordinate 213,382,110, forward strand.
ACTTTTGCAATTGCATGTAATTACAAATTTAGTATAGCCACTGAGCTATTCAATGAAATCTATCTGTATCGTGCGAATTGGAGCAATGAATGGGGAGATCTCTGGACCCATGTGAGGTACAGGGCTGGTTCTAGCTTTGTTAGAAGAAGATTATAATGTACTATAAGATGTCTGATTTTTTGTTTTTGCATTAATCATAGGATAGCCCCTTTAAGAGGTTAAAGACCTGACATCTGCTGTACATTTTTAATATTGTAATTAATTTTAATTTTATGGTCCATGTTATGAAGCTGGTTGATGTAGTATTATTCCATGATTACCTTCTACATAACAACCCTGCGTGTAGTCTGATCCTGCAGACATGTATGTCTCCTCTCCTCCTGCCTGTTTTTTCAATCCGCTCCAAACAGACATATATTGCAGTGATAATGCTTTTACAAGGAACTCCTACAGGCAGCGGCATAGCTATAGGGGGTGCAGAGGTAGAAGTCACTACCAGGCCCAGGAGCCTGAGGGGGCCCAAAGAACCTTGTGCTGCATGAGAAGACACCGATTATGGAAAGTGCATGTTGGTCAAGTAACACCTCTGGCTGGAGGGAAGGGGTTAGGTCAAGAATTTGGCATGGGGGTACATTTAAATTTTTGCCTCAGGCAGCAGGAAGGCAATGTGCTTCCTTGCCCCTGGCTACAAAGCATTGAGGGAAGGGTGGGCCAAGCTGAACTCTTGTACCAGGGCCCAAGCTGAATTCTTGTACCAGGGCCCAAGCTGAACTCTTGTACCAGGGCCCAAGCTGAATTCTTGTACCAGGGCCCAAGCTGAACTCTTGTACCAGGGCCCATGAGCCTTTAGCTCTGAATTGGCAACTTTACAAACTGAAGTTTCAAAGAAAGCAGATCTTAAAAATGATAGAAGCAATTCAGAAATCACCCACCCATGTAGTGTAGATATAACGCGTCCAGACGCACAGACAAATCTAAACCTCATTTTGACCATGACAAAGATCTCATATGGCAATGCTAAAGTCCTGGTGAAGAATTGAGAGAATTGGTACAAGGGATACCACTGTTCTTGGCCTGGCAGTTTGACCCTTTAGGCCTCTTTCACAGGGGCATTGCGGGAAAAGGTCCGGGTGCGTTGCAGGAACACACGCGATTTTTCCGCGCGAGTGCAAAACATTGTAATGCGTTTTGCACTCGCGTGAGAAAAATTGCGCATGTTTGGTACCCAAACCGTGGTGATGGACCATGTGATTGGAGCATGTGATCTGACGTCACCAAAGGTCCTTTAGCCCACAGCTCATCATTAAAGAAGTAAAGAAGAGACCGGGAACTACGCGAACAAGAGGAGAAGGTGAGTTCATTTATTATTATTTTTTTTAACCCTCTATTGATCACCTACTAAGCATTCTGTATTCAGAATGCTATTATTTTCCCTTATAACCATGTTATAAGGGAAAATAATACAGTGAATAGACTGTCACCTAGCAACCATGCGTGAAAATCGCACCGCATCCGCACTTGCTTGCGGATGCTTGCGATTTTCACGCAACCCCATTCACTTCTATGGGGCCTGCGTTGCGTGAAAAATGCAGAATATAGAGCATGCTGCGATTTTCACGCAACGCACAAGTGATGCGTGAAAATCATCGCTCATGTGCACAGCCCCATAGAAATGAATGGGTCGGTATTCAGTGCGGGTGCAATACGTTCACCTCACGCATCGCATCCGCGCGGAATACTCGCCCGTGTGAAAGGGGCCTTAGACTTTGGCTAGGTGCTATGTACATAGGTAAGCTTGCAATCATGCATTTCTCTTCTTGACTTTATTCTTGAGTTACCCTTTTTTGTAAAATTTCCAGACAAATTCTGCTATATAGAAAATTCCAGGCTACATTCCAGCCACAACCTTTTCTCCAACAGAGCAGGTCATACACCTTCTTTATACATTTTGCACTATATTAATAATTCCAGGCTACTTTCACCCTTGCATTGTTGTTTTCTGATACCGAGAGCCGGTAGAGGATCTCAATACCGGAAAACAAAAAACTTATCCTTTTAGTCCTTATGCATTCTGAATGGAAAGAGATCTGTTCTAGATGCATCAGGATGTCTTCTGTTCCGGCAGCATTCCGTTTTGTGACCGGACACAAAATCACTGCAAGCTGCAGTTTTGTGCCCGGTCATAAAAACAGAGAAAAAAACATCCGTCACTGAAAACAATGTAAGTAAATGCTGACGGATGTTTTTTTTTTTTTTTTTTTAGGAGCCTAAAAAAACAGATCTGTCACCCATTGATTTTCAATGTATTTAATGACGGATCCCTTTTTCCCCCCGTTTTGATTTCAAACAACCACATCCCAACGGAACGGAGGCATCCTGATGTGCAAAATCAAAATGGATCCTTTAATTCCGGTATTATGATCCTCTGTCGGATCTCAGTAGCAGAATTAACAACGCAAGTGTGAAACAGGCCTTAGTCAGCCATGATTTTATATGTGGCTGTCCTTTCATTCATTCATCATATTGATGTGCATCACGTGATGTGTGCATAAACTGAATGTCGAACCTGACATGTGAAAAGTAGAATGCCATGGAGACAGGAATACAGGATTGATTGCTATCAAAGAGAACCCTTATAACATGAAAATGGGTAAAGTCTTATAGCATAATAGTGACATAAGAAAACCAACATCATTTTGGACTCTTAGGCCTCATTCACACAAACATATTTTCATTCCGTTTCCATTCATTTCAATGGGTCCGCAAAAAAAACTGAAGTTAGGCCTCTTGCACAAGGCCGTGTGTATTTTGCAGTCCGCAAGAAAGGATCCGCAAAAAATACGGCTAAACGGAACAGCTGGCCCCTAATAGAACAGTACTATCCTTTTCCGTAATGCGGACAATAATAGGACATGTTCTGTTTTTTTGCAGAACGGTGTGGCACCGCAGGTCTTAAAATGACCCCTAATATCTGTTAACACTGTGATCCCAAGAGAAATGCCCTGTAGCAGTGCAATGGTTAATGCAGAGTAGGATTACTGTAACCATGCAGAAAGATCAATTCTAGGCATTCACATTAAGAAAATGCGCACACCCTCAAAGCGGCGTCCTGGAGAACGGCTGACTATCCCATTACTGCATTCTAGAAACAAGATACAGCACACGTACAGAAGCATGGCCGATGGCGGGTGGCTCAGGCACATTCGTCATGCAGAATCTGGATTTGTGTATGAAGAATAATATTCTACCACTGTCACCATCTAGTACACTTTAGTTCATGAGAATGGAGAGGAAGGTGTAATTACATTGCGTCACCGCTACGATCTAGAGAGCACAGCGCTCGCACAAGCACCGCGGCCTCTTCAAACAGCTGATTAGCGGGGTTGCCAGGATTCAGGCTCCCGCGGACCTGATATTGATGATGAGTATCAGGAGTTCAGATCATCATTACCTAATCACTACACAATTGTCCGATTATTAAATCATTGTCCGCCCACAGATATAGCGCTGGGGCTTCTACTCTCCTATGTACCATGTTTGGGACACCATGTTGATACCTGCGTCATCTGTTTGGGACAAGTAATGTTACTTTTACATCTGCACTTTCCCTTTCCGCTATTGAGATCCGTCATAGGATCTCAATAGCGGGGGGAAAAAGCTTCCGTTTCAAAACTGAGTGCTCCAATAAGCATTCCGCTCCATTTGTTTGCGCCCCCATCGCGGACAGAATAACGCTTTTTCTGTCCGCGATGTGGTGCGGAGCAAGACTGATCTGTCATGACTCACAATGTAAGTCAATAGGGATGAATCCGTTTTCTCGGACACAATAGAAAACGGACCCCCCATTGGCTTTCAATGGTGTTCATGACGGATCCGTCTTGGCTATTTTAAATATAATACAAACGGATCCGTTCATAACGGATGCAGGCGGTTGTATTATTATAACGGATCTGGCAAAAACGCTGGTGCGAAAGTAGCCTAAAGCCTCATGCACACGACCGTTGTTATGGTCCGCAACCGAGCCGCAGTTTTTGCGGCTCGGGTGCGGACCCATTCACTTCAATGGGGCCGCAAAAGATGCTGACAGCACTCCGTGTGCTGTCCGCATCCGTTGCTCCGTTCTGTGGCCCCGAAAAAAATATATAACCTGTCCTATTCTTGTCCATTTTGCGGACAAGAATAGGCATTTCTACAATGGGCCGCCTGTTCCATTTTGCGGATCCGCAATTTGTGGACAGCAAATGAGGCCTAAGACGTACAGAGCTACTGATCTCATTAAGCTGCCTGCATGAGCCCTAAGGAATACCTATCGACTTATTTTAAACTTTTAATCAAGTAATGAATGTGTAATGTCTGTTTTTAGTGCGCCATTTATGCATCTACCCAGGAAATCTTAATTAGGCGCTAACAAGTCCAAGGGTAGTTTCACACACACACGCAGAGCTTGACGTCTTCTGTGGCATTTTTCACCGTTTTTTATGCATTTCCCACAAGACCATAGAGAAATGTAATGAGGACTGCATGCATTGCACACCAATTTGTTGTTTATTGTCAGTGGTGATGGAGATATGGCATTTTCTAGCATTTTTTCTCCACAGGCTCCTCTATAGAAGTTCAAACATGCCAAGAAAGTGCCTGGGCAAAAAAAATCACTAATTAGCCATCAAAACATTAAAAACACTTGAAACACGTGCCCCTTTTTATGGCATTTTAAAGTACAGAAGAAAGAGGGGTGGGGGGTGGGGGGGTGACAGAATCCTTAAAGGGAATGTGTCATCAAAATAAAACCTATTGTCAAAATGAATGTTTTATTTTCAGTGATGTTCTTTTAATTTTCCAAATCATTTTCTATATTAAAAATAAAAAATGTCCTACAAAGCGGTGTCAGCTTGGGGTTTCTAAAGCCTACCGGTAAAATGTGTTCTGGGGGGTTCATGCAAATAATGTCACGGTGCAGGCTGCAGCAAGAGGATTGATTATGGGGGGCCCTGCTGTGACTTCGAGAAGGCAGGCCCCTGATAAAGAGAGAATACTGACTGGCCTCATCTCGGCCGCCTCATGTGTCTAGAATAACACAATAGGTCGTTTGTTACATTACCTAGTTTTTATACGGACGAATAGGCTACTTGAAATGTATAAGTGGTGTAATCAGTCTACTGTGTTATGTGCCTCTTGTGCAAGGAGTGGGGGACTAGGGGCCAAGCGGTGGATTCACCTGTTCCTCTGTCTAAGGCCCCCTGCACACGAACGTGTGCTTCCCGTTGCCGTATTGCGGACCGCATTTGCGGATCCGCAATACACAGGTGCCGTTCCGTGGGCATTCCGCATCACGGATGCGGACCCATTCACTTGAATGGGTCCGCAAATCCGGAGATGCGGAATGGAACCCTACGGAAGCACTACGGAGTGCTTTCGTGGGGTTTCGTCCCGTACTTCCGTTTCCGCAAAAAGATAGAACATGTCTTATCTTTTTGCGGAAAGGCCGGATCGCGGACCCATTCAAATGAATGGGTTTTGCGAGCCGCAGCACGACCACAGGTTGCACACGTTCGTGTGCAGGGGGCCTAGGGCCCCCTGCACACGACCGTTTTTTTCCCCGTTTACTGGCCGTTTTTTTGCGTTCCGTATGAGGTCCGTATACGGAACCATTACTTTCAATGGTTCCGCAAAAAGAACGGAATGTACTCTGCATGCATTCCGTTTCTGTATTTCCGTTCTGTTGAAAGATAGAACATGTCCTATTATTGCCCGCAAATCACGTTCCATGGCTCCATTCAAGTCAATGGGTCCACAAAAAAAAGGAACACATACGAAAATGCGGGGGATTCAGTCAGCACAACCCTGTATGCAGGTGCACATCGCTATGGCAAAATACATATACAAAGAAAAGAACACAAATGCAATAGCACTCTGCAACCAGCACTCCGCCCTGCCTCCATGCTGGATGTTGAATGAGGCATTGGTGTACATTTTGGCCAAAGAGTAATAAGCCACTCACCACGTCAAGGTCGCCTCTATGAGTGGTCCCTAACACTAGTTCCTACCTGTTTATGGGCCATGACAGCCACACAAAGTCCAGGGAGCGCAGGTACATACAAAAATGCATCCGTATGTCTTCCGTATCCATTCCGTTTTTGTGGAACCATCTATTGAAAATTTTTTTGCCAGGCTCATTTTTTCTATGTAATTACTGTATACGCCATACGGAAAAACGGAATGGAAAAATGGAATGGAAACTGAAACACAACGGAAACAAAAAAACAGAACAACAGATCCATGAAAAACGGACCGCAAAACACTGAAAAAGCCATACGATCGTGTGAAAGAGGCCTAAGCCTGCCATTAAGCCTAATCATATGCTGTTCTGTAGTGATCACATTTCAGTAGTCATCTCATAATCACCAAAGGCAGGATTATAATGAAGGATAAAAACTCAGACAACCCAGGATTCACTGTATGTGATGGTAACATCTTATCTACTCTCCCTCCCTACACAATGATCAGTACAACCTGGTACAGGTTGCAAGGATTAGAAAACTCTTCCAGAGATGTCAATTAAGGCCTAGTTCACACAAACGTTTTTTTTGCGAGTGTACGGGCCGTTTTTTGGTGGTCCGTATACGGTCCGTATACGGAACCATTCATTTGAATGGTTCCGCATTAAAAACGGAATGTGTTCTGTAGGCATTCCGTTTCCGTATTTCCGTTCAAAGATAGAACATGTCCTATTATTGCCCGCAAATCACGTTCCGTGGCTCCATTCAAGTCAATGGGTCCGCAAAACAAATGGAACACATACGGAAATGCATCCGTATGTCTTCCGTATCTGTTCCGTTTTTGCTGAACCATCTATTGAAAATGTTATGCCCAGCCCAATTTTTTCTATGTAATTACTGTATACTGTATATGCCATACGGAAAAACCGAACGGAAAAACGGAACAGAAACAAAAAACGGAACAACGGATCCGTGAAAAACGGACCGCAAAAAACTATAAAAGCCATACGTTCGTGTGAACTAGGCCTAACACCTCCTAACTATTGTGTCCTATGGTCCATGTGTCTGCTGTAAAGAATATTTCTAAATACTTTTAACAGAAGCAGCCCACAATAATTATACACAGCAAATATAATTTAACATAAAAATAGATTGGAAAAATGTAATCTTTTTCACTATTTTGTTTTTATTAGTAAAAAAAAGGGCGTCTTTAAATCACGTCCCATGCAAATGGTGCAGAAATGACCCAATTCAGGTATATGTAATTGATTTTCAATTAAAAACAGTTGCAACCAATCTGCATGTGCATCTATGGCCCCCAGGGGCCCTGCATGCGGCTCCCCAGCTTTTAGTTACTGCACTAGCGACGCCGGGCAAGTTATAGCATTAGGTGGAGAGCTGGTTAAAACAGGAGTAGTTCATTATTGCTCCTGTGGCATCCCAATTATCCTTGAATAGTAAATTGCGGGCACGGGTTACTGCACGGTGTGGATAGTCATACCAGCCTGGCAAAACAACACTCCACCTTCTGCCACGTATCCTGGCACAGCTCTGAGCAGAATGCAGGGAAAGCCGTATGAGAGGTACAATAATAACTATATTGCATATGTTGTAAATACTGCATGCATGTGTGCTACCTGATCTTACTGCAGATACTATGTGCACATACAGTATACATTACAGGGATGGCTCATTAGATTAGGGCTTATTGATTACAGGAAGGACCAGCTCTCTTTTCAGAAATCAGAGACATGAACATCCAAAATGATATTCCTTCTATTAGTAACAGGATAATCACTGTCCCAACGTCACCAGCAGGTCATGTGGGGTCAAACTATAACAATAGCCGAAGCATTACATTCAGAGCTAAGGAAACAGATCGCTTATTCACACATATCATCAAGCCCATGTAATATCTGGTCCCTAGAGCCATCTGTATGGACATGGGTAAGTAAATAGCACTCTTCAGTTTGATAAGAGTTTAGCTATAATTAGAGTTTATGAGGTCAGGAGATCAGAGATAAGACATCACATGAGCTGTCAGCTGACAGGACTCAGGAAGGACACTGCAATAAGACAGTTTTTAATTACACGTATCACAAAAACTGCTGAAAAAGTTTAATAAGGACCAATATACGTAGGTCAAAATGAGTAGAATGCAATCATAAAAAAGTTGCCCCAAAGGTGTCCATAGCCTTTAATGCCCAGCGCCATATGTTAGCAAAGCTTAGTTTGCCATTGGATTGCTTTTTCATGAAATGACAAACTCAACTCCTCAGTATTACAGATGCACCAATCTTTAACTTGACAATCAATGCATGAAATCTATCGTTGCGGCAAACTTTAATTTCACACTTGAACGTTGTTAAAGGGTTTCTGTCACCTGAAAAATGGGTATTAAGCTGGCAGACATCAGCGATGTGCTAATGTCAGCTGAACAGAACTATAATAGTGTCAGCTCACTCCCTGCCACCGTTATTGAGAAAAACGAACTTTTATAATATGCTAATTAGCCTCTAGGAGCAGGAGGGGTGTTGGACCTGCTCCTAGAGGCTCCGTTTGCCCACCTCTTTTCACGCCCTTCTTCTCTTTATTGACAGGGCAGTGCTGCTCTCCTCCCGCCGGCCGTGTCTGCAGTAGTGTTGAGCGCGAATATTCGAATTGCGAATTTTTTTCTCGAATATCGCAATTTCGAGATTTCGCGAATATTTAGAATATCGTTCTATATATTCGCGAAATAGAATATTCGTTTTTTTTCTTTTTTTTTTTTATTATATTTTTTTCTTTCCCACTTCCCTAAAGTTGTTCTTACCTGTCCTTTGGATTCCTGGCTTCCTGGCTGCTCCAGTCAGTGGCGCTTTCAACTTACTGCTATATTCCATATTAGCTAAATTACAATCTAATCTATATGTGTATTTTACGAAATTTCGCAATAGTCGCAATTGCGATGCGAGTAATATAACACGAAATATTCGCATGAAGATTTCAACTTAGCACTGCTATACTCCATATTCTAGCCTAATATGGAATATAGCTGTGCTAAGTTAGCACTGCTATATTCCATATTAGGCTAGAATATGGAGTATAGCAGTGCTAAGTTGAAATCTTCATGCGAATATTTCGTGTTATATTAGTCGCATCGCAATTTAATATAACGCATCGAGTAATATAACACGAAATATTCGCATGAAGATTTCAACTTAGCACTGCTATACTCCATATTAGGCTAGAATATGGAGTGTAGCTGTGCTAAGTTGAAATCTTCATGCGAATATTTCGTGTTATATTAGTCGCATCGCAATTTCGACTTTTTCAAATGTTCTTAATATTGCTCTAACTTCGTCTTTTAGAAATTTCGTAATATTGCTCTAACTTCGTCTCTTAGAATATTACGAATATTCTAAAAGACGAAGTTAGAGCAATATTACGAAATTTCGTAAAATACACATATAGATTGTAATTTAGCTAATATAGTGCTATAATCCCTTTTTTTTCCTGTAATTTTTTTTGCCTCTTCTGAACTTAAGTTTTGTAAAATATGTACACTATTAAAAATTATTACTATAGCAGTATATTAGCTTAAATACAATCTATGTGTATTTTACGAAATTTCGTAATATTGCTCTAACTTCATCTTTTAGAATATTACGAATATTCTAAAAGACGAAGTTAGAGCAATATTAAGAACATTTGCAAAAGTCGAAATTGCGATGCGAGTAATATAACACGAAATAGTCGCATGAAGATTTCAATTTAGCACTGCTATATTCCATATTCTAGCCTAATATGGAATATAGCAGTGCTAACTTAGCACAGCTATATTCCATATTAGGCTAGAATATGGAGTATAGCAGTGCTAAGTTGAAATCTTCATGCGAATATTTCGTGTTATATTACTCGATGCGTTATATTAAATTGCGATGCGACTAATATAACACGAAATATTCGCATGAAGATTTCAACTTAGCACAGCTATACTCCATATTCTAGCCTAATATGGAATATAGCAGTGCTAACTTAGCACAGCTATATTCCATATTAGGCTAGAATATGGAGTATAGCAGTGCTAAGTTGAAATCTTCATGCGAATATTTCGTGTTATATTACTCGCATCGCAATTTCGACTTTTGCAAATGTTCTTAATATTGCTCTAACTTCGTCTTTTAGAATATTCGTAATATTCTAAGAGACGAAGTTAGAGCAATATTACGAAATTTCGTAATATACACATATTAGCCTAGCCATAGTCATTAGCATAGGAACGTTGCCTTATACTATCAAGATAAATTTTCGCAATATGCGAAAAATAATTTCGCGATAATTGGAATAATTGCGAATATTCGATTTCGACGAATATAACACGAATATTCATGCGAATATTCGCGAAATATCGCGAAACCGAATATGGCACCTCCCGCTCATCACTAGTCTGCAGTGTAAATCTCGCGCCGTTCAGTATTAGGCGCAGGCGCAGTGAGGAAGCCAGTAGCCGCCCAGCGACCTTCCCTCACTGTGCCTGCGCCTAATACTGAACGGCGCGAGATTTACACTGCAGACACGGCCGGCGGGAGGAGAGCAGCGCTGCCCTGTCAATAAAGAGAAGAAGGGCGTGAAAAGAGGTGGGCAAACGGAGCCTCTAGGAGCAGGGGCATTCCCTCCCCTGCTCCTAGAGGCTAATTAGCATATTATAAAAGTTTTTTTTCTCAATAACGGCAGCAGGCAGTGAGATGGCGCTAATATAGTTCCGTTCAGCTGACATTAGCACATCGCTGATGTCTGCCAGCTTAATACCCATTTTTCAGGTGACAGAAACCCTTTAAAGTTTGTTGGAACAGTTTATTTACTGCGCTATGAGGAGGAAGATAAAGATTGCTACAGCTGTATGTTTGCAATATGTGTGAAATGAGCCAAATGTGATATCCAGAAAGTGTATACTGTAAAATAGAGCAAGATGAAAATGTCTCCCTCAAAAGTAGATGCACTTTGCCAACAGCAGCAGAACTTTATGTGGAACGTATCGGCCATTTTGCCATCCATTTCAATAGCTCAGCCTCTACGTGATGAAGTAAGGAATGTTACTCTTCTGCACTAGATGTACATCTACAGTCTTCGATGGGTTTTCATTTTATCATTTTCAGTGTAGACATCTGGCCTTTAGGGTCCATTCACACGTCCGTTATAACACTCCGTTTCCGTTCCGATTTAAATCGGAACGTTTTTTCGGATCCATTCATTTCAATTGCCTCTGCAAAAATGCGGACACCAATCATAGTGCTGTCCGAATCACGGAATCCGTTCCGTTTTCCTATTTTCGAGTATGCGGATCCTGAAAAAAAAATTAAGCTTGTCCTACTTTCTGTCCGTTTTTCGGGTCCGTTGTCCATTCAAGTCAATAGATCCGCATAAATGCGGAGGACATGCACAAAACCATCCGAATGTCATCCAACAAGAATAGGACATGTTCTATCTTTTGCGAAGCTGCGGACCCAAAGATCGAGGCCGCGCTCCGCAAATGCGGATGCGGACAGCACACGGTGTGCTGTCTGCATCCATTCCGTCCCCATAGAAAATGAATGGGTCCGGACCCAACGGATGCGGACCCATTTGCGGATGTGTGAATAGACCCTTACAGTGATTCTGTACATGTAATAATATAGTTCTAGTCTTAGAATATGGGTCTAACTTTGTACCCTTTAAACCCTCTGTTTGTGGACTGTGGATATAAAGGGAATAACACTTCTTTATGTATGCACATCTGTACAGGATGAAAAGGTCAATCCCGGCTCCTGCATATACATGCAAAAGTGAAAAATGAAAGAATGTCCCCATGCAGCTTAGTTCACAGGATAGAATTGGGGAATAAAGTACTGACAATTGTGATATTCATCACTCTGCGTGCTGTTATAGGATATATATATATATAAAATCATGCTGAGGTATATGTGCTGTATACATGGAGGGACATAGATGACACATCATCATACTAGACTAGACTTCTCTAACAATATCGCTCCATGGCCCAAACTTCTCTACACCAATTAGAGAAAGATAGGGAAAATGAAATCCTTCTAATCCCCGAAGGCGTTATTTTCTACATTTTATACTATTAGAGCTTTGAAAGAAATGAAAATAAAATCTAAAAATGATTATTACCTAAATAAAAATGGCAATAATGATACATTATTCGGTAATACTACATCCTTCTCAGTGATAATATTCACCTATGGAAGTTCTTAAGAGTTTGTGCACTCAAAGGGTTAACATAGGCATGCTAAGAAATATGCCGGCATACTGTACAGCAGCAGCAGCAGCGTCCTGGGTAATATCATGCAGGTGCTGGGGTGTGATGTCATGCACTGCATCCATGCTGCACGGATTCCGGGGTGGTATTGATTAGGCCACGAAGGCGAGCTGCTTAAATAGCTAAAAGGCCTTTAGGTACATGATATCTGCCAAGGGTTTCCTGGCAAACGGGGGTATGTCCCTCCCTTGTGAGGCTTGGATTTCGAAGCAGTATAGAGGATGGTGTGATTCAAGGTTACAGGGAGCAGGACGCCACTTTACCAGGACTTCACATTTTAAAATAGCTACTCTCATATCCCAAAGAACAAAAAAATCAATATTCTCACTTAAATCTTTCATTAGAAGCTGAAATGCTTTTACATGATGTCTAGATTACAGAGACTAGAACCATATTAGCCTGGGCCAAATACTTTAAAGGTGTTGGTCATCCCTGGTGACTTTTTCTTCAGACCCTCTCAGCATGATCGGACCTTGGTGGTAACCATACTTACTCGATCCCTGCCTCCGGTTTCTGGTTCCATCACTCCTCCACCGGCTCTGCAGGTCTTCCTGTGGGTTATGTGTCTGCTGCAGCCAATCACTGACCGCAGCAGGGACATGCTACCCATGTTGCATGTCACCAGATCACATACAACACAGGTGACATGACAATGCTTGGCTGCCGCGGTCACGTGTGCCCACATCAAAATGGATGTTGACGCAAGGAGACCCAGGACCAGCAGGGCTGGCGGGGGGAGCGATGGAGCCAGAATACAGCGGGGATCAAGTATGATTGCCACCATGGATCCAGACATGTCGTGGGGTGTGAAGAAAAAGCCACCAGGGGTGAACAACCCCTTTAAGCTGATATTACATGTCCTGCACAGTGTGGCTAGCTTCACTCCCATGGCTATACACTGGTACATATAGCTAAAGTATCAGTGCAGGGTATCATTTGTCCTTCAACTGACATACACTGTGCCATGAAGTACATTAAATGACAGTAAGGGCTTATTCAGATGGCCGTAGGCTATCTGCAAAAATGCGGATCCGATTTTTTGCGGATGAGATGCTGACCCATTTACTTCTATGGGGCCCTTTTCTATTCCACAATTCCGCAAAACAAATAAAACATGTCCTATACTTGTCCGTGAAAATCAGGACATGGCCCCATTGAAGTCTATGGGTCCAATAAAATACTGAATGCTATCGGTTTTTTGCGGATAAGTTTTTTTGCGGATCCGCAAAAAACAAACGGATAGCATACAGCCGTCTGAATGAGCCCTTACTCTAGACTACTAAATACATTACTCATATTTGCACGAACGAGGTTCGCCCCGTCGCCTAACTTCATTTTCAGAAGTTGTCGCTGAGAGTTATAATACGCCACTGCTTGTGATGAGTTTAGGCACCTGTTGCAGCATGGGCACATACACCGACACAGAAAATGCATGATTTCATCTTACCTGGATATGTCCCTGATACATTGTGCTGCAGGTTCCCCTGGAGAATATGCCTTGGAATATGAGGAGCCTATGGTTTGTCCCACCGGCTCAGACTCAGGTGCGTTGACAATGAACTGACAGAGCGGATCCTTGCACGTAGTCCTGGGAACTGTCCCTCCCTTCGTGGTGCTGAGAGTAGCAGCAGATGCAGCAGAGATGTCTGGTGAGAAGAACTCTAGGTCTGGAAAGAAACTCTCCTTCTCTATGTAACTCTTTCCCGCTTACTGTTTTCCTCGTTCATCTCTTTCAGATGCATGGACCCTCCCCAGGGATCACAGCGGCACCTCCTCTTATTACTCTGTGTTCATTGCAGGACCCATGACAGCTGGCAGCGTGACACAGAAATACTACATAGGACTCACCGAAAGGATCACAGTGCAGCCTCCCCCCTCTCCATCGTCACATCAACGGGACCTCCCCTCATTTATTCCGCCCCTTGGCACAGTCACTAAAGGTTCTGCTAAAATAGAAGACTCCTCTGTCACCTTCTTACAACGCTGTGCCGGCTGAGGATCTCATGCACACAGGATACGATTACATTAGGAATGACCTGGACTTAGAGTAGAAATAGAGGAAATCCCTAGGGGTGAATGATCTCTAAGTAAAGACAAGCGTTGCGAGGGTCTCCAAAGATCCCCAATGCATACGGCCCAATTCTCTAAGTTGACCAATGCCCCCCCTCCCCTCCCCCCACAAACACTAGCACTGAAGACATTTTGCTATACAGCTATACAGCAGCACTTACCTCGCAGATCCAGTGCCTTCCAGGTGATGTCTCCTCCGACGTAGATCTTCTCTGTCATCATTTTCTCCATTCGGTCCAGACAACTTCTCTCGGCCGCGCCTCGTCTCTGCAGAGTGTGACACACAGACATCTTAGTTTCCTCACATTTCTATCATCATCTCCCAACCTGGAGACCCCCAATACCCCTAAATAGTATGCTGAAGAAAAATTAGTGGCCCCCCCCCCATAGTAATAGTACTCCTCATAGTCCCAACAATAGTAATTCCCTTCTAGAATGCCCTCATTAGTAATACTTCCCCCTACAGTGATAATGCTCCCCAAGAGTGCCCCCACTAGTAATACTGCCCCCTACTGTGCCCTCAACAGTGATAATGCTCCCCAAGAGTACCTCCATTAGTAGAAGAGCCCTCCAGTATTAATAATGCCCTCACAGAGACACCAATAGAAATTATGCCCCGTATTATTCCCCCAGTGGTAATAAAGCTCTCTACAGACCCCGCAGTAGTAATAAGGCCCCCCATAGTGCTTTTAGTAGAAATAAGGTGGATCTATAAGCCCCTCCTATAGAGCCCCCAGTAGTAATAAGAACACCTATAGTGTCCCCTGGATTTAAAATGCCCCTACAGTGCCCCCAGCTGAGCTGGAGAGGGTCCAGAGGAGGGCAACTAAATAACTGGAATGGGTGGACTACAGTACCCTGAAAGATTATCAAAATTAGGGTTATTCACTTTGGAAAAAAGACGACTGAGGGGAGATCTAATTACTATGTATAAATATATCAGGGGTCAGTACAGAGATCTATCCCATCATCTATTTATCCCCAGGACTGTGACTGTGACGAGGGGACATCCTCTGCGTCTGGAGGAAAGAAGGTTTCTACACAAACATAGAAGAGGATTCTTTACGGTAAGAGCAGTGAGACTATGGAACTCTCTGCCTGAGGAGGTAGTGATGGTGAGTTCACTAAAAGAGTTCAAGAGGGGCCTGGATGTATTTCTGGAGTGTAATAATATTACAGGCTATAGCTACTAGAGAGGGGTCGTTGATCCAGGGAGTTATTCTGATTGCCTGATTGGAGTCGGGAAGGAATTTTCCCCCTAAAGTGGGGAAAATTGGCTTCTACCTCAGTTTTTTTGCCTTCTTCTGGATCAACTTGCAGGATGACAGGCCGAACTGGATGGACAGATGTCTTTTTTTGGCCTTATATACTATGTTACTATGTTAGGCTACTTTCACACTAGCGGCAGGACGGATCCGACAGGCTGCTCACCCTGTCGGATCCGTCCTGCCTCTATTTCACCATGCCGCCGGACCGCCGCTCCGTCTCCATTGACTATAATAGGGACGGGGGCGGAGCTCCGGTGAAGCACGGCAGTGCACGTCGAAAGGCCGCCGGACTAAAAGTACTGCATGTCCGACTTTTTAGTCCGGCGGCCTCTCACCGCAAACTGCCGTACTGCGCCGGAGCTCCGCCCCCGTACCCATTATAGTCAATGGGGACGGAGCGGCGGTCCGGCAGCACAGCGAAATAGCTGCAGGACGGATCCGACAGGGTGAACAGCCTGTTGGATCCGTCCTGCAGCTAGTCTGAAAGTAGCCTTACTGTTAGGCCCCTTTCACACGAGCGAGTGTTTCGCGCGGATGCGATGCGGGAGGTGAACGCATTGCACCCGCACTGAATACTGACCCATTCATTCTATGGGGCTGTTCACATGAGCGGTGATTTTCACGCATCACTTGTGCGTTGCGTGAAAATCGCAGCATGCTCCTCTTTGTGCGTTTTTCACGCAACGCAGGCCCCATAGAAGTGAATGGGGCTGAGTGAAAATCGCAAGCATCCGCAAGCAAGTGCGGATGCGGTGCGATTTTCACGCACGGTTGCTAGGAGACGATCGGGATGGAGACCCGATCATTATTATTTTCCCTTATAACATGGTTATAAGGTAAAATAATAGCATTCTGAATACAGAATGCAAAGTAAAATAGCGCTGGAGGGGTTAAAAAATAAAATAAAAATTTAACTCACCTTAATCCACTTGCTCGCGTAGCCCGTCATCTCCTTGTGTCTCCTTTGTTGAACAGGACCTGTGGTGAGCAATAAATACAGTTACAGGACCTTTGATGACGTCACTCCGGTCATCACATGGTACGTCACATGATCTTTTACCATGGTGATGGATCATGTGATGACCGGAGTGAAGTCATCAAAGGTCCTTTACCCAGGTCCTAAAGAAAGAATACAGAAGGAGATGCCGGCTGCGCTATCAAGTGGACTAAGGTGAGTTAAATTTTTTAAATTTTTTTTTTAACCCCTCCAGCACTATTTTACTTTGCATTCTGTATTCAGAATGCTATTATTTTCCCTTATAACCATGTTATAAGGGAAAATAATACAATCTACAGAACACCGATCCCAAGCCCGAACTTCTGTGAAGAAGTTCGGTTTTGGGTACCAAACATGCGTGATTTTTCTCACGCGAGTGCAAAACGCATTACAGTGTTTTACACTCGCGGGTGTTCCCGCAACGCACCCGCACATTTTCCCGCAACGCCCGTGTGAAAGAGGCCTAATAATGCTCACCCTGAAGTGCCCCAGTATTTATATCACCCCCTACTGTTATAATGCTCGGCCTGAAGCGCCCCCAGTATTTATAATGCCGTCTGCAGTGCCCTCTGTAGTTATATTTCTCCATTTAGTGTCTTCAGAAATTATAATTCCTCAGCCCCTCCACCTTACAGTCCCATTTAAATAACATTATTTCCCTCCCTCCGCCATACAGTCCCAAGGAAATACCATCACACCATCTCTCCAGCCCCCTCCAATATACAGTCCCATGTAAATAACATCCCTCTATCTACAGCCCCCTCCAATATACAGTCCCACATAAATAACATCACTCCCTCCCCAGCTGCCTTCAACATGCATTCCCATGTAAATAACATCACTCCACCCCACTTGTCCCATGTAAATAACTTCCCTCCCTTCAGCCCTAACATACAGTCCCAGTAAAATAACCACAACTCCCAGCATTGCTCTGCCTCTCCCATCATTTACCTCTCCTCATGTAGTAGACCTCACCACAGCTACTTCCCCCAGGACTTCTCCTCTTCACTGCCGTCCTCTTTTGCACTGGTCACAGGATGGTGACATCATCGCAGGTCCTTCTCAGCTACTGCATTTAGAACTGATCACATGGACTGTGATGTCACCACAGGTCCTTCAGCTCTTGCAGGGCATTAGATTCTGGCAGGCATTAGATTCTGGCAGGCAGGACGTTCGGGGCCTGGGACAAAACATCAGAGGCCCAGGCCCCGAATGTTTTAACCTAGCAACGCCCCTGCTGCAGATATTTTATAGTTAAAGATGAATGTGTTCCTGTTCTACGCACTGATTGCTGTGATTTGCTGACGTCCTTATGCTGACACAGACGTTTAATTGTTGCACTGTCCAGTCTCTAATGCACCATTATAATGGCTGGATGGGATTGCTTATTGCTGATTGGAAGTATTATAGCAGGCAGACTTCTGCAGTCTGGCTTCACCAGGGCTGTGCTTTGTCAGCTCCCTTGATCACAGCAGCATGTCTGGATACATCAAGCTTTGCCTGGGATTTCAGAAACTTTCTGATCTGAGACAGTAATAGATGGATGCATAAAATCAGCAGCAGAGATTGAAGAAACCCTCCCGATATCATCTCTCCTGACAACCTAAACGTTAGCATAAAAAGCTAATATCATAACAATGCTCCAACATAGGGGATAGATGTCCGGCTCGATATGCACCAACAGTCATACCGATCAGATCTCCGCAGGAACATGGAGATGTCTCATTCTTATTTTAGATGTCATCCAAAATATACAGGAACTGCCCAACAAGAATAATGCTTGTAGTAACTATTCAAAATGGAGTAAGAAGAAGCCCCCTTTAAGTAATGATAATGGCAAGCTCCTTTATTACTGGAGTTCTCCTTGAGGCCAGGGCTATGCATTAAATGTAAGTCATGGGCAATGCCATTTCATACCACAATATACAGCCTGAAGGGATTCACAATGCATGCTTCACTTTAAATAGAGAAGTGTTACTGAGAACATTACATTGTATGTCCCGGTTTAGCTATTTTTTTTATTGCACATAACTTGTCTTAACCATTTAATGACCATAGAGATTCTACGCCTATGAAAATAAGAGAATTTAACCTTTTTTTTTTAACTGTCGTTTTTTTTTTTTTTTCGTTTACATTTTTGATGTACAAAAACTGAAAAAAGTAGGGTGAGGAAAGAAAGTCCAGCAAACAACCATAGCCAAGAAACTTAAAGGGAACCTGTCACCAGGATTTTGTGTATAGAGCTGAGGACATGGGTTGCTAGATGGCCGCTAGCACATCCGCAATACCCAGTCCCCATAGCTCTGTGTGCTTTTATTGTGTAAAAACGATTTGATCCATATGCAAATTAAACTGTCTGCTACCTGTCTTTCCTATATTTTAAAGGGAACCTGTCATCGGGATTTGGTGTATAGAGCTGAGGACATGGGTTGCTAGATCGCCACTAGCACATCCGCAATACCCATAGCTATGTGTGCTTTTATTGTGTAAAAAAAAAATTTGAGTCCAGCGTGAAGGAGCCCAGCACTGCCCCGCATCCTCCTTGCTCCCCGACGCCAGAAAGCCAGAGCGCTGTAATCTCGTGATGCGTCAGCTAGCGCATGCGCAGTGCCATCATAGTGTTCCTTCTCTGTGCTGGCATCAGCCTCAGGGAAGGAACTTCGCATGCGCTAGCTCCCGCATCACGAGATTATGGCGCTCTGGCTTTCTGACGTCGGGGAGCAAGGAGGATGCGGGGCAGTGCTGGGCTCCTTCACGCTGGACTCAAATTGTTTTTTTTACACAATAAAAGCACACAGAGCTATGGGGAGTGGGTATTGCGGATGTGCTAGCGGCCATCTAGCAACCCATGTCCTCAGCTCTATACACAAAATCCCGGTGACGGGTTCCCTTTAAAATATAGGAAAGACAGGTAGCAGACATCACAGAGAGACCCAAAAGGACTTTATGAATGTAACATGTCATATGCATACAGTATTGCATAGTCTACTGTACTGACTTGGGGTTTGGGTGGAAGAAGAAAAAGGACAGTAGAGTAACATAGTAACATAGTAACATAGTAACATAGTTTATAAGGCTGAAGAAAGACATCTGTGCATCCGGTTCAGCCTGTTATCCTGCAAGGACCTTATAATCTAGCAGTAATCAGGTATAAATCCCCACAAAGACCAAGTTATCCAGGATGTGTCCATAGTGTAAGGTGCAGGATTCCAGTGCAGAAGTCTTGTAGGTTAGGTGGAGCACTGCGCTTCCACAAGTATCATTCCGGTGTTCCTCCCCTCCCCCTACACTATGGCATATGGAGGAGCAGCCCGGTACAAGATTTGGGAGGGACATTTAATATAAATATCAGGGGAACTAATGTAACCTCTCTAAATGATACAAGTTCAGTCACTGGGCCAAACCTCGCCAATGCTACTAACCATTATGCATAGTTGTAAATACCTGGATAAGCAATGATGAAAATACAGTAACCAGTCTGTATATTTCAGATAGGAAATGTGAGGATTCAAAAGAGAAAGGTTTCAGCTGCCTAGAAATGGTCCATTATTATAAATCAGGGTAAAATAACAGGGACAACTCACTGGGGGAGGGGGGGGGGGGCTGGAGAACCCCTTTAATTACTTCATTTGCAGTGGAGCAGCAAGTAGAGTCTCCAGGATAAATCTGCAAAGGTTAAATCCCCATCAAAGATCAAATGCTTGTAATCCACATGAGGATGGTGAATGGATTAACTCTCATTACGGGGGCAGTGTGCAAAATGTAGGTGAAATGTGATACAAAAGTCATGTGTTTTGCGGTCTAAGTGATGGTGATGAGAGGGTTAATCCTCAACAAGCCGCATAATCTTTGCAATCCGCAGGAAGGCAAAGGGAGGGTTCTCTCCCAGCAAGAACTAGAAAGTGTGCTGCAGCACTGTATACAAGCAATGGACTCTGTAAAAGAAAGAGTTAAACAACAACCTAATGACTAGAGATGAGCCAATTATTGAAAAGTTCGATTCGGCTGATTCACCGAATTTTACCAAAACATTGGCTTTGTGACAAATTACTTTGTCACAAAGTGCATTTTTTGGTGAGTAGCGGGTGCAATGACAGGGAGCGGCGATAGTGCCGCTCCCCCGTCATTGTACCCCTCAGATGCCGCGTTCATACATTATTGCGGCACCCGAGTGTAAAGATGCCGGCTGGCGGCCCGTCGCGAGCAAATGGATGAGGTAAGTAAGATTTTTTTTTGTTTTTTTAAACTATTTCAGGTTAAATCGATTCGCTAACACGAAGCACAAGGAAATTCGGCTTCAAGGCGAATCAAATTTATTCTGAAATTCGGATCGAATTCCAATTTGTGGGATTCGATTCGCTCATCTCTACTAATGACCTAAACATGCCTAAAAGGATGCCCACAGAAGTAGTGATTTATGCCCTGCGACCGATCTGACACGATTTTACAATGAGTTGCTGTGGTTTTGCTGTGCCGTTTTCAGCCACATTGAAACCATGTGCTTCACCTTCACCTTTACAGTAAATGCACATGTTCAGGATTTATGCGCGGACAATCCGCACTGAAATCTGCATCAATGCTTCAATCCGTGCGATCAATCTGCATCAATTGGTGAGGATTTACATGCAGATTTTATGCAGATTTCGTGCGGCTTTTCCAACATGCGGATTTTACTGTCCCCATTGAGATGAATGGAGAAAATCTGGACAGGAAAAATACAATAAATTGACATGCTGCGGATTTTAAAATCTGCACCGTAGCTCAAAATATCCGCGCTGAAAAAATCCACATTGTGTGCATGAGAATTTCAAATTCTCATAGAATACAATGTACATGACCTACGGTGCCGATTTTCCGCATGCAAATCCGCGCAGAAAATCCGCATGCAATCCGGATAGTGTGCATTTACCCTTACAGGCAAATCCATGATTATAAATAGTGTGATTTTGCCATGCAGTTCTTAACAGCACAGCACAAAGTGTTAGGCCTCTCGCACACGACCGTATGGCTTTTTCAGTATTTTGAGTTCCGCAAAAAACAGATCAGCAAAAAATACAGATGACATCCGTGTGCATTCCATTTTTTGGGGAACGGAACAGCTGACCCCTGATAGAACAGTACTATCCTTGTCCGTTATGCGGAGAATATGGGTCCATTCACAGGTCCGTAGTGCATTGCGGATCCGCAAACGTTCGCGTGCAAGAGGCCTTAGATATACAGGTACCCAAACAGCTCTGCCTAGGTGAAGAGAGTGGATTCTTCAGTATTAGGTTCTACAGATGAGCTAATCCATTCGTATGTATCAACTGTATCTCAGTTCTTCACCTGTGAAGAGCTGTCCTTGCTGGTGAAGAAGGGTCCCCTGCCACTTGATTGACAGGTAATCTTGAGCCTGCGCCACTGCTCCCATTAGCGGCACAAACGCAGTGGCTCTGACAGCATTTTTTTTGCTGTTTATTGAATGGTAAAAATAACCCATTAATGGGGCTGTTTATCTTTGGGGGGGGGGGGGGTCATTCTGCCAGATGCCCCTACATGGATCGACCTGCGGAGGGAAGCATGCCTACCTGCTCACCGTTGCTGGTTTCCCACTCCTTTGGCCCTCCATTGTCGCTGCCTCTCTCTGGTCCCCACCTGTCAACATCCTGTTTGACATGGCTCACGTGGCCACTGGACCCAATGACTGTCCACAGCAGCAGGGCCGGTTTTAGACAAAATGTGGCCCCGGGGCTTCTGAAGAACTGTCACATTTATTCACTTGACGCAAGGGGAGAAGTCACCGCCGTGGCCCACGATTGGTTGCAGGCAGCGTCAAAATCACTCAGCAAGCAGGTAAGGCCCAGTTCACACTTCAGTTATTTGGTCAGTTATTTCCATCAGTTATTGTGAGCCCAAACCAGTAGTGAAGCCTACTCAGAGATGAGGTCTAATGGAAGGATTTCCTCCTGTTCTGTGTTTTGACCCAACCTGGTTTTGGCTCACTATAACTGATGTAAATAACTGAAGTGTGAACTCAGCCTAAGGGCTCATGCAGACAGCCGTTACTCGTCTGCAATATATGGGCTCCAACCGTGTTCTCACCATATCACGGATGCGGACCCATTCACTTGAATAGGTCCGCAATCTAGGAGGAGCAGTGTGGAACGGAGGCAGAGGACCCCATGGAAGCACTGTGGAGTACTTTCATGTGGTTTCTCTCTGTGCTTCTGCATTTGCAGATCCGCAATACACGGGCGCCATTCCGTGAGCATTTCGCATCATGGATGCGGACCCATTCACTTCAATGGGTCCGCAAATACGGAGATGCGGAACGGAATCCTACGGAACGTGCTTTCGTGGGGTTTTGTCCCGTACTCCCGTTCCGCAAAAAGATAGAACATGTCCTATCTTTTTGTGGAACGGGCGGATCGCGGACCCATTAAAGTGAATGGGTCTGCGATCTGCTGCGGCTGCCCCACGGTCGATGTTCGTGCATTGCAGCATTTCCGTTCTTCTGATCCGTCAGAAGAAGAGAAAAAAAAACAGGATCCTGTAAAAAAACAGATCCTGTTGCATCATGCAATATGCTAGACACACAAAGATAGTAGAATACCTGCTCAAAGTTTATTAAGCAGGCAGATTTTTCATGAAGCAAAATTTAACATAAGGAACACAAACATAGCGGAGAGTAGAGATGAGCGAATCGAAGCTGACAGAGTGTAATTCGATCCGAATTTTAGGAATTATTCGATACGCACCAAATCCGAATTTCCTCACGCTTCGTAGTAACGAATCAATTTTTTTTCCTAAAATGGCTGCTGCATGTGTTAGGACACGGAGCAAGGAACTCTGGGAAGACTGGATCACCCATAATGCCATGCCTGCAGCCAATCAGCAGCCAGCCGGCACTACAGGGACAGTGCTAGAAAAAATTTGATTGTGCTAAAAAAAATATATTTTTGGCTTGTATTAGTGGGAAAAAAGGGCTTGTTAGCTGAAGTTCTAAAATTACAGCACTTTTTGTTGTGTAATAGTGGCAAAATAAAAATATATTTGCCTTTCAGCGGTGACTTCCCGACCAGCGCCGTAGTACTACGGCGTGCTGATCGGGTGGGTGGAAGAGCTGCACCCGCCCGATCAGCTGCAGGGGACCAGCTGTTCCCGTTAGCCGGACCTCTGCTGTATGCGCCGGCATCGGTGAAAACACACATGCCAGCGCATTAACCTTCACTATGCCGTGGTCAGCGCTGACTGTGGCATGTGGGGTACGGGAGCTCCCTCCCCGTCCCCATCAGTTTCCCGTGCTGCTATGATGGGGACCCGATGGCTGGGACGGAAGCCCGTTGCCTTCCTTAGGCCTATTGCACACGACCGTATGGCTTTTTCAGTGTTTTGAGGTCCGTTTTTCACGGATCCGTTGTTCCGTTTTTTGTTTCCGTTTCAGTTCCGTTTTTCCGTATGGCATATACAGTATACAGTAATTACATAGATAAAATTGGGCTGGGCATAACATTTTCAATAGACGGTTTAGCAAAAAACGGAACGGAAACGGAAGACATACGTTTTTTTTGCGGACCCATTGACTTGAATGGAGCCACGGACCGTGATTTGCGGGCAATAATAGGACATGTTCTATGTTAAAACGGAATTGAAAAACAGAAATACGGAAACG
The DNA here is from genome assembly GCF_905171765.1 of Bufo bufo. NCBI lineage: Eukaryota > Metazoa > Chordata > Amphibia > Anura > Bufonidae > Bufo > Bufo bufo. The sequence continues at coordinate 213,406,393 of NC_053392.1, forward strand.
GAATGCATACGGAGTACATTCCGTTTTTTTTGCGGAACCATTGAAATTAATGGTTCCGTATATGGACCGTATACGGAACGCAAAAAACGGCCAGTAAACGGGAAAAAATCGGCCGTGTGCAGGAGGCCTTAGGCATCGTGGTTGTCTTCCCTGTTAGCCTGTGAGATCCAACCCCTTGAATCTCACAGGCAGGAAGCTGTAAGTGTATTACACTGGTAACACACTTACAGCCAATGCATTACAATACAGATGTATTGTAATGCATTGTACAGAGGATCATACCCCCAAAAGTTGTGTAAAAAAAAAGTTAAAATAAAGTTTTGCATAATAAAAAAAAGTGTTCTTTTCCCATAATTAAGTAATAGAAAAATAGGAAAAAAAAGAAAAGTATACATATTAGGTATTGCCGCATCCATATCGACTGGCTCTATAAAAATATCACATGATCCACCCTGTCAGGTGAATGCAGTAAAAAAATAAAATAAAAAACTATGCCAAAACAGCCATTTTATTGTCACCTTGCCTCACAAAAAGTGTAACACCAAGCTATCAAAAAGTCTTATGTACCCCAAAATGGTACCAATCAAACTGTCATCTCATCCTGCAAAAAAATGAGATCCTACCTAAGACAATCTCCAGAAAATAAAAAAAATAGGGCAGTCAGAAAATGGCAACACAAAAACAAGATTTAATTCTGTTAAAAATGCATTTACTGTTTAAAAGTTAACATAAATAAAAATAAGACATATTGGGTATCTTCGCATCCGTAACAACCTGCTCTATAAAAATATCACATTATATGCCCCCCTCAGGTGAATACTGTAAAAAATAAAAACTACGCAAAACAGCCTTTTTTTCACCTTGTCTCACAAAAAGTGTAATACCAAGCGATCAAAAAGTCTAATGTACCCTAAAATGGTACCAATGAAAAGGTCACCTCATTCCGCAAAAAATGAAAACCAATGGCGCCCATAAACCAATCCATCAAAATCTGCGCTGCAAAAGCCATATGGCGCTCCTTACATTCTGAATCCTGCCATGTGCCCCCCCCAGTAGTTTACCACCACATATGGGGTGTTGCCGTATTCAGGAGAAAATTGGTAACAAATTTTGGGTGCTTTTTCTCCTGTTACCCCTTGTGAAAATGAAAAATTTGGGGCTAAAGCTACATTTTATTGGAAGAAAATAAACTTTTAATTTTCACAGCCAAGTGTTCTCAAATTCCAAAGTGCTCAGTACCCCGCTTAATATATTCTTTGAAGGGTGTTGTTTCCAAAATGGGGTCACTTTTTGAGGATTTCCACTGTAGGGGTAAGTCAGGGTTTCTTCAAATACAAAATGGTGCCCAAAAACCATTCTAGCAAAATCTGCCTCCAAAAACCATATGGCGCTCCTTTCCTTCTGACCACTGCCACGTGCTCCGACAGCAGTTTACTACCACATATGGGGTATTTCTGTAAACCTCAGAATCAGAGTAATATATATTGAGGTTTAGTTTGCTGTTGACCCTTGCTTTGTTGCAAGAAAAAAATTGATTAACATAAAAAATCTGCATAAAAAATTAACATTTCGCCTGTTCCTTTAATTCTTGCGGAACACCGAAAGGGTTAAAAAAGTTTGTAAAATCAGTTTTAAATATTTTGCGGGGTATAGTTTCTAAAATTGGGTCATTTATGATTGGTTTGGTAAGCCCCTCAAAATCACTATATATCTTAATTGGTGCTTAAAAAAATGGTTTTGGAAATTTTGTTGAAAATTTGAAAAATATCTTCTAAACTTCTAAGCCTTCTAAGGTCCTAAAAAAATAAAATGACATTTACGAAATGATGCCAACATAAAGTAGATATATGGGGAATGATGACTGATAACTATTTTATGAGGCATTACTATTTGTCTTAAAAGTAGAGCAATTGTTTCACAGGGCTTTCCCATCTAGCTAACATAGAGAGGTGTAGAGGCATGATTACTGCAGAGAGAACAGTGTGGTAGGAGCAAACCCTGTGAAACATTACAGAGCAAAGCACGCTAGTTGTCATATCGGTGGTTCGTGCTTGTCACCACTCTGCTCTCCCTGGCAGGTATGGGCGTAAGTCGGCTCACCTTCCCCTCTGCTCACCTTCTCCTCTGCTCACCTTCTCAGCCAATGGAGCTGCTTGTCTACTCTGCCTTGCAGGCTGCAGCATGCTTCTTGGTGGCAGTATTGCTCATTCTGGCTCTTAAAGGGCCAATTTCTGCACCTAAATTTTGCCCAAGTTTATGGCTGGACACTCAGGGGGACTTAAGGTACATTTGCACTGTGGGAGGGTGCCTGAGCAATAGGTTCTAATCCACTACTGTCCTGCAAGGGTGTGCTGTTATACATGTGCCTGCCCATGTACCAACTTCAGCCTGTTTTCTGGATTTGACCCTTTGCTACCTGACCTTTACCTGATCTCCATACAGACCCCGAGCTACCCACCCTCATCTCAGACTGCTTGTCGAATTGCAAGTACTCTGCCCAAACTGACTTCACCCTGCTCCTATAGTCTTTCCTTCTCCTTTGGTGATCTGCATCAGTGTCTATTGACCCCTGTGAGTCAGCAGTCACATGAACAGAGAATACCCTGAGAGGTAGAGGTCTGTGGGTTCCCCTGCAGCAAAGTCCATATCCCTGATATGGGTTAAAGGATGAAAACCTGGGAGGCCACTTTGATAATGCAATTGGTAGCCAAATCTGTTCAAGTGGCACAGTTTGTGACACTAGTTTGGTTAACAAATGCTGAGGAAAACAAAAAGTTGCATGTAAACATCATACCCAGATGAGCTGATGGAGACAACAGGGGCCAGAAATGCTCTAAAATGCAAAGTAGGTATTTGCAGCAAATATATTCAGTGTATAGGGTGCTGAAGGCAGTCAAAAATATGAGACTGGAGAACCCCTTTATGACAAGCTTGACAAAGGGAGAGTAACCCCCGAAACATAGCTGCTATATGTTTTTTGCCCGTTAAGCGCTGAATCCTTGCTATAACCCAAAGGACACATACTGGACTTTACGTAATATATGGACATTTTCTACATTCATATGCACTTGTAAAATATATTTGTGGATGTCTACATTGCTTTTGATAAAAATGCAAAGATAAAAAGAAACATGCGTTTTTTGTCCATCTTTTTGGATTGTAGGTGACTAAGAGCCGAACAGGGATACTAGCTGACACGCACTTATTTGGTCCAGTTGTGTAAAGTATATGTCAAGGACTCTTTATTGAATGATATGTTGTTTATACCTAACACCACATTTATAGACAGTTTTGTGCCTCACTTACCAAGGGGGAGTGACTTATTGGGAAAGAGGGTGTGGTTTAATATGTTTCAAATATACATACATCCAGCCAGTAGAATCTCTTGCAGGTGACTATACTCTTGCAATTATGCCTCTAATGCACACTGCAGTGTACAGGATAAATGTTGCGACTGGCCAGGTTGTTCCTCAAGTGTATACGGTGTCTTCGCAGTAATCCCTCCATGACAGCAAAGTCTGAATAGCTGAAGTAGCAGGTTACCTTGCTGACTGATTCCTTGTTCAGCCATGCAGATTCTCTAATCTCTCCACTTTCTCTCTTGTATATCTGTAGCAAGTCATCTGTGTGTCTCTAAAGCTGGGGCCTAGGGAGAGGGGCAGATGCTTTCTGCTTCCTATCACTTGCTATCTCCTGGCTTAAACTGACTTAAACACTCTAAAGCTAGGGGTGTAGCCAGCTCACACCCTAACCTCCTAAGAAGGCTGAGTCAGGATTTATTAACCCTGGCCATGCTGGGTACAATACATAGCACAAAATAACATTACACTGCATAACATTATAAACCATTGGCAGATACCCCTTGTACTGGAGTACTGCATTTGTCCTTCTGAATTGTATCCTACTATGATTGATTATAAGAGCAAAATCCTAAATTATACATGTAAAGCATCTTATCATCATAACCATTTTGCAAGTCACCTATTATTCATCTAAGGTCTCAATAAATGCACCATATGGTGCCTCTCCTCAAATAAAGAAATTCCTGGCAGCTCTGGTCTGTTTATCCTCTGAATAGTTCTAACACGAAATTGCAAAGTGTAAAATTGAAAAATGTCTACTGTTTCAAAATAAATCACTTTTTTTTATAGATATTTCCAATATCTTGATTTTACAATTCAGCCTGACACCTATAAAGTTACTAGGGCAGAGTAAAGCAGAAATTGAAGGCTTTAGCTTTACACCACTGCCTTTGTAGGAGTTGTATTTTATAGTACATACATGGGATGACGGTCTTTACGGTCATTTCTATGGTTTAACAGGGCAGCATACAAAGGCAAGGCATAGTTAAATACAATGTACAATACAATGGAAAAATGAATTCTGCTGAGGAATACTGTAGGTAAGCAACGGACTCTAGCAACTCTTTCGAGCTCATTGTGTTACCTTGGTTTCTGTTTTCACAAGTATATCACAGCTTGTCACCAAGTGCAGGTTAATACTGGAAAACAAGGAGCCGTATGTCCCATTAATAAGTAATACTAGCCAATGAATCAATGAAGCGCTGCTTATGTCTTCATGCCAATCTATAACGACAGACATTTCTAGTCATTAGTTACTGCATAGTAAGACACAGCCTAATGAATGTGGGCCAAAGATCTATTTATGTTAACAGATTAGGAATGAGTAGAAAGAAGGAAGCGCCCACAAGTGACAGCATGACTTTACTTATACCATGATGAGAGGTGTTGGCTATGTGACTCTTTTATAAGAATATGATAACATAAAGAGGTTTTATGCCACATATATATTGATGAATGACCTATCCTTAAAGGGGCTTTCCAGGATGACCTATCCTCAGGATAGCAATCGAATAAACGGTAATGGCAGCATCTCCGGATGTTCCTTTATTAGACGTACTTCAATGAATGTGTACACAGAAAGCCAATCTGCAACATTTCGGCTACAGTTCTTTTTTTCCTAAGAATCTTTTCTTTATCATATATATGATAAAGAAAAGAATCTTAGGAAAAAAGAACTAAAGTGGATTTTTACGTTGAAGTCGTTACAACCCCATGGACTTAACATTGAGTTTAATGTGAGCGGTATAGATTAACTGATGTAGGAGGTAATTGTATTAGGTCTTTATGTCCGACTCAGTATTTAGCATTTATCAGTCTAATTTATACATGTTTTTAATATGTCACTTTATTTATTCATTTTTTATAGGTGGTAAGCGCAGGGTTGTGGAGTCGGTAGATAAATGCTCCGACTCCTCAGTTTTTGGTACTTCAGACTCCAACTCCTCTGTATTTAATATGCAAATTTATTTTATACATTCCTTGAAGGAAAGAAAGGCCACATACATGTCATCACCACAGAACTACTGACTAGGAAGCCAACAGTCTACTGTATTGAACAGTTTAAGGCTACTTTCACACTTGCGTTCGGAGCGGATCCGTCTGGTGTCTGCACAGACGGATCCGCTCCTATAATGCAAACGCTTGCATCCATTCAGAACGGATCTGTCTGCATAACTTGTTTTTTCAGATCTGATTTTTCACTTTGTGAAAACTCAGATCCGACAGTATATTCTAACACAGAGGCGTTCCCATGGTGATGGGGACGCTTCAAGTTAGAATATACTAAAAGAACTGTGTACATGACTGCCCCCTGCTGCCTGGCAGCACCCGATCTCTTACAGGGGGCTGTGATCCGCACAATTAACCCCATTGGTGCCGTACCTGAGGGGTTAATTGTGCGTATCATAGCCCCCTGTAAGAGATCAGGTGCTGCCAGGCAGCAGGGGCCAGACCCCCCCTCCCTGTATTTAACTCATTGGTGGCCAGTGCAGCCCCCCTCCTTCCCTCCCCTGTATTTAACTCATTGGTGGCCAGTGCGGCCCCCCTCCCTCCCCTGTATTTAACTCATTAGTGGCCAGTGCGGCCTCCCCTCTCCCCCCCTCCCCCCCTAATTAAAATGATCGACCCCCCATCATTGGTGGCAGCGGAGAGTTCCGATCGGAGTCCCAGTTTAATCGCTGGGGCTCCTATCGGTTACCATGGCAGCCAAGACGCTATTGCAGTCCTGGCTGCCATGGTTACTTAGAAATTTTAGAAGCATTATACTTACCTGCGATGTCTGTGACCGGCCGGGTGCTCCTCCTACTGGTAAGTGAAAGGTCTGCGCGATAAGCAATGCGCCGCACAGACCTTTCACTTACCAGTAGGAGGAGCGCCCGGCCGGTCACAGACATCGCAGGTAAGTATAATGCTTCTAAAATTTCTAAGTAACCATGGCAGCCAGGACTGCAATAACGTCTTGGCTGCCATGGTAACCGATAGGAGCCCCATCGATTAAACTGGGACTCCGATCGGAACTCTCCGCTGCCACCAATGATGGGGGGGGTCGGTCATTTTAATTAGGGGGGGGAGAGAGGAGGCCGCACTGGCCACCAATGAGTTAAATACAGGGGAGGGAGGGAGGGGGGCCGCACTGGCCACCAATGAGTTAAATACAGGGAAGGGAGGGAGGGGGGCCGCACTGGCCACCAATGAGTTAATACAGGGGAGGGAGGGGGGCCGCACTGGCCACCAATGACTTAAATACAGGGGAGGGAGGGGGGCCACACTGGCCACCAATGAGTTAAATACAGGGGAGGGAGGGGGCCGCACTGGCCACCAATGAGTTAAATACAGGGGAGGGTGCGGCACCTGAGGGGTTAATTGTGCGGATCACAGCCCCCTGTAAGAGATCAGGTGCTGCCAGGCAGCAGGGGGCAGTTATTACACAGTTCTCAGTATATTCTAACTTGAAGCGTCCCCATCACTATGGGAACGCCTCTGTGTTAGAATATACTGTCGGATCTGAGTTTCACGATCTAACTCAAATCCGATGGTATATTGTAACATAGAGGCGTTCCCATGGTGATGGGGATGCTTCAAGTTAAAATATACCATCGGATTGGAGTAAACTCCGATCTGATGGTATATTAATAGGGACTCCTGACTTCACATTGAAAGTCAATGGGGGACGGATCCGTTTGCAATTGCACCATATTGTGTCAACGTCAAACGGATCCGTCCCCATTGACTTGCATTGGAAGTCTGGACGGATCCGTTTGGCTCCGCACGGCCAGGCGGACACCAAAACGCTGCAAGCTGCGTTCGGATGTCCGCCTGCTGAGCGGAACGGAGGCCAAACGGAGCCAAACTGATGCATTCTGAGCGGATCCGCATCCACTCAGAATGCATGGGGCTGTACGGATCCGTTTGGGGCCGCTTGTGAGAGCCTTCAAACGGAACTCACAAGCGTAACCCCGAACGCAAGTGTGAAAGTAGCCTAAGCAAAAGACAAACACAATGAAAACAACAAGTTTTATTTTTATTTTTATTAAGTGGCTGGATAGTAGCAGCAGGCATAAACATCAGGAACAGGAACTTTACCAGTTCAAAAATGCAAACCACATTATTTGGTTGTTTTAGAACAAAAACAAAGCTTTTCTATATGAACCAAAAACAAAATCTGTAAAACCTAGAAATGGTTTATATTAATCTTGGAATGTAGTTATAGCAAATGCAATTTAAAATCAATTCAATGTAGAGTTCTAAGGAAGAGAATTGCCTCTGCCAGTTCCTCTTAAATCAGACTTTATTATTTTTAGAGATGAAAATAATCTTTCAACACTGACTTGGGTGGGTGGCATTGCAGTAACAATTCTGGCCACATCACTAATGATCTCTGGATAAACAAGGATGGCTTCTTCTACAGTAAGTTTTGATAAGCGATCATACTTTTCGACTTCTTTTAGTACTTTAAAAAACATATTTACTTAATCAGTTATCAGTGAGAGGCTAGGTTAACCATGGGCGTTGCGTTCCCTGTAACAGCGGAACACAACACAATGGAAAGTATAAGTATTGCCGCTCCTTAACTGTACGTTGCGCGCCATATAGTGAAGCATACGAAAGCATGCTTCTTCACGGTCACTTAATGTGTTCGTTTTGCGGTAACGTGACGCACTGCATGCATTGGCCTTTATTCTTACAGTAGAGAAGTAATTAATTATAACTTTTTGTGAATTGGGACATTTAAACGTGCTTTTTTTTTATTCCAATTTAAATTTAGTAGGAGTCGGAAGTCGGAGTCGGTTCATTTTTGCAGACTCCGACTCCAGGTACCCAAAATTGCCTCCGACTCCTCGACTCCGACTCCACAGCCCTGGGTGGGCGGAGCTTAGAGGAGCGACCAAAGCACTTGAACTGTAGTATTAATGGGTCATCAGGTAGGCACTATGGTTAAGGTAACTTATCTCCTTATTTTGATCTGGTTTGTATGGAGTCTGTCACCTCTTATTAGAGGACATATAATGTGTATACTCTTGCTGCATAGTGCGGAATACTCCTTTGTTTTAGAGGTATTCTTCTGGTATGCAGCGTTAAATGTAGGTGGGACTCCACATATATATCCAGACTACTACTATACTTTATATATAGTGCGGAGCGGGTTTCCATGGTGATTGAGACACCTTTTGATAGGTATGCTCTGGACCTTTTCGGGGGGGGAGTGAATAGCGGTCATGTTGCCTGGCTTGATGACGCGATGATTCACACCCACCACTCTGGATGTGGGCGGCAGTGGATGACATGCGCAATTGGATATACCGTATTTATAACTTTTGACATATTAGAGGTTGTTGTTGTAATAGTGAGTGTTGTGATACCTTAGTGATTGGCTCACTAGCAATAGGGGAGGAGTCATGTATACTATATTAGATAAGGATGATCAGTTGTTTTTATGCTTGACAAAGGCTACCATGTAGCCAAAACGTTGCAGTTTGGCTTTCTGCGCACACATTCATTGAAGTATGTCTAATAAGGGAACATCTGGAGATGCTGCCATTACCGTTTATTTGATTGCTATTCGGTGGACTGCTGAGGATCTGCGGTTGTGGTTTGGTTGGTGCATTCCGGTAAGGTTGATAAGGCCCTTGGGTGCTGCTCTACTACGTTTTTTTACTATCTTCAGGATAGGTCATCAGTATCTGCTCGTTGAGGCCCGACACCTGGGACCCCCACCAATCAGCTGTTTGAGAAGGCAACAATCCTCATGTATGCGTCGAGGCCTTCTCCATGCTTACCAAGCCCAGCACCGTACATTGTATAGCGGCTGTGCTTGATATCGCACTCAGCCCCATTCACTTCAATGGGACTGAGCACGATACCAAGCACAGCCGCTATTCAATGTACGACGTTGTGCTTGGTAAGCTGCCTTCTCAAACAGCTGATCGGCGATAGTCCGGGTGTCAGACCCCACCAATCAGATACTGATGACCTATCTTGAAGATAGGTCATCGGTATCAAAATCTTGGAAAACCCTTTTAAGACAGGTCATCATTATCAGATAAGTGTGGGTCTGGCTACCAATCAACTGTTTCAGGCCAGAGGCAATACAGAGGATGGAGCCACAGGGTTCTGTCCACTGTGCAGTTGCTGGACCAGGGTGCTGAAGCTCAAGTGAATGGGGGATGAACTGAAGCACAGTGGTGCCAAAAAACTATGCAGGGAACGGAGACGTCTGTTCACTGTAGAATTTCCAGTGTTGACTGCTGCCCAAAAATGATGACTAGTGGGGATGCAGGGTGTCATAAATATCTAAGCAGTGGAAAAAGCCGTTAATGATTGTGGAAGTAATGTACACTTTTTACTGCCATCGTACATGTCAGTAAATCCTGTATTCCCAGTCTAGAGAAAAGCAGGCTGGGTAAGAGAGAACCATCAAAAAATCAGAATATACTTTGGTGAGCTTGGGTTTTAGCATAAAAGGACAAAAGCTGACCATACATTTGACATAATGATCGGCCGATCAGTCGTCCATGGGATCGTTCATGCAAACGATCCCACCAACTAAGCTGCCTGACCAGAGAGTCCGTATGCTTGAGCATATGGCAAGTGATCGACTGAATTCAGCGTATCATGCCATCAACATGCAGTTTTGGCCGATGAGCAGCCAAAGTTTTGAAGTGCGGTGGCTCGCATTTATGGCAGACCAGAGTCTGCCATCGGTGATAGTGAACGCTCGTTCGCACTAGTTTTTCAAACTACAGTTGGTCAGAATGGCCCAAATCTGCTATTTCGTCCGACAGCAGACCACAAGTAACAGCAGAAGATCTTGTAACACACAATGATTACTGCTAAACTTGCAGGAAGAAGATACACTACATACAGTATATGCCGGGACATTACAAAACCTATGTTACATGATTCTTTCCTTAAAGGGAACCTGTAATCAACTTTATGCTGCCCATACTAACAGCAGAATAAAGGAGACAGGTGAGTTGATTTCAGCGGTCTGTCATTTATAAGTTAACCCCTTAAGGACTCAGCCCTATTTCACCTTAAAGGGCTTCTGTCACCCCACTAAACTGATTATTTTTTTTGTGTACTTATAATCCATATCCTGCGATATTGCTATACCTTATATTATTAATAATTTTCGTTCAGTAGATTTCGCAAAAAACGTACTTTTATGATATGCTAATTACCTTTCTACCCGCAAGTAGGGCGTCTACTTGCTGGTAGCAGCCGCAGAAAACCGTCCCCTCCTTCTGTTGATTGACCGGGCCAGCCAGGATCTCCTCCTCCGGCCAGCCCGGTCAGCATTTCAAAAATCGCGCGCCTGTGTTGATTCGGGGCAGAGATAAGGAGGCTCGGCTCCTCAGCACTCCCTCAGTGCGCATGCGCCGATGACGTCACCGAAAAAGATTTTTCTGCCGCACCGCCCGCACCACCCACAACCCCCCCTGCACCACCCGCCGGCATAAAATCATGCAGGTGTGCAGGGGGGGGGGGGGGTGCAAAATCGACATTTTGGGCATTTTAAAGTTTCTGATCCCCGCGGTCCGATCAGAAACTGCAGAAAGCGCAGCAAATTGCAGGTCTGAATTGACCTGCGGTTTGCGGCGATCGCCGATATGGGGGGGTCACATGACCCCCCCTGGCGTTGTGACAGGATGCCGGCTGAATGATTTCAGACGGCATCCTGTTCGGATTAACTCCCGCAGCTCCGCAATCTCAATTTAAACTTAGGACGTACCGGTACGCCCTGAGTCCTTAAGGATTCGGGAAATAGGGCGTACCGGTACGCCCTAAGTCCTTAAGGGGTTAAAAGTAAGTGGTTGCCAAAAACCAACCTCACAATCATTGCAGCCTGGGCCTGGAAAAGAGTCCCGACCACCTGAGAAGAGTCCTGGTTATTCATGAATTCCTGCTCTTCTGCCCACCTGCTGATGACTGACCGTCTTCTATCTAGTTTTCTCTCTCTCTCTAGAAGAGAACTGACAATCATCAGCAGATGGGTGAGAGAGCAGGAGGTTATGAATAACCATGACTCTTCTCAGGTAGATTTGACTCTTTTCAAGGCCTGTACTGCAATGATTATGATGCTGGTTCTCAGCAACCACTGACTTTTAGCTCATGAGTGACACACTGGTGACATCAGCATTTCTGTCACTATTTTATGCTGCCCTCAGTGAGGTCAGCATAAAGTTGATGACGGGTTCCCTTTAATGTGTAACTGCTATCTATTTTTTGTTCTAATGTGTAGAGACGGTGATAAGAAATGTTTTTCTATTATACTTTAGTGAGTTTATAAATTTTTAGGAGAAAAAATAATCTGAAGTGTCCCTTAGCAATGCTCTCTAAAATGAGCAATGCTATGGAATATCCATCTTCACAGTATAGCGCAGTACGGGCTCACTGCTTTTGCCCTCACTGCTCCCTCATGTATATCCATAAAATGATCCCTAATGAATAAGTGTACTAACCTTGCCTCCGTGCTATTTTTACACTGTCGGCATGGTGAGCGCTGACAGTGTATGATTGTTCTGTATTTATGCCGAGAGATGCATGAGAGCAGGTAGTTAAGGCTCGCTATTAAGAAGGCAGGGAGACAGGGAGAAGCTGCTGTACTGTATATAGAGACAGTATATACTGTAGAACAGCTTCTCCCTGTCTACATGCCTTCATGCATCCAACATTCTGCGCGCATGCACAAATGTATAGGTGTAATAGTGCAGAAATGGAAGGGATTGCATGGGTGTGTCCCGCATGCTTGCCCAGTTTAGTACACACTGTGAGGACGCCGGTCTATGAGGGATCTCGGCCTTCTACTTCTAGGTGCCACCCATTGATTGCCTAGGAGTATTATGCACCTCTCAGGCACTTTGAGATGATGTTACAAGTATTCATCCAGGAAGAGGAAATTATCATAGCCTCCTGAAGATCATGATGTGGCTACACGCGATGGAACGGTCCGGAATGTGTATTCCCAAACATGGATGTCTTATGTTTTTATGGTTATAGATTACATATTTATTATGTTAATGACATTATTGTGTGGAACATGGGAGGAGTCAGTGTGCAAATAATTATATATGGATAACACATGTATCTGAACCAATGAGATTTAAGGTGGGGGTATACAGTATATGTACTTGTGTACTTGTTGCACACTTTGTATTTATGCCTGAAAAAGGCAGTTGCACTGCAGAAACATTGCATTTTTGTTGTACAGGTGAAACTCGAAAAATTTGAATATCGTGCTAAAGTCCATTTATTTCAGTAATACAAAATAAAATGAATTGCATTAATGCAGCTTAGAATTACAATTTTGTGAAAAGGTTCAAGCTGAACAAGCTGGGCTGGAAGTTGGTCTCAGAAAGATCCCAAAGAGTGGTGAGATTCTACTGTTTTATTACCCTGCTTGGACTGGACCCAGAGTGTGGGACTTTATGTTATCAAATATGTGTGGGCTGAAGAAAGCTTAAAGCTAAAGCTTGGACATGTTTATTATTGTTTGCTGGAATAAACTCTAAAGACTAAATTGACGCCTGTGTGTGTGAACAGTGACTGAGTTAAACCCCCCACTATATATATATATATATATATATATATATATATATATATATAGTGGCATGCAAAGGTTTGGGCACCCCTGGTCAAAATTACTGTTACTGTGAAAGGTTAAGCAAGTTGAAGATTAAGTGATCTCCCAAAGGCATAAAGGTTAAGACGAAACACACTTTTCAACATTTTAAGCAATATCAGTGTAGTATTTTGATTTGGTACAATTTTAGGCTCCATTCACACGTCTGCAATTCTGTTCCACATTTTGCGGAACGGAATTGCGGATCCATTCATTTCTTTGGGGCCACACTATGTGCTGTCTGGATCTGGAAATGCGGACAAGATTAGGCATTTTCTATTATAGTGCCGGTGATGTGCGATCCGCACATTGCCGGTGTCCCCAAAACACATAGGGATGTGTGAATGGACCCTTAGAGTGAGATAACTTTGATCAAGGTCTCAGACCTTAAATAGCCTGCTAGGGTTAAGGATTGTTCACAGTCATCATTAGGAAATGCCAGTTGATGCAAATTTATAAATACCTAGATTCCTCTAACCTTGTCCCCAAAACAGCAGCCATGGGTTCTTCTAAGCACCTGCCTAACACTTTGAAAATGGTTGAAGTCCACAAAGCAGGAGAAGGTTATAAGAAGATAGCAAGGCATTTCCAGGTTGCCATTTCCTCAGTTTGAAATGTAATTAAGAAGTGGTAGTTAACAGGAACAATGGAGGTCAAGAGAAGGTCTGGAATACTAGGAAAAATGTCAGAGACAGCTGCTTGTAGGATTGCTAGAAAGGCAAATAAGAACCCCCACTTGACTGCAAAAGATCTCCAAGAATATTTAGCAGAATCTGGAGTTGTGGTACATTGTTCTACTGTTTAGCAACACCTGCACAAATATGGCCTTTATAAGACAACCTCTCCTGCATCCTCACCACAAAATTCAGCATCAGAAGTTTTCAAAAGAACATCTAAACAAGCCTTATGCATTTTGGAAAAAAGTCAAGATAGAACTCTTTAGGCCACAATGAGCAAAAGTATGTTTGAAGAAAAAAAGGACACAGGCATTCATGAAAAGCACATCTCTCCAACCATTAAACAAAGGGGTGGATCAATCATGCTTTGGGACTGTGTTGCAGCCAATGGCACAGGTAACTTTTCATGGGTACTGGGAAGAATGGATTCAATAAAAGTCCAGAAAATTCTGGAAGCAAACATAACACCAACTGTAAAAAAGCTGAAGTTGAAAAGAGGATGGCTTCTACAAATGGATAATGATCCTAAACACACCTCAAAATCCACAATAGACTACCTTAAAAGGCACAAGCTGAAGGTTTTACCATGGCCCTCAGAGTCCCCTGATCTGGACATCATTGAAAATCTGTGGATAGACCTCAGAAGAGCAGTGCATGCAAGATGGCCCGGGAATCTCACAGAACTTGAAGACTTTTGCAAGGAGGAATGGATAAAAATTCCTCAAACAAGAACTGAAAGACTTTTGGCTGGCTACAAAAAGCATTTACAAGCTGTGATACTTAACAAAGAGGGTGCTACTAGAAACTAACCATGCATGATGCCCAAAGTTTTGCTTTGGGCCCTTTTCCTTTTTTTATTTTGAAAATGTAAAAGAAACATTGAAAAAAAAATGCTTTTGCTAAAATTACAAAAGGAATTTGTCATCTTTATTTTTTGGAGACCATTTAATTTGAACTTGCTTAACTGTTGTAAGGGGTTACACTCTCAGGTAGGGCGGCGATGACAGATTCTCTTTCAGACCACAGGGTTAAAGTCCAAATGTTGCTTTATTTATCACACTCTGGCAATACAGGCAACCTCAGTTATAATTCACTGGGTAAGGTGAAGGTCCAACACCACAAAACATAAACCAAACTAAAATAAACACCTGCCCGTCTGGGCTCTGGCTAATACAGTGAAGTTCCTAACTCACCTATTGAACACCGTTCACACAGAGAATTCGGCTTCTCAAGCCAGCAGGGCAGCCAGCTTCCCAGACTTTCTCCAGGCATTCCTCTCCCCAGACTGACAGCCTGGACTGTGCTTTATTTCCCCTTGATGATCCCTGCTGGCTTCAGCTGGGATCCCTCAGGCTAGGGGAAAACCTGTCCCGGAATGGGGTAGACTGGGGAGGTCCCTCTACCAATCCTACCTTCCCCCAGTCCAATAAAATCCAGCCCATAAACTTAACAAAACTGTCTCAGCAACCTACACATTGCTGAGACCATTTTAACCTTCTGGATTTTATTCACCTCACCCAGTTGAGGAAGCTGGGTGGGATATACACCCCTTCCAGGACTTTACCATACACTTTTCTGTTCACCTTACCACACTGTTCACAGTCATTTTGATCATGTTTTTTTTTAGAGATATATATGAGGGAGCAGTGAGGGCAAAATCAGTGAGCTCACCGTCTTCACAGTTCAGTACTGCGCCGTAAAGATGGATATGTACAAACTTACTAAATAAAGTACAGTTATATTAGAAAAACATTTCTTATCATTGTCACTACATATTAGAAGAAAAAATTTAAATAAATGTTGCACTTGATTATCTCCCTACAATGTCAGCTGTGAAGGTGTGGGATATATTATAACAATGACAAAATATTTGTAATATGCTTTTCTCACAGGGACTCAAGGCGAAGGGACAGTTGTTTGGCTGTGGCAACTCCCTGGGAAGTCAGTGGCTGCCATGTAGGCGCTCGACCCCAACACATAAAGCACATTAGAGTCAATTTCATAGGAACACAGCTGTTCCAGAGTAGCTATGGCTATGGAAGAAGGCTCTGTACACAGCTCTGTACATTTTGTAATATTATGTAATATAATGTACATTATGTAATATAATGTAGCAATAAATCAGGAAACATCATAAATCTGAAGTGAGAGACAGTTTTTCTTTCTGCTGCTTAACTTCTTAATGATCTGCAAACTAAATGATGTCATAAAGTTATGTTCATTAGAGGTAAAGTTTAAATCACCATTATAGTTTTTCTCCTATGCCTGGTTTGCAGGATGCTGGAAAAAAAAGCCAATTGAGATAATCCTCAGCATTTTCTTACTGTTGTAAAGGTAAGGGGACTTTCTGACAAAGTTGAGATGTAAGACAGAATGAAAATAATATATTACTAGCATTATTTATTAGCTTTTATTTAATGAAGCCATCATGGCGGTGGACTAATTGGCGCCTGTATTTCACTCACTGACATTCTAAATGGGCTCAATAACGGGGAGGCATAGTCAATCAAGAATAAATTATAGCCACCCCAGGAAAATTTCATAAAATATCTACAGTATAGCAGAGGAGTATTTATCTGGAGCTATTCAACTCTATTGCCCACAATTATTGACCCAGTGCAAAAAAAAAAAAAAGGCACCTAAGGCATTAGTTAAATGTTGTTGCTACTAGGGTCTATAAGTGTCTTGGGCTAATTCAAAAAGAATCAGATAAAGTACAAGCAGAGCTCACTATGCAATGGGAGCACTGCAGTAACAACGTCTATCCACTACACAATGCATGGAGCTGTGTGCAGAGCCTACTTCTAGAGCCACAGCTACTTTGGAACAGTTGGAGGGTATTGGGCTCCCACCAATCAAATATTAATGGCCGTTCCTGATGATCAATATAAAAATCCTAGAAAATCTCTTTGAAAGAACATATTCCAAATGACAAGTCTAGGTTAACAAATTTAGGCTGTATAGAATAAACGCAGAAACGTAATAATTTGAAACAAAGAATGGATATAAAAATAAGAGTAAAAAATATGAAATAAATTGTCTGTATCATGACAGATGGTAAGAAGCCCTTGACCCGTTCTGCTGAGAGGCCCCGACCACTCTCAGTTTTTCTCTTTATGGACTGCTGTCAGTACAGACTTACTGAACTTGAAAATGGAGCAGAACTCTGTGTGGGTATTTCTATAAAGCATGTTAATGTGCCGCTGATTGCAAACCTGCTGTGTTTAGCAGTGTGGCTGTGAAGGTGGAACATGACTTTTGCATTTGGTTTACAATTCTGCTGGTAAATTATGCTGTCCTGTATTCAAACATTAATTTGACAGGATGGAAAGCACTCTTGTCTGCCGCTGCTTGGAGATGTCTTTTTCTCTGTGACATTTTATTGCCCATTTCAAGCTCTGTTTAGTTTTTGAAAATAACAGGCAACAGAAAACATAAAAATTCACAAGGGTAGTGATTTTCATTAAAAGAAAACTATGCCAATAGTAACGCTTTAAATTGAAGTTTCATTTTATGTCCCTTTTATGAGAAGCTTCTTATCTTTAATTTAAGCAATGTGTTATTTATATGGCTAAAAGAAAAGAGGTTCGGATTGAACCAGAATGTAAAACATTCACGGATACAAATATATCTTGATATGTCTTGATTTACGTGCATGTACATTTTGATGAGCTTGTCAATAACTATTTGCAGTTGGCTGATAAAACTGAAATATGTTCTGGTTTGTGTATTTATGCACTGGCGTAACAATAGGGGTCGCAGCGGTCGCAGTTGCGATCGGGCCCCTAGGCCAGGAGGACCCCCCTTGCCAGTGGTACTATGCTTTTTCCTTTATAAGATGAAGTGGTCTGGAGGTCTAATGGGGGTTTGATTTGGGGACTGGGGGTCTGATTGGGGGTCTGCAGGTCTAATTGGGGATCTGGAGGTCTAATGGGGGTCTGATTGGGAGTCTGGAGGTCTAGTGGGAATCTGGAGGTCTGGTCTGAGGTGTAATGCGGCTCTGGAGGTATGGTCTGAGGTTTGATATGGGGGTCTGGAGGTTTGATATGGGGGTATGGAGGTCTAATGGGGGTCTGGAGGTTTAATAAGGGTCTGATCTGAGTTCTAAAACTGGGGTCTTATATGGGGTCTGACATAGAGGTCTAAAGGGGGTTTGGTCTGAGATGGGGGGTCTCATTTAGGGTTTTATATGGGGGTCTGATCTGAAAGGAAGGGGTATTTTTTTTGTACTGGAGCACAATATAAAGGGGTGTTTTTGTACTGACGCACTATCTGTGTGGTACCAGTATCTTCAGGGGGACTGTTTCTGCAAGATAATATTGGGGGGCACAGCGGACACAGTATTGGGGACTGACTAGCAGGGAATTGAAGGTACGAGTCCGCGAACATGTTCGGGACATCCTGAAATCAAATGATTCCACCGATGTGGACGATTTGAAGCCTATCGCAAGACACTTTAAAAAGTTCCATGACAGTGACCCCTCTCTTTTGAAGGTTTGTGGGATAGACCATATTGATTTGGGTATGCGCGGTGGCAACCTGATGAAACGTCTGGCACAATTAGAAACAAAGTGGATCTGGACCCTGGACACGATACAACCTAAAGGCCTCAATGATGCCCTGTCTTATGCCCCCTTCCTACAGTGAATATGTAGACTTATACATTTTTTAACATTTATTCACTCTTAAAGTTTTTTATTATCTTTCTATGTCTATATAGTGTTTGCATACTTTCCCACTGGAGAGTTCTGATATTAATGCTGTCCTTTACATACTTAGGCTAATATACTTGCTTCTCCCTCCTCATAAGATGTCTTTGGACATGGACTATCTATACTATTGAAGATTCAATTTGAAGATGGAAACATCAGTGTCACTTTCTCCACTCCCTTTATGGGTTTATATATATATTTTTTGTATCTTTGTTCATCTCATCATGTAACATATATATTGGTGTTTTTTCCGGTATTTTACCAAGTATTAGCTATTCACATCCAATTTCAATTCGTTTTTTTATTCACTTACTTCTATCTCCTTGTGATGCATCATGCTATAATTGCATGTAGTAGGTTATTTCACTTACGTGGTTGTGACTCTCCGCCACACGGTCCCCCTTTGTGGGTGTCCTAGTTTAGGCTACCACATGTTCTTTTTTGGAGACCCTGTGGCTGCGACTCATTTAACTTCATTTTCACTTTCACCCTCATTTTACACTCCGTCATGCGGTCCCCCTCTGTTGGGTGGCCCCTCCTTTTTATCCCGGCCGCCGCACCATTGGGAGACCCCATGACCGTGTTCCACCTTTGGGGTTTCGTGACTCCCTGTCACACGACCTCCCTCTGCCTAAGTCCTCTATTTGGTCTCGTTTTTTTTTGGGAGATCCTGTGGCCGTGACTCAACCTGCCCCCTTTATAGTCACCATTCACTTATTGGAAACTTTTGGTCGCGCGATCCCCATCTGGTGGGCGTCCCTTAACGGCCGCCGCACCATTTGGTGATCCCGCGACTTTTTTGTGTTCTTTTATTACTTTCACCTTTCACTCCGTCGCGCGGTCCCCCTCTGCTGGGTGGCCTACACTTTTGGTTGTTTTGGCCGCCGCATCATTGGGAGACCCCGTGACTGCGATCGCCCTCTGGAATTCTTTGACTCCCTGCCACACGACCTCCCTCTGCTTGAGACCTTATTGTGGTCCCGGTATGTTTGGGAGGTCCTGTGGCCGTGACCCAATCTATTCCATGTGCAGTCACTCCCCCCCCTTCCCTTTTTTCCTGTATCACTGTTTCAGGCCTTATGCACTATGCACTTTTATTCCTGCATATTACTGTATATGTTTAGATATATATTTACCTATGACCCTCGGGTCTCTTATTAACACTTTAGTTCAGCGATAAATTAATTATTATCCAATAGAACATGCACTATGCACTTTGTGGATATCTATAACACTAACGTTTTTATATATTTATTTATCTGTTTATTACTTACGATATTTACCTCCGTTCTTCTGGTGGGTTGAACCCTGGGAGACCATGTGACCAGCATGTATGACCGTATAATCCATCCCCCTGACTTTGCCGCCTGCGTGATTGGCCACTACGCGGCTCTCGAACATCTCGTGGGATCGTGATGCGTTTGACGTCATGAAAGGTCCTTTGGTCAAAGGACGCAGCTACACTAGCGCAATTGGCCTCTGCGCAGTTGACCTGCGTTCCCGACTAATTAGTCTCCCGGATATCACATGATCCCCTAACGGGTTTTGGATTGGCGGCATGGGTATTCAAGTATCAGCTCTCCAGTGGGAAGTCTGTACCCCCAGAGGAAGGTTTCAAATCGAAACGCGCGTCGGGGTGTGCAGTCTTCCTGCGGACTTGTTACTTCCATAACGGTATGTGACCTTGCTTTGTTTGGACCGCATGTTTCACTATCTTTGTTGCGGCCCTTTGCCTTTTTTGTACCATACATGGTCTTGCTATTCACCTCTTATCTCCTATATTACACTTGCACTTTACCGCTTGTTACTCATAAGCGGTATAGATACAATTGCACTTTTGGAAAGAGCCACACTTGAGGATTTATACCTTATGTCCCCCAGTCACAACTGAATATACGCACTTGCACTTTCATACTGAATGCATTTATTTGCACTGTGGACTTTTTCCAAGTGTAGCTCCTGTATAGGAGTCCTCTTTATATACAGGCATTGATATATATATATATATTTTTTGGTCGCTTACCTTTTTACTCTATTATACTGAATTAACTCTCCCAGGATTGTACTGCACTATTTTGCACTTGTCTGTCATCTCTTTGTCTATGTTTTTAACCATATGTCTAATAAAAATATACCTTTTTAGCTTAATAGTTCTCAGTGTTGCTTTGTTGGTTATCTAATTATTTACTGAGTTAAGCTCTAGTTAGGGGCCTCATTAGTTTTCTATGCCACTCTTCATGTAACCTATTTCTGCACTAACAGTATTGGGGGTGGCAGGATCGGGTGTTGAGAAGATGAGGAGGATGATGGAAAAGTAGGAAAGTAAGATGTCTGTTTGTTAAACTCTGCAGAGATGAGGCGCGGCTGAAAGAAGTCACCATGGCGGTCTGGTCTGACAGGAGAAGAAGAGGAAAGAGAATATCTATATTAGAGGAGACGTCACTGGATGTAAGAGGTACATATGTGGGGCTGTATTACCCTGTATGTTCTGTAGGGCTGTATGTAATGTTTTCCAAGTATGTCTTTAAAGGTGTTGTCCGTTTTTTGTTTTTTTTCTTCGTACGATCGCTGCCTTCTCTGCTCTGTTTACCTGCTCATCACTGCAAATGTTATAGGCGAGCAGGTGAACAAAGCATAGAAAGCAGCTCTTATATGAGCGCTGCCCTCTCTTCAAACAGCTGATCAGCGGGGGTGATGGGGGGGACTCTGCCGATCTGATATTGATGACCTTTAACAGTAGGACTGGAAGGAAGGGGTTAGGTTAAGAATTGACATAGGGGGGGTCATTTCAATTTTTGCCTTGAGCAACAGAAAAGCTAGGTGCACCAGCGCTGAGTGAAAGGGGAGGGGGCCCAAGCTGAACTTTTGTACCAGGGCCCATGAGCCTTTAGCTATACCTGTATTTATGTGTTAAAAATCTAAACAAAGAGATTCCAGCACAATATCCAGTTAAATAGTAACATTTATTGGATCCAACATTAAAATATCTAAGGGCAGAGCTGATGTGACAAGTTTTACACTTTTCAGTTAATCGCCTAAGGCCTCATGCACACGGACGTTTTGTTTTGCGGTCTGCAAAACGGATATCCGTTGTTCAGTGATCCGTGACCGTTTTTTCTTCCGTGGGTCTTCCTTTATTTTTGGAGGATCCACGGACATGAAAAAAAAGTCATTTTGGTGTCCGCCTGGCCGTGCGGAGCCAAACGGATCCGTCCTGACTTACAATGCAAGTCAATGGGGACGGATCCGTTTGACGTTGACACAATATGGTGCAATTGCAAACGGATCCGTCCCCCATTGACTTTCAATGTAAAGTCAGGAGTTAATATACCATAGGATCGGAGTTTTCTCCAATCCGATGGTATATTTTAACTTGAAGCGTCCCCATCACCATGGGAACGCCTCTATGTTAGAATATACCATCGTATTTGAGTTAGATCGTGAAAACTCAGATCCGACAGTATATTCTAACACAGAGGCGTTCCCATAGTGATGGGGACGCTTCAAGTTAGAATATACTAAGAACTTTGTACATGACTGCCCCCTGCTGCCTGGCAGCACCCGATCTCTTACAGGGGGCTGTGATCCGCACAATTAACCCCTCAGGTGCCACACCCCTAATTAAAATTACCCCCCCATCATTGGTGGCCAGTACGGCCTCCCCTCTCCCCCCCCTCCCTAATTAAAATCACCCCCCCATCATTGGTGGCCAGTGCGGCCTCCCCTCTCCCCCCCTAATTAAAATCACCTTCCCCCATCATTGGTGGCAGCTGAGAGTTCCGATCGGAGTCCCAGTTTAATCGCTGGGGCTCCGATCGGTAACCATGGCAACCAGGACGCTACTGCAGTCCTGGTTGCCATGGTTGCTTAGCAATTTTAGAAGCATTATACTTACCTTCGCTGTCTGTGACCGGCCGGGTGCTCCTCCTACTGGTAAGTGAAAGGTCTGTGTGGCGCATTGCCTATAGCACAGACCTGTCACTTACCAGTAGGAGGAGCGCCCAGCCGGACACAGACATCGCAGGTAAGTATAATGCTTAAAAATATTGCTAAGTAACCATGGCAACCAGGACTGCAGTAGTGTCCTGGTTGCCATGGTTACCAATTGGAGCCCCAGCAATTAAACTGGGACTCTGATCGGAACTCTCTGCTGCCACCAATGATGGGGGAAGGTGATTTTAATTAGGGGGGGGAAGAGGGGAGGCCGCACTGGCCACCAATGATGGGGGGGTGATTTTAATTAGGGGGGGGGAAGAGGGGAGGCCGCACTGGCCACCAATGATGGGGGGGGGGGTGATTTTAATTAGGGGGGGGGGAAGAGGGGAGGCCGCACTGGCCACCAATGAATATAATACGGGGGAGGGAGGGAGGGGGCCGCACTGGCCACCAATAAGTTAAATACAGGGGAGGGGGGTATGCCCCTTCCTGCCTGGCAGCACCTGATCTCTTACAGGGGGCTATGATACGCACAATTAACCCCTCAGGTGTGGCACCTGAGGGGTTAATTGTGCGGATCACAGCCCCCTGTAAGAGATCGGGTGCTGCCAGGCAGCAGGGGGCAGTCATGTACACAGTTCGTAGTATATTCTAACTTGAAGCGTCCCCATCACTATGGGAACGCCTCTGTGTTAGAATATACTGTCGGATCTGAGTTTTCACGAAGTGAAAACTCAGCTCTGAAAAAGCTTTTATGCAGACGGATCTGCGGATCCGTCTGTGTGAAAGTAGCGTACGGCCACGGACCACGGATGCGGATGCCAATCTTGTGTGCATCCGTGTTTTTTCACGGACCCATTGACTTGAATGTGTCCGTGAACCGTTGTCCGTCAAAAAAATAGGACAGGTCCTATTTTTTTGACGGACAGGAAACACGGATCACGGCCGCGGATGAACAACGGCGCATTTTCCAAGTTTTCAACGGACCCATTGAAAGTCAATGGGTCCGCAGAAAATCACGGAAAACGGAACAACGGCCACGGATGCACACAACGGTCGTGTGCATGAGGCCATAGTCATAACTTGTAGTTATAAGTAATGCAACCAAGCGAACTGCATAAACCTTGTGGACTGACCTTACTCCAGGGGTTCTGTACATATTTGGACCTGTGATTGGGAAGTGATTAGCTGATCTTAAAGGGCATCTGTCAGCAGATTTGTACCTATGAAGCTATGGCTGACCTGTTACATGTGCGCTTGGCAGATGAAAGCATCTGTGTTGGTCCCATGCTCATATGTGCCCACATTGCTGAGAAAAATGATGTTTTAATATATGGAAATGAGCCTCTAGGTGCAACTGGGGCTTAGCCGTTACACCTAAATGCCTTGCTCTCTCAGTAACTGCGGCACTCTCTCCACTTTGATTGACAGGGCCCATCAATGAAAACATCATCAGGGCATGTGGACTGAGCCCTAATCACATTTCCATTAATAACTTCATTTCCTCCAGCTTTTTCTTGATAGAAACGGATTGTATATAATTACAGTAGTATAATGATGTCTGTTGGGCACAATACTGCACCACTGGACTTCACCTACGTAGTCCCATTTCATATGTCTTAATTGTGGCTTATGGTACTCAAAGACCCCAGGACCTACAAAGAGCTGAAATGCCTAATGGACAACTGGACAGTAGCAAAAACCACATAAATGAAGCGCATATTAATACTGTCAGAAAACAAAGACACTAAAACGCACAGGTGGGTGACAGGAACCAAATACTGAGGGCCACGAAGGGAGAGATTATCTAGCGATAGAATGTATGGCAAATGTATGGCTTCCAGTTAGATAGCGGATGAATGACAGGGAACCGAAATTAATTAACGCTGAACTGACCCTATCTGATTTCTACCCAGCTAGGACAACGCACAGCTATAAACAAATTCCAAACACATAGTAGTGGCGGATCCAGGAAGGGGGGGCAACGGGGCAATTCCCCCCCCCCCCCCCGAGCTGGCGGCGGGGCACAGGGAGATGAGCGCTCATCTCCAGTCATCTGTATCGCCGTCCTCAGGACAGCGATACAGATGCCTGTGCTGCGGCAGGGGAGGGAGAGGCGTGTCCCTTTCCCTTCCTCTGATAGGCTGCAGGCACTAGGCGGCAGCCTATCAGAGGCCGGCGCAGGCGGCGCGATGACATCATCACGCCGCCTGAGCCATACAGCGCAGGACACAGGTCGGAAGAGGCCTGCATCGCATCGCTGTTATTACTGGCACAGGGGCTGTTACTCGCACAGGGGCTGTTATTACTGGCACGGGGGGGGGGGGGGCTGTTATTACTGGCACGGGGGGGCTGTTATTAATGCTGGCACATGGCGGGCTGTTATTAATGCTGGCACATGGGGGGCTGTTATTAATACTGGCACATGGGGGGCTGTTATTAATACTGGCACATGATTGGGGGCACTATAGGGGCATCTACTGAGGCCACAAAGAAGGGGTATTTTATATGGGTGCTCTGTACAGTACAATTTTATACTGGGACACATTATGGTGGGTACTATGGGGAAGGGGGGGAGAGGAGTACTATGGGATCATCTACGGGGGGCACTAAGATGGGGTATTTTATACTTGCAAATTATGGGGGACACTGAGGGCATCTACTGGAGCATTTTATACTGGTACATTATGGGGGGCACTAGGAGTAACGGGGGAGAGGAGCACTTTGGGGGCATTTACTAGGGGCACTATATAGGGGTATTTTATACTGGGACATTATGGGGGCACTATGGGGACATTAGCTCAACTGGGGGCATTACAAGGGGGTATTTTTTGCACTGTCACATTATAAGGAGAATTATTTCTACTGGGGGGGCTTTATTACTCCCCCATGGAATGACCCCCTAGTAGCAGCACCAGCCTCTCCCTGCTCTGCTATCCCTCTGCCCATTCTCCAAATCCTTATTATGAAATCTTTCTCATTAGGATAAAACACATAAGCTCCACCGAGCCCCCGGCCAAAGTGTTGAAGTGGCGTCCGAGATCCCCAAGGGCCAAGTCAAGTAATTGTAAGTTTTCATGTGAAATATGTTTGTTATACACATATAGCATACACTGTGTAGTCTGTTCTATAAGCACCATTGTTTTGTGGTGGCGGACGGAAAAAAATCTGAAAGTGCCCCTCCCGAGACCAGGCTCTGGATCCGCCACTGACATATAGAACACACTAAACTCTGTGGAACAGCAGGTTCCAAAATATACAGAAAACACAATAGACTCCATGGCAATACAGATTTCAGAATACACACTAAATTAAAACACGTGTGCTCCGTGCAATGTCCTGTGCAATCCCAATATGAGTGGTATGTTAAGTAGTACTATTCCTATCAGTTTAATCCCTGTTACGTCCCCTATCAGGGGACGTCTATGGAATAGATTTTAGGAACCGGGACATGGAAAAAGATGCTTTGTCGGTCCTTTTACTTCGAATTTGGGGCACTGCGCGTGCGCCGTGCAATGTACTGTGCAATCCCAATATGAGTGGTATGTTAAGTAGTACTATTCCTATCAGTTTAATCCCTGTTACGTCCCCTATCAGGGTCCGGTGTATGGAATAGATTTTAGGAACCGGGAGATGGAAAAAGATGCTTGGTTGTTCCTCCTACTTCCAATTTGGGGCACGGCGCGTGCGCCGTGCAATGTACTGTGCCACCAGATATGAGTGGTGTGTTAAGTAGTACTATTCCTATCAGTTTAATCCCTGTTCCGTGTATGGAATAGATTTTAGACAACCGCAAAGAGTTGTCAATAGTTGACACACTCATGACATAAATTTTATTCCTCTACGCGTCAATCTTGGTGTAGTGATGACTGTGCTCGTGCGCACGTTTGGGAGATTGCAGGCGATGGGGTTTTTTCAAAGCCTATGGTCGTGCTGAGGTAGTTCAGTGACAGTTAAGTGACCCAGAAAACAATGATTCTGCAGTGTGGGCCCATTGTTGGCCTAGTAGGCTTTAACCCCTTAAGGACCGGGCTCATTTTCACCTTAAGGACCAGGCCATTTTTTGGAAATCTGACCAGTGTCACTTTAAGTGCTAATAACTTTAAAACGCTTTGACTTATCCAGGCCGTTCTGAGATTGTTTTTTCGTCACATATTGTACTTCATGACACTGGTAAAATGAAGTCAAAAAAATTATTTTTTTTGCACAAAAAAATACCTAATTTACCAAAAATTTGGAAAAATTTGCAAATTTCAAAGTTTCAGTTTCTCTACTTCTGTAATACATAGTAATACCCAAAAAAATTGTGATGACTTTACATTCCCCATATGTCTACTTCATGCTTGAATTGTTTTGGGAATGATATTTTATTTTTTGGGGATGTTATAAGGCTTAGAAGTTTAGAAGCAAATCTTGAAATTGTTCCGAAATTTACAAAAACTCAATTTTTAGGGACCAGTTCAGGTTTGAAGTCACTTTGCGAGGCTTACATAATAGAAACCACCCAAAAATGACCCCATCTAAGAAACTACACCCCTCAAGGTATTCAAAACTGATTTTGCATACATTGTTAACCCTTTAGGTGTTGCACAAGAGTTATTGGCAAATGGGGAGGAAATTTGAGAATTTCATTTTTTTGTCTAATTTTTCATTTTACCCATTTTTTCCACTAACAAAGCAAGGGTTAACAGCCAAACAAGACTGTATCTTTATTGCCCTGACTCTGCCGTTTACATAAACACCCAATATGTGGCCGTAAACTACTGTACGGCCACACACCGGGGCGTAGAGTGAAAGGTGCGCCGTTTGGTTTTTGGAAGGCAGATTTTTAAGGACTGGTTTATTTACACCATGTCCCATTTGAAGCCCCCTGATGCACCCCTAGAGGAGAAACTCCCTAAAAGTGACCCCATCTAAGAAACTACACCCCTCAAGGTATTCAAAACTGATTTTACATACGTCGTTAACCCTTTAGGTGTTGCACAAGAGTTATTGGCAAATGGAGATGAAATTTGAGAATTTCATTTTTTTGCCTAATTTTCAATTTTAACCCATTTTTTCCACTAACAAAGCAAGGGTTAACAGCCAAACAAAACTGTATCTTTATTGCCCTGACTCTGCTGTTCACAGAAACACCCCATATGTGGCCGTAAACTACTGTATGGCCACACAGCGGGCGTAGAGTGAAAGGTGCGCCGTTTGGTTTTTGGAGGGCTAATTTTGCTGGACTGTTTTTTTGACACCATGTCCCATTTGAAGCCCCCCTGATGCACCCCTGGAGTAGAAACTCCATAAAAGTGACCCCATCTAAGAAACTACACCCCTCAAGGTATTCAAAACTGATTTTACAAACTTTGTTAACCCTTTAGGTGTTGCACAAGATTTAATGGAAAATAGAGACACAATTTCAAAATTTCACATTTTTGGCAGATTTTCCATTTTTATATTTTTTTTCCAGTTACAAAGCAAGGGTTAACAGCCAAACAAAACTCATTATTTATGGCCCTGATTCTGTAGTTTACAGAAACACCCCATATGTGGTCGTAAACCGCTGTACGGGCACACGGCATGGCGCAGAAGGAAAGGAATGCCATATGGTTTTTGGAAGGCAGGTTTTGCTGGACTGTTTTTTTTTACACCATGTCCCATTTGAAGCCCCCCTGATGCACCCCTAGAGTAGAAACTCCATAAAAGTGACCCCATCTAAGAAACTACACCCCTCAAGGTATTCAAAACTGATTTTAAAAACTTTGTTAACCCTTTAGGTGTTGCACAAGATTTAATGGAAAATAGAGACACAATTTCAAAATTTCACATTTTTGGCAGATTTTCCATTTTTATATTTTTTTTCCAGTTACAAAGCAAGGGTTAACAGCCAAACAAAACTCATTATTTATGGCCCTTATTCTGTAGTTTACAGAAACACCCCATATGTGGTCGTAAACCGCTGTACGGGCACACGGCAGGGCGCAGAAGGAAAGGAACGCCATACGGTTTTTGGAAGGCAGATTTTGCTGGACTGTTTTTTTTACACCATGTCCCATTTGAAGCCCCCCCGATGCACCCCTAGAGTAGAAACTCCAAAAAAGTGACCCCATTTTAGAAATGGCAGGATAGGGTGGCAGTTTTGTTGGTACATATGATTTTTGGTTGATCTATATTACACTTTTTGTGCGGCAAGATAACAAGAAATAGCTTTATTGGCACGTTTATTTTTTTTGTTATTTACAACTTTCATCTGACAGGTTAGATTATGGGGTAATTTTATAGAGCAGGTTGTCACAGACGCGGCGATACCTAATATGTATACAATTTTTTTATTTATGTAAGTTTTATACAATAACTTCATTTTTAAAACCAAAA
Organism: Bufo bufo; assembly: GCF_905171765.1. Taxonomy (NCBI): domain Eukaryota; kingdom Metazoa; phylum Chordata; class Amphibia; order Anura; family Bufonidae; genus Bufo; species Bufo bufo. The sequence continues at coordinate 213,435,065 of NC_053392.1, forward strand.
AAATGTTTTAGTGTCTCCATAGTCTAAGAGCCATAGTTTTTTCAGTTTTTGGGCGATTATCTTGAGTAGGGTCTCATTTTTTGCGGGATGAGATGACTGTTTGATTGGCTCTATTTTGGGGTGCATATGACTTTTTGATCGCTTGCTATTACACTTTTTGTGATGTAAGATGGCAAAAAATTGCTTTTTTCACACCGTTTTTTTTTTTTTTTTTTTACGGTGGTCACCTGAGGGGTTAGGTCATGTGATATTTTTATAGAGCCGGTCGATACGGATGCGGCGATACCTAATATGTATACTTTATTTTTATTTATGTGAGTTTTACACAATGATTTCATTTTTGAAACAAAAAAAAATCATGTTTTAGTGTTTCCATAGTCTAAGAGCCATAGTTTTTTCAGTTTTTGGGCGATTATCTTGAGGAGGGTCTCATTTTTTGCGGGATGAGATGACGGTTTGATTGGTACTATTTTGGCGTACATGCGACTTTTTTGATCACTTTTATTACCTTTTTTGGGAAGTAAGGTGGGCAAAATTTCAATTTTCTCATAGTTTTTATTTTTTTATTTTTATGGCGTTCACCATGTGGGGAAAATAACATGACCGTTTTATAGATCAGGTCGTTACGGACGCGGCGATACCTAATATGTGTAGTTTATTTTATTTTTTTAATTTTTATTCAGTGATAAATGTTTTTTTTTTAATCTTAACTTTTTTCACTTTTTTTGACATTTTTTTGACCCAAACCCACTTGGTTCTTGAAGATCCAGTGGGTCTGATGTCTGTATAATACAGTACAGTACAATATATATTGTACTGCACTGTATTTTACTTACACTGAATAGATCTATGCTTTTAGCACAGATCTGTTCAGCACCATGGACAGCAGGACGCCTGAGCAGGCGTCCTGTTGCCATGGGAACCTTCCCCGTCTGCCACAACTTCGCAGACAGGGAAGGGTAAGCACAGGGCTGAGGGGGGCTGTCGGGGGGCTCTCTCCCTCTCCATCGGGGGGCTGCAAAGGCACAGCAGCCCCCCGATGGAGAGGGAGGGAGCTCCCTGACCGATGACAGTTAACTTTTTCCATACAGCGGTCCGTACGGACCGCGGTATGGAAAGGGTTAAACGGATGACATCTGCACAGATGTCAGCCGTTTATACCAGGGTGCCAGCAATGTGCTGGCACCCTGGTATAACCACTAGAAGCCAACGATCGTTCATGGGGAGGCGGGCGGGGGATCGCGATCCCGCCTGCCGCACCGCCCGCCTCCCGCAACGCCCCCACCGCATGCGACCCCCCCCCCCCCCCGCACCACCCGCCGGCATCAAATCGTGCAGGGGTGCAGGGGGGGGTAAAAAATATTAATTTTAGGCACTGTAAAGTTTCTGATCCCCGCGGTCCCTGATCAGAAACTGCAAAAAGCGCAGCAAACCGCAGGTCTGAATTGACCTGCGGTTTGCTGCGATCGCCGAAACGGGGGGGTCACATGACCCCCCCTGGCGTTGTGACAGGATGCCGGCTGAATGATTTCAGCCGACATCCTGTTCAGATTAACCCCTGGGGCGCCGGAATGCCTATTTAAAGTTAGGACGTACCGGTACCTCCTTGGTCCTTAAGGACTCGGGAAATAGGGCGTACTGGTACGTCCTATGTCCTTAAGGGGTTAATGATCACCTTAGATGATCACAAAGAAAATTAATGTTTTTTCTAGGCAAAATTATCCAGCCGATCGCTTTTGGTCTGTTCACAATGAAGCAATGATCTTATCATCTGGGGTGTGCCAACATTGCCATTGCCAACACACTCATAGAGGTGGTCGCTTCATTGTGATACGCAAGCCCCTTCACCACAACAAGGTAACGATCACAAAGGGAATTTGATACATGTATGTGCCTTTTTTTGTTTTGTTTTTGCAGCCACAGTGTAGCACCAGAGGCCCGAAAAATTAGGCATGTACACATGCCTGAAAAATTAGGCATTGTTGAAGCCGCTGCTGTAGCAGAGGCCAGAAAAATTGATGTTTTTCAGGCAGAAAGTGCACTAAAACATTGAGGCTTGAACCCTAGTTGGTGGCGGATAAGTCACGCAAGTCATCCGGCATGCAGAGATAAAATACAGCAGCGTGTGGACCATTTTTAGCCCAAGGCAGCTCATCTCATCAGGCCTTTTTTAGTCAAATGTATCGCCCACTGCCAGTCCCTTCTGGATCCATGCCTCATTCATCTTAATAAAGGTGAGGTAATCTAGACTTTTTTGACCTAGGCGACTTCTCTTCTCAGTGACAATACCTCCTACTGCACTGAAGATCCTTTCTGACAGGACACTTGAAGCGGGGCAGGCCAGAAGTTCCATCGCAAATTGGGATAGCTCAGGCCACAGGTCAAGCCTGCACACCCAGTAGTCAAGGGGTTCATCGCTCCTCAGAGTGTCGATATCTGCAGTTAAGGCGAGGTAGTCTGCTACCTGCCGGTCGAGTCGTTCTCTGAGGGTGGACCCCGAAAGACTGTGGCGATGCGTAGGACTTAAAAAGCTCTGCATGTCCTCCATCAACAACACGTCTGTAAAGCGTCCTGTCCTTGCCGGCGTGGTCGTGGTAGGAGGAGGATTACTATCACCTCTTCCCCTGTTAGATTCCCGTTGTGCTGTGACATCACCCTTATACGCTGTGTAAAGCATACTTTTTAATTTATTTTGGAACTGCTGCATCCTTTCCGACTTCCGGTATTTCGGTAACATTTCAGGAACTTTCTGCTTATACCGGGGGTCTAGTAGCGTGGCCACCCAGTACAGGTCGTTCTCCTTCAGCCTTTTTATACGAGGGTCCCTCAACAGGCACGACAGCATGAAAGACCCCATTTGCACAAGGTTGGATGCCGAGCTACTCATGTCCCGTTCCTCGTCCTCAGTGATCTCACTGAAGGTCTGTTCTTCCCCCCAGCCATGTACAACACCACGGGTACCAGATAGGTGACAACGAGCACCCTGGGATGCCTGCTGTGGTTGGTCTTCCTCCTCTTCCTCAAAGCCACATTCCTCCCCTGACTCCTCTTCCTCAGACTCCTCTTCCAGCGTTGCCGCAGGTCCAGCAAGCGATGCTGATAAGGCTGTTTCTGGTGGTGATGGTGACCACAACTCTTCGTCTTCCTCTTCATGCTCATCTACGGCCTGATCCAACACTCTTCACAGGGCACGCTCCAGGAAGAAAACAAATGGGATGATGTCGCTGATGGTGCCTTCAGTGCGACTGACTAGGTTTGTCACCTCCTCAAAAGGACGCATGAGCCTACAGGCATTGCGCATGAGCGTCCAGTAACGTGGCGAAAAAATTCCCAGCTCCGCAGAGGCTGTCCTAGCACCCCGGTCATACAAATACTCGTTGACGGCTTTTTCTTGTTGGAGCAGGCGGTCGAACATTAGGAGTGTTGGATTCCAACGTGTCGGGCTGTCGCAAATCAATCGCCTCACTGGCATGTTGTTTCGCCGCTGGATATCTGAAAAGTGCGCCATGGCCGTGTAGGAACGCCTGAAATGGCCACACACCTTCCTGGCCTGCTTGAGGACGTCCTGTAAGCCTGGGTACTTATGCACAAAGCGTTGTACAATCAGATTCAACACATGTGCCATGCACGGCACATGTGTCAACTTGCCCAAATTCAATGCCGCCAACAAATTGCTTCTGTTGTCACACGCCACTTTGCCGATCTCCAGTTGGTGCGGAGTCAGCCACTGATCCACCTGTGCGTTCAGGGCGGACAGGAGTGCTGGTCCGGTGTGACTCTCTGTTTTCAGGCAAGTCAACCCCAAGACGGCGTGACACTGTCGTATCCGGGATGTGGAATAGCCCCTGGGGAGCTGGGCGGGTGCAGTTGATGTGGAGCAAGACGCAGCAGCAGAAGAGGACTCAGCCGAGGAGGTTATCGAAGAGGATGGAGTAGGAGGAGTAGAGGAGGTGGCAGCAGACCTGCCTGCAAGTCGTGGCGGTGTCACCAACTCCTCTGCAGAGCCACGCATTACATGCTTGGCAGCCGTCAGCAGGTTTACCCAATGCACAGTGTAGGTGATATACCTGCTCTGACCGTGCTTTGCAGACCAGGTATCAGTGGTCAGATGGACCCTTGCCAAAACACTGTGTGCCAGACATGCCATGACTTCCTTTTGCACAATAGAGTACAGGTTGGGGATTGCCTTTTGTGAAAAGAAATTTCGGCCGGGTACCTTCCACTGTGGTGTCCCAATAGCTGCAAATTTTTTTAAATCCTCAGACTCCACCAACTTGTATGGTAAAAGCTGGCGGGCTAAGAGTTCCGACAAGCCAGCTGTCAGACGCCGGGCAAGGGGTTGACTCTGTGACATTGGCTTCTTACGCTCAAACATTTCCTTGACAGACACCTGACTGTGGGCAGATGAGCAGGAACTGCTCAAGGCGAGAGACGAGTGGTGGATGGTTGAGAGGGGGCAAGGAGGACAGCAGTGGTTGACGTGGCTAAAGAGGCAGTTGTACCTAGGTGGGTGTTGGATTTCCCATGACTCAGTTTCTTTTGGCACAGGTTGCAAATGGCATCGCTGTTATCAGAGGCAGACACACACAAAAAAATGCCACACTGCTGAGCTTTGCAATGAAGGCATTCTGGTGGTGGCAACAGCATGCGTTGATTGGCGTGCTGTCTGGCTGACCCCGGGTGCCGATACATGCTGTCTGACTGTGCCACTAGCTCCTTGCGACGACCTCCCCCTGCTTCCAATTCGTCTCCTCCTCCTCTCTGTCTCCCCATCTGAACTTTCCCCCTGTTCTTCTTCTCTTCGAGCAGGCACCCACGTGACATCCACGGACACATCGGCATCATCAACTGCTTCACTTGTATCTGACAACTCAGCAAAGGAAGCAGCAGCGGGTACAACATCATCATCATCACACCGTACGTCCATGTGTGTAATGCTGCCTGACTGAGACATATCCCTGTTATCTACATCCTCTGGCAATAATGGTTGTGCATCACTCATTTCTTCCAACTGATGTGTAAATAACTCCTCTGACAGATCAAGTGAAGCAGCTGTGGTGCTAGTGTTGGTGGTGGCGGCAGGCGGGCGAGTAACTTGAGAGGTGCCCGAAGCTGAGCTGGAGGAGGATGGTGCGTCAAGGTTCCGAGCGGAAGCTGTAGAAGATTGGGTGTCCTGTGTTAGCCAGTCAACTATGTCCTCAGAACTTTTCGAGTTCAGGGTAGTGGCCTCTGAACACTGAGCATTATTCTAGGGCCAAAGGGAATCACAGCACCACGACCACGAAGGCCCCTGCAGGGTGGCCTGCCACTGTGCACTTGCAGGGCCTGAAACACACACGCTTGCAGGCAACTGACTGCTCTTATATTACAGGGCTTTTTGGGGTGCTGTCAGGACGCTGCCCTTACAGCAGAGATCAGATGAGTCTTTCAGGACTGGAGTGGACACTGAATACACTGGCCTAGCTATCGATTTCCCTATTAAATCAGCAGCAGCTACACTGTCCCTCCTCTCACTAAGAATGCAGCTTCCGAATGAATCTAAAATGGATGCTGTCCAGGAGGTGGGAGGGTCTGGGAGGGAGGGTCTGCTGCTGATTGGCTGGAATGTGTCTGCTGACTGTGAGGTACAGGGTCAAAGTTTGCTCAATGATGACGAATAGGGGCCGGACCGAACATCGCATATGTTCGCCCGTCGCGGCGAACGCGAACAAGCTATGTTCGCCGGCAACTGTTCGCCAGCGAATAGTTCGGGACATCTCTATTAGTAAATAGATAAACTTGAAGCAACATTCAGTTCCCTGTTGCTTGTAACAGGAGTTTCCTCAAGTTACAGTGGAATGAGGATCAAATATTTTCAGCTAACAATGGGAATAAAACTTAAATCCACATTAAACATACAATGTCACAGACTTTCCAGCTTTACTTGTATTAGTTATCTGATCGTTTGTCTTTAATCCTTATTATTTCATATTTTAGCATGACATGTGGGCAACTTCAGAATCATTTACTAGTTTTCCATAAAGTTATGATTTCAAGGTACAATATTTTCAACTTACAATGGCTGTCCCAGAACCAATTAGTATTATAACTTGAGGTGCCCCTGTATATAAACTTGCATACAATGTTATGAGAAAGTTCTTTCTATTTATTATTTAACTCGGAGTAGCAGGTTAATATATCACTCAATGTTTGTGGTTGAAAATGGCTAAAAGCGCAGTTCAAAAAAGCCTTGTTTAAGAACACTAAATAGAAAGAAACCATTTATGCACAATATCTTGACTTTCCCTCTTGCCCAGAAGCACTTTGCTTTGAAATACAGTCTCACTACTGATGTTTCCCTGCTTGTCAACTAATGCTTATAGGTGCCTTTTTTTAGCACTGGGTCAATAATTGCGGGCAATAGAGTTGAATAGCTCCAGATAAATACTCTTCTTTTATACTGCAGATATTTTATGAACTCTTCCTGGGATGGGCATTAATTATTCTTGATTGACTATGCCTCCCCGTTATTGAGCACATTTAGGATGCCAGTGAGTGGAATACAGGCGCCAATCAGTCCATCGCCATGATGGCTTCATTAAATAAAAGCTAATATTTAAAACTAGCAATATATTAGAGTATTGGTGCCAGGAACCAATAATATATTATATAAACCAATAATAATATATAGTAATATTTTAGAGTATTTTCATTCTCTCGACTTTGTCAGAAAGTCCCCTTACAGTAAGAAAATGCTGAGAATTATCTCAATTGGACATTTTTTTTTCCAGCATCTGGTAAACCAGGCACAGAAGACAAACTATAATGGTAATTAAAACTATACCTCTAATCAACATAACTTTATGACATAATTTAGTTTGCAGATCATCAAGAAGTTAAGCAGCAGAAAGACCGGCACGCACTTCAGGTTTATTGGCACATTATAATATTTCATGTGACATGTTTCTGCTAGTGTTGAGCGAATCAAAGCCAAACGAATTGACTTCGATCCGAATTTCAGGAAAACTTTGATTTGCAGTGAAGCAAAATTTCCTTTGGTAAGTAATCTATGTTTCCTAAAATAGAGGTAAAAACAATGCATACTCACCTAATTTATTTGCTCTCAGAGAGCCCGTCACAGTCATCTTGTTTGAAGATACTGTGCAAAATATCGTGCAGGGTAACGTGTGACGTTACCACGTCAGTTCACTGGCTAAGGACGGTGACATCATCAGTGAAAATGGTATTGCGTGATGTCTTCAATCAAGATGGCCGTGATGGCCTCTTTGCGAGCAAATGGATAAGTTGAGTATGTTTTATTTTTGTAACCTGATTAACTCAGAGTCCTGAAAGGCCTCCATTGTAGCATCAGATGCCGCGATCAGCGATGAATGCACCCACTACATACAAAAGAATGCGCTTCGTGTTTAAGTAATTTGTCACGAATTGAATTTCAGAGAAGCAGCTGAATCTAATTTTTCAGAACTTTGCTCATCACTAGTTTCTGCTCTAACTCGGGTATTCTTTACATGTTTGAAGAAGGCCGGAGTTAGAAACAAAACACGTAACCTGTAATATAATGTGGCAATCAGGCTCGGACTGGCCCATAGGGGTACAGGTGAATCCCCCAGTGGGCCCCTGAGCAAGGTGGACCCCTAGTCTCCCACCCCCTGCACAAGTGGCACATGACACAGTAGACTTAGTGCACTATATACATATATTCAATATACAGCACCTCAATCAGCCTATGTTCATATAAAAAAAAACTTGTTAAAATATTTCTTATTTTTGAATATATCCGTATGGTGGGCCCCCAAAATAAATTTAACTGGTGAGTCCTAGGTACCCCAGTCCGACACTGGTGGCAATAAATCAGGAAACATGACAAATCTAAAGTAAGTGCTGGTCTTACTTTCTGCTGTGATATGGGACGCTTTCCTAGATGCGAGGACCAAGTGATTATTACTGGAGTGCCGACTGATTTACATGCAAGAATTAAGAAGTTAAGGTCCTTTTACAGGGACCAAACATCCCCAATAATTCCCTGATCATCAGCGGAAATGAGGGCTGCATTTACATGCAGTATAGGGACAAGAGATTGATACTGTGATCGCTTGTCCCCAAAGAAAATCATTGTTCTTGGGTAGCAGATCCCTGTTCACACAGGCAGATCTGCTTGCCAGAAATGATGATTTATAGTACCTGTCAAAGGACCCGATCACCTGATGAACAAGCATTTGCTTGCATTGAGTGTTCGCCAGCACCTTTTACACAGGCCAATTATAGGGAATGAGCGTTTCTACATCGGACTATGTAAAAGGACCTTTAAGAAAAGATGAACCTGATCTGCAACGTAACACATGCTTCATGTAGTCTGAATCGATAATCACTTGAACTGTCAGCGCATCACAATGACAAGCTTGTGAAGGGTAAATGGGCCATAATGAAGCAATCCTCACGTCATCATTTTCCTGATGAGTCTTATTATTGCGTCCTTGTTACATTCATGTACAGGCTTTGTAGTAATATGAAAATAGTACATCTTTTGTGTTAAATGAATCGGTATAATACGATGGAATAGAGAGGGCTGAATTTAGGGGCACGATCCCAGCCTTATAGTTGGCATACAAATGGAATCTACTTGAAAAGATGAAAAACTGTAAATATATTGTAATGCGTATTGAGGGACTTTTATCAAACCTGTCCTTCCCATACACCAGTCTAGATTTCCCTGCAATGGCGTAAAAATGTGCCTAATTTTATTAATAAATTACAGTAGGTGCATGTTTGCCATGCAGTGCGCCAGAAATTTAAGTCTATGCGAGCTACAGGATGGTACAGACTTCAGCTTTAATTTATGCCACTTTCTGGCGAAAGTTATAGTAAATCTGGTAGGCCACATGAAGCCCCTCCTGTTATGTCCCACCCATTTTCTTGGCACTTCAAGTATGGATGAGCTTAAAAAGTTGCAAATTATGGTGCACATATGGTGTGCGCTATAATTTGTGACTTTTTTAACGCCACAATAGTGACGTAAATGCCTTGATCAATATCCCCCATTGTGTATCATGTAGTGGTTCAAAGTACTGCAGAGATGAGAGCTTCCAGAAACCACAAAAGCCAGCGATGTGCAGACTGTGCGCCAGGAAAGGATATAGGGGGATGTCAGCTACTATAACTGAAGGATGATATAACCGCCTCATTATACATACCCATCTCATTAGATGTTCTAATTAGCAATCATTAACAAGCAAAGTCTTAAAATCCTACATTTCCCCATCTAATGCCCCTGTTAATCCCCCACCCAACTGGGAGTAGTGGAAGAAGTGGATCAGCACTTACTTTTTAATGAAAATAAATCTTCCCTTTAACAAAATACAGGCAAATGTGAAGTGTTTTGGCTAAACAGCCTTTTTCAAACAAGCATGTCACATTATACAGCATGATATATATATACAAGGGTGTAGCTATAGGGAATGCAGAGGTAGCAGAAGCTCAGCTACATATCTAATATATAAAGCTCGGTGAATGTATGTGTGTGTGTGTGTGTGTATATGTGTGTATGTCCGCTAAAGGAATCCCCACCGTCGCAATTACAATCACAAAATTTGGCACACAGCTACATCAGATGTCCCAGATGTCCAGGAAGGTTTTAGACCAGGTCTCAGCTCCCTAGCATGTACCGTTCCTGAGATATTCCCAAAAAATACATTAGCCAATAGAAGCCTGGTCACATGACCCTTAGCCAATAGAAGCTCGCAGGTCCTTAGTCTCCACATACACACAGTTTTACACCAGGTTTCCATAACAACCCAGCCATTTTTCTTCATTGCTGTAGGTCAGCTTCAAAGGGGCAGGGTGCTGTAGATGACACTGTTAAGAGAGCGGAGTGCTGTGGAGGTACTAGTTCAGGTGGCAGGTAGGGTGGCCATTCAAGTCACCTTTAAAAAAAACGACTTAAAAACCTCGCCCACAGGTCCAGCTAAGTCATGCCCCTGACCCGGTAAGGCCACCCCCTCCCATTCTGCAGCTGACAGGGATTAAAAAAATGAAGGTGAAAATCAACTTATGTCAGCTGCAGGGATGGGAGAGAGGGTGACTTTCTCCCTGCAGTTCACGCTCAGATAGCACAGTGCTGCTGTCTGAGAGTGAGCTGTTAAAAAGGAAATCCCTGTGTCCGCCCAGGCCCTGTGCTGTACGGGGGACAGGGAGTCTGAAAGCCGGACTGTCTGGCCTAAAATCGGACCTCTGGCCACCTTAGGTCACAGTTAAGGGGACGGTCTGCTATAGAGGTCAATGTTAAGGGGCAGATTGCTGTAGAGGCCACTGTTAAGGGGATGGGGTGTTGTGGAAATCACTGTTAAATGGGCGGGCTGCTGTGGAGGCCACTGTTAAGGGGGTGGGGTGTTGTGGAGGTTACATTTTAAGTGAACAGAACTCTGTGGAGGTCACTGTTAAGGGGGCGGGTTATTGTGGAAGTCACTGTTAACGAGACGGGGTACTGTGGACGTCACTAATAAAGGGACAGTCGCTGTGGAGGTTATTGTTAAAGGTGAGGGAGCTGTGGACGTTTCTGTTAAGGGGACAGACCGCTGTGGAGGCCACTGTTAAAAGGGTCGGGTACTGTAGATGTCACTGTTATAGTGAATACTGTCTATCTTTTAACGACACACACAAACATTAAATGAAATAGATAAAATACATATATATATACAGTACAGACCAAAAGTTTGGACACACCTTCTCATTCAAAGAGTTTTCTTTATTTTCATAAATATGAAAATTGTAGATTCACACTGAAGGCATCAAAACCATGAATTAACACATGTGGAATTATATACATAACAAACAAGTGTGAAACAACTGAAAATATGTCATATTCTAGGTTCATTAAAGTAGCCACCTTTTGCTTTGATTACTGCTTTGCACACTCTTGGCATTCTCTTGATGAGCTTCAAGAGGAAGTCCCCTGAAATGGTTTTCACTTCACAGGTGTGCCCTGTCAGGTTTAATAAGTGGGATTTCTTGCCTTATAAATGGGGTTGGGGCCATCAGTTGTGTTGAGGAGAAGTCAGGTGGATACCCAGCTGATAGTCCTACTGAATAGACTGTTAGAATTTGTTTTATGGCAAGAAAAAAGCAGCTAAGTAAAAAAAACGAGTGGCCATCATTACTTTAAGAAATGAAGGTCAGTCAGTCAGCCGAAAACTTTGAAAGTAAGGGCTATTTGACCATGAAGGAGAGTGATGGGGTGCTGCACCAGATGACCTGGCCTCCACAGTCACCGGACCTGAACCCAATCGAGATGGTTTGGGGTGAGCTGGACTGCAGAGTGAAGGCAAAAGGGCCAACAAGTGCTAAGCATCTCTGGGAACTCCTTCAAGACTGTTGGAAGACCATTTCAGGGGACTACCTCTTGAAGCTCCTCAAGAGAATGCCAAGAGTGTGCAAAGCAGCAATCAAAGCAAAAGGTGGCTACTTTGAAGAACCTAGAATATTACATATTTTCAGTTGTTTCACACTTGTTTGTTATGTATATAATTCCACATGTGTTAATTCATAGTTTTGATGCCTTTATAGTCATAAAAATAAAGAAAACTCTTTGAATGAGAAGGTGTGTCCAAACTTTTGGTCTGTACTGTATATACACTGCTCAAAAAAATAAAGGGAACACAAAAATAACACATCCTAGATCTGATTTAATTAAATATTCTTCTGAAATACTTTGTTCTTTACATAGTTGAATGTGCTGACAACAAAATCACACAAAAATTAAAAAATGGAAATCAAATTTTTCAACCCATGGAGGTCTGGATTTGGAGTCACACTCAAAATTAAAGTAGAAAAACACACTACAGGCTGATCCAACTTTGATGTAATGTCCTTAAAACAAGTCAAAATGAGGCTCAGTAGTGCGTGTGGCCTCCACGTGCCTGTATGACCTCCCTACAACGCCTGTGCATGCTCCTGATGAGGTGGCGGACGGTTTCCTGAGGGATCTCCTCCCAGACCTGGACTAAAGCATCTGCCAACTCCTGGACAGTCTGTGGTGCAACGTGACGTTGGTGGATAGAGCGAGACATGATGTCCCAGATGTGCTCAATTGGATTCAGGTCTGGGGAACGGGCGGGCCAGTCCATAGCATCAATGCCTTCGTCTTTCAGGAACTGCTGACACACTCCAGCCACATGAGGTCTAGCATTGTCTTGCATTAGGAGGAACCCAGGGCCAACCGCACCAGCATATGGTCTCACAAGGGGTCTGAGGATCTCATCTCGGTACCTAATGGCAGTCAGGCTACCTCTGGTGAGCACATGGAGGGCTGTGCGGCCCTCCAAAGAAATGCCACCCCACACCATTACCGACCCAATGCCAAACCGGTCATGCTGGAGGATGTTGCAGGCAGCAGAACGTTCTCCACGGCGTCTCCAGACTCTGTCAGGTCTGTCACATGTGCTCAGTGTGAACCTGCTTTCATCTGTGAAGAGCACAGGGCGCCAGTGGCGAATTTGCCAATCTTGGTGTTCTCTGGCAAATGCCAAACGTCCTGCACGGTGTTGGGCTGTAAGCACAACCCCCACCTTTGGACGTCGCGCCCTCATATCACCCTCATGGAGTCTGTTTCTGACCGTTTGAGCAGACACATGCACATTTGTGGCCTGCTGGAGGTCATTTTGCAGGGCTCTGGCAGTGCTCCTCCTGTTCCTCCTTGCACAAAGGCGGAGGTAGCGGTCCTGCTGCTGGGTTGTTGCCCTCCTACAGCCTCCTCCACGTCTCCTGATGTACTGGCCTGTCTCCTGGTAGCGCCTCCATGCTCTGGACACTACACTGACAGACACAGCAAACCTTCTTGCCACAGCTCGCATTGATGTGCCATCCTGGATAAGCTGCACTACCTGAGCCACTTGTGTGGGTTGTAGACTCCGTCTCATGCTACCACTAGAGTGAAAGCACCGCCAGCATTCAAAAGTGACCAAACCATCAGCCAGGAAGCATAGGAACTGAGAAGTGGTCTGTGGTCACCACCTGCAGAAACACTCCTTTATTGGGGGTGTCTTGCTAATTGCCTATAATTTCCACTTATTGTCTATCCCATTTGCACAACAGCATGTGAAATTGATTGTCACTCAGTGTTGCTTCCTAAGTGGACCGTTTGATTTCACAGAAGTGTGATTGACTTGGAGTTACATTGTGTTGTTTAAGTTTTCCCTTTATTTTTTTGAGCAGTGTATATATATATATATATATATATATATATATATATATATACTGTATATATATATATATATATATATATATATATATACACATACAGTATATGATATATATATATATGTTTGCTGTATTATTGCCAGGTAGCTTGCACCTGCGTTTTAACTTAGGAGGTGCTGTTCTATTGCTTGGTTTATATATAATATAGAGGACTGGGCATCCTCTGTGGAACTTTGCACTCCTCGCCCATCCCCCACCCCTTGGTGCTTTTAATCAGAGAAACAATGGAGCTGGACCCTCCATGTTAGAGTAGGTCCCCACCTGATGAGAAGCTACCTTGCCGTCTGGTAGGTGGGCCCGACATATTTTTGATCAATAATATGCGCTAAGAACTTCTCCACTGCCTTTGCAGTGACTATATACTATTATACTTTGTGGCGTCATGTATTTGACCCTGTTCACATATTCACCTGTTTACTCAATCTTAGTGCATATAGTGGTGTGCTGCTACTATTTCCTGTTTGCTGTATTATTGCCAGGTAGCTTGCACCTGCGTTTTAACTTAGGAGGTGCTGTTCTATTGCTTGGTTTATATATAATATAGAGGACTGGGCATCCTCTGTGGAACTTTGCACTCCTCGCCCATCCCCCACCCCTTGGTGCTTTTAATCAGAGAAACAATGGAGCTGGACCCTCCATGTTAGAGTAGGTCCCCACCTGATGAGAAGCTACCTTGCCGTCTGGTAGGTGGGCCCGACATATTTTTGATCAATAATATGCGCTAAGAACTTCTCCACTGCCTTTGCAGTGACTATATACTATTATACTTTGTGGCGTCATCTATTTGACCCTGTTCACATATTCACCTGTTTACTCAATCTTAGTGCATATAGTGGTGTGCTGCTACTATTTCCTGTTTGCTATATATATATATATATATATATATATATTTTATTTTTTTATATATATACAGTACAGACCAAAAGTTTGGACACACCTTCTCATTCAAAGAGTTTTCATTATGTTCATGACTATGAAGGCATCAAAACTATGAATTAACACATGTGGAATTATATACATAACAAACAAGTGTGAAACAACTGAAAATATGTCATATTCTAGGTTCTTCAAAGTAGCCACCTTTTGCTTTGATTACTGCTTTGCACACTCTTGGCATTCTCTTGATGAGCTTCAAGAGGTAGTCCCCTGAAATGGTCTTCCAACAGTCTTAAAGGAGTTCCCAGAGATACTTAGCACTTGTTGGCCTTTTTGCCTTCACTCTGCGGTCCAGCTCACCCCAAACCATCTCGATTGGGTTCAGGTCCGGTGACTGTGGAGGCCAGGTCATCTGGCGCAGCACCCCATCACTCTCCTTCATGGTCAAATAGCCCTTACTTTCAAAGTTTTCCCAATTTTTCGGCTGACTGACTGACCTTCATTTCTTAAAGTAATGATGGCCACTCGTTTTTCTTTACTTAGCTGCTATTTTCTTGCCATAATACCAATTCTAACAGTCTATTCAGTAGGACTATCAGCTGTGTATCCACCTGACTTCTCCTCAACGCAACTGATGGTCCCAACTCCATTTATAAGGCAAGAAATCCCACTTATTAAACCTGACAGGGCACACCTGTGAAGTGAAAACCATTTCAGGGGACTACCTCTTGAAGCTCATCAAGAGAATGTCAAGAGTGTGCAAAGCAGTAATCAAAGCAAAAGGTGGCTACTTTGAAGAACCTAGAATATGACATATTTTCAGTTGTTTCACACTTGTTTGTTATGTATATAATTCCACATGTGTTAATTCATAGTTTTGATGCCTTCAGTGTGAATCTACAATTTTCATAGTCATGAAAATAAAGAAAACTCTTTGAATGAGAAGGTGTGTCCAAACTTTTGGTCTGTACTGTATATTAGTGTTGATCGAGCATGCTCGGCCAAACACCAATTCGGCTCGAGCATCTCGTTGCTATACAGCCAATAAACGTGCAGGTAAGTACTGCCCTTCACTGTAATGCCATGTTGGTTACTGCCATTACAGTGATTGGTTGGCCGTAACGCGTCATCGGGTGCTATATAGCACCCGATGACACGTGTTCGGCTCAGTGTTATTTAGAGAGAGCTGTGCTGAAGAAGGGAAAGATAGTGTAGGGAGTACATTATTTTTTTTTTAAGTTGAAAAACTAGTCAGAGACCCAAAAGTCCTTTTAAGGACTATTGTTGTGTGTGGCAGCAGCAATATATATTTTTAGCGCAACCTGCGCTAAATTGCTTAAATTTACATACCCAAAAGTCCTTTTAAGGACTTTCTCCTGAGTAACGTGTGCGCATCCAAAAGATGTCTGCAACATCCAGTGTACTTTTTCCATAGACGGTGTCTGCTGCGGACAGTGACACTAGCTGTGCTACATCTCCTGTGTAACTTGTGCACATCCAAAAAATATCAGTGACATCCAGTGTACTTTTTCCGTAGACGGTGTCAACTGCGGACAGTGACTGTCACCGCCAGCTCTCTGAGAAGCTGTGGCAGACGTTCTTCTGTACCTCTTGCATGATGTTCTTTGTTTTGGTTTCACTTTGTCATCTCTTTTCCTTCTCCCAGCTGTCATCTATTTACACTGATTGCCTCCCTTTATATTCCCTCCCATACTGCCTCACTTTGCGGTTTATACTACTTCCTGGATTGTTTTCACTGCAAGAGGCTGCAAATGCTGGTTCCTCAGATAAGTCTTTTCCTTTATTTGTGTTTCCGTACTGGCTTGATTCTAGGTGACCCTGACTCCCTCCGTATTAAGTGCAGGGAGCCGGTGGTCGTGTCCCCTCACTATTATAGGGTTTTCAGGTGTCACTCAGCCTAGGTACGAGGGCATGCAATTTTCTATCATAAAGATCTTTGCATGGGCAAAGCAGTTAGGGAGAGCTCTAGGGGTTTTATAGGGCTCACCCATATGTTCCTTAGTTTGGGATCAAGTCAGTCGGATGTTTATTTATAACTTCCAGTTTTCTGCAACACCATCCATGACATTGTAAACCGTCTTAAGCATGGATCCGGTTTCAGCCTTGATTGACCGCATGCAGGGTCTTTCACTGGAGGTAGCAGATCTCCGTAAAACTGTGTTTCAGTTTCAGGTGACCTGTTCTGCTTGCGTTCATGGAGTTTATTCCGAGCCTAAGATCTCGCTTCCGGATACGTTCTCCGGGGGTAGTGAGAATTTTGTTCGTTTTAGAGAGGCTTGCAAACTCCATTTTCGCCTACTTCCCCATTCCTCTGGTGATGAGGAGCCGAGGGTGGGGATCATCATCTCGCTGCTCAGGGATAAGGCTCAGTCTTGGGCCTTGTCGCTGCCAGTGGGGCCACGGCCCCTCCGATCTGTGGATGAATTTTTTGTAGCCCTGGGGCAGATATATGATGTCCCGGATCGTATTGCTCTGGCTGAATCTAAACTGCGTCTTTTATGCCAGGGTAAACAGTCCGCAGAGATATATTGTTCAGAATTTTGGAGATGGGCAGCTGATACTGGTTGGAATGATGCTGCACTCCGAAGTCAATTTTGCCATGGTCTTTCGGAGGGATTGAAAGATGCATTTGCCTTTCATGAGAGACCTGCCTCCTTGGAGTCTGCCATGTCTCGAGCTGTTCGTAATGACAGGCGTCTTAGAGAGAGAGGAGAGATCACTCCTTCCTGTCATATTCAGTTCAAGGACAGTGGGGCGGTCTCATTCAGTGTGCAGGGGCCTCAGCCTCTCTCAATCCCCTCTGAGGAGGAGGCCATGCAGCTGGGTTTGCTTGCCTCTGATAGAGGATTCAGCTCTCAGAGGAGGGTTTGTTTCTGTTGTGGAGGTATAAATTATTTGGCAAATGTTTGCCCCTCTAGGAGATTCAGGGAGTTTTCTGAGGGTAATAAAAAACAAAAAGAAAAAAAACCCTTAAAAAACTTTCCATCTGTTACTATTGGCAAGGTTGATTCGGAAATTGAAGGTTTGCAGTTTGCTTGTAGTTCCCGTTTTGTCCTACCTGCCACCCTGGTGCTAGATAGCAAGAACATTGTTTGTGAGATTTTTGTAGATAGTGGAGCAGCTGTCAATCTCTTTGATAATCAATTTGCTATGTAAATGAACACAACCTAGGTAAAAAGCTAGTCACACAAATAAATATCAATGGCGCCCAAAATATGGAATCTAAATCTTGAATATTGGAATGCCTTAAAATGTATCCTTTTAATAGTACAGTTTAAAATAATAGGCCCAACAATAATGGAATATAACAATTACCTCGCTTGGAGGTTACACACAACTGCCAACCAAAGATGAACTGGTAGGGAGAACAAAATGCAGCCAGGAGGTGTGTTCACTGGCTAACTCAGAGGGTGAGTTAAGAAAAAACAGGGATAGATTATAAAAGGGAGACAGATGCTGGGTCTCTTCCCCGAAAAGTGTCCCTGTGTCCTAACTATAAACGAGGACCCTCTCTGACTGTCCCTAGATGGCCCTCAGACCTATCCGTTGACTGCCCAGCTTCGTCGGAAGCAATAAAGACCAGTCACTTGCTAGGGCAGACAGATGAAAAATAATAAACAATGTCCCTACGCGTTTCACTGGCGGATGCCAGATCATCAGGGGACCAAACAATACCAGGATCGCAGGCAGACAGTAACAAACAATATGTGCCTGTCACAGCCTAGATTATAGGCTATAACAATTGATAAGACAGTCCTATCGATGTATCAGGGTATACTTAGCTTGCCAGGTAGTTTGCTTGCGTCCTCGGTCCGCATCTCTCCTGCGTATGGCAGTGGGAGCGGGTTACTAGCGCTGGCGTCCTTTTTGAACCTCGTGCGTCACATAGGCCCCCCCCCCCCCCGCAGCACATGATCCGTCACGTGACGCATGACGTATGCCGTCACGTCACTATCGGGAGTCACATGATCGGGTGCGGCAAAAAGCCGTTCATTCTATTGCGGCCGTATCTCTTCGATATCTGATAGGTCCAGCAATACAGGGGGGCGGATGCCAAGGTAAACTGCTGGCGATGTGGAGGTGGGCTAATTCCACTCCCCACCAGTTACCTAGTATTCCGGCTAGAATAGCCAAATAGAGGTGCGTCGCTTCGTACTGTCACAGGAGACGCTACCTAGGGTATTTAAATAGCAACTTTAAATGGTCAAAGACTGGATAGATACATATCAGTGGTGTGAAGATGATGCATGTCGATAGATGAATTAAATCTCTCCATAATCAATTTGCTATAACACATGGTTTCCAGGTATGCACTTTGGGAATGGATATACCTGTTTTTGCTATCGATTCCGCTCCACTTTCTCAAAAATCGTTAAAGGGCATAGTTCACAATATCCGTTTGACTGTGGGTGATGCTCATGTTGAGGATATGTCATGTTTCATTCTAAGCGGATTACCTACTCCTCTAGTGTTGGGGCTACCCTGGCTCACTAAACATAACCCCACCTTTGATTGGCAAGCAAGGCAAATAAATGGTTGGAGTGAGTTTTGCAGAGAGAATTGCCTCACGGCGTCTCTTTCAGAGGTTTCTACCAAGACTGTACCATCTTTTCTCTCTGAATTTTCGGATGTGTTTTCAGAGAGTGGTGTCCAGGAGCTGCCCCCTCACCGGGAGTACGATTGCCCTATTAATCTCATCCCAGGCGCCAAGCTGCCAAAATCACGTTTATATAATCTCTCCCAACCTGAAAGAGTCGCTATGCGTTCTTATATCTCTGAGAGCCTGAGAAAGGGACACATCCGACCCTCGAAGTCACCTGTTGCCGCTGTTTTTTTTTTTTGTTAAGAAAAAAGATGGTTCTTTAAGACCATGTCTGGATTTCAGGGAGCTGAACTGTATCACAATTCATGACCCTTATCCGCTTCCTCTGATCCCGGACCTGTTTAACCAGATTGTTGGGGCTAAAGTTTTTTCTAAGTTGGATTTAAGAGGGGCATACAACCTAGTCAGGGTCAGGGAAGGGGACGAATGGAAGACGGCCTTCAATACCCCTGAGGGCCATTTCGAGAATTTGGTTATGCCCTTTGATTTGATGAATGATCCAGCCGTCTTCCAACATTTTGTGAACAGCATTTTTTATCATTTAATGGGGAAATTTGTACTGGTGTATCTAGATGACATTTAGATTTTTTCTCCTGATTTCAAAACTCATAGGGACCACCTACGTCAGGTCTTGCTCATTATGCGGGAGAATAAATTGTACGCTAAACTGGAAAAATGTGTGTTTGCGGTTCCAGAAATTCAATTTCTGGGTTTTCTTCTCTCCGCTTCTGGTTTTCGCATGGACCCTGAGAAGGTCCGCGCTGTGCTTGATTGGGAGCTTCCTGAGAATCAGAAGGCACTGATGCGGTTTTTGGGTTTTGGCAATTATTACAGGAAGTTCATTTTGAATTATTCCTCTGTTGTTAAGCCACTCACTGATATGACTCAAAAGGGGGTAGATTTTTCCTCCTGGTCGGTAGATGCGCTTAAGGCCTTTTTTAGTATCAAGGAGAGTTTTGCTTCCGCTCCCATCTTGGTACAACCTGATGTCTCTCTGCCTTTCATTGTTGAGATGGACGCTTCTGAGGAGGGTGTGGGTGCGGTCTTGTCTCAGGGTCCCTCTCCTGCCAAATGGCGACCGTGTGCCTTTTTCTCAAGGAAACTCTCCTCCGCAGAGAGAAATTACGATGTGGGAGATAGGGAGTTGTTGGCCATCAAATTAGCTTTTGAGGAATGGCGCCATTGGCTAGAGGGAGCCAGACGTCTGAACCCGAGACAGGCCAGATGGTCTTTATTCTTTTCTAGGTTTAATTTTGTTGTCACGTTCCGCCCTGGGGTTAAAAATGTGAAGGCTGATGCCCTGTCACGTTGTTTTCCGGGAGGGGGGAACTTTGAAGACCCGGGTCCCATTTTGGCTGAAGGGGTGGTCGTCTCTGCTCTTTATCCTGATTTGGAGGCAGAGGTTCAGGCAGCCCAGGCACAGGCTCCTGATCTTTGTCCTCCTGGGAGGTTGTTTGTGCCTCTCGCTTTACGACACAAGGTTTTTAAGGAGCACCACGATACTGTCCTTGCTGGGCACCCGGGGAGTAGAGCCACAGTGGATCTCATTGCTCGGAGATTCTGGTGGCCGGTTCTTCGTAAGACGGTAGAGGGTTTTGTGGCAGCCTGCGAGACCTGCGCTCGTGCCAAGGTCCCTCATTCACGGCCATCGGATTCTCTCCTCCCGTTACCCATTGCTTCCCGTCCTTGGACGCATCTGTCCATGGACTTCATTAAGGACCTGCCTCGTTCCTCGGGGAAGACTGTGATTCTGGTAGTAGTGGACCGTTTTAGCAAAATGGCGCATTTAATTCCCTTTCCTGGGTTACCCAGTGCTAAAATGCTGGCGCAAGCATTTGTTGATCACATTGTCAAATTGCATGGCATTCCTTCAGACATAGTTTCTGAAAGGGGCACGCAGTTTGTTTCCAGATTCTGGAAGGCCTTCTGTTCTCGCTTGGGGGTTCGGTTGTCGTTCTCTTCTGCTTTTCACCCGCAGTCAAATGGCCAAATCGAACGCGTCAATCAGAATCTGGAGACATATCTGTGCTGTTTTGTGGCAGAGAATCAGGAGGATTGGTGTTCATTTTTGTCCCTTGCTGAGTTTGCTTTAAATAACCGTCGCCAGGAGTCCTCGGATAAGTCACAATTTTTTGGTGCATATGGGTTTCATCCGCAGTTTGGGACATTCTCTGGAGAGGGGTCTTCTAGTTTACCTGATGAGGAGAGATTTTCCTCGTCTTTGTCATTTATTTGGCAAAAGATTCAGGGTAATCTGAAGAGGATGAGTGAGAGATATAAGCATGTGGCGGATAAGAGACGTGTGCCTGGTCCGGACCTGAATGTGGGTGATCTGGTGTGGATATCTACAAAGAATATCAAACTGAAGGTTCCCTCCTGGAAGTTGGGTCCTAAGTTTATTGGGCCTTACAAGATCTTGTCCGTCATCAATCCCGTTGCCTTCCGTCTTGATCTTCCTCAGACTTGAAAGATCCATAATGTTTTTCACAGGTCCCTATTAAAACCGTATGTCCAACCCTCTGTACCCTCCTCTTTGCCTCCTCTTCCGATTGTTGTTGATGGTAATCTTGAATTTCAGGTCTCTAGGATTGTGGATTCTCACATTATCCGCGGTTCTCTCCAGTACCTAGTTCATTGGGAGGGTTATGGTCCTGAGGAGAGGATGTGGGTCCCAGTTGCGGACATTAAGACCACTCGTCTTATCAGGGCTTTCCATAGGTCCCATCCTGAGAAGGTGGGCTCTGAGTGTCCGGAATCCACTCGTAGAGGGAGGGGTACTGTCACCGCCAGCTCTCTGAGAAGCTGTGGCAGACGTTCTTCTGTACCTCTTGCATTATGTTCTTTGTTTTGGTTTCACTTTGTCATCTCTTTTCCTTCTCCCAGCTGTCATCTATTTACACTGATTGCCTTCCTTTATATTCCCTCCCATACTGCCTCACTTTGCGGTTTATACTACTTCCTGGATTGTGTTCACTGCAAGAGGCTGCAAATGCTGGTTCCTCAGATAAGTCTTTTCCTTTATTTGTGTTTCTGTTCTGGCTTGATTCTAGGTGACCCTGACTCCCTCCGTATTAAGTGCAGGGAGCCGGTGGTCGTGTCCCCTCACTATTATAGGGTTTTCAGGTGTCACTCAGTCTAGGTACGAGGGCATGCAATTTTCTATCATAAAGATCTTTGCATGGGCAAAGCAGTTAGGGAGAGCTCTAGGGGTTTTATAGGGCTCACCCATATGTTCCTTAGTTTGGGATCAAGTCAGTAGGATGTTTATTTATAACTTCCAGTTTTCTGCAACACCATCCGTGACAGTGACATTACCTGGGGTACATCCCCTGTGTAACGGTTCCACATCCCAAATACCTGTGACATTCCCTGTAATTTTTTATTAGCCGCTGGTGACATCAGCAACATTATCTACGGTATTTCTCCTGTGTAACGTTTCCTCATCCCAAATACCTATGACATTCCCTGTAATTCTATATTAGCCGCTGCTGACATCAGCGACATTATTTGCGGTATATCTCCTGTGTGACGTTTCCACATCCCAATTACCTTTTTTAATTTTTTTGCTCATACACTTACAAATCCTACGCTACTGTAAGTCTGACATACTTTCAAGCACATATAACACTTAATATGAAGAAGGCGAGCAGTAAGGGACAGGGAAGTGGCCGAGATGCTGATGGTGCACGCAGAGGCCATGGCCCTGGGCACACTTAAACTGTGACTGCTGCCAGAGCACAAGAAAATCAATCATCCACGTTACCTAGCTTCATGTCCCAGTTTGCAGGGCGGCGCAGGACAACGCTCTCGAAGTCAGACCAGTGCGACCAGGTGGTCGGTTGGATTGCAGCAGATTATGCTTCCAGTCGGTTAAGCACCACCCTGTCTTCCACCAAGTACAGTCTCAGTAGCCAAGAGTCTGGTCAACACAATCCTTACCCTGATCCTCCTTCCTCCCACCATGGAGTGTCTTGCCAAACAAGTGATCCCACACTCGAATATTCAGAGGAGATCTTTTCAGCACCATTCCTTCATTTGGGCCTCTCGACTAGCCCGCTTGAAGAAGAACATGAGATCTTGTGCCCTGATTCCCAAACTCTTGAGCATCCACAGTCACAAGAAGATGACGTGGGGAACGGCAATTAGTGTCTCAAGAGGTTGATGATGAGGATGAGACACAGTTGTCAATAACTGAGGTTGTTGTTAGGTCAACAAGTCAGGAGGATGAGCAGAGTAAGGAAGTGGAAGAGTTGGTGGTGGGCCATGAAGTCACTGACCCAACCTGGGAAGGTGGCAAGCTGAGCGAGTACAGCAGTACAGAGGGGGAGGGATCCACAGCACCGCAACAGGCTGGAAGAGGCAGTGGGGTGGCAAAAGTAGAGAAGGCGGGCCACACCAAACAGGCGGGCCACACCAAACAGGCCCGCAACTTTTCGCAGTAGCACACCCTTGCGGAAATCTCCCTAGTCAAGGGGTAATTGTTCCGCAGTCTGGCTCTTTTTTAAGGATAGTGCGGACGACAAAAATTTTTTAATTTGCAACCTGTGCCATACAAAAATGAGCAGGGGCGTGAACACTAGCAACATCACCACCTCCAGCATGATCCGCCACATGGCATCCAAGCACCTTAATAGGTGGGACGAACACTTGGGTCCACAATCTGTGTCTGCGGGTCACACCACTGCCTCCTCTTCCACTGTGTTACGTGCTGGCCAATCCCCTGTCGAAGGCGCAGGCCCGGATGCCTCCCGCTCTGCACCTGGACCTTCACAAGCACCATCAGCGACCACATCTACTTCCGTGTCCCAGCGCAGCGTATAAATGTCCTTACCCCAGAAATTTGAAAGCAAGCGCAAATACCTAGCCACCCACCCAGAGGCCATAGAACTTTCCAAATTACTGGCCCTGGAAATGTTGCCTTTTAGGCTTGTGGACATTAAGGCCTTCCGCAGCCTGATGTTTGCAGCCGTCCCTCGTTACGCAGTCCCCAGCCACCACTATTTATCAAGGTGTGCCGTGCCCGCCTTACACCAGCATGTGTCCCGTAACAACACCTGCGCCCTTACCAACGCAGTTACTGGGAAGGTCCACTTAACCACTGACATATGGACAAGTGCTTTCGGCCAGGGACACTACATTTCCATGACGGCACACTGGGTGAACGTTGTGGAGGTCGGGAGCTAGTTGTACCCTGGGATGGCACAGGTGCTACTAACGCCAAGGATTGCGGGCCCAAATTCCATCAGGGTTTTCACCACCACCTACTTTAGTGGCTCCAACCCCCACTTCATCTCCTCTGCCTCCTCCTCCACTTCCACCTCAGAATTAGAGCTGTAGCAGGGGATAAGAGACCAGACTGAGCTGTGGCTCTCGCCACTCAACCTACAACCAGGCATGGTTGTGTCTGATAATGGCCATAACTTGGTGGCGGCTTTGGAGCTCGGCAAGCTTGCACACATCCCATGCCTAGCCCACGTCTTCAACTTAGTGGTTCAGCGGTTTCTCAAAACCTCCCCCAATTTGCCTGAGCTACTGTGTGTGCCCATTTCCACAAGTGATCGACAGCTTCCGCCGGTCTGTAAACGCTGCAGCAGCACTTACAATTGCCAGCTCACAGACTTTTGTGCGACGTGAGCACGCGCTGGAACAGAGGGCAGTAGTGGAATACCAGCTGCAACATGGTCGTCGCCTTTCCAGTCAGCTTCTGCTCTTCACAAGCGAGGAGTGGGCATGGATGTCTGACCTCTGTGGGGTTTTAAGAAACTTTGAGGAATCAACACAGATGGTGAGCTGCAATAACGCTATTATCAGCGTCACCATACCACTTCTGTGTCTATTCAAATGCTCGCTGCTCACAATTAAGGCCAACGCTTTGCAAGTGGTGGAAATGGGGGAAGACATTACACAGGGTGATAGCCAGACTACCCTTCTCAGTGCAAATTGGATGATGATGATGAGGAGGAGGAGGAGGAAACAGTTGCCTCCGCTACAGAGGGTAGTACCCATGGAAGTTTAATTCCATCTGTTCAGAGTGAATGGGCAGAAGAGCAGGAAGAGGATGAGGAGATTGAGAGTCATCCTCCTGATGACAACAGCGAAGTTTGCCTGTTGGGACTCTGGCACACATGGCTGACTTTATGTTGGGCTGCCTTTCCCGTGACCCATGCGTTTTACGCATTTTGTCCAACACTGATTACTGGTTGTTCACCCTTCTCGACCCCCGCCACAAAGAGAACTTCTCGCCTCTCATTACTGTGGTGGAGAGGGCGAGCAAAATGGTGCAATACCAGAAGGTAATTGTGGAAAAATTGCTCCAAAAATTTCCAGCTGACAATGCTGGCGGCAGAGTCCGTAGTTCCTTGGGCAACCGAGGAGGGGAGACGAGGGGAACACACAGCAGTTCCAAAATAGGCAGCGTAACACTCTCCAAAGCCTGGGACAGTTTCATGACACCCCGCCAGCACCCTCATCCTGATGCGCGACCTAGTGTCATAAGGAGGGAATTTTTTGAAGATGGTAAAAGAGTACGTAGCAGACCGTGTCAGCGTCCTCAATGATCCCTCTGTGCCTTACAACTACTGGGTGTCCAAGCTGAACACGTGGCACAAACTGGTGCTCTACGCCTTGGAGGTGCTGGCCTGCCCTGCCGCCAGCGTTTTGTCAGAGTGAGTATTTAGTGCTGCTGAGGGCATAATAACTGATAAGCGCATCCGCCTGTCAACTGAAAATGCTGACAGGTTGACTCTTATAAAAATGAACAAGGCCTGGATTGCCCCTGACTTCTCTACTCCACAAGAGGAAAGCGGCTGAACATAAAGGCACTTTAAATGTGGCTTTTAAGGTGTATTGAATACACTGTATTCCCATGCACGCCTTCCACCACAAAAAAGGGTATATGGTTCAATCTTCCTTTTCTCATCCTCGTCCTCTTCCATCATATCAACATGCTTATTAGTCTACCCTCGCACCTAATGTTGTAGAGGGTCAGCTCACCTGCAGGCCCTCGCATATAATGTTTTACAGGGTCAGCTCACCAGCAGGCCCTCACCTACAATCTTTTAGAGGGTCAGCTCACCTGCAGTCCCTTGCATATAATGTTTTTGAGGGTCAGCTCACCAACAGGCCCTCACCTACAATCTTTTAAAGGGAGGCGCCATCTATCCTCTAGCGGTATTACCGCATGTTATACTCCTTACTGCGTCTACACCAACGTGACTCCTTCTCCCACCAGCGGCATTAGTCTGATGAAGGCACGGAGTTGCCGAAACGTCACTTCACCGCAGCAACCAACCTTATACGCAAAATAAACAAGTTGCATCAAATACGACTTAGCTGGAGTTTTTGTATTTATTGTTAAAGGGGTGGGAACCCTACTCCAGGTGTCTTCTTTCCAAAATGGGGTCACTTGTGGGGTAGTTATACTGCCCTGGCATTCTAGGGGCCCAAATGTGTGGTAAGTAGTTTGAAATCAAAATGTGTAAAAAATGACCGGTGAAATCCAAAAGGTGCTCTTTGGAATGTGGGCCCCTTTGCCCACCTAGGCTGCAAAAAAGTGTCACACATGTGGTATCTCCGTACTCAGGAGAAGTTGGGCAATGTGTTTTGGGGTGTCTTTTTACATATACTCATGCTGGGTGAGAAAAATATCTCGGCAAAAGACAACTTTTCCCATTTTTTATACAAAGTTGGCATTTGACCAAGATATTTCTCTCACCCAGCATGGGTATATGTAAAATTACACCCCAAAACACATTGCCCAACTTCTCCTGAGTACGGCAATACCACATGTGTGACACTTTTTTGCAGCCTAAATGCGCAAAGGGGCCCACATTCCTTTTATGAGGGCATTTTTAGACATTTGGATCCCAGACTTCTTCTCACGCTTTAGGGCCCCTAGAATGCCAGGGCAGTATAAATACCCCACATGTGACCCCATTTTGGAAAGAAGACACCCCAAGGTATTCAATGAGGGGCATGGCGAGTTCATAGAATTTTTTTTTTTTTTGGCACAAGTTAGCGGAAATTGATTTTATTTATTTTTTTCTCACAAAGTCTCCCTTTCCGCTAACTTGGGACAAAAATTTCAATCTTTCATGGACTCAATATGCCCCTCACGGAATACCTGGGGGTGTCTTCTTTCCGAAATGGGGTCACATGTGGGGTATTTATACTGCCCTGGCATTCTAGGGGCCCTAAAGCGTGAGAAGAAGTCTGGAATATAAATGTCTAAAAAATTTTACGCATTTGGATTCCGTGAGGGGTATGGTGAGTTCATGTGAGATTTTATTTTTTGACAAAAGTTAGTGGAATATGAGACTTTGTAAGAAAAAAATAAAAATTTCCGCTAACTTGGGCCAAAAAAATGTCTGAATGGAGCCTTACAGGGGGGTGATCAATGACAGGGGGGTGATCAATGACAGGGGGGTGATCAGGGAGTCTATATGGGGTGATCACCACCGTCATTGATCACGCCCCTGTAAGGCTCCATTCAGACGTCCGTATGCGTTTTGCGGATCCGATCCATCTATCAGTGGATCCGTAAAAATCATGCGGACGTCTGAATGGAGCTTTACAGGGGGGTGATCAATGACAGGGGGGTAATCAATGACAGGGGGGTGATCAGGGAGTCTATATGGGGTGATCAGGGGTGATCAGGGGCTAATAAGGGGTTAATAAGTGACAGGGGGGGGGTGTAGTGTAGTGTGGTGCTTGGTGCTACATATTGCTGAGCTATCTGTGTCCTCTGGTGGTCGATCCAAACAAAAGGGACCACCAGAGGACCAGGTAGCAGGTATATTAGACGCTGTTATCAAAACAGCGTCTAATATACCTGTTAGGGGTTAAAAAAAATCACATCTCCAGCCTGCCAGAGAACGATCGCCGCTGGCAGGCTGGAGATCCACTCGCTTACCTTCCGATCCTGTGAACGCGCGCGCCTGTGTGCGCGCGTTCACAGGAAATCTTGCGTCTCACGAGAGGACGCGCCGGCGCGTCCAGGCGGAATGAATCAACCACCTCCAGGACGCGTCGCTGCGTTCGGCGGTCCGGAGGTGGTTAATATAAGGCTACTTTCACACTTGCGTTTGGAGCGGATCCGTCTGGTGTCTGCACAGACGGATCCGCTCCTATAATGCAAACGATGGTATCCGTTCAGAACGGATCCGTCTGCATTATATTTCAGAAAAAAATCTAAGTGTGAAAGTTAGTCAGACGGATCCGTCCAGACTTTGCATTGAAAGTCAATGGGGGATGGATCCGTTTGAAATTGCACCATATTGTGTCAACTTCAAACGGATCCGTCCCCATTGACTTACATTGTAAGTCTGGACGGATCCGTTTGGCTCCGCACGGCCAGGCGGACACCTGAACGCTGCAAGCTGCGTTCGGGTGTCCGCCTGCTGAGCGGAACGGAGGCCAAACGGTGCCAGACTGAGGCATTCTGAGCGGATCCGCATCCACTCAGAATGCATTGGGGCTGGACGGATCCGTTCGGGGCCGCTTGTGAGAGCCCTCAAACGGAACTCACAAGCGGAGCCCCGACGCTAGTGTGAAAGTAGCCTAAGACAGCTTATGTGTGTTCGAATTTCGTTTGCGACGCTTAGCCGACGTTGTTGTAGAGGCTGATGTAATTCACATGACCTTAAAGGGGTTCTCTGGGAATTAAGAAAATGAAAGAACTTAAATATTACTTGTCGTCCTGTGTGATTAAGACAGGTTCAGTGTGTACTGGTAGGACGACGACCATTTTATTTCTCCTAGTGATTGCTTCATAGACAAAACAAGCCATAATAACGAATGAAAGGTATTTGGGAATATATTTATTATAAAGTAATATTTAAGTATACAAACGGAGAATACAAATGTGATCGCACTCTATATCCAGCATTCTGCCCTGCCTCCATGCTGGATGAGACATTGGTGTACATTTTGGCCAAAGCGTAATAAGCCACTCACCGCATCAAGGTTGCCTCCATTTGAGTGGTCCCTATCACTAGTTCCTACCTGTTCATGGGCCATGACAGCCACACAAAATCCAGGGAATGCAGGTCAGCGTGCACGCCAAGCACACTCTGCTTTTAACCCTGTCCGGTGCCATTACAGCTTTCATCGGATCCAGGGATGCAAGTACCAACATGCATGCTGAACCCACCATATACTTCTCCTGGAGCCAAATGGCCACTGGTAGGTTCTATATAAGCAGTCTCAGTTTTATACTGACTTTAAAACCAGCCTCCAGGACAGATTAACTGGTCAGGTGTGCATGACTCAAAGGAGATCGCCACGCCTCCAATACATACTACAAAGAAAAAAATTTGGGAATTGAGTCAGCACAACCTGTCTATAGGTGCAGATCACTATGGCAAAATACATATACAAACGGAGAATACAAATGTGATCGCACTCTATATCCAGCATTCTGCCCTCCCTCCATGCTGGATGAGACATTGGTGTACATTTTGGCCAAAGCGTAATAAGCCACTCACCGCGTCAAGGTTGCCTCCATTTGAGTGGACCCTAACACTAGTTCCTACCTGTTCATGGGCCATTACAGCCACACAAAATCCAGGGAATGCAGGTCAGCGTGCACGCCAAGCACACTCTGCTTTTAACCCCGTCCGGTGCTATTACAGCTTTCATCGGATCCAGGGATGCAAGTACCAACATGCATGCTGAGCCCACCATAAACTTCTCCTGGAGCCAAATGGCCACTGGTAGGTTCATTTTCTTAATTCCCTGAGAACCCCTTTAAGTCTATACTAATTCTGTGAGGTTTTATATACTGTCAATTAAAAACAATAATGCACCGTAAGAAAAGGAATCAGATTTTCTACATACACAAAAAAAACATTATTTTCAAATATTGTTTACAAATCTGTCTAAGGCTCTATTCACACGTCCGTGGTGTGTTGCGGACCCGCAAATTGCCCGGCACCCCTATAGAAATACCTATTCTTGTCCACAAGCTGCGGACAAGAATAGGACATGTTCTATCTTTTGCGGAGCTGCGGACCTGAAGATCGGGGCCGCGCTCCACAGATGCGGATGCTGACAGCACACTGTGTGCTGTCCGCATCCATTCTGTCCCCATAGAAAATGAATGGGTCCGCACCCGTTCCGCAAAATTGCGGAACGGATGCGGACCCATTTGCGGACGTGTGAATGGAGCCTTAATCTGTGTTAGTGAGCACTTCTCCTTTGCCGAGATAATCCATCCCACCTCACAGGTGTGGCATATGAAGGTGCTGATTAGACAGCATGAATATTGCACAGGTGTGCCTTAGACTGCGCACAATAAAAGGACACTCTGAAATGTGCAAAATTTTGCCTTACTGGGGGGAAGGTCTGAAAACCAGTCAGTATCTGGTGTGGCCACCATTTTCCTCACGTAGTGCAACACATCTCCGTCGCATAGAGCTGATCAGGTTGTTGGTCCACTCCTCTTCAATAGCTGTGCGAAGTTGCAGAATATTGACAGGAACTGGAACACGCTGTTGTATACACTGATCCAGAGCATCCCAAACATGCTCAATGGGTGACATGTCCAGTGAGTATGCTGGCCATGCAAGAACTGGGATGTTTTCAGCTTCCAAGAATTTGTACAGATCCTTGCAATACGGGGCCATGCATTATCATGC
This sequence comes from Bufo bufo, assembly GCF_905171765.1. Classification (NCBI taxonomy): domain Eukaryota; kingdom Metazoa; phylum Chordata; class Amphibia; order Anura; family Bufonidae; genus Bufo; species Bufo bufo. Next base: position 213,465,452 of record NC_053392.1, read on the forward strand.
TGCAACATGAGGTGATGGTCGTGGATGAATGGCACAACAATGGGCCTCAGGATCTCGTCACGGTATCTCTGTGCATTCAAAATGCCATCAATAAAATGCACCTCTGTTCGTTATCCGTAACATACTCCTGCCCAAACAATAAACCCACCACCACCATGTGCCACTCGATCCACAATGTTGACATCAGCAAACCGCTCACCCACACAAGCTGTCTGCCATCTGCCCTGAACAGTGAAAACCGGGACTCATCCGTGAACAGAACGCCTCTCCAACGTGCCAGACGCCATCGAATGTGGGCATTTTCCCACTCAAGTCGGTTACGACGATGAACTGCAGTCAGATCTAGACCCAGGTGAGGACGACGAGCATGCAGATGAGCTTCCCTGAGACGGTTTCTGACAGTTTGTGCAGAAACTTTTTGATTATGCAAACCGATTGTTGCTGCAGCTGTCCGGGTGGTAGGTCTCAGACGATCATAGAGGTGAACATGCTGGATGTGGAGGTCCTGGGCTGGTGTGGTTACACATGGTCTGCGGTTGTGAGGCCGGTTGGATGTACTGCCAAATTCTCTTAAACGCCTTTGGAGACGGCTTATGCTAGAGAAATAAACATTCATTGCACGGCAACAGCTCTAGTAGACATTCCTGCAGTCAGCATGTTTTAGGCCGGGTCTCAGCTCTCTAGGACGTACCATTCCTGAGATATTCCCCAAAAATGCTAATATGGCACTATCACATGACCTGAATTACCCAATAGAAGCCCACAGGTCTTTCACTCATACCCCAACTGCAACACAGTCACATGACCCTTATCAGCCAATAGAAGCTGGCAGGTCCTTCAGTCTCAACATAAACACAGTTTTACACCAGATTTCCATAACAACCCAGTTTTCTTCCCTGCTGTAGGTCATCTCTATGGAGGTCACTGTTAAGGGGGCAGGATGTTGTGGAAGTTACATTTTAAGGGAACGGAGCCCTGTGGAGGTCACTGTTAAGGGGGAGGGTTAGTATGGAAATCACTGTTCAGGAGACGGGGTACTGTGGAGGTCACTAATGAAAGGGCGGTCACTGTCGAGGTCACTATTAAAGGGTGGGTGCTATGGAGGTTACTGTTAAGGGGGTGGGCTGCTGTGGAGCTCACTGTTAAAGGTTTGGGCACTGTGGAGGTTACTGTTAAGGGGACAGGGGACTGGAAGTCACTAATAAAGGGGCAGCTGTTGTGGAGGTTAATGGGATGGGGTACTGTGAACGTCATTGTTTAAGGGGCAGTATAATCTTCAAAGGAGAGAAACAAAACGAGCGGCACTCACCGATTTGTAGACAGGTATGCTTTAATCCAAAGCAGGAGGGGGGTGTATGGGGTGCAAACACAGCATCAAGAAACCGCCTTTTCACGCGTGTATGCGCTTCTTCTGGCTTTCCGCCATTGACAGGGGTCACCGCACCTGTAAGTGTGCACAGGAAGCCGCATCATCGCAATAATTGCTTACTTAGTCAACACCTGAGGTTCAACAACGAACGACAGGGATTGTTAATCGAAGGCGGGACCCCTTCACTGGTGTAAAGTGCATGTGCAAATACATAACCAATAAAAACAATATAAGTACGTAAATACAATTAATACAAGAATGCTTCATTACAGAAATACACTCATATCTATTTTTTCATTTAATCCCAAAGGACCCATTGCGTCTGTGCGTAGGATCCACCTCGTTTCTCTTCTCAGAAGCTCCCTCTCCCTATCGCCACCTCTCTCAGTGCGATTAACTATTTCAAGACCGGCAAAGGTTAATACGCTGGGATTTCCGTTATGTGCCCTGTTCACATTATCTATTAACCGCGGGACCCCCTTCCCTGTTTTTAGGGAATTTATGTTTTCGCGGAATCTTTCATATAAACAGCGGATGGTTTTTCCGATGTAGAAGCGTCCGCATCTACATAAAATAATATAAACCACAAATTTGCTGCGGCAGGTAATAAGTGGAAAAACTTTATGTACTATCCCTGCAACAGAGATCACTTGCAATTGGGAATTAAAGCTGCAGAAGGAACAACTTATGCAACTCCTATTCCCTTTTGGTCTCTGTTCAGACAGCCATGTAAGGCGGTTTTTTCTGTAATGACTGGTTACTACTTGATCGCGTATTGTAGGACACCTTCTAAACGCTATCACTGGTTTTGTATCTTTAGGCTGTTTTAGTGATTCATCCCTCACTAGGGTGTTCCAGTTTTTTCCTATGACCTGTTTTATTTTCTCGGCCATGGGGCTGAATTTAAAGGAGAAAGCAAAGGGTGGGGGGGGGGATTTCGTTATGGTTTTACCCTCCCTCAATTCAGTCTGATGTATTTTTGCTGCTTTTTGCATAGCTTGATTTAACTAATCTGAAGGATAGCCTCTATGTCTCAGCCTCTCGCGCAAATCCCACGCCTGTTTTTCGTAGCTCAATGGGGTAGTATTAATACCGTCGTCTGAATCACTGTTTAAGGGGCAGTGCTGTGGAGGTCACTGTTAAATGGGCGGAGTACAGTTAAAGGGGCGGGGCAGTGTGAGGGGGGTCACTATTCAGGGGGTGGGGCACTGTGGAGGTCACAGTTAAGGGGGATGGATGGTGTGGAGGTCAACGTTAAGGGGACATGGCCCTGTGGAGGTCACTGTTAATTGCATGGTATGTGGTGGACTCTAACGTCCATGGTTAATGGTATGACACAAAATGCTACACAAAAGGAATCAATATAAATAGACATGAAAAAAATCCTTTGTCAGTACCAACTGCAGTAGTGGTTCTATACATGAAATAAAACATAAAGGGGTTATCCAAGAGTATAAAAAGCCCTCCATATGCCGGGCCCACCAAAATGAATATACTTACCTGGCTCCCCGCTCCCTGCGCTGTTCCTGGTTCCCGCACCGCTGCTGCTTCTCCCTGTGCGCGGATGAAAACATCCAGTGTCGGGGGGGGGGGAGCAGCCAATAGCAGGCGGGGACAGGGGGGGAGCCTCCCTAGCATTGCGGGTGACCCTTACTGATCTAAACTTTTGATATGTCCCTATCAAAAGTTTACTGAAAGTACAATGCCACTTTAAGAACAGAATTTTGCTTCCACGCTTAGATCCATGTATTTAGTTTGTCTTCCTGGTTACTAATTGAATATTTATAACACCTTTTTGTCTTGGAGTCTTTTCATTGAGCTGTATTTATGGCAATGTATGAATGTAAGTCTGCCGAAGGTCAATGGAATGGAACATTCTGAAAACAATCATTTCCTTACATATTTGCGCATAAAAACTAGTAAACTTTAAATGTGAAAGAGGAAGCACATATTTGTAGGCTGAAGGCCCTATTAGGGCCAGTTATCAGGAACAAGAGTTTCTAGGAACGCTCATTCCTGATAATTGGCAGGAAAATTGCTCTTTCATCAGCTGATTACTGTAGCTACACAAACACTGTTTTGTTGGCTGATCAGCATCTTTTATCAGGATGAAAGATGCCCTTTTATCGACAAGACACCTACGTTTGCAATCATGTGCTGCCGATAATCAGTAGAATTGATTGAGGGAGGAACTACTGAGGTAGGAATTAACTTTGCATCAGTCTGTGTAATAGATTGGTGCAGATATATGGATGTTTATCAAGTATTTTGATTTTGGGTAAAGAGGGATGATCTGAACGTTTATTTTTACTATATTTTTTTCTATCTTTATAAACTTTTTTTTTTCCACCCTGGGTGACTATAACTGTCAATCATTAGATTGCCCACTGTGCTTATGGATGGCTATATAGCCATCATGGAACACTTCATTTTCAATATAACAATACAGTGCTGCCACCTGGTGACCTGTATTGGTATATTTCACTAATAGCTGCCAAAGCCTGCTTGAGGTTTCGGGCTATTAGTGCAGTGTAACAGGTTCCTCAATCTCAGCCGCGGAACACTGTTACAGGAGCGTGCCACCCTCTCTTCCGGACTGCTAAGATGCCGTGATCACATTTGACCACAGCATCTGAGGGGTGAAATCTATGCAATCAGCCTTATGGCTGAAAAAAGGCACAAATGAACATAAATGGGAATACTTGCAGGCCTTACCAACTCCATCCCTCCCCACGCACCCTTTTTTAGGATACAGGAAAGCAGGGAGCAGGAATGCTGCTCGTGACATAATTTGTTGCAGTTGGCATTCAAAAAGTCGCAAAAAAAATCTGACACTTTTCTGGTGCCGGGGGATGATAAATCTTTTCCCAAATGTTTAACCCTTTTGCTACCAGCGCCATACATGTACGGCACTGGGGCGATGGGCAAATATGGCGCCTGCTCGCATGTGCAGCGGGTGTCACGGCCGGCGGGTCTCCGCTGTTTCAAACAGCATAGACTCGTGGCTAATTACTGCGACCGGCAATAATGCCAATCGTGGTAATCAAAGCCTTTGGATGCCGTGATCAATTGAGATCACTGCATCTAAAGGGTGAAAAACCTGGAAGCTCGCTGAAGAGACCCAGGGCATTTAAGTTGCAATTCTTACTTTGGCCAGCAAGTGGCAGGCTAACATAAGAAATGAACAATTCTGAAAATTAAACGGATATAAAAAAAAAATATAGATTTTGTAGGCTCGAATACGAGCTTCAAAATCAAAACAAAAAAGTTAAAATCACCCCCCTTTCCGTAGAATAAAAAAATAAATACATAAATAACAAAAAATATAAACATTATGGGTATCACCGCGACTGAAAACATTATAATATTAAAATATTAAAATATTTTTCCAATCCGGCGAATGGCGTAATGGAAAAAGGGTCAAAATTACCAATTTGCCATTTTTCCATTCATCACTTCTCTTACCCCACAAAAAAAGGAATGAAATCAAAAAGTTACACACACTCCAAAATAGTATCAATAAAAAGTGCAGAATTGTCCCGCAAAAAATTAGCCTCCACACAGCTCAATAGATATAACTATAAAAAGGTATGGGGGTCAGAATATGGTGATGTAAAAAAAAAAAAAAAAAAATTCAAAGTTAATTTTTTTTTAACACTATTTAAACATAAAAAAACTATACATATGTAGTATCATTGTAACCGTACTGACCCAGAGAATGAAGGGGACAGGTCAGTTTTGCCACAAACGGAGCACCATGGGAACAAAACTCTTAAAACGGTGGCGGAATTGCATTTTTTTCCCATTTCACCCCATTTGGAATTTTTTTACCCGCTTCCCACTACATTGTATGTCATATTAAATGGTAGCATTAGAAAGTACAACTTGCCCTGCAAAAAAATAAGCCCTCATACAGTCAGCTATGTGAACAGAAAAATAAAAAAGTTATGGCTCAAGGAAGATAAGGAAGAAAAATGAAAATGCAAAAACAAAAAAAACTCCGGTTTCCTAAGGGTTAAATTACTTGAACCCTGAACATCATCACTGTGGTATAGTGACAATAAAGTTCTAGTCAGCCATATAGTTGTAGTCTGTTATAGTCAATCACCATGAGAGCTTAGGTTTAGCTTTTTAGAAGTAATACAATTACGGCTCATTGAGAATACCGTATGTGTTTTGTGGTCTGCAAATTATGGATTTGCAAAACAGGGATACTGGCCGTGTGCTTATGCATTTTGCGGAATGCAAAGCCCTATAGTAGAAATGCCTATTCTTGTCTACAATTACAGACAAGAATAGGACACACTCTATCTATCTTTTTTGCGGGGTTGCAAAATTGCGGAAAGGATGCAGACACAAATACGGTCGTGAGAATGAGCCCTTAGTGAAATCATGGTGGACCTCCTTTATGAAACGGTATACACACTGGTTTGAGATGTCTGAATGTAAAATAATAAAAAATGGCTTGCTTTATTAAAAATATGGATTGTTCCTGTTTACTTATGCTCTTTTCTTTATTGCTGTCTAAGAATTTACCTAGTGTGCAGATTTTGGTTACTGCTTACACAGATTATCCAATGGGAATTCTTTCAACGCTATATATTTTTTTTATTTGGATCCAGAGCTGGTCTTGGCATGGGAACAATTCTAGACGTCATCTTTATAGAGGTTAAATCATTTAGTATACTTTAAAAAGCGTCATGCATTTAGGTTAATAGCTATAGAAGTCCCACATTGCCTTCATACCTCATAAAATACTGAATGCTAATATAAGAGAATAGAGCTGGAGGAAGAATTCTATGTGTACCTGCTTCTATCCACGTGTAAGGGATTCATACAGTACATATAACCCTATGGATGTAAGGATCCTTTTACAAGAGAGGCGATGAACAACGCTAATTCCTAATCATCCCCCTGTGTAAACAGGCTACGAGTAATCGAGTAATGCAGCATTAAAATCCTTGTTCGGAACAAACAATCACATTACAGATCCTTCATGCCCATACTAATGATAATGAACGCATGTAAATGCAGATAACAAGCACCGATTCACATGCTGGTATTGTCAATCAGCTCTTGTTACACGGCAGAATATTTGCCCATTTAAAAGGCCCCTTACATTTTTGCAGATGAGTGTAGGCTGAATAAATAACAGTTAATGTACAGTCGTGGCCAAAAGTTTTGAGAATGACACAAATATTAGTTTTCACAAAGTTTGCTGCTAAACTGCTTTTAGATCTTTGTTTCAGTTGTTTCTATGATGTAGTGAAATATAATTACACGCACTTCATACGTTTCAAAGGCTTTTATCGACAATTACATGACATTTATGCAAAGAGTCAGTATTTGCAGTGTTGGCCCTTCTTTTTCAGGACCTCTGCAATTCGACTGGGCATGCTCTCAATCAACTTCTGGGCCAATTCCTGACTGATAGCAACCCATTCTTTCATAATCACTTCTTGGAGTTTGTCAGAATTAGTGGGTTTTTGTTTGTCCACCCGCCTCTTGAGGATTGACCACAAGTTCTCAATGGGATTAAGATCTGGGGAGTTTCCAGGCCATGGACCCAAAATGTCAACGTTTTGGTCCCCGAGCCACTTAGTTATCACTTTTGCTTATGGCACGGTGCTCCATCCTGCTGGAAAATGCATTGTTCTTCACCAAACTGTTGTTGGATTGTTGGAAGAAGTTGCTGTTGGAGGGTGTTTTGGTACCATTCTTTATTCATGGCTGTGTTTTTGGGCAAAATTGTGAGTGAGCCCACTCCCTTGGATGAGAAGCAACCCCACACATGAATGGTCTCAGGATGCTTTACTGTTGGCATGACACAGGACTGATGGTAACGCTCACCTTTTCTTCTCTGGACAAGCCTTTTTCCAGATGCCCCAAACAATCGGAAGAGGCTTCATTGGAGAATATGACTTTGCCCCAGTCCTCAGCAGTCCATTCACCATACTTTCTGCAGAAGATCAATCTGTCCCTGATGTTTTTTTTGGAGAGAAGTGGCTTCTTTGCTGTCCTTCTTGACACCAGGCCATCTTCCAAAAGTCTTTGCCTCACTGTGCGTGCAGATGCACTCACACCTGCCTGCTGCCATTCCTGAGCAAGCTCTGCACTGGTGGCACTCCGATCCCGCAGCTGGATCCTCTTTAGGAGACGATCCTGGCACTTGCTGGACTTTCTTGGACGCCCTGAAGCCTTCTTAACAAGAATTGAACCTCTTTCCTTGAAGTTCTTGATGATCCTATAAATTGTTGATTGAGGTGCAATCTTAATATCCTTGCCTGTGAAGCCATTGTTATGCAACGCAATGATGGCTGCACGCGTTTCTTTGCAGGCCACCATGGTTAACAATGGAAGAACAATGATTTCAAGCATCAACCTCCTTTTAACATGTCAAGTCTGCCATTTTAACCCAATCAGCCTGACATAATGATCTCCAGCCTTGTGCTGGTCAACATTCTCACCTGAGTTAACAAGACGATTACTGAAATGATCTCAACAGGTCCTTTAATGACAGCAATGAAATGCAGTGGAAAGTTTTTTTGGGGATTAAGTTAATTTTCATGGCAAAGAAGGACTATGCAATTCATCTGATCACTCTTCATAACATTCTGGAGTATATGCAAATTGCTATTATAAAAACTTAAGCAGCAACTTTTCCAATTTCCAATATTTATCTAATTCTCAAAACTTTTGGCCACGACTGTATATCAGCGTCCACAGGGCTAAACTAATGTCAACCTTGTGGACTTTGTGGACCTTAGCGCATTTTAGAGACCTGATAAATCAATGACAAAATAATCTGTTTAGGATCTTTTACCGTGATTCCTTTCCTGAAGTGGCCGGCGACGCGTGCTTCCTTCGCAGCGCCGTTGGCGCCCTGCGCAAGGAAAAGGTCAAGGACGCAGCCTGCACCCTTGTCTCCATGGCAGCAGACGAGCAGCAGAGGAGCTGAGCGCCGATAATGATGATTGTTGCTCAGCTGTGTTGGTGTAACGGTCACGTCCACACACACACAGGGGGAAGGGTAGTGACCACTGCGCTCCACCCTCACCCCTGGCCCTGCCTACTTGCCTCACGAGTCCTGATGACAGGGGACAACTGGACGGCAGTCCCTAACTTAGGATATGTGCAGGGAAGACAGACAAGACAAAATACGGAACATGAACGGACCGGGTCAGAACCAAGAGAGCTACGCAGTACAATGGATTAAGCAAAGAATGGTCAGGAGATGCCGGGGTCAAATACCAGGAGAGTAGCGAAGTACAAGAGGAGTCCTAAGAGAGTAGTCAGGTAGGAGCCGAGGTCACAATACCAGGATGTATGCGCAGTACAGGAGGAGCAGGCAGAGGATCGTCAGGGAACAGGATCAGGTAAATATTCAGTAGTCCAACAAATAGCCAGGAACCTAGAAATTAACAGGCAACCTGTAGCCAGCAGGCTGCCTGTATTTATAGTGGGGAGTGAGGGTCATGTGACGTGGCCAGCGTCACATGACCGGCAGACCAACCAGTCGAGCACCGAGTGATCAGCTCGGCGCTCAAGGCAGACTAGGAGCAGGGAGCCACCCAGCTAGTAAAGCCGCCCTGGGAATGAGGTCAAACACAGAACCTCATTCCAAAAGCTAAGCAACAGTTCTGCGGGCAATGGGGGACCGAGTGCACCTTCGGAACCCCGTGACAGTTGGGCTGTGTACTGTGAGTCATGTGACGCTGACCACGTCATGTGACTCACCAGCCAGGGCTATTTAAACAGGTTGCCTGTGATTGGTCTTATTTCATTCACCAGCATATCGTCTGTTAGTGTTTGTTGTGTTTTGACCTCGCTCTTGCTACCTCTTGCATTTGACGTGACCTCTTGGCTTTGACCCCGTCGTGAGTTTGACTTGATCTTGCTTTTCCCTTTTGTATTGTTGGTCTCCTGGCTCCTGGTCTCGGCTCATATTGACTTTGATATTTGATTAACCCCTCAGTGCCTTCCTGTCACTTTGTTTGTTGTTTTCTCCTTTATTGTATTCTTACCTTTAAGGCCCAGCACGTACTAAGATTAGGGACCACCATCAAGTTGTACTCAGTCGCCTAGGGCGGACCGTGCAAGTAGGCAGGGGCAGAGATGAGGGTGGAGCTCAGGGCGGCACACACTCCTCCCGTACGTGACATAGCTATACAACGATCAATGTATGAAGAAAAGTTTGTTAGCCTAATTCTTAAGAATTATACATGCAAATCAAAGGTAGACTCTGACAGTAGAGGTCCCCTGTGCAAGAACTATTTCATCAAACTTGTAGACTTCAAATTTATAGTAAATATACTGTAGCAGCAATACAATGTAAAATAATATGTCACATTTGCAGAGATTGTGGCACCTGCAGGCTACATCTTTGTGCTTGTTTGGTTTTGCATAGCTGTCACAGCAGATTCTCGCCTGCCATTTATTCTATTTTCTCTGGAGGTGCTGACTATCTTTGTCTTGCTCAAGAACTGTGTGGGTATAAAAAGTGTGGAGAGGTTTTTAGCAAAAACCATGGACTATCTGTATTGATGCTGCTTCATGAAGAACTCAGAGATGTTGACCATAGTGTTAAAAACAATGCAGGAATTTATTATGAGAGGAATTTTTGAAGTCAGTTATGCTTGAGTCGGCACTTAACTTAATTTGTGCCTATTCTATCAAACATCCCACATTGTTTGATAAATCGGACGTATCTTTACAAAAAACACTCCCTTGAGATGTCCCTCAATTTGGTACACCACACGCTGCTGAAGTAACATAGTAACATAGTACATAAAGCCGAAAAAAGACATCTGTCCATCCAGTTCGGCCTGTCATCCTGCAAGTTGATCCAGAGGAAGGCAAAAAAAAAACCCTGTGAGGTAGAAGCCAATTTTCCCCACTTTAGGGGAATTAAAAATTCCTTCCCGACTCCAATCAGGCAATCAGAATATCTCCCTGGATCAACGACCCCTCTCTAGTAGCTATAGCCTGTAATATTATTACACTCCAGAAATACATCCAGGCCCCTCTTGAATTCCTTTATTGTACTCACCATCACCACCTCCTCAGGCAGAGAGTTCCATAGTCTCACTGCTCTTACCGTAAAGAATCCTTTTCTATGTTTGTGTACAAACCTTCTTTCCTCCAGACGCAGAGGATGTCCCCTCATCACAGTCACAGTCCTGGGGATAAATAGATGATGGGATAGATCTCTGTACTGACCCCTGATATATTTACACATAGTAATTAGATCTCCCCTCAGTCGTCTTTTTTCTAAAGTGAATAACCCTAATTTTGATAATCTTTTAGGGTACTGTAGTTGCCCCATTCCAGTTATTACTTTAGTTGCCCTCCTCTGGACCCTCTCCAGCTCTGCTATGTCTGCCTTGTTCACAGGAGCCCAGAACTGTACACAGTACTCCATGGGTGGTCTGACTAGCGATTTGTAAAGTGGTAGGACTATGTTCTTATCACGGGCATCTATGCCCCTTTTGATGCAACCCATTATCTTATTGGCCTTGGCAGCAGCTGCCTGACACTGGTTTTTGCAGCTTAGTTTGCTGCTTATTAAAATTCCTAGATCCTTTTCCATGTCAGTGTTACCGAGTGTTTTACCATTTAGTATGTACGGGTGACTTGCTTTATTTCTTCTCATGTGCATAACTTTACATTTGTCAGTGTTAAACCTCATCTGCCACTTCTCTGCCCAAGCCTCCAATCTATCCAGATCCCTCTGTGGTAGTATACTGTCCTCTTCAGTGTAAATTACTTTACACAGTTTAGTGTCATCTGCAAAAATTTATATTTTACTATGCAAGCCTTCTACAAGATCATTAATAAATATATTGAATAGAATAGGGCCCAGGACTGACCCCTGAGGTACTCCACTAGTGACAGTGACCCAATCTGAGTGTGTACCACTAATAACCACCCTCTGTTTTCCATCACTCAGCCAGTTACTTACCCACATACAGACATTTTCTCCCAGTCTGAGCATTCTCATTTTATATACTAACCTTTTATGTGGTACAGTGTCAAATGCTTTGGAGAAGTCCAGATATACGACATCCATTGATTTGCCGCTGTCAAGTCTAGAACTTACCTCCTCATAGAAACTGATTAAATTAGTTTGGCATGACCGATTCCTCATAAAGACATGCTGATATGGCGTTATTTGCTTATTTCCGTTGAGATGCTCTAAGATTGCATCTCTTAGAAAACCTTCAAACAGTTTACGCACAACAGATGTTAAACTTACCGGCCTATAGTTTACAGACTCTGTTTTTGGACCCTTTTTGAGTATTGGCACCACATTTGCTATGCGCCAATCCTGTGGGACATTCCCTGTCAGTATAGAGTCTGCAAATATCAGAAATAAGGGTCTGGCTATGACATTACTTAATTCCCTTAGGATATGGGGGTGTATGCCATCCGGTCCTGGTGATTTGTCTATTTTAATATTTTTAAGTCACTGTTGTACTTCTTCCTGGGTCAGACAGGACACGTTAAATGGGGAATTTATTTTTACATTTAGCATTTCATCTGACAAAAAAAGCTGTTAAAAAATATTTTACAGCTTTGCTTTCTCCTTGTCGCTCTCTGCGATTCCTCGCTCATTACTATTTAAAGGGCCGACACCTTCAGATTTATGACTTTTTAACATTTATATAATTGAAGAACATTTTAGGGTTATTTTTACTCTGTTTGGCAATTAATCTCTTGGTCTCTAGTTTGGCCGCTTTTATTTTTTTTTTACATGTTACAATTTTTTCCTAGTTCCTAGTTTTTCTGTGCTTCCATGCTAGCCTCCTGTTTTAGTGATTCATATGCTTTCTTTTTGTCATTTATTGCTTTCTTTACAGTTATATTTATCCACATTGGTTTCTTTTTGTTCCTTAACATTTTATTCCCATACGGTATGTACCTCTCACAATGAGATTTTAGGATGCTTTTAAAGATATCCCATTTTTTGGCTGTATTTTTATTTTTGAGGACTTTGTCCCAGTTAGTTAGGCCTATGGCCTCTCTTAGTTGGCTAAATTTTGCTTTTTTGAAGGTTGGTATTTTTGTTCCTCCCTGTAGAAACGCTCTTTTGAATGATAACTGGAAGGTTATTACTTTATAGTCACTATTTCCCAGGTGTCCCCCAACCTGCACGTCTGTTGTTCTGTCAGGCCTATTGGTTAATACTAAGTCCAGTATGGCTGTCCCTCTAGTCGGGTCCTGAACAAGTTGGGAGAGGTCTTTGGTTTCCTGTTTCCTTTATGAGATATACAAGTTTCAGTTTCCCAGTTTATCTGGGTAGTTGAAGTCCCCCATAATAACAACCTCATTATGATTTGCCGCCTTGTCTATCTCGTTTAGTAGTAGATTTTCTGTGGACTCTGGTATATTAGGTGGTTTATAGTAAACTATTAGTAATTTATTATTGTTTTTAGCTCCATGTATCTCTACCCACAGTGACTCCACATGTTCATGTCCCTCACTTATATATTCCCGGAGTGTGGGCTTTAGACAGGACTTTACATAAAGAGGCATACCCCCCTCTCCGGTTTTGACTATTCTTTCTAAACAGACTGTAACCTTGTACATTAACTGCCCAGTCATAGCTATCATCCAGCCATTTTTCCTTTATTCCCACTATGTCATAGTCCTCCTCACACATCACTAATTCCAGTTCCCCAGTTTTATTAGTCAGGCTTCTGGCATTAGTATACATACATTTGAGAGGTTTATGTATATTTTTACCCTACACCTTTCCTTCTGAACTGTTCTAGTCCCTCCTTCCATTTCTCCCCCAGTCCCACTACCTTGCCCCTGGTCTCTATCTGCACTATTTTCCCCTCCTACAATGTAATTTCCCTTCACCCAAGTCCCTAGTTTAAACACTCCTCCAACCTTCTAGCCATCTTTCTCCCCAGCACAGCTGCCCCTTCCCCATTGAAGTGCAGCACGTCCCTACGATAGAGCCTGTAGCCGATAGAGAAGTTGGCCCAGTTCTCCAGGAACCCAAACCCCTCCTTCCTACACCAGTTCTTGAGCCACTTGTTAATCTCCCTAATCTCCCACTGCCTTTCTTGTGTGGCCTGTGGTACAGGTAGTATTTCGGAAAATACTACCTTTGAGGTCCTTGCCCTAAGCTTTTGACCTAAATCCTTGAAATCATTTTTAAGGACTCTCCACCTACCTCTAACTTTGTCATTGGTTCCGATATGGACCATGATCGCTGGATCTTCTTCAGCCCCTCCCAGTAATCTGTCAACCCGATCCACGATGTGTCGAACTCTAGCGCCAGGAAGACAGCATACTGTTCGGCGATCACTGTCTTTGTGGCAAAAAGTACGATTTTGCCTTTGTTGCGTTTTTTAAAGTTGCAGTTGATGAATCTTGTGTATACCTAATTATCATAGCTAACCATGTCCACTGTTCCAACTATATTTCAAAGTTGCAATATCAAGACAACAAAACATTTTAGTGTTGTGCAAATATTTCATGCTCCAAAATGTTTGGCTTTTGTTACAGTAAGAAACTTGCACAAATGAAATGATAAATTTCCCCTACTGTGTTTGAGAGCAAAACCACTATATTTCTGTGTGAAATCACTTTATAATGAATACGTGCTAGTTTTGCATAGTAAAATTTTTACAAAACCTGGTAAAAACCTAAATTTGATGGCATCATATGAATACAACTAAAAGGCTGGTAAGCAGAAGGCAAAGTCACACCTGTAACAACTGCAAGGTCACAACAATGCAGCTACACAAAACCCATTCAGAGTACTCCTCACTGCAGCTTGGGCATCTGAGCAGCTGAAAAACCTACACAAATGAAACATGAAACAAAACATGGAACAAGCCCTTTATTCTGTCACTGATGTATGTAACAGAAGTCTGAGTGTGAGTGTAAATCTCTTGCACAAGCAATGGAAGATAGTGAACTCGCTATAATCATTCTCTTAGAGACACTAGTTGCATGTAGAATTCCAGTTAGGGAGATGCAATAGATAGGCCTTTAGGGAATTTACTGAATGTACCTTGCGATATATTGATAGAGGTCATAGGAAAATCTGCTGTCTGATAAAGAGGAAAAGACTGAAGGACACTGGATGTGAGCTCACAAAAGAGTAGAAGTTACAAGATGAATAGCATAATAAAATACAACCATAGATAACTTGTATAAATCCAAATGTAACAATGGCATAGATGGCAACAAAGTACATTAAGTATACTGGATAACAAATGTAACACAGCATGCAATAAATAAGGATTATAAATACTACTTGCATCCCTCTTGTAATAACAATTCTGGAGCATCTTTTCTTATGAATCCATTCCTTTATTATTTCTGATAGAAATTTATGAATTATTTGCCAGCAGTGTGTGATAAGGATCCAGCTGGGTACCAGTTGACAGCATGTACCTGCACGGTCTGCCAGTGTCATGGTGTGAAGGGACACACCTCCAACTGGTAACACCCATATGGACCGTCATTGCTAGTGCAAACTTCTAGCAATTCATTCATAATTTCTAGCAGGAAACATAAAGGAATGGCACAACATAGTCATAAGAATAGATGCTCCAGAATTGTTATTACATGGGGAATGCAAGTAGTTACTAAGACAGACATGTCAGGAGAGGTAACAGGTTCTCTTTAAGGCCTCATGCTTACAGTAATGCCCAGATGCACAGATGAACAGGTGCACATATGTAAGTACGGTATGGGCCTCCATGAGAATAATTGCCATTTGCTTTCCATGTGAATCCATAGGGAAAATTTGCAAGTACAATAAGATATAGAGATACAGAGCCACAGATTTCCAAAGGTCTCATATTTAGGATTCATGTGACCTGGATCCTGAATGAGAACATGTACATGAGTCCAAGTATGGCTGCTAGATTAGTATAGTTGACTTGCTCTATAAAGGATCACAATGGGGAGAATGTACAAAGGTGGAGGTAGCATTTGTAAACATATTTGTCTTGCGGATTTGTCTTATTTTATGCTGAGCTGACATATTTCATGCTAAACAGGCATATTGTAATAATGCAGCTATCCAGTTAATGACTAAGGAACTAAAGAAGCATCTCTAAGGTCCTTTCTTTGTACAAAACTGTTCACTAAATAACAATGCATGTAAAATTTCTATTGAGTAATATATTCCAGATTAGAATAAATCCACATGCAACAATAGGCACCTTCGGGGGAATTTATAATTTGCAGTGTTTTTGGTGTAAGTTTTAAGTCTGTTTTTGTTGCTGAGACAAACTTATGTAGTGGTGCTCGGTTTTATTATATTTGGAGCAAGTGTGATGTGGTTTCACCACTGTCAACATAGAGATACGACTATTTAAAAAGTTGCACATCATAAATGAGACATAAATGTGTTTTAATCTCTAATCCCGACCAACTTTTTACTTCTGAAAGTGGCAAGGCTTCCAAAATTTGACCAAATGTCACAAAAATATGCACAAAGTGTCACATGCGATATATTTTGCAACATTTTTACGCTATAAAACTGACGTAGCAGATTTGATAAATGACCCCCCCGAGTATAATGTCATAAATATTGTAAAGTAGACAGAAAATCCCAGCAACTGAGAGATGTAGGAGACACATGGGTTAAAGACTTAAAAATGGTTTCAGCATTGTCACCAGTGAACTGTGCGCTGATTGAATTTCTTTAGGAGTTAATGCTGTGTGCTGCCTAATCACCAAACCTGAAGAAAAAAAACGGATGGAGTAATCTTTAGTAGTTCCGCACTTGCCCAACTCTCGGTGTTCTCTGGGGATTTGCTTTGTTATGAGAAGCATATTAACGGGCGGCAGCTTTTTCAGTCACCCAGCAAAACCTTTAAAGTCTCTTGTTCCTGCCAATGGAATAAACAGCTGAGATTTAAGTGCGAGTCAGAGTATCTATTCCGGATGCTGTAATACGCTCCATTCAGCAAGACATCTCTTTTTTGTCACTTGTCATCTGTTTTGGTGCTAATTTCTAAATTCTTTAGTGTGTGTACAGAAGGTATTGATCTCTATTGTGAGATCTCTCTCTAAATGAGACATAAATGTGTTTTAATCTCTAAAAAGTGCTTAATTCTTATTCCCAGGTCGGAACTCAATTGTCATTTGTCAATCCTCTTTACGAACTTTTATAATAATTATTCATCAACACTTCGGCTGTGTGTATACATCTCAGTATAATGGTTAATGGTTAATCCCCGGTACACATATACTCAGAGTATCTCAATGGTTAATATTGCAATGGTTAGTAGGCATGTGTATGTTGGAAAGTAATTACGGCAGGAGGTTCTGTGTCAGCCGTGGCATCCCATGTGGTAATGCTGACAAGGTACCAAACTACCGCATTCTGTTTTTTTTGCGGAACCATTGAAATGAATGGTTCCATATACGGACTGTATACGTAACTCAAAAAACAGCCCGTATACGAACGCAAAAAAAGTTTGTGTGAACGAGCCCTTAACATGAGAAAAAGGACCCTACAATTTGTTACGCAATTTCTACTGAATATGTCAACACCCCATATGTGGTAAACTGCTGTATGGGCACACCACAGGACTCGGAAGGGAATGATAGCCATATGGAGATTTTGCTCAAATGTTTTTTGGGCACCATGTTGCATTTGAAGAGACCCTGAGGTAGCAATACAGTAGAAACAACAAAAAAGTGATCCCATTTTTTAAAACTACACCCCAATGAATTTTTCAAGGGGTGTGTTGAGCACTTTGACCCAACAGGCATTGTATAAAATTTAAAAACACTTGGCAGTGAACATGAAATATTATATTTTTTACAAGAAAATATAGCTTTAGGCCTAAATTTTAAATTTTTAAGGCATTACAGGAGAAAAAGGCACAACAATTTGGTACCCATTTTCTCCTGAATATGATAATAGCCCATATGTGTTCGTAAAGTGCTGTATAGGCACACTGCAGTGCTCAGAAGAGAACGATCACCATGTGCATTAGAGGCCTAGACTGGTGATTTATACATTACTGGCTGACAACTGCAAAGGCTCTAATGTTAAATAAAAAAAAATAAACCCCCAATAAGTGAATCCACTTTAGAAACAACACCCCTAACAAAATTTACCAAGAGGAGTAGTGAGCTTTTTGACCCCACAGGTGTCTTGCAAAAATTAATTCATAACAGATAGTGCAAAGAAAAAATTTCAGTGGCCACTATGTTGCGCCCATTGTGTGCCAGTGTGAAAAGTCAGCCTTCTTATTATTATGATGTGCTTCCTGATTTTATAAACACCCTACATGTGGCCCTAATCTTTTGTGGATTTGATGCCCAATGTGGTGATTTACACATCTTGTGCTCACAACTATAGAGACTCTGGGGTGAAATAATAAGTAGAACCCCGAGAAGTGACACTGTATCGGAAACAACACTCAATGTATTTGTTGAGGAGTGGAGTGAGCATTTTGATGTCACAGGTATTTTGTAGAAATTAATGAGCAGTTGCAAAGTGAAAATTGCAATTTTTCCACACATACTGTATGGCATTTCAGTGCTCAATATGCTGTGCCCAGCTTGTGCTATCTGAGACTTACACTATCTTTATTTGCTACAGTAGGTGGGTACTGCTAGGTATTGAAATGCCAAAAAAGTGGACGTAAACTGCTGTTTGGTTATGCTCAGGGTTCAGAAGGGAAATATCCCCTTTTGGCTTTTGCGTCTGGGTACCAGTACAGCCATTTTCTGACAACCGTACATTTTATTTTTCTCTCAACAGAGCTATGTGAGGACTTATTTTTTTGCCACTTGCAATTATCATTAGTACTATTTTGGGATACAAATGACTTTTTGATCACTTTTTATTTAGCTTTTTGGGAAGCAGGATAAAGAAAAGGAAGCAACTCTGCCATTGTTTTTTTAGTTTTGTTATTACAGAGAACACCATGTGGGAAACATGACATGTTATCTTTATTCTGCTGGTCAGTAGGATTACAGAGATACCAATTTTATACAGTTTTGTTTTGTTTTTTTACATTTAACCACTTCTACACAAAGCATTTTTGGAAAAAAAAATATATGTTTTTGTGTCGGCATTTACTGACATACATATATATATATTTTTTTTCTGCCAATCGTCTTGTCTAGAGGCAAATTTTTTGTGGGATGAGTTGATATTTTCATTGGTACCATTTTGGAGTAAATAGTAGTTTTTGATCTCTCGTTATTAAGCTTATTTTAAGGCTAGGTGACCAAAAATGGCTGTTTTGGCACAGTTATTATTTTTTATGGCATTCATCTGATGGACTAAATCATGTGATATTTTTTATTTTTATAGAGCCGGTCATTATGGATGCAGCGATAACCAATATGTGTATTTTTTTATTTTATTGTATATGGCTTGATGAAGGGTAAGGGCGCTTTTTTTGTTGTTACTTGAAACTTGAAATTTTTTTAATTTTTAAAAACAATTTTTTTAACATTTTATTTTTTACTTTTGTCACCAGTATGGGACTTCAACTTTTCTTCTGAATTCCTCTACAATGTGTTTTAGTACACAGTGTATTTTAATGCATTGTCTTTCAATGTAATACACTGACAGTGTGCCTATGAGAGGAGATCTAGTCTTTGTAAGTCATCGGGCTGCCATAGCAGCCATCGGGTCCCAATCACCGCAGTGAGGGGACCTGATAGGGTGAGAGAGGGAGTCCCCTACCTCAGCGAACACCATTGATGTTGTGGTCGGGTTTGACCATGGTATCTAATGGGTTAATCCATTAGCTCTGGAATATAGCAGCTGCAGAAAGCCATTATGTTATACGTCCATCTGATTGGTTGTCTGTTCATTTTCCAGTCCCTGATAGATTTGTCATAGAAACTAAGTTCATTAGAAAAAAATCCAGCAACAGGATTGTGTGGGCGATTTAAAATTTCATCTTTATTATTCCACTAAAACTAAGTGAGTTTTTAATGGACAAATAAAGACAAAGTTTTAAATCACCCACGGAATCCAGTTGCTGGAATTTTTTCTGCTGAACATTCTTTGGGACTGCTCTGGACTTTTCCTTGAATAGAATGAGGTGAGAGATACAAACAACAAAGTTAGACTGGCCCTACAAAATCCCAGGGGGATCCTTGGGTGGACCCATGCTCTAACAGAATAATAAACCCCTAATAAAACAGGTCCGAAAGATGAACTTAAGCTCACTTTGGGACCAATAACCAGATCAGATGCCAAAAAAAAAAAAAAGTATGACAAAAAATGTTTTTTATCTTGAAATATTTTCATGTCAATAATTTAAAAAAAGTGTCTCCAAAGGTGTGCTTTAAGCCTTTAAGGTCGCTGTTCAGGCAAATTAACATTGGTGCAAATAAATACCCTGCGCTCATTTGTCAGAGGATCAAGTTTTATGCAGGCATAAAAATTATCATTTGTCGGCACCACACACCCTCGTGTCAACAGGAAAAGTGCTGCCAACAAATGCAAAGTGATCGTTCATCCCCATGCAATTTGCATGCTAACTATGGTTGCTTCATTTAAACGAGCGTCAATTGACATGCGTTATCATGAACTGGTGCTTGTAGGAAATTTGTCTGTGTATAAGGACCTGTTGAGAGAGACAAAATGTTGGTACAGTGGTGCACCTACAGCATACGCCAACAGGTATGGATACTTTGAAAGGACTTACAGACTGGTTACAAAGTGTAGACTTTTGCTTAAGGTCCCTTTACACTGGCCAAAAATCGGCCACATAATATCTAACAAGCATTCGTATGAACGGTCTTTAGCGATTATCTCCAGGTGTAAATGTGCAGCCGATTACCCGATAAATGAGCGAAGTGCTTGTGTAATATTATTCGTTTGTGCGCACACCAAAATCATGGTTTGCCAGCAGCAGATTGTGCCACCTAGACACGCTCTGCTGTCGGCAAACAATGATTCAGTATAGGGACGAGCAATTATATTAGTGATCACTGCTCCTCATACTGTGGAGGAGATCGCTGCATGTAAATGCAGCAGTCTCCCTCACTCACGAGCAGGTGCTTGCCGGGAAGGAACACTTCCTTCCCAACAATCGCCTGCTGGATTGTTCAGTGAAAAAGGGCCTTTAGTAATAACCCTTTACCCAGTTTACTAAAGTGTAACCCACCTTTAGTAAAACTGTAGGTAAACATTCACTCCAGCTTCTGGCTGGAGATATCTACAAGAGGTGAAAACTACAGAAAGGTTATGTGGGTGTGCTCTGTACATATGTAAAAAAAAAAAAAGTTAATTTACGTGTTTTAACGTGATCACTAGAGATGAGCGAATTAAAACAGACGAAGTGGAATTTGATCTGAATTTCAGGAAAAATGCAAATTTCCTTGCGCTTTGTGGTAACGAATCACAATTTTTCCTAAAATGGCGGCTACAATGGCGACTACATGTGTGAGGACATGGGGCAAGGAACTCTGGGAAGGCAGACTGACCCATAATGCCATGCATGCAGCCAACAAGCAGCCAGCCAGAAAGAAAAAAAAATAGGCACATATGCAAACTGTTGTAATTCCTATACTGTTCCTCTGATTTGGATGTAAATACCCTCAAATTAAAGCTGACAGTCTGCAGTTAAAACACATCTAGTTCGTTTCATTTCAAATCCATTGTAGTGGTGTATAGAGACAAAAATCCTACAATTTTGTTAATGTCAAAATATTTATGGACCTGACTGTATGTGTTGAAAGCGTACAGAAAGAAAAAAAGAAAATACGCACTTCACTGGTGCAGTTATTTGTGGCAAAAGCGTTTAATGACCTATTTCAGTACAAAAAGAAAAATACATTCTCCGTTCAAGTTGGCGGCGGTTATGTCTTGAAAGCGTTTAGTGGCCTATTTCAGTACAAAAAGAAAAATATGTACGCATTTCACTTCTGCAGTTACATGTGGTGAAAGCGTTTAGTGTCCTATTTAAGTACAAAAAGGAAACTTCACTGGTGCATTTATTTCTGCTAAAAAGCGTTTACTGGCTTTTTCTAGTACAAAAAGAAAAATATGTATGCATTTCACTTCTGCAGTTATTATTATTTCAGTACAAAAACAAAATATATTCATCGTTCACTTTTGCAGTTATATGTGATAAAACCTTTAGTGACGTATTTCGGTCGAAAAATAAAATATATTCAGCGTTCAGCGTTGCAGTAATATTTGTGGTAAAGTCCTTATTGACGTATTTCGGTCAAAAACTAAATTTATTCAGTGTTCAGCACTGCGTTTATATGCGGTAAAATATTAATTGAAGTATTTCGGTCGAAAAACAAAATTAATTCAGTGGTCAGCGCTGCGGCTACATGTGGTAAAATCTTTATTGAACTATTTCAGTCGACAAACAAAATTTATTAAGCGGTCAGCGCTTTAGTTATATGCGGTAAAATCTCCATGATGTCTCCATGATAAATCTGCAGCATGGGGGCCCCGTGTGGCTTCTACACACTTTCAAAATAATCGTTCAGCAGGGCGAATAGATGCTGGATGATCGGGACGCTCCATGACCTTCCCAGGAGCTGCTGTCGGGAGCAGCGGTTCATTTCTGAGACGTCCGTATAGTGCGGGGGAGATCCGAAGACCCTCTCCATCTCCGTGCACCGTTATATGTGGTAAAATCTTTATTGACATATTTCGGTCGAAGTTATATGTGGTAAAACCTTTTGGGACGTATTTCAGGTCGAAAAACAAATTTTATTCAGCGGTCAGCTCTGCGGTTATATGCATTGAAATCTTGTGACGTATCTTGATGAACTTCGCGACTCTTCCGGGCTCAAAGCTATCTTGACGCTTTGTCTTCTCATTGTCTGTAGCTACCAGAGGCCTGTTCATGCCAGGCAGGTTCCCCCAGAAGTATCTGGGTCGATGAGCAGCCGATACCACACTTGCATCAATCTTGATAGGATTCATCTCCAGGTGGAGAGAAATTGTTTTTTGGAATGTTTTCTCCATCGTAACCACGTCGTTGAATAAACAGAAGGCTGGCGGATTCTCTCCTGTCTTAGGCAACACTTAATTTTTATTATTAAATTTCTTAAATATTGAATATTAACTTGAACCAAAACTTGATTAAAATTATAAAAAAGTAAACTTAAATTCGCCAATGTATTATCCCAATCTTCAAGGGAAATTCATGGACAAACAATTTTCCAAGCCACTTGTGCCAGAGAACGTGTATTATTAATTCGTGTTTTAAGCAACACTTTATAAAGTGGAGAAATTTTAATCTTATGTTCTGTTCCATATTCCCTATAAATGAATAGACAAAGCGGCCTCCTCATGCTGCTGCCACCTCCACAATCTCTCGTCGTCGTGCCACTCTCTGGCCCCCTCATGCTGCTGCCACCTCCGCAATCTCTCGTCGTCGTGCCACTCTGTGGCCTCCTCCTGCTGTTGCCACCTCCACACTATGTTACCTTGCTACTCTGTGGCCTCCTGATGCTGTTGCCACCGCCACACTATGTCACCTTGCCACTCTGTGGTCTCTTGATGCTGCTGCCACCTCCACACTCGGTCATTGTGCCACTCTGTGGCCTCCTACTAATGCTGCTGCCGCTGCCACCTCTGCACTGTGTCATTGTGCCACTTGGTGGCCTCCTCATACTGCTGCCACCTCCAGGCTCTGTCATTGTGACTCTCAGTGGCCTTCTCTTGATGCTGCTGCTGCTGCCACCTACAGACTCTGTCATTGTGCAACGCTGTGGCCTCCTTCTGATGCTGCTGCTGCCATCTCCACACTTTCATTGTGCCACTCTGTGGCCTCCTACTGATGCTGCTGCCGCCACCTCCAGACTGTGTTGTTGTGCCACTTGGTGGCCTTTTCCTGAAGCTGCTACTGCTGCTACCTCCAGACTCTGTCATTGTGCCACTCTGTGGCCTCCTCATACTGTTGCCACCTCCAGACTCCGTCATTGTGCCACTGGGTGACCTCCTACTGATGCTGCTGCTGCCGCCACCTCCAGACTCTGTCATTATGCCACTCGGTGGTCTCCTCATACTGCTGTCACCTTCAGACTTTGTCATTGTGCCACTCAGTGGCCTCCTCATACTGCTGCCACCTCCAGACTTTGTCATTGTGCCACTCGGTGACCTCCTACTGATGTTGATGCCTCCACCTCCAGAGTCTGTCATTGTGCCACTCGGTGGCTTCCTCATACTGCTGCCTCCTCCACATTCGGTCATTGTGCCACTCGGTGGCCTCCTCATACTGCTGCCACCTCCACATTCGGTTATTGTGCCACTCGGTGACCTCCTCATACTGCTGCCACCTCCACATTCCGTCATTGTGCCTCTCAGTGGCCTCCTCATACTGCTGAAAACTCCAGACTCTGTCATTGTGCCACTCGGTGGCCTTCTCCTGATGCTGCTACTGATGCTGTCGCCACCTCCACACTGTCATTGTGCCACTCTGTGGTCTCCTCATGCTGTGTCACAAAGAGGGGGAGGGGATGGTGCACCACTGACTCCACCCACACCACTGTCCCTGCCTACTTGCACTATCCGTCCTAAGTAACTCAGCCCAACTGGGCGGCGTTCCCTAGCTTTGGTGAGTGCGGAGGGACAAACAAGACAGACAAACATAGAATGGTTAACAAGTCGAGTCAGAACCAGGAGGTAACTACAGTACAGTACTAAGAGTATAAGCAAAGATGGATCAAAAACAAGCCAAAGTCCAAAGCCAGGAGAAGCGAAGCAGACACAAGGAGCAAGCAAGGATGGAGACGATCAACGAGACGGTAGTCAAAAGCCACAAAATCACACTTGGAACTCTGGATAGGACCTTATTCACAGGCAATCTGTGGTCAGCAGGTTGCCTGTATATATAGTGGAGAAGAGGAGTCATGTGATGTGGCCAGCGCCACATGACTCATTCCCAGCAAGAGGAGTCATGTGACGTGGACATCGCCACATGACTCATTCCCCTGAAACCAGCCGAGCACCCAGCTCGGCGCTCGGACTCTGTACAGTTGCCATTGGAGTAGAGGACGCCGACCTCGCTAAGGAGGTAAGTGCGGCTGGGTCCTCCCCACCCCCCGATGCTGTGGAGACAAGGACGCAGCGCACATCCTCGCTCCGTACTAGTCATGGAGCGCCCGCGACACTGAGGAGGGGAAACGTGAAGCCGGCACCTCATGACATGCTGCCACCACCTCCAGACTCTGTCATTGTGCCACTCTGTGGTCTCCTTATGCTGTTCTCACCTTCCCCACTTCATGACTGGGCCACTATTTTGCCTTTCGGCCTGGCTGACATTATTATTTGTTTGACCCTTCTTCTGATCTGTCAGAAGGAAGGAAAAGTGTAGCAGCTGTAAGGCCTGTATGGTCCAATCAGAATTGGCTTATGATTTGGTAGCCAAAAGCAAGAGTGGGTACAAATGACAGAAGACATGCAAATATTCCATTCACGTGTCATCTCTGTTTTAGATCCAGTCCTGTTTTTTTGGGCATTAGCAATACTGATGCACTATTGAGAAAATGCTGACCAAGTGAAGGAATGTGCTCCACAGACAGGATCCATTTTTTGGGGGTTATCGTTCTGACGGATCAGAACAAGGGCAAATTAATCAGTGACGTCAACACAAACTTACTGCTGACACCCTCTCCACTCTGTCGAGGGGGCTCTACTTGTATAAGCATTTGATAGAACAGGTTCTAATAACACTATTTGGAATCAGCTGACGATGGTGTAAAAGGAGTGCGCTTCTTCTTGGCGCTAACATCGACCGGTAAGGTTGAGTTCATACTTGAGTTATTTGGTCAGTTTTGGCCCCGTGACTACCCTAATAAGTGAAGTGTGCAGTGATTCCCCTGTCATCTGCATGTCATACGGACTTACAGTATTATTTCACTACCAAAGCAGACTCCCTATGCGTGTTACTACAAGGCACAGTGTTCTACACCACTATAAAGGCTCTCAGCAGCCAGGAAATAGCAATTTTTTTTACGTAATTCGGCGCAAATATATTCGGATCAAACCGAATTTTTCCCAAAAATTTGGGCAAACCACCGAATTTTTTAAAAATTCGCTCATCTCTAGTGATCACTTATGATTAATCCTAAACTACAGTATTTTTTCATCTCTGAGAATCCTTTTGGGATAACAATACATGTGAGGTACACCAAAGAATTCACAAAGAAATAATATATTTGTACATGGCTTCAAATAAGGCCATGCTGTATGATTGTTTGGTCGAAAACTACAGTGTCTCTCCCAACCTCATCGATACATACTTTTGCTCAGATCAGCTGTGTATGATGGTTTTCGGAACAGGGAGAAGGAAAAAGCAGCTTCCAGATATCCCAACCACAAAAGGATATTGCAGCTGAAATCTAACTGCCTATTATATATTTCCCCCAATTTCTGCTGTCTAGGGAGAGTCAGGAGACACCCACACATTATATGGCCGACAGGTCCCTCCAAAATCGTAAGGGTCTGCTTATATTTATCTCATGCCAGTGTAAGCCCATATCACCATTGTAAGCATAAGGCATGATCCTTTATCATCCTCAGTTTTTTTGTGTATGGTGCAAACGTCATAAAAGATACTGTAACTGTAGTGCAAACATCTGTTTCACCTGAATTACCTATAATAAATATAGCTGATAAAAGTGTAATCATAAATGCAATCATTTTTCTATATTATCTTTGATTTGTTTTCTTTATCGTTTTCCTTTTTTACTTAACAATTACCAGCTTGTAATTAATTCAGTGCTGTAAAGATCAAGGTTGTTCCCAAATATTCTTATTCCTGTATTGTTCTGCTTCTTTTCTAATCTATAAATGTTTAAATTAATCCACCATGTAAATGAGTTATGATTTGCCTGGATAGGGTTTATACAAAGGAATGCATTGTCTACTTTAATAATACATTTGTTAATCACCATGATTATATGGAGCCATGTGGAGATATGACGACAAAGTTTTCTTTCATGTTATGTTGTATTTTATTTAAATAATCAGAGGACATCAGGAGGCTGCATACCTTACATGCCTTTAATGTGTAAGGAGGATAAAAAAAAAAAAAAACTGTGTATAACATAACAAAAAATAACCATCTTTCCTAGCAATGAGCTGCAGGGTATTCTAAACAATACATTCTGTAGGAAAGGTATATAAAATTTAAGTGAACTATAACACTAGCATTCAGAGATCCGACAGGCTGGTCCGGCAGGGAACAACCTGCCAGAGCTCTCTAGGTCCAGCTTTGCTTGACATTGCCTGAATGCCTGCCGGCCCAATTAACTATAATGGAGACTGGCGGCGATCAGTCCGCAACCAGACAAATACTGCTGTTTTTAAAGTGTAAACAACTAAAATGAAACCCCATGTGGCTTACAGCTACTGTTAAAAAAGCAATAAACAAAAATAAAGGACATTTAAAAATACAAATCAGCTGTAGCCTTTGAAAATTAAAAAAAATCTGTAAAAAGATAAAATCTGCAAAAAGGCTTCAGATCCAGATGGATTACACCCAAGAGAACCCAGTTCTGTTATTGCTGTTTCCCTGTTCATAATCTTTAGAGATTCTTTAGGTAGTGGTACACTGCCAAGTGATTGGAGCAAGGCAAATGTGGTGCCCATAATCAAAAAGGTCTCTAGGTACTGAACGCACACAGAATTATTTCCATTTTTTTGCGGACCCATTGAAGTGAATGGTTCCAATACAGGCTGAAAAAAACTGAACGGACACGGAAAGAAAATACGGTCGTGTGTATGAGCCCTTAGGGTGAGTAACACTGGGACATTCCAGGGTTTGGGTGTCATGTATTAAAACAGGCATGCACTTAGGGGACAAGGGATGTAATATTATAAGATTATACAAAGCTTTGGTGCGGCCTCATCTGGAATACGCAGTTCAGTTCCGGGCATATATATATTGTGGTAAGGTGAACAGAAAAGTGTATGGTAAAGTCCTGGAAGGGGTGTATATCCCACCCAGCTTCCTCAACTGGGTGAGGTAAATAAAATCCAGAAGGTTATAATGGTCTCAGCAATGTGTAGGTTGCTGAGACAGTTTTGTTAAGTTTATGGGCTGGATTTTATTGGACTGGGAGAAGGTAGGATTGGTAGAGGGACCTCCCCAGTCTACCCCATTCCGGGACAGGTTTTCCCCTAGCCTGAGGGATCCCAGCTGAAGCCAGCAGGGATCATCAAGGGGAAATAAAGCACAGTCCAGGCTGTCAGTCTGGGGAGAGTAATGCCTGGAGAAAGTCTGGGAAGCTGGCTAGAGAAGCCGAATTCTCTGTGTGAACGGTGTTCAATAGGTGAGTTAGGAACTTCACTGTATTAGCCAGAGCCCAGACGGGCAGGTGTTTATTTTAGTTTGGTTTATGTTTTGTGGTGTTGGACCTTCACCTTACCCAGTGAATTATAACTGGGGTTGCCTGTATTGCCAGAGTGTGATAAATAAAGCAACATTTGGACTTTAATCCTGTGGTCTGCAAGAGAATCTGTCATCGCCGCCCTACCTGAGAGTGTAACCCCTTACAATATATAGTGACGCACATAATTGCATGTGTATTACAAAAAAAAAATAAACAATTTGATTATCTCCGTATTTCCCAGGCATTGAAAAGCTTATCTTCAAGAACGGTTTCTATCCCTCTATCCCTATATATCTTTCTCTATCTGCCAGATGGAGATCTGAAAATACCTACTAGAAAGATATATAGAAGTATTTTGGGAGATTTATCTTTCACCAAAAAAAACGCACATACTCAATTGGGAACGAGATCTCCGGCAGACCTATTCAAAGTCAGAATGGCAGATAGCAATAAAACATTCTCTCAAGTCTACGGCTTGCTCAAATCTTCTTGAGGGATATCATAAATTGTTGACTAGATGGTATTTTACCCCGGCCAGACTAAATCAGTTTTTTCCGAACACATCCAATAAATGTTGGAGATGTGGTAGAGTCCCTGGTAATCTACTCCATATATTCTGGAGCTATTCTGCCCTTAGCTCCTTCTGGTTGGACATAGGAAGACTCCTCCTTTCAGTGACAACATTAAAAGTCAAGTTATTACCAGAATTAACTTTACTCTCCTTAGGGATAGATAAGTTCCCACATTCTTGCCGAAAGATTATATGCCATATATTATTGTCTGCTAAACTCCTGCTAGCTAGAAATTGGAAATCTACCCTAATCCCATCCATAGAAAATGTCACTGACATGATTTCTGCACATTGTGTTTATGAAAGGCTCATTGCTTACCGTAAAAACAATTTGTCCTCCTTCACGAGGCACTGGAGACCCTGGCTAACATTGTTTCCATTACCACACTCTGAAAAACATTGATGTATAAACCATAGTTATACACCTAACATTAGTGATCTCGAGATCTGTTACATTGATATGTTCTTGTTACGTTGTTACATGATTAACTCTGAACTATGTATTTTTGTACTATCTGTAACTACCTTGTTACTTTTCAAAAATCTATTACAAAATACAATAAACATCTAATGTTTAAAAAAAAAAAAAAAACTAATGTTAAAATCAATACTTACTTCCAGTGGTGATCCCAAGCCCCAAAAAGGAAAAGTTGAGAGCTACAGAAACGGCGCAAAGCTGTTGTTGTCATTCAGACCATGTGGTGTCACAGTATTTAAAAGAAAAATCCATCTTGATTCCCTCTGGCTAAAAGTTATTTTCCAGTTGCCCCCTCTCGGGGATATAATGACATGGACAATTCCTCTGAAACGTAAAAGGGAGCTATTTGAGTCATGAACTTCTCCGGCCATAAGATAATTTGTACCCGCAAACCCCTGGGAATTAGATATTTACTTCTCCAAAGCTGCTCTATTCCACCACATTCATATTCTTTTGTGCAGTTTCTGTTTAAGATTAGCTCTCAGCTCTCTAACATTCCTCTGGACTGGATCATCCACATTCACAGAATCCCCCTCAAATACTGCATCAACCTGGGGTAACGTTAATTTCTAGAGATATGTATCCCTTTGAAAAAGCTTGGCGAGGTGAAATGTGCGTCAGGGAAACTGTTTCTCCCCCCCTGGGTCAGTATGGCGTATCAATTTATGTTTACTTTTGTACTTATGCATTGATTATGGCTGTACCAGTAGACTGTATTGATCACTATTTGAACTTTGATACCCGTATGGGCCAACCAATGTGGGTTCAATCTTTTACTCAGTTGGTAGTCTGAGTTTTCTTTTTCCCTTCAGTAATTCCTGGTTCTTGCCATTTTGCACTGGTCACTTTATCTACTGGCCAAGGGGGGTCTCTATCACATTACTCATCCGCATGATTTTATATACTTGTTTATTGTCATTGTCATATTGTGTTACAATAAAATGATGTTTTGTTATATTACATGAGTGGTCTATGTGATTTGGTAGAGTAACATTTTATGTTAGTTTAAACTTTAATCTCTTTGGCAGTGAATCTCTCTGTCTCTCTCTCTCTCTGGCTGCTTTTATTTGTCTTTTACATATTCTATTTTTTTCCTTATAGTTTTTCAGTGCTTCCTTGCTACCCTCCTGTTTTAGTGGTTTAAATGCTTTCTGACATTTATTGCTTTCTTTACATTTCTATTTATCCACATAGTTTTTTTCTGCTTCCTCATCCTTTCATTCCCATAAGGTATGTACCTCTCACAATTAGAGTTTAGAATTGGTCACTATTTCCCAGGTGTCCTCTGAACTGCACATCTGTTGTTCTGTCAGGTCTATTGGTTAATACTAAGTGCAGTATGGCCGTCCCTCTAGTCCGGTCCTGAACCAGTTGGGAAAGATAATTGTCCTTAGTTATTGCCAAGAACCTGTTTCCTTTATGAGATCTACAGCTTTCAGTTCCCAGTCTATATCTGGGTAGTTGAAGCTCCCCAATTAAATACGAAAATGCACTGCTCAAAAAAATAAAGGGAACACAAAAATAACACATCCTAGATCTGAGTTAATTAAATATTTTTCTGAAATACTTTGTTCTTTACATAGTTGAATGTGCTGACAACAAAGTCACACAAAAATAAAAAAATGGAAATCGAATTTTTCAACCCATGGAGGTCTGGATTTGGAGTCACGATCAAAATTAAAGTGGAAAAACACACTACAGGCTGATCCAACTTTGAAGTAATGTCCTTAAAACAAGTCAAAATGAGGCTCAGTAGTGTGTGTGGCCTCCACGTGCCTGTATGACCTCCCTACAACACCTGTTCATGCTCCTGATGAGGTGGCGGACGGTCTCCTGAGGGATCTCCTCCCAGACCTGGACTAAAGCATCTGCCAACTCCTGGACAGTCTGTGGTGCAACGTGACGTTGGTGGATAGAGCGAGACATGATGTCCCAGATGTGCTCAATTGGATTCAGGTCTGGGGAACGGGCGGGCCAGTCCATAGCATCAATGCCTTCGTCTTGCAGGAACTGCTGACACACTCCAGCCACATGAGGTCTAGCATTGTCTTGCATTAGGAGGAACCCAGGGCCAACCGCACCAGCATATGGTCTCACAAGGGGTCTGAGGATCTCATCTCGGTACCTAATGGCAGTCAGGCTACCTCTGGCGAGCTCATGGAGGGCTGTGCGGCCCTCCAAAGAAATGCCACCCCACATCATTACTGACCCAATGCCAAACCGGTCATGCTGGAGGATGTTGCAGGCAGCAGAACGTTCTCCACGGCATCTCCAGACTCTGTCACGTCTGTCACATGTGCTCAGTGTGAACCTGCTTTCATCTGTGAAGAGCACAGGGCGCCAGTGGCGAATTTGCCAATCTTGGTGTTCTCTGGCAAATGCCAAACGTCCTGCACGGTGTTGGGCTGTAAGCCCAACCCCCACCTGTGGACGTCGGGCCCTCATATCACTCTCATGGAGTCTGTTTCTGACCGTTTGAGCAGACACATGCACATTTGTGGCCTGCTGGAGGTCATTTTGCAGGGCTCTGGCAGTGCTCCTCCTGTTCCTCCTTGCACAAAGGCTGAGGTAGCGGTCCTGCTGCTGGGTTGTTGCCCTCCTACGGCCTCCTAAACGTCTACTGATGTACTGGCCTGTCTCCTGGTAGCGCCTCCATGCTCTGGACACTATGCTGACAGACACAGCAAACCTTCTTGTCACAGCTCGCATTGATGTGCCATCCTGGATAAGCTGCACTACATGAGCCACTTGTGTGGGTTGTAGACTCCGTCTCATGCTACCACTAGAGTGAAAGCACCGCCAGCATTCAAAAGTGACCAAAACATCAGCCAGGAAGCATAGGAACTGAGAAATGGTCTGTGATCACCACCTACAGAACCACTCCTTTATTGGGGGTGTCTTGCTAATTGCCTATAATTTCCACCTGTTGTCTATCCCATTTGCACAACAGCATGTGAAATTGATTGTCACTCAGTGTTGCTTCCTAAGTGGACAGTTTGATTTCACAGAAGTGTGATTGACTTGGAGATACATTGTGTTGTTTAAGTGTTCCCTTTATTTTTTTGAGCAGTGTACATCAAAGAACAAAAAAAGACAGGTCAATAGGGTTAACCTATTAAGGACATAGGGCGTACAGGTACGCCCTGATGTCCCGGTACTTAAGAACACAGGGCATACCTGTACGTCCTATGTATTTCCGATCACCGCCAGCCCCCTAGATCTCTCAGGCCGGAAGCTGTATTAGTAATACTCACTGTATTACTCATACAGCCAATGCATTCCAATACAGAAGTATTGGAATGCATAGTAAAGGATTAGACCCCCAAAAGTTGAAGTCCCAAAGTTGAAGTCCCAAAAAAATAAAGTTTCCCCCCCAAAAATTTAAAGTTTCAAGTAACAATAAACAAAAACTTCATTTTCCCCAAATAAAGTAAAAAAAAATTGGTAAAAAATAGGGGACATATTAGGTATCGCCACGTCCGTATTGACCAATTCTATAAACATATCACATGACCTAACCCCTCTGATGAACACCGTAAAAAAATAAAATATAAAAACTGTGCTAAATAAACCATTTTTTGTCACCTTACATCACAAAAAGTACAACAGTAAGCGATCAAAAAGGCGTATGCCCACCAAAATAGAACCAATCTAACCGTCACCTCATCCCGCAAAAAATGAGCCCCTACCTGAGACAATCGCCCAAAAAATAAAAAAACTATGGCTCAGAATATGGAGACAGTAAAACATAATTTTTGTTTTGTTTTAAAAAAAACTGTTATTGTGTAAAACTTACATAAATAAAAAAAAAAGTATACATATTAGTTATTACCGCATCCGTATCGACCGGCTCTATAAAAATATCACATGACCTAACCCCTCAGGTGAACACAGTAAAAAATAAAAACTGTGCTAAATAAACAATTTTTTGTCACCTTACATCACAAAAAGTGTAATAGCAAGCGCTCAAAAAGTCATATGCACCCCAAAATATCATCCTGCAAAAAATAAGACCCTACCTAAGATAATCACCCAAAAACTGAAAAAACTATGGCTCTCAGAATATGGAGACACTAAAACATGATTTTTTTGGTTTCAAAAATGAAATCATTGTGTAAAACTTACATAAATAAAAAAAAGTATACATATTAGATATCGCTGCGTCCGTGACAACCTGGTCTATAAAAATACCACATGATCTAACCTGTCAGATGAATGTTGTAAATAACAAAAAATAAAAAAGGTGCCAAAACAGCTATTTCTTGTTACCTTGCCTCACAAAAAGTGTAATATAGAGCAACCAAAAATCATATGTACCCTAAACTAGTACCAACAAAACTGCCACCCTATCCCATAGTTTCTAAAATGGGGTCACTTTCTAGGAGTTTCTACTCTAGGGGTGCATCAGGGGGGCTTCAAATGGGACATGGTGTCAAAAAAACAGTCCAGCAAAATCTGCCTTCCAAAAACCGTATGGCATTCCTTTCCTTCTGCGTCCTGCCGTGTGCCTATACAGCGGTTTACGACCACATATGGGGTGTTTCTGTAAACTACAGAATCAGAGCCATAAATATTGAGTTTTGTTTGGCTGCTAACCCTTGCTTTGTAACTGAAAGAAATTATTAAAATGGAAAACCTGCCAAAAAAGTGAAATTTTGAAAATGTATCTCTATTTTCCATTAATTCTTGTGGAACACCTAAAGGGTTAACAAAGTTTGTAAAAAAAATCTGTTTTGAATACCTTGAGGGGTGTAGTTTCTAGAATGGGGTCATTTTTGGGTGGTTTCTATCATGTAAGCCTCACAAAGTGACCTCAGATCTGAACTGGTCCTTGAAAAGTGGGTTTTTGAAAATTTCAGAAAAATTTCAAGATTTGCTTCTGAACTTCTAAGCCTTGTAACATCCCCAAAAAATAAAATGTCATTCCCAAAATGATCCAAACATGAAGTAGACATATGGGGAATGTAAAGTAATAACTATTTTGGTAGGTATTACTATGTATTATAGAAGTAGAGAAATTGAAACTTGGAAATTTGCCAATTTTTCCAACTTTTTGGCAAATTTGGTATTTTTTATAAATAAAAATGAATTTTTTTATACTCCATTTTACCACTGTCATGAAGTACAATATGTGACGAAAAAACTATTTCATAATGGCCTGGATAAGTCAAAGCGTTTTAACGTTATCACCACATAAAGTGACACTGGTCAGATTTGCAAAAAAAAGGCCTGGTCCTTATGGTGAAAATGAGCCTGGTCCCTAAGGGGTTAAACCCCCTTAATAAAAACTATTTCATGCTTTGACATGATTACTTTTCTGACTATTGATGTAATCAATTTTGGATATACTGTACATATTCTGGTTCACGTTCACTGGTATAAGGGAAAAATGGCCTAATTGCCCATTGCTATGGGAAATAAACAAGTTTTTCTTTACACCAGTTTTGATAAATCACTTCCTTTGTGTTTTTGTTTTTTTTACTGGAGATCCATGTGAAGTTTGTCAGCTTTTTTAAAATCCTTTTGCCTGTCTTTTTGATGTCCTTATGTATGTTTATAGTTTACTCTAAGGCCTCATGCACATGACTGTGTCCGTATTGCAGTCCACAAGCCACGGATCCACAAAATATGGACACCAGCCGTGTGCTATTCGCATTTTTCATACTCCCACTACTAGAAATTACTAGTCATGTTCTATAATTTGCGGAATGGAAATATGGATTTTTTTCTTGGAGCCATAGAAATGAATCGGTGAAATGCGCAAAAGTGCGGATCGGAGATGTATACAATATACGGTTGTGTGCATGAGGCCTAAAACTGACCGGACACACTTGTTCAGCCAACAGCGATATCGCCGAATCACCTCCCCATAAACATGTGTGCTTGTTTTAACTGAGTGAGTGAGACATCTCTCATCATACTTCACATTGACAGGTATAAGCTGGGTCCACACTTTATGGTGGCAGAATGTTTTTTGCGTGGTTTTCTTAATGCACTACGGCCCTCACAGAGCCACAGCTGGTAAACCCACCCTTAGAGCCCATTCACACAATGTTTTTTTGGTGCTGTTTTTCACGTGTTCTCCATGCAGAATCTGAGCCCGCCTCTAAAAAGCTTCTCATTCATGGCAATGGGAGGCAGAACTTGCCTTTTTTCCATGCTGAAAAAAACAGCATGCTCTCTCTTGGAGTACAATCCAATTCTGCGTAATTTTTTTCTGCCAGTTTTCAAAATCCATTGTGTGAACATACTCTAAGGCTACTTTCACATTAGCGTTTTTTTCCAGATCCATCATGGATCTGCAAAAACGCTTTAGGTTACTATAATACAACCGCATGCATCCGTCAAACGGATCCGGTTGTATTATGTCTTCTATAGCCATGAGGGATCCGTCATGAACACCATTGAAAGTCAATGGGGGACGGATCCGTTTTCTATTGTGTCAGAGAAAACTGATCCGTCCCCATTGACTTACATTGTGTGCCAGGACAGATCCGTCTTGCTCCGCATCATATGGTGGACAGAAAAACGCTGCAGGCAGCGTTTTGGTGTCCGTCTCCAGAGCGGAATGGTGACTGAACGGAGGCAAACTGATGCATTCTGAGCAGATTATTTTCCATTCAGAATGCATTAGGCCAAAACTGCTCTGTTTTGGACCGCTTCTGATAGCCCATGACGGATCTCAGAAACGGAAAGCCAAAACGCCAGTGTGAAAGTAGCCTTAGACATAAAGTGAAGCAATTACCAACTTACTAGCTCAGTATCTAGGACTGAAATATAACCTCCCACCAATCTTTTGGATAATACAAATTTTTTTGTATTCTATCTTTACAGAAATCTCCCTGGGAAGTATAGAAATGGATGAATACAAACAAAATGTGTGAGCGTCTGTGCTCGTGTTCTAAACGCCAACCACTATCATTTTGTTTTACTCCAAATCAGCTGAGTGTTTATTGCAGCCTGATTTGAACAGCCTGATTGCTCTATCAGAGAGGTGCACAAACGACAGTTTGATTACCGAAAATTGTTATATTTCCAGCTACACTTTACAGTAATTTTTCCCCCAAAAGTAAGTGTTAAACAGAGATGCAATCAAAAGTTCTTGAGACGTGATGCATCCTATGTAAAGTTTGTACACAATCTCGTTATTTTCTATATACATTCATGTTTAGAATTCTCTCAATGCAGGCAGGATAATTAAACAGCAGAATGTTTAAATGAGGCAATTTTAGTTCTGCACAAAGTTAGGTTGGTGTCAGACATCCATTTGAGGTTCAGGAAAAAACATCTGGACTGACTACTTCCCGGAGTGACTGTGGCTCATCTGACCTGAACTCACAGCATCATAGTGAGTTATGATGCTGTCAGTTCCAGTCCCCAATCATCAGCCCTCAAGCAGTGAAGCAAGAACTGACAGGATCACAAACCACCATGATGCTGTGAGTTTGGGTCAAATTAGCTGTTGTCGGTGTGAGAGGTGCAACAATTTTTCCCAGGACCACATACAGCTGTCTGACACTGACCTAAAAGGGATTTGAGCTTTAGGCTTAGTTCACATTTGATTTGCATCTCTTTTTTTTTCATAAATATCTTTTTATTGAAAATAATGCAATAATTACAAACAAAAAAGCCGCACGCAGGCAACATATGAACTTTAAAGTTATAAATCAAACCCTATCCCAGCAGTTGAAAGAAGTCCTTTAATACGACACCTTGTCCATTTGAAGGTAATGATACTTGTTGATGATTAGGACATTCAAAGAGAAGATCTGTCTCCACTGCAGAAGTAAGGGCAATCAAGCATGACAAATCAGCCTGACATGCTCATTACATATAAATCAAAATAACCTCACCACAAGGACGCCATTGCAGGGACCACCGGGCAGCGAGGGGAATAGTTGGACACACCCAGGAAAAAAGGAACTGTGACCTATATAAAGAAAAGTGAGTATGCGAATAATAAAAGCTGAGAAAGCAATTTCATCAAGTATACTGAACTGGGAAGTTACAGAAGGACGTCATCACAGCTTGCAGTAAACTTTCCAGGTGTCACGATACCTTCTGTGACAGAGGTTAGAAGATCAGAGAGACTGACTGCAAGTGAGGTTAACTGACAGTCTCTTGATTCTCAGTGTTGTTGTTTGGTAATTACCACACCTCTTGTCAGGTGCATTCCGTGGTCATTACTGCATTCCCTACTTAGTTTGATCTCACACTTCATACCATGCGGTTGATATTCTCTGCTTGGATTTGGAAGAGTTGGTGTGTGTGGACGTTAACTGTGTTCCTGCTCATCCATTTTCTATAAGATAAGTTGTACTGCTCTTTGTATTTGGCTGTTACCTTGTGCTTGTTGTTGCTAGGCCTCAGGGAGATGCTGATTCATTCACCTGGGAAGGAACCAGTAGTCTCATTCCTTTTCACTACCTCTCTGGCATCTCAGGGCTCCTAGGGTTTAGGTTCCGGCATATGTATTTTCCCACCTTCAGGGTCTATACATACTGACAGAAGTCAGGGCCAGATCTAGGGGTTTCCTAGGAGGTGACCTTTCCCTTCTACCTAACCTTGAGGCCTAGTTCTTTGTCTTCTCACTTCTGTTGTCTTTCTGGTGTCCCTCCCCATTATTCGTGACACCAGCGCAACCAGACCCACAGGAAGCATTCATGTCTACATTCAATCCAAGAGGTAAGTTCCTCAAGCCTACTTATTTGGTCAACCCTATTTAGCCACTGTTGATGAGAAGGAGGGGAGGGGCCCAGCCAATGTAAAAGTATTAACAGTTTAGCTGCCAAGAGGAGAAATGTGGCTAGTGTTGTTTTACAAGGGCTGAAGGTAGGAGTGTCCTGCCAGAAGAAACTTACATGTTTAGGTGAGAAACACCACACCGCCACAGAGCTGTCGAAGGGTATAAGGGACCAGACTGAGCTGTGGGTCTCGCCACTCAACCTACAACCAGGCATGGTTTTGTCTGATAATGGCACTGATATTTAGGATGTGCAAATGTTATACAGGAGATGTAGCGCAGGTAATGTCGCTGCCACCAGCAGCGAACAAATTTGATTGAATATCACTGATATTTATGATGCACAAATGTTATACAGGAGATGTAGCGCAGGTAATGTCGGCTAATAAAAAATTACAGGGAATGTGACAGCTATTTGGGACGCTCAATCGTTATACAGGAGATGTAGCGCAGGTAATGGTACGGTCCACAGCGGACACCATCTACGGAAAAAGTACACTGGATGTCACAGATATTTTTAGTATGCGTTACACAGGAGATGTAGCGCAGATAATGTCGCTGTCTGCAGTGTCTACGGAAAAAGTACACTGGATGTCACAGATATTTTTAGGATGCGTTACACAGGAGATGTAGCGCAGATAATGTCGCTGTCTGCACCGGCCATAAAAATGGCAAGCTATTTAGCGCAGGTTGCGCTAAAAATATATATTGCTGCCAGATACAACAATAGTCCTTAAAAGGACTTTTGGGTCTCTAATCGCACGCAATTTATTGCAGTTTGCACTAAAAATATATATTGCTGCCAGACACAACAATAGTCCTTAAAATGACTTTTGGGTCTCTAACACCATCCCTGCCTAACAAAAATTTTTAATTCAATTTCTCTACACTATCTGTCCCCTCTACAGCACAGCTCTTTCTGACTAAGACTGGCCGCTTTATAGCACCAGATAACGCGTTCCGGCCAGCCAATCACTGTAATGTCAGTAACCAACATGGCTACGGCATTACAGAGAGTGGCAGTACTTACCTGCACGTTTATTGGCTGCATAGCAGCCAACAAACGTGCGGGGAGGAGAATTGAGCATCAAGCTCGAGCACATGCAGTATTAGCTGGAACACTGCGATGTGCCGAGAATCGCGATGCTTGAGCTGAACTGGTGTTCGGCCGAGTATGCTCGATCAACACTACTGCCCAGTAGTCCAATGTGGGGTGGCAGGGTGCTGTCCAAGTATGCCACCACCTGCACGTTCAGGTCCTGCTCTTTGTCTAGTTGCTTTTGAGTAGATTCTTCACTATGCGGGTGAAGGAAGCTGCTCATCAGCGACTCTAGACTCAGGCTGCTGCTGATGGAGCTGGTACTGCTCCTGCCACCCCACTCCTCTCCAACAGCCATGGCAGTGGAACATGAGGGCAGAGGGCTCCCCCGGTCCGACCTGCAAGAGATTGGACGATGGCGCAGATAGGCAGCGGC
Organism: Bufo bufo; assembly: GCF_905171765.1. Lineage (NCBI taxonomy): Eukaryota > Metazoa > Chordata > Amphibia > Anura > Bufonidae > Bufo > Bufo bufo. The sequence goes on from NC_053392.1 coordinate 213,504,410, forward strand.
CAACTAAGCGGTTGTAAAAAAAAAAGGCCCCCATTTTGGACCGGTAGCGAGGGTCCAACAAGGTGGAGAGCCAGAAGTCATCCCTCTGCCGAATGGTGACAATTCGGCTGTCACTACCCAAGCAAGTGAGCATGCAGCTTGCCATTTGCGCAAGTGACTCGGAGGGACTCCCTGTCTCCATCTTCACTGCATACTGCCACGGTGTACCTGGGTCATCTGCCTTGTCTTTCTCATCTCCCTCTTGCTCTTCCTGCTGTTCCTGCTCCTCCTCCCCTGTCACCTGTGTCGAAAAACCAACCATTTCATTACACATTGCTTGTGCTCCAATGTCCTCCTCCTCCTCCACCTCCAGTTCAGCCCCCACAGGGCTCATGTGGCCATGAGATCTAGGCGCCACTTCTCCAGTCCCCTGAGCAGCCATATTTACCAGCATCTGTTCTAGGAAATGAAGCAGTGGAATGACATCGTTCAGCCTGTAGTCCTGGCGACTGACAAATAACGTTGCATCCTCAAAGGGCCTGAGCAAACGGCAGGTGTCACACATGAGCTGCCACTGGCTGACATCGAAGTTACACAGGGGATTACTCCTGTCAGCTTGGATCATCAGGAAATCTTTTATGGCCTTTCTCTGTTCTTACAGTCAGTCCAACATATGGAGGGTGGAATTCCAACGGGTGGACACGTCGCATATCAGCCTATGTTGGGGGGATGCTGTTCTGCCTCTGCAGCTCAAGGAGGGTGTGCTTCACGGTGTACGAGTGGCTAAAATGCATGCGAAGTTTCCTGGGCATTTTTATGTTTTGCAGATAGGTGGCAGACTTCAGGAACCGCTTGACAACAAGATTGAACACGTGTGCCATGCAGCGCCGGCACAATGTTCTTCCCGTTGTCGGTCACCATTGTTCCGATTTTCAGTTGTCACGGAGAAAGCCAGGATTCGATTTCTTGCTTAAGGACAAGAAGCAATTCCACCCCTGAGGGACTCCGTTTGCCATGGAAAACGAGGTGCAGAATCGTGTGACACCGCCATGCCCTGCACATGTAGTATGCTGGAGGGGCACTGTGAATTGTCCCTGCAGTGGAGGCTGAGGATACAGCGGAGGATGAGGAGGCAGAGGCGGACATTGTCGCTGGACCAACGGCGTAGCAACGTGGAGGCGGAAGCAGCGTCACCTGGCCAAGTTGCTGGTGTGGCTGTGCAGGAACCACATTCAACCAGTGGGCCGTAAAGGACATGTACTGTCCCTGACCATAGTTACAGCTCCACACGTCTGTGCTGCTGTACACTTTGACAGACACCGACAGTCTCAAGGACTGGCCCACCTTCTTTTCTACATGTGTGTGCAGGGCTGGTACTGCCTTTTTGGCAAAGAAATGATGGCTTGGGACTCTCCACCTCGGCTCGACACAAACCATCAGTTCTCTGAAAAGTGCAGATTCCACCACCTGGAAAGGGAGGGACTGCAGCACCAACAACTTGGCCAGGAACACATTCAGCTTCTGCGCCGTTGGATGCGTTGTCTTTTGGCATTCGCTTTGGTGATCGATTGCTGACGGAATTAGTGACGAGGAGTAGGAGGAGGAGCAGGAGCATTGGGACCAGCAGATGATTGGAATGACAGACAGCTCCCTTCACCTGAGGTGGTGGACCCTTGACTGCCTGAAACCGGGTGCGTGCCACTGGGTGATGCAGTGGTTGCTGCGGCAGACTGGACCACCACATCGGAGCCACGGTTCTCCCAGGCGACTTTATGGCGACGCTGCATATGTTGACGCAGGGCCGTAGTGCTAACATTGGCACCCTGGCCATGCTTCACCTTCTGCCCACAGATTCTACATATGGTCACGTTCACCTCCTCCGGCAACTTAAGAAAAACTGCCAGACCGCCGAGTAGGTGATTTTACCCCCAACACTACACACTGACTGACTGCTACCGCCGCTGCCTCCGTGACTTTGTGCACTGCAACTTCCCGGGCAGGTAGGCTCCCACGAAGCGGATGGTCTACCCTGGGCACGTTTGGCTCCTGATCTTCCACTGCTGCCACCCTGCTGACTCCCAGCCACACTAGCGACTTGCTGGCTCACAGGCAAGCTGCCACCCTCTTATCCCGATGATGATGAAGCTCCTTCGTCACCCGGCTCCCAAGTGCGTTCAGCTACATCATCATCATCGAATACTGTCTGCACGTCACTGATGTCCTCCTCAACCGTCTCTCTTCACATTTTAACAGGTCTGACTACTTATTAGTGATTGGGGCACTAAGTATTGTTGTGAACTTGTGACATCACAGCACTATGTATTTATGTATGTATGTAGCATACATACATACATACCAGTACATACATACAGCACTATGTATGTAGCATGTATGTATGGACAGCAGAACCTATTAGCTACACTATATCACTATCTAACTTACACTGACCATCTCCCACTAACTATCTGTATTATATATATACACTGCGTGCAGAATTATTAGGCAAATTAGTATTTTGACCACATCATCCTCTTTATGCATGTTGTCTTACTCCAAGCTGTATAGGCTCGAAAGCCTATTACCAATTAAGCATATTAGGTGATGTGCATCTCTGTAATGAGAAGGGGTGTGGTCTAATGACATCAATACCCTATATTAGGTGTGCATAATTATTAGGTAACTTCCTTTCCTTTGGCAAAATGGGTCAAAAGAAGGACTTGACAGGCTCAGAAAAGTCAAAAATAGTGAGATATCTTGCAGAGGGATGCAGCACTCTTAAAATTGCAAAGCTTCTGAAGCGTGATCATCGAACAATCAAGCGTTTCATTCAAAATAGTCAACAGGGTCGCAAGAAGCGTGTGGAAAAACCAAGGCGCAAAATAACTGCCCATGAACTGAGAAAAGTCAAGCGTGCAGCTGCCAAGATGCCACTTGCCACCAGTTTGGCCATATTTCAGAGCTGCAACATCACTGGAGTGCCCAAAAGCACAAGGTGTGCAATACTCAGAGACATGGCCAAGGTAAGAAAGGCTGAAAGACGACCACCACTGAACAAGACACACAAGCTGAAACGTCAAGACTGGGCCAAGAAATAGCTCAAGACTGATTTTTCTAAGGTTTTATGGACTGATGAAATGAGAGTGAGTCTTGATGGGCCAGATGGATGGGCCCGTGGCTGGATTGGTAAAGGGCAGAGAGCTCCAGTCCGACTCAGACGCCAGCAAGGTAGAGGTGGAGTACTGGTTTGGGCTGGTATCATCAAAGATGAGCTTGTGGGGCCTTTTCGGGTTGAGGATGGAGTCAAGCTCAACTCCCAGTCCTACTGCCAGTTTCTGGAAGACACCTTCTTCAAGCAGTGGTACAGGAAGAAGTCTGCATCCTTCAAGAAAAACATGATTTTCATGCAGGACAATGCTCCATCACACGCGTCCAAGTACTCCACAGCGTGGCTGGCAAGAAAGGATATAAAAGAAGAAAATCTAATGACATGGCCTCCTTGTTCACCTGATCTGAACCCCATTGAGAACCTGTGGTCCATCATCAAATGTGAGATTTACAAGGAGGAAAAACAGTACACCTCTCTGAACAGTGTCTGGGAGGCTGTGGTTGCTGCTGCACGCAATGTTGATGGTGAACAGATCAAAACACTGACAGAATCCATGGATGGCAGGCTTTTGAGTGTCCTTGCAAAGAAAGGTGGCTATATTGGTCACTGATTTGTTTTTGTTTTGTTTTTGAATGTCAGAAATGTATATTTGTGAATGTTGAGATGTTATATTGGTTTCACTGGTAAAAATAAATAATTGAAATGGGTATATATTTGTTTTTTGTTAAGTTGCCTAATAATTATGCACAGTAATAGTCACCTGCACACACAGATATCCCCCTAAAATAGCTAAAACTAAAAACAAACTAAAAACTACTTCCAAAAATATTCAGCTTTGATATTAATGAGTTTTTTGGGTTCATTGAGAACATGGTTGTTGTTCAATAATAAAATTAATCCTCAAAAATACAACTTGCCTAATAATTCTGCACTCCCTGTATAAGCTAACTAACTATCTAATGTAATGACACAGGAAAGCAGAGAGCACAGCAATAACACTACTGTCTCTCTCAGATCTGCAAAACACTGCATACAAGGGCTGCTGGGGAGGTTCTTATATAGTAATGGGTAGGCAACCTTCCTATTGGTTGCTAGGGATGTTGCTAAGCTCAGACAAAGACATTGCAGCCTTCTCATTGGCCCACAAGCAAGAAGGGAGGTTACTGATGAAAAAAAAAATCTAGAATATTCGAAATTACGAATATATCACTATATTCTAAATAATCTCGAAGTGCCGATATTCGCGATTAATATTCGCTATTCGAATATTCGCGCCCAACACTAGTAACGACACAACCGCTAGCTGAGACTGGGAGCTCAGTCCTCTCGAAGTGACCCCTGCTACCACGGCCCCTTACTCTGCTGCGACCTCTGCCTGCGCCAGAAACATTTAGGCCTCTGCCACTCTGCTGTGCATGGCCTGGCACTTCTCTGCCTGACATACTGTTAGATCAAATAAATAAAAAGGAAATTAAAACACCCCACAAAAGTCTTTACTACAGACAACTGCACCGCAGAGCAGCAAATGTATTTTTTCTTTTTGCGCTAATACACATCACAAAAGGCTTAAAAAGAAATAACTGCACCGCAGAGCAGCAAATGTATTTTTTCTGTTTGCGCTAATACACATCACAAAAGGCTTAAAAAGGAATAACTGCACCGCAGAGCGGCAAATGTATTTTTTCTTTTTGTGCAAACACACGTCACAAAAGGCTGTACAAGAAATACTGTTAACTGCACCGCAGAGCAGCAAATATATTTTTTCTTTTTACTCTAATACACGTCACAAAAGGTTTTAAAAGAAATAACTGCACAGCAGAGCGGCAAATATCTTTTTTCTTTTTCCGCTAATGCAAGTCACAAAAGGTTTTAAAAGAAATAACTGCACCGCAGAGAGGCAAATGTATTTTTTTTTTCTCGCTAAAACACCCCACAAAAGCCTTTACTACAGAAAACTGCACCGCAGAGCGGCAAATGTGTTTTTTCTTTTTGTGCTAATACATGTCACAAAAGGCTGTACAAGAAATAACTGCACTGCAGAGCGGCAAATATATTTTTCCTTTTTCTACCAAAACACCCCACAAAAGCTTTTACTACAGAAAACTGCACCGCAGAGCGGCAAATGTATTTTTTCTTTTTAAGCTAACACACCTCACAAAAAGGCTTTAAAAGAAATAACTGCACTGCAGAGCGGCAAATATATTTTTACTTTTTCCACTAAAACACCCCACAAAAGCCTTTACTACAGATTACTGCACCGCAGAGCGGCAAATGTATTTTTTCTTTTTGAGCTAATACACGTCACAAAAGGCTTTACAAGAAATAACTGCACCGCTGAGCGGCAAATATATATATATATGTTTTTTTTCTGCTAAAACACCCCACAAAAGCCTTTACTATAGATAAGTGCTCTGACAATGGCAAATAAGACATAGAAATATTGCCTTGTAATAAACCTTGTTTATGCCTGTATCAAACAGCACTTGCACCCTAATAAGAACGGTTTGCTGGAATTACAGAGCTGTATAATGGCAGTTTGGATTCCCAGTCAGTGCAGCAAGGTGTAATAGGATTGTTCCTATGATCCAGGTTGTCACCTCCCCGAATGAACCCTGTTCAACAGAAATGCAGTGGAATGATTCCTCCCTATCCTTTACCTACACCTTAAATAATATTTCCCTGCACTTGTAAATCATTTTTTTATAGCACAATGACGTTTTTTTTTCTATCACTGTCCCAAGCGCATGCAGACACCTTTCTCCCTGCACTAAGTACACTGGTGAATGGCAGAATCTAAGATGGCTGCCATATTTATAGGGCTGTGACATCACAGGGCTGGCTGTTGATTGGCTGCATGCATGTCAGTATGGGTGAGCCCGCCTTCCCAGAGTTCCTTTCTCCATGTCCTCACACGTGCAGCCGCCATTTTAGGAAAAAATTTGATTCGTTACTACGAAACGTGAGGAAATTCGCATTCTGTGCGAATCAAATTTTTCCTGAAATTTTAAACAAATTCCACTTCGTCAGCTTCGAATCGCTCATCTCTAAATATAATATTTCCTCCCTATCCACGAAAGAAATGGGAGTTGATCCCTGGAAAGTTGCGTACTTACTTGGTTGAGTAAAGGGCGATAGTTCAGCTCATAAACCCTGGAGAGATCATCAGGTACTTTCAAGCCCAAGTAAGTCAGATAGGAAGTCTGCCATACGAAAGGGGGTAGTAGCTTTCAGCAATGCTGCTTCCTCCCTGTCTAAAGTAATGTTGAGGACCTCGGACTTTCCAAGATTTATTTTGAAATTAGACAACCATCCAAAATTATGGAGTAGGGATAAAACATGAGGAAAGCCTTGAGTTGGGTTTGTGATGAAAATAAGTAGATCATCTGCATATGCGGCTGCAGTGTGAGTTCCCGATGGGGCTTGCAATCCTCTTATATGGAGGTGTTGTCTTATTGCCTGAATCAAAGTCTCCATGCATAGAACAAAGAGGCTAGGGGAGAGAGGGTATCCCTGGCATGTGCCATTAGCAATGTTAAATAATGGTGACAAGAGTTTACTAACCTTAACCAGGGCCGGCCTTTGGGGTGTGCGGGCTGTGCGGCCGCACAGGGTGCCATAGTAACAGGGGCGCTGGGCGGCCGACAGCTCGCAATGTAATCTGCGGCAGGCGAGGCTGTACTTGTGTTCTCCCTCGGGGCGCCCCCTCCATCTCCGCCTCCCCTGTCTGACCTGCCTGCTGCCCCCGCCGCTGCCAATAAGAAGAGAGACAGGAGGAGGAGGAGGGGAGGGGCTGTGGCCACTGCGCCACCAATGAAGAAAACTGACCTGAATACAAATACAGGAGGCGGGTGCCGGAATCAAATAGCCGACACCCGACCTCTGTGACAGGGAGCTGCGATCAGCTGCAGTTGAGTTAACCCTTCAGGTGCGGTACCTGAGGGGTTAACTGCCGCTGATCGCAGCTCCCTGTCACAGAGGTCGGGTGTCGGCTATTTGATTCCGGCACCCGCCTCCTGTATTTGTATAAGAAACGTTGGTGGCACAGTGCCCCCCCTCCCCCCAACACCCCAGTATAAGAAACATAATTGGTGGCTCAGTGCGCCCCCCCCTAGTATAAGAAACGTTGGTGGCACAGTGCGCCCCCCCCCAACACCCCAGTATAAGAAACATAATTGGTGGCTCAGTGCGCCCCCTCCTAGTATAAGAAACGTTGGTGGCACAGTGCGCCCCCCCCCCCCAAACACCCCAGTATAAGAAACAAACATAATTGGTGGCTCAGTGCGCCCCCCCTAGTATAAGAAACGTTGGTGGCACAGTGCGCCCCCCCCCCCCCCAGTATAAGAAACATTGGTGGCTCAGTGGGAAGTGCCAATGAGGGTTAAAAAATAATTTAAAAAAATTAACTCACCTCCTCCAGTTGATCGCGTAGCTGCCGGTCTTTCTTCAGGACCTGTGGTGACGTCACTGAGCTCATCACATGACCCATTACAATGGTGATGGATCATGTGATGTATCATGTGATGAGCACAGTGATGTCACCACAGGTCCTTTGACAGGTCATGAAGAAAGAACAGAAGACGATCAATTGGAGGAGGTGAGTTAATTATTTTTTTCTTTTTTAACCCTCATTGGCACTGCCCACTGCGCCACCAATGTTTATTATATTGAGGGGGGGCGCACTGCACCACCAATGTTTATTATATTGAGGGGGGGCGCACTGCGCCACCAATGTTTATTATATTGAGGGGGGGCGCACTGCGCCACCAATGTTTATTATATTGAGGGGGGGCGCACTGCGCCAATGTTTATTATACTGGGGTGTTGGGGGGGGCGCACTGCGCCAATGTTTATTATACTGGGGTGTTGGGGGGGCGCACTGCGCCACCAATGTTTATTATACTGGGGTGTTGGGGGGGCGCACTGCGCCACCAATGTTTATTATACTGGGGGGGCGCACTGCGCACAACGATGGGTTAGGGAAATTTCACAGCAGAGTGCGCATGCGCTGGGAGCCTCGCCAGCGGTTAGGGTAGGGAAAAAGCACTGGCCCGTACGTAATTTTTCCCTTCCCTAACCGCCGGCGAGACTCCTGGCGCATGCGCACTCTGCTGTGAAACTTCCCTAACCTGACGTTGTGCGCCTGCGCGGCGCTGCACACCTCCTCACGTCATGTCCGGTGCGACCGGAAGTGACGAGGGTAGGGAAATCTCACAAAGTAGGGAAGTATAACATTACACCGCCTTTGGGGTGTGCGGGCTGGTAACTACTTGGTTGGATAGTCAGCCAGCCTATGCCATGATGCCAGCAACAAGCAGTGTTTTTTTTTTTTTGGGGTGGGGGGGCGCCACAAGGTTAGCTCGCACAGGGCGCCTGGACACCTAAGGCCGGCCCTGACCTTAACTCTGGCAGATGAAAAAGTATATAGGGAGAAAATGGCAGTGAGGAAGGGGGGTGAAAAGCCAAACCTAAGCAGAGTCTCTTTCATAAAGAGCTAGTCTATTATATTGAAGGCCTTCTTGGCATCTGTGCCGAGAAGAACCATAAGGATCTTGAAAGACTTAGCAAAATGTATAGCATTTAACACCCTGTTAGCATTGTCCTTACCCTCTCTAGAGGGAACGAACCCTGTCTGTTCTTTCTGTATCAGAGAGGGGAGGAATGCTTGCAAACGCCAGGCCAAAATTTTGGTCCATAATTGGACATCACAGTTGAGAAGTGAAATGGGGCGGTAGCTGCTGCATAACGTCAGATCCTTACCCTATTCCGGTAGTACTGCAATATGTGCCTCTAACGCCTGTCTGGGAAGACCCCGCCCCCCAAGTAGTGCCTGACAAAGGGACTGAAAGTGTAGTAGCAGAATATGCTGAAATTTTCTATAATAAATCACGGGAAGGCCATCAGGGCCTGGACTTTTCCCTATTGGAGTTGAGAATAATGCCTGATGTATTTCCTTCATGGTGATTGGCTGTAATAGTAGTGATGAATCACTGGGGGAAGGCATTGGTAGGTGTAGGGATTCCAAGAACGCCCGAACATCCTTTAATCTTAAATCTCTCTCCTCCAGAGACTCTTGTGTGTTTATATTATATAGTTGACCATAGAATTTGGCAAATTGAGAGGCAATCTTCTCAGTTTGGTGCAATAAAGTATTTGAAGAGGAGAGAATAGAAGAGATATGAGTGCGGGCAAGGAGGCCCTTTAGAAGAGCAGACATCATCTTCCCTCCTCTATCACCATAAGAGTATATAAGTTGCTTTGAGTACAATGAGCTTTTGGCGAATCTGGTGCCCAAGAGGTCCTTAAGTTAGCCTCTCAGGGTAGTTAATTCAGCAAGCTGTGAGACTGCAAGTGAGCGTTTATGTGTTTTCTCTATCGTCGAGATCTTAAGTAGCAGAGAGTCAGTCTCCTGTGACCGCTTCTTTTTCACTGCCGTGCCTAAAGCTATTAATTCTCCTCTCATATAGGCTTTATGAGCCTCCCACACCATAGGGAATGGGATATCCAGAGTGATGTTGGAGGCAAAGTAATCAGATAGTTTATCACCCAATGATGAGATTGTGGAGTCATCCCTCAGCAGGGTTTCATTGAACCTCCATATCCAAGATTTACGCCAGGGCGTTGGCAGTTGTAGAACAATATTAATCCGCGCATGGTCTGAAACCGACAATGGACTCTATACCCGCAGATCTCACCCCAGACAGCGAAGCCTGAGATCTAAAAAATATTGTCAATACGTTGATAGGAATGGTGTACATGTGAAAAGAAGGAGAAATCTTTAGCATCATTGTGTACAGTTGTGGCCAAAAGTTTTGAGAATCACATAAATATTGGAAATTGGAAAAGTTGCTGCTTAAGTTTTTATAATAGCAATTTGCATATACTCCTGAATGTTATGAAGAGTGATCAGATGAATTGCATAGTCCTTCTTTGCCATGAAAATTAACTTAATCCCCACAAAACCTTTCCACTGCATTTCGTTGCTGTCATTAAAGGACCTGCTGAGATCATTTCAGTAATCGTCTTGTTAACTCAGGTGAGAATGTTGACGATCACAAGGCTGGAGACCATTATGTCAGGCTGATTGGGTTAAAATGGCAGACTTGACATATTAAAAGGAGGGTGATGCTTGAAATCATTGTTCTTCCATTGTTAACCATGGTGACCTGCAAAGAAATGCGTGAAGCCATCATTGCGTTGCATAAAAATGGCTTCACAGGCAAGGATATTGTGGCTACTAAGATTGCACCTCAATCAACAATTTATAGGATCATCAAGAACTTCAAGGAAAGAGGTTCAATTCTTGTTAAGAAGGCTTCAGAGCGTCCAAGAAAGTCCAGCAAGCATCAGGATCATCTCCTAAAGAGGATTCAGCTGCGGGAATCAGAGTGCCACCAGTGCAGAGCTTGCTCAGGAATGGCAGCAGGCAGGTGTGAGCGCATCTGCACGCACAGTAAGGCGAAGACTTTTGGAAGATGGCCTGGTGTCAAGAAGGGAAGCAAAGAAGCCACTTCTCTCCAAAAAAAACATCAGGGACAGATTGATCTTCTGCAGAAAGTATGGGGAATGGACTGCTGAGGACTGGGGCAAAGTCATATTCTCCAATGAAGCCTCTTTCCGATTGTTTGGGGCATCTGGAAAAAGGCCTGTCCGGAGAAGAAAAGGTGAGCGTTACCATCAGTCCTGTGTCATGCCAACAGTAAAGCATCCTGAGACCATTCATGTGTGGGGTTGCTTCTCATCCAAGGGAGTGGGCTCACTCACAATTTTGCCCAAAAACACAGCCATGAATAAAGAATGGTACCAAAACACCCTCCAACAGCAACTTCTTCCAACAATCCAACAACAGTTTGGTGGAGAACAATGCATTTTCCAGCACGATGGAGCACCGTGCCATAAGGCAAAAGTGATAACTAAGTGGCTCAGGGACCAAAACGTTGACATTTTGGGTCCATGGCCTGGAAACTCCCCAGATCTTAATCCCATTGAGAACTTGTGGTCAATCCTCAAGAGGCGGGTGGACTAACAAAAACCCACTAATTCTGAAAAACTCCAAGAAGTGATTATGAAAGAATGGGTTGCTATCAGTCAGGAATTGGCCCAGAAGTTGATTGAGAGCATGCCCAGTCGAATTGCAGAGGTCCTGAAAAAGAAGGGCCAACACTGCAAATACTGACTCTTTGCATAAATGTCATGTAATTGTCGATAAAAGCCTTTGAAACGTATGAAGTGCGTGTAATTATATTTCACTACATCACAGAAACAACTAAAACAAAGATCTAAAAGCAGTTTAGCAGCAAACTTTGTGAAAACTAATATTTGTGTCATTCTCAAAACTTTTGGCCACGACTGTAGTGTTCTCCAAGCATCTACTAAGTGGAGACACTCCAGTGAGGTCCTCAGTTTACAAAGGAAATAGCAGAGTGATAAGAGGAGGAATCCAGTAAAGGATAAAGGGTCACATAAGAGTCACCATCAAGCAATACCATGCCCTGCGCAAACAGGTGCAATTGCTGAATGGTATCAGTTAACCATTTTACCTAACCTGTATTGGGGGCATACACATTCGCCAATGTATTAGGTATATCATCTAATTTCCCCTTTACAAAGATAAATCTGCCACCAGGGTCGGATTTAGATTGTAGGCAGGTAAAGGCTACTCCTTTTTTAATAGCAATACTGGTGCCCCTGGATGCCTGGGCCCTATTACAGCTGTGGAACCAGCAGTCAGAAGAAGAGTACAGAAGTTTGGGGATTTTGTGAAAAATGCGTCTCCTGTAAGAAGAGTATTGAGGGTGAGCTCTTGCGCAGCAGTGTGAAAACCTGAGACCTTTTTTGTGGTTTATTAAACGCCTTAACATTAAAGGAGTAAATTACATGTTTTGTCATGTCACAAATTGAGGAGAAATGAAACACAAGGATAGTGTGTCCCTACACGTTGCTTGAGGATCCCCGTAGATAACTTATACAAAACTTAACAAAACAAAGAAAGTGCAAATAAAAGGAAAAGAAAAATGCTAATGTGCCGAGCTCAGGCTGGGCCTTGGCTGAGACCTTAACAATAAGCACCAGGGCACACGCCCGCCTGACTGGACAGAGCTCCACCAATGCATTAGTGCGAAAGGGGGGGGGGGGGAGTTGGTGTATTATTTACACCATAACTGAGGCCTGCCCCACATAGGCTGCCAAACCCGACCAATGCAACAGGGAAAGGCAGGACAGAGAAGAAAAGTGAGATCGAAAAGGAAGAAAATGAAAAAGGCAAAGGAGAGCAAGGGTAGAGAAAGAGAAAGAAATACTGCAAAGGACCCAGCAGTCATAATAGGCCTCAGAGATGTGAGTATGGCTATAGGAGTGGGTGATGTGATCACCTTCTCACAGTGGTGTAGCTTGGGGGAGGGGGCTATGGGGGCCGTTGCCCCGGGCGCAAAATTTCAGGTGGCGCCAGACAGCAAGCACTGCAATGAGGGCCAAGGGAGCTTATGGCTCCCGTCCCCTCCGTTCTTCCTCATAGGCTTCAGGCTAGTGGCCTGAAGCCTATGAGGCAGTAGAGTGATCGTAGTGACTAGAATGTAGTTGCTCCTAGGAGGTATGATGTCGGGGGAAGAGGCGGAGTCTGGTCATCCAGGGGGCAGGGCCTCAATATTTGCAGGAGATTCTACAGAGCACGTTGCTAGAGAGAGGAGCAGAGGATGCAGGTCAGTGTGTGGAGGAGAATATTGACTGGTATGCTTACTTGGGGGGCTTTTTGCAGGGGCTGAAGGGAGGAGGAATAATCCTTGTACTGGAGACTATGTTAGAGGGATCTGAAGAGAGGGTAGGGGGGGTGATATTATTTACATGGGACTGTATGCTGGAGGGGCTGAAGGCAAGGGGGGTGATATTATTTTACATGGGACTCTATGCTGGAGGGGCTGAAGGCAGGAAGAGTGGTGAATTTTACATGGGACTGTTTGCAAGAAGGGCTGGAAGGCAGGGGGAGTGATGTATCTTATGGGACTGTATGCTGGAGGGGATGAAGGCCAGCGGCGAAGAGAGGGAGGGTAATATTATTTACATGGGCTGTATGCTGGAGGGGCTGAAGGCAGGGGGAGTTTTGCATTTTACATGGGACTGTATTTTGGAGGGGCTGAAGGCGGGGAGTAATGTATTTTACATGGGAATGTATGCTGGAGGGGCTACGGCAGGGAAGTGATGTGTCTTACATGGGACTGTATCCTGGAGGGGCTGAAGGCGGGGGGGTTGTATCTTACATGGGACGATATGCTAGAGGGGCTGAAGGCAGGAGAGTGATGTATCTTACATAGGACTGTATGCTGGAGGAGCTGAAGGCAGGGGGAGTGATGTATTTTTACATGGGATTGTATGCTGGAGGGGCTGAAGGCAGGACGAGTGATGCATTTTACATGGGACTGTTTGCAAGAAGGGCTGGAAGGCAGGGGTGTGATGTATCTTACATAGGACTGTATGCTGGAGGGGCTGAAGGCAGACGGCAAAGAGAGTGAGTGGGATATTATTTACGTGGGACTGTATGTTGGAGGGGCTGAAGGCAATGAGTGATGTATCTTACATGGGACTGTATGCTGGAGGGGCTGAAGTCAGGGAAGTGATGTGTCTTACATGGGACTGTATTCTGGAGGGGCTGAAGTCAGGGAAGTGATGTGTCTTACATGGGATTGTATGCTGAAGGGGCTGAAGGTTGTATCTTACATGGGACTGTATGCTGGAGGGGCTGAAGGGGGGCATAATTATTACTATAATACTACAGAGGGGGCCATTATAATAATAATACTAATAATAATAATACAGAGGGGGAAATAATAATAGTAATACAGAGGGGCAAGTATATATTATAATTATACAGAGGGCATTATAGTTATGGGCACTACGGGGAGGTCTGTTATCTGAGGATGATAGTAAAGTGAGAAATCTAAAAAAAAATCGGTGAAACTCTGCAGAGACGAGACATGGCTGAAAGAAGTTATTATGACGGTCCTATCTCCGAATGAAGATGCTGAGGAAAGTCTACATCACAGGAGAGGTCACTGGATGTAACAGGTATGGTGTTGTATTTTCCTGTATATTTCATAGCAATGTATGTTACGTCCATCCAAATATCAGGTTTCTTTTTTTGAAGGGGGGGTGAATATAGAATTTGGGCCACACTGCCGAAGCCTGGCCCCAGACTTCAGGTCACACTGTTCGTGTTCTGAATTCTGGGGCTTCATACCCATCTACTACATTATCTGTACTCAGAGAGTTATCACTGTGTTATATGTGGTGTTCCGTAGGACTGCAGGTGGCATCTACTGCATTATTTGTAAAAAGGGGCGTGGTCACAGGTTGGGGGGGCAATACTTGGCTTACCCAGGGTGCTGGCAACCCACGCTACGCCACTGCCTTCTCAACTACAACGGGATGAAGCACCTCACCATTATGACCAGAATCGTATGTCCTTTTGTTTGTGGCTATGTAGGTCAGTTAGTATACAATTATTAGGAACCAAATTATTATAGGTGCAACAACCCCAGTGTACAAAAAATACTTGTAAAAGTCCTGTGTGATCAGGTAGCGGAGTCCTTTAGCAGGAATCTCTTCGCCTTTTGCAGCTGTTTCCTTTCACCAGCAATGGACCACGGATCCAGCAGAGAAAGTAAGCTCGGCAGGTCATCATCCATCGGAACTTGCATCCAGGAGGGGACCTGCAGCGGAGGAATTCCCAGCTTAGGCCATGCGGCCTGCAAACCTTCTGGAGTGCGGATGATTATGTGCTTATTACTTTGAGAATCACAATCCCGAAGGGGTAAAGCCACTGATATATATCGGGCTATGTGCTCTCAGATGTTCCAGGAGTAGCCTCATAGTTCTCCTTTTGGCCAGAGTAGTCGGTGATAAGTCCTGGTAACCGATTCCAGCAAAACCTCCCCTTTCTCCCGATCTTGACGCAGAATTGCCGAAGTCTCTGCAAAATTAAGAAGCTTGCAAATAACGTCTCTCGGGGGTTTCGTATGCCCCGGTTTAGGACGAAGGGCCCTATGGATGCGTTCGATCGTTATGGTGGAGGCCTGTTCCTGGCCTAATATTTTGAAGAAAATGGTGGTAGCTACATGGGGAAGAGCTTCCGGAGCATGCCCCTCGGGTATGCCTTTTATCCGCAAATTATTCCTGCGGTTGCGATTTCCAAGATCTTCGATCTCATTAAAAGTGGCATTAAGCTGGCGTTGTTGTTCCATGAATTTGGACCTCACCGAGCCGCCAAAGGTAAGTACGGCCAACTGCTGTTCTTCCAATGAGTCCACGCGGCCTCCAAGATGGCGGAAGTCCACTCTGATATCTTTGAGTTCACTCATGATAGCTAGCATGGCCTGTGCAATTGATTGCTTCAGAAATGCACGGGTAATTGGTTCTGAGTCGTTTAGCACTTCAGATTCGGGACCTACAGCCACTCTGTCTGTATCCGAGTCCTCCACAGCCTCCGAGTCCAGCGCATCAGCAGCCGACGCCATCTTGGATGCCGTAGAAACCAGCGGGAAGGTTTTCCTCTTTAGGTAGTTCTCCATCTCCGCTTGTTGTTTCTGTGGTTTAGGGGTTCCAGTGGTTTTCTTGCCTCTATCTCTGCTGATTTTCCATATGATGAGCTGGTATTAGCTAAAGAAGGACCGGGAAAGGCGCCAGGTGGAAGAGGAGCTCTGGACTATGCTGCCATCTCCAAGCGCGCGCAGGCTCAACCCTCCATTTGCATCTCTTTAAGGGCCCATGCACACAAACATATTTTTTGTCCGTGTCAGTTTTTTTGCGGCCTGTATGCACAACCATTAATTCCCAAAAAACTGAAATTACTCCATCTGCATTCCGTATCTGTATGTCCGCAAGTCTGTTCTGCAAAAAAATAGAACATGTCCTATTCTTGCCCGTTTTGCGGACAAGGACAGGCATTGTTACAATGGATCTGCAAAAAAAAACGGATGTAACATGGACATCAAATGGATGTCATGCCTTTTTTTTTACACCATGTCCAATTTGACACCATGTCCCATTTGAAGCCCCCCTGATGCACCCCAACCTACAGTAGAAACTGTTTTGCGGGATGAGATGTCGGTTTGATTTGCACTATATTATATCTTACATTATATTACACTTTTTGAGATGTAAGGTGACAAAAATAACTTTTGACACTGTATTTATATAATTTTTTTTGCTGTGTTCACCTGAGGGGTTAGGTTTGTGTTATTTTTATAGAGCATGTTTTTACGGACGCGGCGATACCTAATATGTATACTTTTATTTATTTATTTAAGTTTAACACAATGATATCATTTTTGAAAAGAAAAAAAAAATCATGTTTTAATGTCTCCATAGTCTGAGAGCCATATTTTTTTAATTTTTTTTGGGCGATTGTCCTATATAGGGGCTCATTTTTTGCGGGATGAGATGGTGGTTTGATTGGTACTTGGTAGGCATATACCTTTTTGATCGCTTGCTATTACACTTTTTGTGATGTGAGGTAACAAAAATTGCTTTTTTGACACAGTTTTTATTAAAAAAAAATTACGGTATTTACCTGAGGGGTTAGGTCATGTGATATTTTTATAGAGCAGGTTTTTACGGACATGGCGATACCTAATATGTATAGTTTTTTTTGTTTATTTTACTTTAACACAATAAGGTCTCTTTCACACTGGCAAAATGCGGGCCTTAATACACGAGCACAGTCCGTGGGGTCCGCAATTCGGCTGTTCCGAAAAAAGATAGGACATGTTCTATCTTTTTGCGGAACGGAAGTACGGGATGAAACCCCACGGAAGCACTCCGTAGTGCTTCCGTAGGGTTCCGTTCCGTGGTTCCGTTCTGCACCATTCCGCATCTCCGGATTTACGGACCCATTCAAGTTAATGGGTCCGCATCCGTGATGCGGAATGCCCACGAACGACACCCGCATATTGCGGATCCGCAAATGCAGTCCGCAATACGGCAACACACGCCAGTGTGAAAGAGGTCTAACAGCATTTTTTGCGGGATGAGGTGCCGATTTGATATGTACCATTTTGGCATACATACGACTTTTTTGATCACTTTTATTACCTTTTTTGGGACGTAAGGTGGGCAAAATTTAAATTTCATCATAGTATTTTTTTTTTTATGGCGTTCACCGTGAGGGGAAAGTAACATGACCGTTTCATAGATCAGGTCATTACGGATGCGGTGATATCAAACATGTGCAGTGCATTACATTTTTTTTATTTTTAATCAGAGATAAATGTGTGTTTTTATTTTTACTTTTTTTTTTCATTTTTTTTTACCCAGACCCACTTGGTTCTTGAAGATCCAGTGGGTCTGATGTCTGAATAATACAGTACACGATATAGTGTACTGTACTGTATTTTCACTTTACACTTAGTCTGATCAGACTTAGCCTTACCATGGCAAGCCGGAAGCCTGTGAAGGCGTCCGGTTGCCATGGTAACCATCACCCGCTGCCACAACAGAGCAGCAGGTGATAGGGAGGGGGGCCCCTCCCTCTGTGATCCCGTCAAGAATCGGGGGCTGAAACGGCACAGCAGCCCCCGATGGCAGAGGGAGCTCCCTTCCTGTTAACCCCTACCATACAGCGGTCCCTACGGACCGTGGCATGGAAGGGGTTAAATGGCTGACATCACAGCACAGAGGTCAGCCGTTTCAAGTAGCGTGTCAGCAATGTGCTGACACTCTGCTAAAACCGCTCGGCCATCCTGGAAATTCCATTTGGAATTTTTTCCTGCTTCTCACTACATCCTATGTAATATTAAATGGTGGTATTATAAAGTACAACTTGTCCCGTAAAAACAAACCCTCATATGGCTATGTGAACAGAAAAATAAAAAAGTTATGGCTCTGGGAAGGCAGGGTGAGAAAAACGAAAACGCAAAAAGTAAAAACACCACGTTAGGAAATGGTTATTCATATATACCATATAATAAACAGATGAGAGAAAATAAAAATACAACATAAAATGCCTAATCATTGTTAGGGACAAGTGCACGTTTACACCACACAAGCACCAATATAACCAATAATATTGCCGTATAGTGACCATATAAGAGTCAAACACTAGATCCATACAGGCATCATTTTTGTCCAGGCCAGCTTCATTGGTTAGTTGTTTTTTTTTAATTATTATTATTCTGCTGAACAAAAATTCAAAAGCAATGTCTGATTTTCATTAGCTGATTTTCTGTAAATATTTATTTATTATTACTTTTGTCAGTTTCAAGTTATTTCAATGACTATTGTGGGTTTTTCTTTCATTAACAGAAGGGTACCAACAATTTTGTTTACGTGTGTGTGTATATATAAACAGTATATGTATGTGTATATATATATTTGTGGTCAAGGCTCCGGGGGGAGTGTTGAAAAGAAAGAGGGTGTGGAACTGGACACGGTAGGACCTAACTTGGCTAGTGGTGTGCCTTTAGCCACGTGACGCGGGTAGCCAAAAAAGGGGGCTAACCCAGGGAGTCTGAGCTGCAGTGAGGCTGGAAAAGAGGGAGGGTCGGGTGGGGCACTGCGCGATGCCGACACCAGAGGGAGGGCGTGCGCCGGCTAAATACCCTATGCCCCTCCCACAAATGCAGGCTGGGAATCCAGCCTGCTATACTTGTGGTCAAGGCTCCGGGGGGAGTGTTGAAAAGAGGGTGTGGAACTGGACACGGTAGGACCTAACTTGGCTAGTGGTGTGCCTTTAGCCACGTGACGCGTGTAGCCAAAAAAGGGGGCAAAACATGAATTTTAGGTAGTTTATTATTTGAAGATTACAAAACCAAACTGGAAAAAGCTTTGGCAATCTCGACCCGTGGATGAGGGATGTAGCGGGAAAAACAGGAAGATTGCCATCGTCCCATCTTCCGTATGACGTGAGCGGGGACGCCATGTCTGGAGGCTGCCGATGCGGCCCCGATTCGGAAGGAGTGTCCGGAAATGGAAGCAGCGTGGAACCCCAGACCCGAAACTATGGAACGAATGTGCCTGATGAACTGCGCGGATGTCAGTGACAGCACAGGAAATGGCAGTAGGGGGCTATTGGGAGTTCTGTCATGGAGAGTGGAGAGCAGCTGATTGAACACGGACACGGGGCACCAAGGATTTAACGAATTAAAGTATTCGATCTGTACCGGTGGACCGACTTGGGAGGTTTTGGAGGAAGGTAGAGAGAAGGTGAAGTGGTCTAAACTACGGAGGAGCTGACTGATAGCTGGCCCTGGATTCCGGGCTGAGGTGCAGCAGAATTCCTCTGGCCTGAGAAACCCATAGAAGCTGAGGTAGAGAGCGGCTTTGAGGATCAAACTTCTGAAAGGGCCAAAGGGATTACCATCTAGGGCGGCAGAAATTTTTTGGAATAATTCCCCTGTGACTGGTTGTCTGGTGGGAATGGAAGGAGAAGAGAGCTTCTGAATGCCTCTCAAAACCGCCTTGACCGCCTGGGAGGAAAAGAAAGAGGTATGACTGGGGTGACTGATCATGTGGTGGTGCTGGATGCCCGCTAAATAAAGTCTGATGGTGTTGTGGGACAACCGGAGCTCCTTGTGGCAGTACGCCAGGAAGGCCAGGACGAAGGAGACTCTGTCCCTGTCCCCCCTGGGGTGCAGGACGGCAAACCGCCTGAAGGTGTTCCACCCCGTTAAATAGTTCCGGGCAGAATTAGCCGAGAGAGACTTGCGGATGAGACCGTGGGCTGCGGAAATGTACTCCTCTAGTCCATGATCAGGGCTTCGAACCCCGGAGGGTTGATCCCGACTCTCCGTGCTCCCGGCATGACCTGAAAAAACAAATTAAAGTTTAAACGGGACAGAGCATCGGCTGCGGTATTTTTCTTGCCCTCTATGTGCCTGCAGATGACGCGGAAGTTGTTTTGAAGGGACAGCCAGGTGAGCCTGCGAACCAGACGCATGATCTTGGGGGAGCTGGACCTACCCCTAGCGAGGATGTCAACAACAGCCTGGTTGTCAGTCATGAAGCACACTGGCCTGTTACTCCATGACTGCCCCCAGACAAGAGCGGCTGCGACGATGGGGTAAACCTCGAGCAGGGGGGAGGACCTGGCAGCCTCCTGGTCTGAGGAGACCTGCGCGGGCCAAGGACCCGCAAACCATTGATCCCCGCAGATGGCCCCGAAACCGAGGGAAGCAGCAGCATCGGAGAACACCAAGGGAGAGGCCTCGTTCCACTGAGGAACGAAGAGGGAGATGCCATTCCAGCTGGACAAAAACAATGACCACGTGGCCAGATCCGCCAGCGCGTCGCGTCCGAGGTGGATGAGGGCATGCTGATCTGAGGCTGCTGGGAGGAGTCTGAGCAGGCCGGCGGTGAAAGACCTGCCTTGGGGCATGATCCTGGCGGCAAAGTTGAAGGACCCCAATAAAGACTGGAATTCCAAATTTGACACTGTGCGGGTGCCCACGAGCCCGGCCACAGAGTCCTTTAACCTGTTTAATTTGTCCAGGGGGAGGTTGGCCTCCATTCTGATTGTGTCCAGGGTGATGCCCAGAAAGGTGATTACCCTGGAGGGGCCCTCGACCTTAGCTGAAGCCACTGGAACGTTCAGACGGCTGAACAGGCTGAGGAGGCTGTCCAACCTGTCCGGGGCGTGTTCGGCCTGCTCGATGAGCAGGAAGTCGTCCAGATAATGGATGACCCTCGGACAGTAGGCATGGTTGACCAAGAGCCAATGAAGCGCTTGGGTGAACTGGTCAAAGAGCCAGGGACTGCTCTTTGACCCGAACGTCAAGCGGGTGGCAAAGTAATATTTTGCCCTCCATTTGATGCCGTAGAACTTCCACAGGTGAGGCAGGATAGGCAGCAACTTGAAGGCATCAGCAATGTCCGCTTTTGACAACCAAGCTCCTGCCCCGACCTGTAAAATGAGCTCCACGGCCTCGTCCAGGGACGAGTACTGCATGGAGAACTCGTCCGACGGGACCAGGGAATTTAGGCTGGGGGTGCTGGATGCATGAGGAGCAGACAGGTCATAAATTAATCTTTTTTTATTAGAGGATTTTTTGGACACCAGACCTATGGGGCTGACCTGGTGTAGAGGGAAAGGGGATTCCGCAAAAGGACCGATCATGAAGCCCTTCTGCAACTCCGCCTCCAACAGAGCGTCCACCGCCCCGGGATCCGCCAGAGAAGAGAGGAGGTTGGGGCACTCATGAGTGACCTGCGGAAGGTTGACTAGCCCGGTATGGAAACCCTCCGACAAACCCTGTGTGAGAAACAGGACAAAACTGGGGTCATGATGTTGTTGGAGGAGGGAGAGTAACAGGTCAACGTTGACCCCGCCTAGTCAGGAGCGTTTTGCCGTGCGTTGAGAACAGGAGGACTGAGGATGGGCCCTGAAACAGATGGCGCAGATGTGCAAAGCCTTGCATTTATCATAACTGCAAAAACCCAGGTTGAAGTTGTTACAGATCTGATTCTTTCCTAAGAAAGTGATGGGACGACCGAGTTTGTCCGTGGCGGGGTTGGGTTTCTGCGCCCCTGAGCTGAACGTTGGCCTGGCAGGAGATGGGTTGGTGACATGGGGGCACCAATCAGATGAATGGAGGACTGATTGGCAACCGGCACAGGCTGGAGATTTTTGCCCGGCGAAGTGCCTGCAAAAAATCTCCATGTCCAACACTGCCCAGTTGGTAACATGCTGGTGCTGGAGGAAAGCCGCTGCAGCTTTGGCAGAGAAGGACCGGTGGTACTCATAAAAGGCGGTACCGCCATATCTGTAACCCAGCTCGGTGACCTTGTACATGTATGTGTCCAATTCTACCCTGCGGTGGGGATGAATGGAGCACACTATGTCCCGGTACAGGCTGAAGGTCAGCATAAATTCGGGGATGGACAGCTTCTTGTTGAGGCGGACGTCTTTAGACCTCAGCACCACCGACACATCACCGCAGGCGATTGTCCAGTTTTCGACCGTATCATGGGTAGAGATTAGGATGGCGGCCAAATTTATGTCCTTTCCCGCCAGGATATCCCGCCTGATGTTCTCTGATACGAAGAACGCGGGGGCGATGTCAGGAGAGGCCAGACTTGTACCTCGGACGTTGGCCTGGGAAGTAGAAGGAACAGCTTCGGGCTCTGGCGGAGGAGGAGGCGTAGCAATCTTGCTCTCAACGGCCTGGAGCCTGGAGTCGATGTGTGACATCGAAGACGCTAGGTTGTTGATGGTCGCATGGAGTTGAGTCAGGGAGAGCTGAATGGTCGACATGGAGACCAGATCTTCGGAGGCTCCGGGTGGTTCGGAGTCCTGGGAGATTCAGGGAAGAGCAGATGATATAGTTCTGCCTTTCGTGCAGATGCCGAGTGGCGGATCCCTTTCTTCTTCAGTTCGGCGATCATCCTGGGGATGGTCCAATGCCTGTAAGACGCGCGGCTGGCTGCCTTGGAGACCGCTGACTCAGGGATGGACATTGAGTCCTCAATGTCCGAGACGTGAGACATGTTGCACGAAGAAGACCGGACCCTGTGGGAGGATCTGACGTGAATTGACAACCCCTCGTGCAACCCCAAAAACAATTTATTTTTTTATTTTTTTTCACTTACCTGGAGCCTCAGAAAGTTTAGGATGGAAAATTGTTTGGAAAACCTGGGAGCAATCTAACAAAAACTCGGGAATGTCCGCGAAGAGGGTGAACTTCACACCCTGCGAATCTGGGATTGGTAAGTGAGGAAGAAATTTTATCTGGTACCTGCGGGGAGAGGTACCCCAACATATGCTGACAAGACGAAACTTACGTGATGATGAACAGGAAGAAAACGAACCCTGAAGGTGGCAGGCCGAAAACGTAAGAAATCCTGAACGATATCAGGCGATGGAAGGACAACCTGAAAGAAAACACGAAAACCGAGCGGCCTGAGCGTATCAGGTAGTGATGAACATGACCTGGCGTGAACAAGTGAACAAAAACGCCGGGCCCTGAACAAGACCGAGAGCCGAGACGCGTCTGGAAACGAGGCCCCAACTGGCTGCCAGCGTGGAATTGACCAGTGTGGCAGGCAGTGAGGAGACATGACCCGTGCGTGATGGCAATGGCGAGCAACAGGCCCCAAGCGTGACAGATAAAGAAGCCTGAACTGACCGTGATAGGTACACCTATGGGGAAGGAGAAAGATGCAACAGGACAGTAAGAGAGGAAAGTGACGTGAAGTGAGATGCCGACCCCAAGAATGATTCTGAAAGAGATGAACAAGTCACAAACATGACTGACCAAACGGGACATGAACCAAACGTAACAGGAGGGAGGACATGATGAAGGCTTGACCAGCAAGAGGACATGACGAGGACCTGAACGTATCAGGCAGAAAAACCAGAAGCAGAAAACCCGAACGTATCAGGCAGACAGACACGAAGACGGAAACCTGAACGTATCAGGCAGACAGACACGAAGACGGAAACCTGAACGTATCAGGCAGACAGACATGAAGACGGAAACCTGGACGTATCAGGCAAACAGACACGAAGATAGAAACCTGAACGTATGAGGCCGAAGGCACAAAGAACATCCTGAACGTATCAGGCAGGAGGACGTGGAGGCAATCCTGAACATATCGGAAAGAACTTGACCGGATCAGGTGGGAGGACATAATGAAAACAAACCCCGGACGTATCAGGCAACCGGACCTGAAAAGGAACCTGAACATATCAGGTGATTGGACAGGCAGTGAGCCTGGACGTATCAGGCAATAGACCCCGAAAGGGAACCTGAACGTATCAGGCGACAGGACACGGAGAGAACCATATTAATGCAAGACAGGAAAAGAAGACCACCTGGACGTCCCTGGAAGGAGAAAACATGGCGGCCAGGTAAATAGAAAACAGGTAAATGAAAACAGAACATATCTGAGCGGACAATTTTTTTTATTTTTTTTTTTAACCAGGGGCGGAACTGCAGCGTGCCTAGCAACCGGCACACGCGGCTGCTCCCGGAAGGCCCGCCCGCACAACAAGCCCGCGCCGCCCCCGGCCACGGCATCCCCGCAACGTGCCTGCCCAAAGCTTATTCTCAACTTTTCATGTAACACTACATTGAATACATGTGAGAAATAAATGCAGTCAAGGAACCGGGAGTGGGCGTGGTATGCCTTCCATATTGGAGCACAGGGTATATAGTATATGGGGTTCCCCCTGTGTGCCCCCACGGTGGAGCGCAGGGAAGGTTGGTGATATGGAAGGCTTCCTCATGATTAAAGCGATTTATGAATGCCGATGCGTTCCACCGTGGAACGCATCGGGGAAGTAGTGGAGCTCCGGGAGGTGGGCGGAATTGTACATGCCGATGCGTTCCACCGTGGAACGCATCGGGGAAGTAGTGGAGTAGTGTCCCCGCGTCCCCGTCTGCCGCTCCCCCAAGCACTGACAATGGAGAAGCAATCAGCCCGGGGGGGGGAGGGGGAGACGTGCGGCACCCCCCGCGATGCGACGCAGGGAGAAAAGGCGTGCTGCGGAGGAGACTGTACGTGGGGAACGTAATACAAGCCAGTTTCGGTGTGCACCTGCGAAAATCTTGCCCCAGCGCTGCCTGAACAAACCGCACCAAGCATCACGTCTCCTGCTGCACCGCTCCCCCCGCTGGCCACGCCAGGAATGCGTGCTCCCCCAGACCGGGCGCAATGGCCGCGGCCGAACGGAGTCAGGTGGCGCGGGCCAGGGCGCGCGGACAAGCGCAGCAGAGGAGACGCGTTGGTGGGGGAAGCGGAGCCGGAGGTGGGCGCCCGGAGATGTAGTGCGGCGGCGAAGTAGCACAGAGTAACTTACCACGAAGGACCGCCGCACGGGAGAAGCGTACCGCCGCAGCCTCTGCTTCGTCAATCTAGCCGGAACCGGAAGTTGCACTCGGATGACGTCGCCGTAATACGAGATGCACTGCGCGATGCCGACACCAGAGGGAGGGCGTGCGCTGGCCAAATACCCTATGCCCCTCCCACAAATGCAGGCTGGGAATCCAGCCTGCTATACATATATATACAGTGGCGGAAATAATTATTTGACCCCTCACTGATTTTGTAAGTTTGTCCAATGACAAAGAAATGAAAAGTCTCAGAACAGTATCATTTCAATGGTAGGTTTATTGTAACAGTGGCAGATAGCACATCAAAAGGAAAATCGAAAAAATAACTTTAAATAAAAGATAGCAACTGATTTGCATTTCATTGAGTGAAATAAGTATTTGAACCCTCTAACAAAAAAAGACTTAATACTTGGTGGAAAAACCCTTGTTTGCAAGCACAGAGGTCAAACGTTTCTTGTAATTGATGACCAAGTTTGAACACATTTTAGGAGGAATGTTGGTCCACTCCTCTTTGCAGATCATCTCTAAATCCCTAAGGTTTCGAGGCTGTCTCTGTGCAACTCTGAGCTTGAGCTCCCTCCATAGGTTTTCGATTGGATTACGGTCCGGAGACTGACTAGGCCACTCCATGACCTTAATGTGCTTCTTCTTGAGCCACTCCTTTGTTGCCTTTGCTGTATGTTTTGGGTCATTGTCGTGCTGGAACACCCATCCACGACCCATTTTCAGTTTCCTGGCAGAGGGAAGGAGGTTGTCGCTCAGGATTTCACGATACATGGCTCCGTCCATTTTCCCGTTTATGCGAATAAGTTGTCCTGTGCCCTTAGCAGAAAAACACCCCCAAAAGCAAAATGTTTCCACCCCCATGCTTGACGGTGGGGACGGTGTTTTGGGGGTCATAGGCAGCATTTTTCTTCCTCCAAACACAGCGAGTTGAGTTAATGCCAAAGAGCTCTATTATGGTCTCATCAGACCACAGCACCTTCTCCCAGTCACTCTCTGAATCATTCAGGTGTTCATTGGCAAACTTCAGACGGGCCTGCACATGTGCCTTCCTGAGCAGGGGGACCTTGCGAGCCCTGCAGGATTTTAATCCATTGCGGTGTAATGTGTTTCCAATGGTTTTCTTGGTGACTGTGGTCCCTGCTAATTTGAGGTCATTAACTAACTCCTCCCGTGTAGTTCTAGGATGCTTTTTCACCTTTCTCAGAACCATTGACACCCCACGAGGTGAGATCTTGCGTGGAGCCCCAGAGCGAGGTCGATTGATGGTCATTTTGTGCTCCTTCCATTTTCGAACAATCGCACCAACAGTTGTCACCTTCTCTCCCAGCTTCTTGCTAATGGTTTTGTAGCCCATTCCAGCCTTGTGCAGGTCTACAATTTTGTCTCTGACATCCTTGGACAGCTCTTTGGTCTTTCCCATGTTGGAGAGTTTGGAGTCTGCTTGATTGATTGATTGATTCTGTGGACAGGTGTCTTTTATACAGGTGACTAGTTAAGACAGGTGTCCTTAATGAGGGTGACTAATTGAGTAGAAGTGTCTAACCACTCTGTGGGAGCCAGAACTCTTAATGGTTGGTAGGGGTTCAAATACTTATTTCACTCAATGAAATGCAAATCAGTTGCTATCTTTTATTTAAAGTTATTTTTTCGATTTTCCTTTTGATGTGCTATCTGCCACTGTTACAATAAACCTACCATTGAAATGATACTGTTCTGAGACTTTTCATTTCTTTGTCATTGGACAAACTTACAAAATCAGTGAGGGGTCAAATAATTATTTCCGCCACTGTATATATATATATATATATATATATAGATAGATACAGTCATGGCCGTAAATGTTGGCACCTCTGAAATTTTTAAAGAAAATGAAGTATTTCTCACAGAAAAGTATTGCAGTAACACATGTTTTGCTATACACATGTTTAATCCCTTTGTGTGTATTGGAACAAAGCCAAAAAGGGAGGAAAAAAAGCAAATTGGACATAATGTCACACCAAACTCCAAAAATGGGCTGGACAAAATTATTGGCACCATTTCAAAATTGTGGATAAATAAGATTGTTTCAAGCATGTGATGCTCCTTTAAACTCACCTGGGGCAAGTAACAGGTGTGGGCAATATAAAAATCACACATGAAAGCAGATAAAAAGGAGAGAAGTTCACTTAGTCTTTGCATTGTGTGTCTGTGTGCGCCACACTAAGCATGGACAACAGAAAGAGGAGAAGAGAACTGTCTGATCTCCAGAGATCTAGATTTGCTTGTGTCCACAGTGCGCAACATTATCAAGAAGTTTGCAACCCATGGCACTGTAGCTAGTCTCCCTGAGTGTGGACAGAAGAGAAAAATTTATGAAAGGTGTCAACGCAGGATAGTCCTGATGGTGGATAAGCAGCCCTAAACAAGTTCCAAAGATATTCAAGCAGTCCTGCAGGCTTAGGGAGCATCAGTGTCAGCACGAACTATCCTTAGACATTTAAAATGAAATTAAACGCTATGGTAGGAGACCAAGGAAGACCCCACTGCTTACACAGAGACATAAAAAAGCATTTGCAAAAATGAACTTGAATAAGCCAAAATCCTTCTGGGAAAACTTCTTGTGGACAGATGAGACCAAGAAAGAGCTTTTTGGTAAAGCACATCATTCTACTGTTTACCCAAAACGGAATGAGGCCTACAAAGAAAAGAACACAGTACCTACAGTGAAATATGGTGGAGGTTCATTGATGTTTTGGGGTTATTTTGCTGCCTCTCGCACTGGGTGCCTTGAATGTGTACAAGGCATCATGAAATCTGAGGATTACAAACGGATTTTGGGTCGCACTGTAGAGCCCAGTGTCAGAAAGCTGGATTTGCGTCCGAGATCTTGGGTCTTCCAGCAGGACGATGACCCCAAGTATACGTCAAAAAGCACCCAGAAATGGCAACAAAGCGCTGGAGAGTTCTGAAGTGGCCAGCAATGAGTCTGAATCCCATTGAACATCTGTGGAGAGATAA
Source organism: Bufo bufo (assembly GCF_905171765.1). Taxonomy (NCBI): domain Eukaryota; kingdom Metazoa; phylum Chordata; class Amphibia; order Anura; family Bufonidae; genus Bufo; species Bufo bufo. The sequence goes on from NC_053392.1 coordinate 213,532,313, forward strand.
AATTGCTGTTTGGAAAAGACGCCCTTCCAATAAGAGAGACCTGGAGCAGTTTGCTAAGCAAGAGTGGTCCAAAATTCCGGGTGAGAGGTATCAGAAGCTTATTGATGGTTATAGGAAGCGACTGATTTCAGTTATTGTTTTCCAAAGGGTGTGCAACCAAATATTAAGTTAAGGGTGCCAATAATTTTGTCCAGCCTATTTTTGGAGTTTGGTGTGACATTATGTCCAATTAGCTTTTTTTCCTCCTTTTTTGGTTTTGCTCCAATACACACAAAGGGAATAAACATGTGTATAGCAAAACTTGTGTTACTGCAATACTTTTCTGTGGGAAATACTTAATTTTCATGCAAAATTTCAGGGGTGCCAACATTTACGTCCATGACTATACAGTATATATACAATGTATTGCTGATCTGAGGCAACAAGATGATAATACCATAGTGCTGAGGAAGTGGGGAAAAGGGGAGATGTTAGCTGCAGTCCTATGTACGTAACACCACAGATAACACAGTGATACTGTAGACCCCTTTGGTAAAGGGATTGCATTCACCATATCACTCAGTGGGGATGACTTGGATACTTGCTGCAGAGACTTGTGGTCTGGAGTCCTCCAGGTAATTAGGAAGGAGCATATATGTTAATGCATAAAGTCTGCTTTTAGGCATCAGGGAAGCTATCCCTAAATTTCTGTACTTTCCCTGCCTAAAAGCCGAGGCCCACTTATCGGTGGCTGTACCATCACTGAGAGTCCCTACCTATCCAGTAATTCCCAGTTACATTAATGCCAGTTCTTTCAATCAGTTGTCCCATGCGGTATATGATCTCCAATTTTCAAGTGACCCGACGCGTTTCCCCTATTAGATGTATTGGTTCATCAGGGGACCAGTATAGAGAAAGCACGGTGCTCTCTGAGTACAGATAATGCAGTCCTATGTAACACCAGAGATAACATACAAGTTAATGGGCTATTCTTCTTGGAGGATCACTGGTAACTGACTCTCCTTCTTCTCATGACCACTGTGTCCCTCAGAGAGTTGTAGGGTCTCTGCTGCATCCTGAGCTGGTATAGATGCGATGAAGTGGCGTCATTGTGTCTGTCTGCACCAAGCTTCTCTGCCATTTTTTTCACATCTATGTGGAAGAAAATTCAGTAATTTCCAATGCTGATCCAAAATTGAAAAGTTTTATTAGCAGAGTCTCAAAAGTAGATATCGAAACAGGGAAAAATACTGACGTTTCAGTCCTCCCAAACGTTAAAGGGGTTATATCATCTCAGACATTGGGGACATATCGCTAGGATAGGCCCCCAATTAGGGATGAGCGAATCGACTTTGGATGAAACATCCGAAGTCGATTTGCATAAAACTGTGTTCTACTACTGTACGGAGCAGGAGCTCCGTACAGTATTAGAATGTATTGGCTCTGATAAGCCGAAGTTATTGCAAGACTTTGCGCAATAACTTTATAAATAAATTTTTACTGTAAAAAAACATTTCCCGAACTTGGGTTCGGTTCCAAGGTACCACTTGGAACCGATCCCAAGTTCGAGAAATGTTTTTTTACAGTACAAATTAATTTATGAACTTATTGCGCGAGACTTTGCAAAGCAATAACTTCGGCTCATTGGAGCCAGTACATTCTAATACTCTACGGAGCTCCTGCTCCATGCAGTATTTGAACAAAGTTTTATGCAAATCGACTTCCAATGTCTGATTGGTGTGGGTCCCACCTCTGGAACCGGCACCTATCTTTAGAACGGAGCCCACAAAGTGAAGGAGGGCTCACTGCACATATGTGGCGACCCTCCATTCATTTCCATAGGAGCGCCGAAATTAGCGTGGCACACTCTGCTATTTTCAGCAGTCCAACTGAAATGAATGGACAGTGCACCACGCAAGCGTGGCCACCACTCCATTCACTTCTATGGGGATGATAGAAATAGCCGCGCCAGTGCTCGGCTATTTTCAGCAGTCCAATTGAAATGAATGGACAGTGCACCACGCAAGCGTGGCCACCACTCCATTCACTTCTATGGGGATGATAGAAATAGCTGCGCCAGTGCTCGGCTATTTGTGGCAGTCCCATAGAAGTGAATGGAGGGTAGCCACGCATGCGCGGTTCGCCCTCCTTCATTTTATGGGCCCCAGAGGTGCACCATCAAGCTAACAGTTTGTCTCTTCTTTTGAGGTCTTACAAACTGGAATTGTAATTATGTACTTAACAGCCATGAATAGGGTCTGGTTCAGATATGTCATGTCAAGAGCTTTTTTGAGCCACTTGTGTTAATTGTCAGACGATTAAACTAAGAATAAACTCCTAACTTGACTGAAAGAAACCTTTGGTCTCCCTTGAATGAAATGACCAGCTAATGCCCGTTTAATCTGGCCCTAAAGTCAACATTACAGCAGCTTTATCACTCAGCTGCATGGTAGGAAAACTCCAAATAGCTTCATTAGAAAATTAAAGACTAAGTATAACACTAAGAGGAAACAGATTCAGATTTTTCCCTGAACACCTGCATATTGACATAAGGAGCATTCAATTAAAGAGGCACTGCCAGAAGAAGAAAAATGCCCACCCTGTTTGTAAATGTGCTGGTATACATAAACATTTGTTTAAAGGGACACTGACAGGCCCAATAAGCATATTTAGCTACATATATGACTGCACAGGTCTTCTAAAGTGTATTAAAATCATATAAGTATACCCCCTGTCCACCTTATAAATACAGTAAAATGAAGTTTTATAACCTGGTAGAATCGTCTTCTTTCTGCTCAAGGGGCGGCGTTTCAGATTCACTTGCGCCCAGCCAGCCGCCCCCAACCGCCGTTTTGAAGCGCCGCCCAGCTCATCAATATTCACTTCGCTGGGCGGCTTCTGCTGTCCCCGACTTTACAAGATCCGGTGCATGCCCAGTAGAAAGCTATGGGCATCAGACATTTCATCTTCAGCGCATGCGCCCGGCACCCTCACTGGCCGGGATCACATCGCGCCTGCGTCCACTCTGCTTCTTAGAGGCCGCTTCAGCCTCTGCGTTCTGCGCCTGCGCCGGGCACTCTTCAGAGCAGTCGGGGACAGAAGAAGCCGCCCAGCAAAGTGAATATTGATGAGCTGGGCGGCGCTTCAAAACGGCGGTTGGGAGCGGCTGGCTGGGCGCAAGTGAATCTGAAACGCCGCCCCTTGGGCAGAAAGAAGACGATTCTACCAGGTTATAAAACATCAGTTTGCTTTATTTATAAGGTGGACAGGGGGTATACTTATATGATTTTAATACACATTAGAAGACCTGTGCAGTCATATATGTAGCTAAATATGCTTATTGGGCCTGTCAGTGTCCCTTTAAAACCATATGCAAATTAGCTCTCTTTTCAAAAACAGAAGAAAACTGTGCCTCTGTTGTCACCAGATGTAAAGTAGCTACCCTACAAGTCAACTCTTGACCTTTTAAACTGGTCTTCAGGCATAACTTGGAGAATAGCTAAGCCAAAAGAAACAGCTGATTTGGGGTGATTGCCCCTTATCAGTGCAAAGTTGAGAGAACTGGCTTAACTGGGTAAGTCCTTTGTAAGGATTTGTGGAGTACTATTTCTACTTGTGTAGAGTGTCTAGTAGGTGGAAATATGGCTATTTGCATAGCATTTTCCCAGAGGAGCATTGCCTGGCCTATAAGGAAAAAAGTACCCCCCAAATCCTGATAAAGGCCTCTCACCCACGTGGCCCAGTTCTCTTAGCTTTGCACTGATGAGGGGCTATCACATTAAAACAGTTGTCTGCAGATGAAGTACTGGCTTAGCTATTATCCACGTTATGCCTCATGGCCAGTTTAAAAGGTCAAGCATTGATTATAGCATAGCTACCTTACATCTGGTGGCTTCAGAAGCCCAGTTTTCTTTTTTTTTTGGAAAGATAGCTATTTTTCATATTTTTTACCTTGAGAAGCATTTCCTGGACCTATAAGACTATTTACACCTACTGAGAGATCTCCATAAGGAGAAATAACACTCCCTGAATCTTTTATACACATACCTATGGATTTATTGATGTATTTTTAGACTCAGCTATTTTTGGCAGTTAGACCATATGACCTTATAATGCGCAGTATCTGTTCTTCAGACCCAGTCGAGGCAGCTCCTGGGACTGTACTCCATTCATGGAGAACCATGGTTGTTGAGCAGAATGGAGAACCACTAAACAGTAACCCCAGGTGTACAGCGCACGGTATGGCGAGGCCCTATGCGAGACGGCCTGGGCTCTGCTGGATTGAAGCCAGGAGGGTGAGTTGTGTTAGTGCATAGTGCCCCAGGAGTAGGGACCCTGGGGTGCTCAAACTCACAGGGTGACAGGGCCCACTGTGTATGGCACATTTGCACAGCACTTCTTTTTCTTCACAATTTTAGCACACACCTCTCTTTCCTCGGCTTCAGCCTTGACAAGATGAGGAATTTTTATAATTCCGGCCGAATGTCCGGGCCATAACTGGCACACATTCACTTATTTATTTATTTTTGTGTTTTCACTGTGTGCACTTTACACAATTGTTTGTCACTGGATTTTTGAGGTTTCAGCGCCCTTATGGGTAACCCACCTTGAGGTCCAGGGGGGAAGGTGTGGCCATATTGGTTCCTCACCCCCCTGAAAATCCCCTTGGGCTCTCCCTCCGGGGAGAGTCCAGACCTTGTTGAAGCTCCTAGCTGACTCCCTGGGTGGCAGCCGAGGCAAAAGCCGGGAGCATAGATGGGCGTACCCTTGGCTTCGGCTGAGGGTCTCCCCTTGTTCCAGTTCCTTTCAGGAGTTATAGGCCCGGAGTGATAGGGAATGGTTTTTGGGGGCCCTTCTACTGTTTAGGGGGCCTGCGATAGACGGCAACCCAGTGGCACGCTGCACGATTTGGTTGCACGGGTGAAGAAAGCACGCTCTTAAGGCTTTCAAAAACATATGACCTTATAATGAGACTTACTGGATCCCACAGAATTTTGTGTGTAGACAGGAAGTCAGTTTCTCTATTCATTCTTATAGTTTTGATGTCAGTATTATAGGAATGAATAGAGAAACTGACTTCCTGTCCAGAAAGCAGGAATCTCATTGGTGGTAACATGATCTAACCGCTAAAAGTAACAGAGGCTGAAAATACACTCACCTAAAGAATTATTAGGAACACCTGTTCTATTTCTCATTAATGCAATTATCTATTCAACCAATCACATGGCAGTTGCTTCAATGCATTTAGGGGTGTGGTCCTGGTCAAGACAATCTCCTGAACTCCAAACTGAATGTCAGAATGCGAAAGAAAGGTGATTTAAGCAATTTTGAGCGTGGCATGGTTGTTGGTGCCAGACGGGCCGGTCTGAGTATTTCACAATCTGCTCAGTTACTGGGATTTTCACGCACAACCATTTCTAGGGTGTACAAAGAATGGTGTGAAAAGGGAAAAACATCCAGTATGCGGCAGTCCTGTGGGCAAAAATGCCTTGTGGATGCTAGAGGTGAGAGGAGAATGGGCCGACTGATTCAAGCTGATAGAAGAGCAACGTTGACTCAAATAACCACTCGTTACAACCGAGGTATGCAGCAAAGCATTTGTGAAGCCACAACACGCACAACCTTGAGGCAGATGGGCTACAACAGCAGAAGACCCCACCGGGTACCACTCATCTCCACTACAAATAGGAAAAAGAGGCTACAATTTGCACGAGCTCACCAAAATTGGACTGTTGAAGACTGGAAAACTGTTGCCTGGTCTGATGAGTCTCGATTTCTGTTGAGACATTTAAATGGTAGAGTCCGAATTTGGCGTAAACAGAATGAGAACATGTACCCATCCTCTGATGGCTACTTCCAGCAGGATAATGCACCATGTCACAAAGCTCGAATCATTTCAAATTGGTTTCTTGAACATGACAATGAGTTCACTGTACTAAAATGGCCCCCACAGTCACCAGATCTCAACCCAATAGAGCATCTTTGGGATGTGGTGGAACGGGAGCTTCGTGCCCTGGATGTGCATGCCTCAAATCACCATCAACTGCAAGATGCTATCCTATCAATATGGGCCAATATTTCTAAAGAATGCTATCAGCACCTTGTTGAATCAATGCCACGTAGAATTAAGGCAGTTCTGAAGGCAAAAGGGGGTCCAACACCGTATTAGTATGGTGTTCCTGATAATTCTTTAGGTGAGTGTATATTGACAACTATATATGCAAGTTTATAACACAGATGGTATTTATTGTATGTGTGAAAAGGTGTTAGGGTTCTTTGCCAAAGCCTGCATGTCTATGTATCCAGCAGTGGGCACTTTTAGAATAAATCTAAAGTTTTCTAGAACTTTGGTACATTGTAATCAATTGGAGGATGATAAACGAACATGGTCTCGTAGAATATGCAATGTTTTCAAGCACATGTCTAACATTATAGTACAGATGAGCAGTTCTGTCATATTTCTGATCTTCAACCAAACAGCATCTATATGACATGGAAATGACCTGACATATGGTCGTAAATGGACATCCATTCTCCATTCATATAAGGAAGGAAAGATTACTACAGTAGGTGAAATAGGAGGCATTTTCATAGGAAGCAATTACTTTCATGTCAAAGTGTTTCTGTGTTATTTATGATAAAATCACATTGAGCTGGATAAAGGGTAAGTAATACCATGAGAGTATCAAGTTTGATTTACAGTTCAATCTTCCTCTTTCTCTTTGAAGGGTAAGGATATTCCTTAACAGGAAAAGATAAGGATGTCTGATTTTAAGCATTGCTAGTCTTCAGCTTAGTATGGGCTCCAAGATTGTAATAGCATCTAGTGTCTTCAATGAATATCAATATAGATAGAATTTATGTCAGTGAAATATTCAGGTTTATTTTAAACATATCTAACAATACAAAAATGATGCTTTTTACAGAGTCTATCATATGTGATAACTGTTAATTACTAGTGATGAGCGGCAGGGGCAATATTCAAATTCGCAATATTTTGCGAATATTTGGGCGAATATTCATGATATATTTTCTTGATTGTGAAAATCAGCAATGTAATTTGCACATATTGCACGTACAATAGAATGCGTGGGTCACTGTTGCTGCGTTTTTCAAGCTGCTGGAAGATTCCTGAGACTGGAGAAAATGGTTGGCGTGGCGGAACATTACAATGGCTTTATATGCAGATAGAGTGCTCTAATATATTCGCGATTGCCCAAATCGGCAATTAATGATGCGCAATCTTTTTGCGCAATACGTGCAACTTCACATTTTAGCAGGTCTGACTACATATTACTGATTGGTACACTATGTATTGTTGTGACATCACAGCACTATGTCTGTAGCATGTATGTATGGACAGCAGAACCTATCAGCTACACTATATCACTATCTAACCTCCCACTAACTATCTGTATTATATATATATATATATATAAGCTAACTCACTATCTAATGAAATTACACAGCAAAGCACAGAGCATAGCAATGACACTGCTGTCTCTCTCTCAGAACTGCAAAAAACTGCAGAAAATGGCTGCTGGGGAGGCTCTTATATAGTAAGGGGTAGGCAGCTTTCCTATTGGTTGCTAGGGATATTGCTAAGCTCAGACAAAGACATTGCAGCCTTCTCATTGGCCCACAAGCAAGAAGGGAGGTTACTGATGAAAAAAAACTAGAATATTCGAGAATTCGAATATATAGCACTATTTTCTAAATATTTGTGAATTCTCAAAGTGGCGATAGTCACGATTAAAATTTGCGATTCGAATATTCGCGCCCAACACTATTAACGACTACAGAAGATGGGACCAGTAGGAGTTCCTAAGCTTGGATTCCCACAGACTTCTACATCAAATGTACTATGGTGCTCTGTAAAGTATCTGAAAAACCTTCAAGTTCTCAATCACTGGAAAAGTCTGACTCAATCACTTTGACAAGCAAGAGTATGGAGCCAGTTTAAAAATATTCTGTTCATAATATCATTTTCTAACCATGTTTTTATCTGAGTTATCCCATTAAATTCTGATATTTGGCCTCCAAACCTTTAGGGAAATTAAACTAGGCTAATCAAGTGAAAATGAAAGGCTTAACGGACCATGATTGCTCACATCAACTCCACGACTATCACTGGAAGACATGAGTAATATACTGTAACCTCTAGTAGTAATATTATTACCAAACGGTGATCAAAGCAAAGTGCAGTAGTATATCGGTATCATATAGCTATACCACATGTATTAGAGCAAGAATCAGCAAAGTCATGTTTAATTACTACATCATGGGAAAACTGGCAACTGTCCATGATGCCTGGATCCCTCCTGATGATAACAGCACTGTTGCCTTTTCTTAATATTGTCCTTTATATTATATATTGTAAGAAGTATCCGCAATCACGGATCTACAAAACACAGACCCCGGCCGCGTGCATGCTGAAATTTATTTTTTGCACTTCAATAGAAATGTCCTATCTTTGTCCGCTAATCAGACAGGAATATGGCATGTTCTATCTTTTTTGTGGGGCCGCAGAACAGATGTGCGGATGCAGGCAGCACATGGTGTGCTGTTCACATCTTATGTGGCCCCATTGAAATCAATTACATCGATCCGCAAAAGGCTGAAGGGCACTTAACTGATAAGCGTAGCTCTAAACTGGAACCTTGTCTTTTAATCCACCCTATCTTCCTGATGTTTTTCCTCATCATGAGAAGCTATAGAAGGTCTTGGGTCAAAGTACAAACTGAAAAGAATGATGTGGTATTAAACAGGCAGGAAGTGCTCAAACCCATATGCAGTTGTGCATATATATACAGGGGAGCAAATCCTGCACTTGTGGCCCGTTGCTAATGGCGATCCCCAGCAAAAATGCATACAGTGGAAGATGCCCGCAGCGAACCACAAGTACCACAATAGACATCCTACACAAGATAGCAATTATGTGGATGTGATAATCAATATAACAATAGCAAAGACAGGTGCACTCTGCGGTCTTACTAAACCCTCAAACTGATTTTAAAATTGAGAGATTAGCCAACATGTCCTATGGTGTAGGACATGTCTGAGCCCGAGCACCGCGCCAAGGTTTATCAAGTGGCCCCTGGTATTGCCCATACGGCACAGGTAGGTGAGTGTTAGGACCCGAGCTACTTGAGAAACCTTGGCGCAGTGCTCGGCCTCAGACATGTCCTACACCGTAGGACATGTTGGCTAATCTCTCAATTTTAAAATCTGTTTTAGGGTTTAGTAAGACCGCAGAGTGCACCTGTCTTTGCTATTGTTATCTTGGGTCAAAGTACTCCACGTAGGTAATAAGTGGCAATAGCAAAAATAAAAGGAAACATTACAAACTGTGCACTTAGCATTAAGAATAGATGCATATTGGTAAAGCTTAGATAAAGCTCAGTCTGTGCACATCAAGAAATGCCAACTTAAAGGGGTTGTCCCACAAAAAGTATTCTACACTTTTTAAACCAGAACCTAGAACAGAATACTTTTGTAATTGCATGTAATTAATGATTTAGTATAGCCAGTAAGTTAGGGCTCATGCACACATCCGTGACTAGTCTGGGAAACACGGTCCTGTGTGTCTTCTGTATCTCCTGGGCCGATCACTGCTCCATTGAACTGAGTCAGTACATATCTGATTGCGGATCTCTGCTATTGAACCAATCACAGTCGTGTGCATGAGTCCTTTCAATTGAATTAAATCTATTTGAATAGCTCCATATTCTCTTTGACCTTTTTCCAATTTCTCTATCCACCTCACTAAGGTGGACGCACATGCTCGGTTCCATCCTTCAACTACCACCAGCTGCAGCAGAAAGGATGCACCCTCTAAGAAAGGACAGGCTCCCTGAACTGCCAGCTTGAAATAAATCTAGCAGAGCAATTGGAGCAATGATTGGGGATATCTCTGGATCCATGTGAGGTACAGGGCTGGTTTTTCTTTTTTTTTTTTTCATTTATTAATGGGATAACCTCACCAGGTATCAGATATGGTGCTGGATTTTCAGCTTTGTCATCCATAGTGTGTTGTGGAGCGATTTAATGTATGTGTCACTTTGCTTTGCATGGAATACTGCTATGCTTTCTTTAGGGAAACTAGTCTATGCAGGAGGCACTTAGTATTCTGGGAATTAAACACTCACACATAAGCTGATGTGATATACTAAGTGGCACTATGATGTGAGTGACCAACAGTGGTTAGACAAATTACAATGGCCTCAGGTTACAATATACACTCACCTAAAGAATTATTAGGAACACCTGTTCTATTTCTCATTAATGCAATTATCTATTCAACCAATCACATGGCAGTTGCTTCAATGCATTTAGGGGGGTGGTCCTGGTCAAGACAATCTCCTGAACTCCAAACTGAATGTCAGAATGGGAAAGAAAGGTGATTTAAGCAATTTTGAGGGTGGCATGGTTGTTGGTGCCAGACGGGCCGGTCTCAGTATTTCACAATCTGCTCAGTTACTGGGATTTTCACGCACAACCATTTCTAGGGTTTACAAAGAATGGTGTGAAAAGGGAAAAACATCCAGTATGCGGCAGTCCTGTGGGCACAAATGCCTTGTGGATGCTAGAGGTCAGAGGAGAATGGGCCGACTGATTCAAGCTGATAGAAGAGCAACGTTGACTGAAATAACCACTCGTTACAACCGAGGTATGCAGCAAAGCATTTGTGAAGCCACAACACGCACAACCTTGAGGCGGATGGGCTACAACAGCAGAAGACCCCACCGGGTACCACTCATCTCCACTACAAATAGGAAAAAGAGGCTACAATTTGCACGAGCTCACCAAAATTGGACTGTTGAAGACTGGAAAAATGTTGCCTGGTCTGATGAGTCTCAATTTCTGTTGAGACATTTAAATGGTAGAGTCCGAATTTGGCATAAACAGAATGAGAACATGTACCCATCCTCTGATGGCTACTTCCTGCAGGATAATGCACCATGTCACAAAGCTCGAATCATTTTAAATTGGTTTCTTGAACATGACCATGAGTTCACTGTACTAAAATGGCCCCCACAGTCACCAGATCTCAACCCAATAGAGCATCTTTGGGATGTGGTGGAACGGGAGCTTCGTGCCCTGGATGTGCATCCCTCAAATCTCCATCAACTGCAGGATGCTATCCTATCAATATGGGCCAACATTTCTAAAGAATGCTATCAGCACCTTGTTGAATCAATGCCACGTAGAATTAAGGCAGTTCTGAAGGCAAAAGCGGGTCCAACACCGTATTAGTATGGTGTTCCTAATAATTCTTTAGGTGAGTGTACAGTATGTGTTAATATATAATGGCCTTTCCTGGGCAATTGTAACTTGAAACCAGGCTCAACATACAATACCACATACTGTACTGTGTCTATCTGTTGTACACTAAGTGCAATTGGCTACAAGATCCATCCAATGGGCTTGTACATTTCACTGGTAAAACACATGTATTACTATACACTGCATACATTGGCATTCTGGTAGCGCTGCTCTACACCATGGCACAGTACTACCCAGGGGTGTAGATATAGGGAGTGCAGAGGTAGCAGTTACTACCGGGCCCAGAAGCCTGAGGGGGCCAAAAGACCCTTGTTCCACATACAAAGACATCAGCATTATAGAAAGTGCATGCAGGTTAAGTTACACCTCTAGCTGGAGGGAAGGGGTTAGGTCAAAAATATGGCAATTTTTGCCTCAGGCAGCATGAAGACTATGTGCTTCCCTGCCCCTGGCCACAAAGCACAGAGGGAAGGGGCCCAAGCTGAACTCTTGCACCAGGGCTCTTTAGCTACACACCTGGTACTACCTGTTCTGTACCACTCATTACCTGTGTGAGCATAAGTCGCTCCTAGATATGCATGTGGACGCCATGCCAGACTTTAGGTCCGGCACGGACCCAGAAGCGAAGAAGAAGGGAGCTCAGTGCTGGAACCAGAGAGCTGGGGACAGGTGGCTCTATTTTTTAACCCCTAGACCAACGCTGGTAATATAAAAAGGGGTTCCCAGTCTTGGAGAACTACTTTAACCATTATCCAGGAATAAACTAATATTATAACTCAATAATAGTACTACGAATGAGGTTTCTATTCTGATAGCTCCTGCAAGACTTTTTAATATGGTCCAGACAGCATGCTGCAGCATCTCTACTGCTTTTCCTCAAACAAAACTAAACTAATACGAGGTATTGAGAGATAGATAGACTAAAACGGCGTTTAAACAATGCTAAGCAACCTAGAGCTACTCCATTGCTCACACTGTTTCATAATCAGCTTACTTTATTAAATAAAGCAGAAAAATGTTGTTTAACCTGATTTTCTAAAGTAAATAGTAATAATCCCTCGGCTGCTGAAGGGGCATTTTGTTCTACAATGAATTCCATGCCTCTCTACTGAAAAGGGATTATGTTCACAAAACTGTAATGCTTGCTTTTCGCTATTTGGAAATGAGGAAATATTGCTAATAGGACATGTGTAAACCTCTTAGTGCCAGTGCCCTACCATATGATGGCTTAACCCTTTATAAACCGGTGAGTGCGCAGATCTATCTATTATGTAGAAGAAAAGATCTGGCCACATTGTTGGTGTTGCTTATGCTAACATGAAATGTACTAACAGCGTTCAGTCATCAGACAGGTCTCTGTGTCTTCTATCAATCCTCTAAGACCGTGTTCCCCAATTGATAGATTGCCAACTGTTGCCCATCTGTTGTAAGGAATGTTCAGGGCAAGCTGGGGGTTGTAACTTTGCAAGAACTGGGAAGCTACAAGTTGGGGAACATTGCAGTCATAATCCACAAGCCATAAAGAGAGCACAGAAAAACCTCTTTACATTTGGTTTTAAAGTTGTTGTTTTTTTAGATTTTACTATTGATTGCCTATCCACAGGTCATCAATATCTGATTGGTGGGGGTTCAACTCCCAACATCAGGTGTTTGAGCACCGCAGCCTCTTCCTAGGCCAGGGACGTCACATTCATCGGTCATATGCCCTATCTGAAGCTCAGTCACATTCAATTGAATGGGCTGTGGCTGCAATAACAAGCACAGCAGCTATACAATAGTTGGCACTGTGCTTGATGAGCTGAGATGAAGCCGCAGCGCTCACCAGAGTGTGAATATACCCCTAGAAGTAGAATGAGATGCTCCATTTATTATATGGAATGGAGAACTGTTCTCATGTCTGTTGCAGAGACTTCTCACATAAAAAAGGTTGGAAAGTTTCCTATAGTGATGACTTATCTGCTCGCCTTCACAATCGCAGTGGTGAGCAGGTGTAATTACTCCGCTGTTCCATTCACTTTGATCGGATGACTCCTTCCTATTACCCTTCAATTGAAGTAAATGGGATGGCTGAGATGTAATTCCACCCATCTGCAGTTGCGATGGTGAGCAGGTAAACAATGAAGAGAAGGCAGTGCTCGTACATGCACTGCTTTCTCTCCGAACAGCTGATTGGTGGGGGTGCTGAGAATCGGACCCCCGCCGATCTGATATTGATGACCTATCCCGAGGATAGGTCATCAATAGTAAAAAGTGGACAACCCCTTTAAGACCTGATTTTTTTCTCCTGCCCCCTCCATCATTGCATGGATTATTCGTTTTTTATATAGTTTTTCTTTAGAGCTCCTTTAATATTTTAACCCATGTGGAACCCAGGGCCATAAACCTGTAAGCTGTATAGAAAGCACAGAGTATTATATTTTATAACTATAGAGAGAAATACAGTGTAATAATCGTCTGTCATATTCTAATGGAAAAGCAGTAAAATAATATGTTGCTCAGAAAGCCGTGATCAATTGTTTAATGTGCTAACTTGATATTTCATTGTGCCTCACAAAAAAAACTTGACAGAGTTGAAAAAATGACTAATGTTAGAACTTTTGTTGAAAACAAATAATTGCTGTAAATTATAGTTTCTCCATTCTCCATACTAACGCAAGTTTACTTATCTTCAAATATAGTATATTCAAAACATCTGCCTTTGTACTGGGCATAGACTAACAATACATAGTAGTAGTTGCTGTTAGAAGATCATGCAGCAAATGTGCTGATAAATTATGATTTGAAGAAATTGCATCTACATATGAGTGGACAGACCTTTCATGAAAAACACTCCTTTATTGAAGCCCGCTCACCTGTAAAAAGAGAACATGAATTACGGGACTATGAATTATTAAATAAATAAATGCTCCATTATCTTATACCCCATTGTTCTATACCAGACACAGCTTGTAAACATGAGTGCTGTTTTTTTAGGGGGGAAAAGTACACCCATCTAATGTTGGCCAACCATTAACATATATAGTAAGGCAAGGTTCACATTTGCAGTGAAAACTCCAAAAGGAGCCTCCATCGCAGATCTCGGCAAAAAAAAAAAAAAGGAAGATATACCACATCTGCATATTTTTTATTCAGGAGAATGCTGGAACTCATGTCAAAAACCCAGTGGACCCCGTTGTAGTGAATGGGGTGCTGGAGGTATCCGGCATACAGTGCATTTGGAAAGACTTCATATCCTTTCACTTTTTTCACATTTTGTAATGTTGCAGCCTCGTGCTAAAAAATAAATAAAAATCAAGACCCCCCCTCAAGTCATTCTGCACTCAATACCCCATAATGAGAAAGGAGAAAACAGAATTGCTAATTTATTAAAAAGGAAAAACTAAAACTTGACATGGACATAAGTATTCAGACCCTTTGCTATGACACTTGAAATGTAGCTCTGGGGCCTCCCATTTCTTTTGATGACCTTTGAGATGCTTCTACTCCTTGATTGAAGTCCAACAATGGTACATTCAGTTGATTGGACATGATTTGAGAAGACACACCACTGTCTATGTAAGGTCTCAAGGAAAGAACTGCCTGTAGAGCTTATTCTTAAATGGAAGATGTTTGAAACAACCAAGATTCTTGTTATAGCTGGCCACTCCCCAAAGTAAGTCATCGGAGGGAAAGTGCCTGTAAGAGGGTTAACCAAGTGCTCAATGGTCACTCTGGCTAAGCTTCAAAAATCTTGTGTGCATGTGGGAGAATCTTCTAGAAGGTCACTAGTCACTGCAGCACTCCACCAATCAGGACTTGTGGCCAGGACAGAGTGGCCATAAAGAAGCCTTGCCTCAGTAAAAGACACATGAAAAAATGCAAAAAAAAAAGCAGCTAAAGGACTGACTCTCAGACTGTGAGAAACAAGATTCTCTGGTCTGATGAAACCAAAATTTTAACTTTTTAACCTCAATTTTAAGTGTCATGCCTGAAGGAAACCAGACATTTCCCAATACCATCCCTACAGTGAAGCCTGGTGGTGCCAGCATCATGCTATGGGGGTGTTTTTCAGTAGCTAGGATAGTAAGACTGGTCAGGGTTGAGGGAAAGCTGAATGTAGCTAAGTACAGAGATATTCTTAATGGAAATCTTATCCAGTGTGGTCAGACTGGGCTGAACGCAGAATGATTGGGAAAAATGTGATTTATTTTATTTTATTTTAGCACAAGGCTGCAACATAACAAAATGTGAAAAAAGTGAAAGGGTTTGAAGACTTTGCAAATGCAATGTATGCTGGATCCAGCCATTTCATTATTTTGTTTCTATGCCAGAACAGAATACCAGAATTTGGATAGAATTTAAAACTAGCCTTTATGGGATATGGTTTTCAGCATTATAAATATACATTATCCGTACATAAATACAAGTATGTCGAAAGTATGTCTAAAATATAGTCATACTGGCTTCAAAAATTGGGCTTTTGTGACTTTTTGGGCTCACTTGCACAAACAATTGGCATTTTTTGTATTATTTACTCCAGTCTTTAAATATGGGTAGGAAAGTTGGTGTAGTTAGCTATGTTAATGAGTTTCACTCCAGATTTATAACTGAGAATTTTTAAAAAAGTTGTAAAAGGTAAGTCACAATCACATTCCAGTAGGAAGGTGGAGTAGGAGAACTGGAGTAGCTTCTCTGTTCAAAAGTGCTAGTTTTAAGGATAAGCCTAATTTATCAAACCACATGTGACATTTGATAAATGTGGCATAAAGTACGCCAACACAGACTCAAATATTCTCCTCATGATAAATTTCCCCCTTAGATGTGCTCAGTTCAGAGGGACACTACATGCATGGGTAGTTTTGTAGTGCAGTGAACTTTGTTAATATATTCACTTCACAACATGGGCCAATAACCTGCATGTAGCCGGTGAACGTAGACTAAGATGGTCCGAGTCGATGCAAAGTTTGATTCCTTGTTAGAACTGTGTTTAGCATTACAGAATTGTATAATGAGCCATGTATCAAAGAGAGACAGACTGAAAATAAAAATGAGTCCTTTCTGACAAATGACAGCAGCTCACACATATACTGTGGATATAAAAAGTCTACACAACCCTGCTAAAATGTCAGGTTTCTGTAATGTAAAAAAATTAGACAAAGATAAATCATTTCAGAACTTTTTCCACCTTTAGGGTCCATTCACACGTCCGTGTGTGTTTTGCGGATGCGCAAAACACGGACATCAGCGATGTGCGTTCCGCATTTTGCGGACCGCACATCACCGGCACTTAATAGAAAATGCCTAATCTTCTCCGCAATTGCGGACAAGATTTGGACATGTTCTATTTTTTTCGGGAACGGAATTGCGAACGCGGAAGTGCGGATCCGCAATTCCGGATCCGGGCAGCACGTCGTGCTGCCCCATAGAAATGAATGGGTCCACAATTCCGTTCCGCAAAGTGTGGAATGAAACTGCGTCCGTGTGAATGGGGCCTTAATGTGACCTATAAACTGTACCTACAACTGTACAACAATTGAAAAACAAACTGAAATCTTTTAGGTAGAGGGAAGAAAAAAATATAAAAATAAAATAATATGGTTGCATAAGTGTGCACACCCTTAAACTAATACTTTGTTTAAGCACCTTTTGATTTTATTACAGCACTCAGTCTTTTTGGGTATGAGTCCATCAGCAAGATTTGCCCACTCTTCCATGCAAAAACACTCCAAATCTGTCAGATTGCGAGGGCATCTCCTGTGCACAGCCCTCTTCAGATCACCCCACAGATTTTCAATCGGATTCAGGTCTGGGCTCTGGCTGGGCCATTCCAAAACGTCAATCTTCTTCTGGTGAAGCCATTCCTTTGTTGATTTGGATGTATGCTTTGGGTTGTTGTCATGCTGAAAGATTCAGCTTTCTAGCAGAAGCCTGAAGGTTTTGTGCCAATATTGACTGGTATTTGGAACTGTTCATAATTCCCTCTAGCTTAACTAAGGCCCCAGTTCCAGCTGAAGAAAAACAGCCCCAAAGCACGATGCTGCCACCACCAAGCTTCACTGTGTGTATGGTGCTCTTTTGGTGATGTGCAGTGTTGTTTTTGGGCCAAACATATCTTTTGGAATTATGGCCACAAAGTTCAACCTTGGTTTCATCAGACCATAACACCTTTTCCCAAATGCTTTTGGGAGACTTCAGATGTGGCAAAATGTAGCCTGGCTTGGATGTTTTTTTTCATAAGAAAAGGCTTTTGTCTTGCCACTCTACCCCATAGCCCAGACATATAAAGAATAGGGGAGAGTGTTGTCACATGTACCACACAGCCAGTACTTGCCAGATATTCCTGCAGCTCCTTTAATGTTGTTGTAAGCCTCTTGGTAGCCTCCCAGACCAGTTTTGGAGGGACGTGCAGTTCTTGGTAATTTCACTGTTGTGCCATATTTTCTCCACTTGATGATGACTGTCTTCACTGTGTTCCATGGTATATCTAATGCCTTGGAAATTCTTTTGTACCCTTCTCCTGACTGATACATTTTAACAATAAGATCCCTCTGATGCTTTGGAAGCTCTCTGTGGACCATGGATTTTGCTGTGGGATGCGACTAAGAACATTTCCGGAAAGACCAAATAGATCAGCTGAACTTTATTTGTGGTTAATCAGAGGCACTTTAAATGATGGCAAGTGTATGCTGACTCCTATTTAACATGATTTTGAATGTGATTGCTTAATTCTGAACACAGCTACATCCCCAGTTATAAGCGGGTGTGCACACTTATGCAACCACATTATTTTAGTTATTATTTTTTCTTCCCTCCACCTAAAAGATTTAAGTTTGTTTTTCAATTGAGTTGTACAGTTTATAGGTCACATTAAAGGTGGAAAACGTTCTCAAATTATTTATCTTTGTCTCATTTTTTTACATCACAGAAACCTGACATTTTAACAGGGGTGTGTAGACTTTTTATATCCACTGTATTTAGTAATTACATACATTTGCTATGTATAGGAATATACACATTATGCACACATTTACTACTTACACGTATATGCGCACTATCTAGAACACACATACAGTAGTACATACTCCCTACAAGAATGTAAGAACACATGCACATTTTCAGCATTTTGATATTATTTCTCATGTACTGTATGAATAATGTCTATAAAACTAAGAATGGACGAATGCCAGCTGGCTAAAAGTGAACCTGGGCAAAATTGAAGAACTTTTGTTTTGAGGTCAGTGGTTAACAGCAAAATGGCAAGTTGCACATCGAATACCTCCGTCCTGGGAAACACAATTCTTCAAATTTTGGCTTCAGGAAGTCCAGAGCCCAATTAATAAAATGTAACTTTTAATTTAATATGTTAAAACTCCAAAGCATTCCCCAGCTGACATGTTTCGGGGATGTAGAGCTTTAGTCATTCCGGATACATCCCCACACGCACTCTCCGATCCTCACAAGACCTCCTTCTCTCCTCTCCTCTTATCGCCTCTTTCCACAATCGACTCCAAGATTTCTCCCGTGCATCCCCCACACTCTGGAACTCGTTACCCCAACATATCAGACTCTCACCCACAGTGGAATCCTTCAAAAGAAACCTGAAAACCCACCTCTTCAGACAAGCCTACAACCAGTGACCCTGCTGCCTCCATACCGCCATGACCAACTTCACCCGCACCTACTGTGTCCTTCTCCCATACCATGTAGATTGTAAGCCCTCATGGGCAGGGCCCTCTCTCCTTCTGTACCACTTTGTAACTTGTCTTGTTTATGCTTAGTGCAATTGTCTGTATTATGTATGTATACCTCTTCTCATATGAATGGCGCTTTAATAATAAATAATAATAATAATAGTCATTGAGCTATGAGTAAGCCCTACACACGCAAAACATGTCAGCTGGGGAATGCCACAGAGTTTTAACCAGGGCCGGACTGGGGATAAAAACCAGCCCTGGAAAACGTTGCATACCAGCCCCACAGCATTGCGTCATTATTTACTTGTTTATAAAAGGGGAAAGCATTAATTTTAAAACACGTGTTTAAACACGAATATGAACTTTGCCCCACAATAGCTCTTTTGTAGAAACCCCATTCTTCATATTATCACAGTAGACCAGCTTTTCCCAACCAGGATGCCTCCAGCTGTTGCAAAATTACAACTCTCGGCATGCCCAGACAGCGTTCGGCTGTCAGGGCATGCTGAGAGATGTAGTTTTGCAACAGCTGGAGGCATCCTGGTAGGGAAACACTACAGTAGACCATTATCCCATACAATTGGGTCAGAACTAAGAATAATCAAAGAACTTTACTTTAAAGCAGGCATCCTCAAACTGCGGCCCTCCAGCTGTTGCAAAACTAGAACTCCCAGCATGCCCAAACAGCCAGAGGCGGCTCTTCCATTAGGCCACTTAGGCCGCCGCCTAAGGCCTCGCACTGGTGGGGGCCTCGCTCTGGCTCCCACCAGCACCTGACACCGCCGCAATTTAATTGTCTGCTTCTCCGGACCTAGTGTTAGTTAAGTAAAGACATTAACTTAAGACGAGCCGCCGCGGCCAGGCCGCTCAAGCGCCTCTGCTCTCTGCCTCTTTAAGAGAGCAGAGGCTGCTGGGGCTCAGAGCGTGCCACCGCACAGGCACGTCTCTCAATGCAACGGCAGACCTGCCCTGCCCTCAGAGCGCTGCGCAGACAGGGGGAGAAGAAGCGCCAGCTGCCAGGTCCCTGCTCACCTTACCGGCAGTGTCTGTTGTCCGGTGACCCCACCCGACCGTTCTGGCTGCCGCCAGCGCCGCCCTGAAGACAGTGTCAGTGGTGGTGGACTGTCACTGTGGAGTGTGGACTGGTGCCACCGAACCGAAGAAGAATCCTCCAAGGTGTTCAGGTGTGTGTCCTTGTCCTGCTGGCTGCTGTACCCCCCCTCTGTGTCCCCCCTCCCTGGCAGTGTGGGGGGCAAATTACTTAATGGGGGCAGTGTGGGGGGCGAATTACATGATGGGGGAAGTGTGGGGGGCAAATTACATGATGGAGGCAGTGTGGCGGACAAATTACTTAATGGGGCAGTGTGGGGAGCAAATTACTTAATGGGGGCAGTGTGGGGGGAAAATTACTTAATGGGGGCAGTGTGGGGGGCAAATTACTTAATGGGGGCAGTGTGGGGGGGAAATTACTTAATGGGGGCAGTGTGGGGGCAAATTACTTAATAGGGGCAGTGTGGGGGCAAATTACTTAATGGGGCAGTGTGGGGGCAAATTACATGATGGGGCAGTGTGGCGGGGAAAATACTTAATGGGGCAGTGTGGGGGGCAAATTACATGATGGGGGCAGTGTGGAGGGCAAATTACTTAATGTGGGGAAAATTACATAGTGTGGGGCAGTATTACTAATGAGGGCATTCTAGAAGGGAATTACTATTGGTGGGACTATGAGGAGTCATATTACTATGGGCGCACTTTTATTTCTTCAGAATAGTATTTGGGGGTATTGGGGGGCACAGCAAGCAGCAGGATAACACTGTGGGGACTCCAGGTTGGGGGATGATGATAGAAATGTGAGGACACTAAGATGTCCATGTGTCACACTCTGTAGAGACGAGGCGGCTGAGAGAAGTTGTCCGGACCGAATGGAGAAGATGATTATAGAGAAGATCTACATCGGAGGAGACGTCACCTGGAGGCCCTGGATGTGACAGGTATGTGCTGCTGTATGGCAAGTACAGGAAAGTGCGGGGGGAGGGGCGACTTAGAGAACTGGGCCAGGGTTAATGCAAAGTGTTAATATGCACTGTGCATATAAGCCCTGTACTGTGTTGTCACTGTGCATATTAACCCTTTACTGTGATGTCACTGCATATTAAAGGGGTACTCCGGGATAGGAAAATAAATCCCCTATACAAAGGATAGGAGATAAGTGTCTGATCGGGGTGGTCTGGCCGTTGGGATCCCCCACGATCTCCTGTATGGTACTCCGGATCTCCTTGTGCCCGGAGCGGTGGTCAACACTCCCCCTCCATGTATCTATGGGAGAGCCGCAGATACAGCACTTGTGTATCTCCGAGTCTTCCATAGAGATACATGGAGGGGGAGTGTTGACCACACCACTGCTCCGTTCGGTGCTTGACACAGCTTATTTCTTGAGGACTGAGCCGGGGTGCCGTACGGGAGAACACGGGCATCCCATTTAGAACTCTTTTTTTAGCTTCTCACTACTTCATATGCAATATTAAATAGTGCCATTAGAAAGTACAACTTGTTCCACAAAAAACAAGCCCAAGTCCTCATAAGGCTATGTGAACGGAAAGATAAAAAAGTTATGGCTCCGGGAAAGCAGAGGATGAAAAAAAAATTAAAAATACTAAAATTGCCTGAGACTGAATGGGTTAATGGGCATCATGTATAGTTGAAGACAGCAGGATGTCTAAGGTTCTCTAATTATCTGCATATTTTGTGGATTTTACATAAAATATTACATTGATTTTTTTAAAACAAATTGTTCTAGGTCTTATTCTAAATATTATTTTGTCATATGTTTGGTTCTTTAGTGTCAGTTAGGACTCTCTAATCCTTGCACGCCGCGAACCATAACACCCTGACTGACAGGTGGCTATTTTTCAACAAAGTTACAGAGATGCCATATACAACACCAAATCAACTTTGAGACACCTAAGAGCA
The DNA here is from genome assembly GCF_905171765.1 of Bufo bufo. Taxonomy (NCBI): domain Eukaryota; kingdom Metazoa; phylum Chordata; class Amphibia; order Anura; family Bufonidae; genus Bufo; species Bufo bufo. The sequence continues at coordinate 213,554,221 of NC_053392.1, forward strand.
AGAGCAATAGATAACCTAAGGAACCTTCAGAATAGCATAAAGGAAGCACATCAGTGTTTTCCTAGAGAAAGAAACCAGATTTAGGCGTTGGAGTAATTCCAGGGATACCTATCCTACGCAGTAAATAAGACACATCCATAGATACTTATACAACAGCACCCCCAGCTGTACTCTACCTCCATTAAATATGTCTCAGACTATTGAAGGCAAAAGCTTAAAAGTTGCATTTGACAACTGGGTAATCAGAACAGTTTAGTACTTTATGGGGTGGGTTGTCCTTGGGAAATATTTTGTCCATTTCTACAAAAATACTGTCATAGAATAGTTTTCGTAACATCTTTAAGAGCATTCATACCATTTTAGCAGCTCTTCATAGAAAATGTATGGTGGAAAAAGACTACCTAGTCCATCTGGTCTGCAAGTTTTTTGTACTAGGCAATACTAGCATGGTATTGTGTATATATTGTATGGAAGCAAATGGATATTGTATATACCACTTATCTGAAATTGTATGGGTCCATGTTTAGGTCCTTTATACATATATCAAGTGTGGGAAAAATGGTCACTGTGCACACTACAGGTACATATTTGCTACTATTTGGATATTGTTTTGCACTATTATCTGCAAATATATGGTATTTACTAGATCCTGGATGGTTTTGTCTGAGCAATTCATAGCAATATTCATCTTGGTACTATATGCACTGCTATCTGGGCAATGTATAGTATTAAAAGAGCTCTACATGCATTGTTTTACTATGGTATAGCACTTTATTATCACTAAATGCTACTATGCCACTGTCTGAGCACTATATATGCTATCTGCACAAAGTAGAACAGTACTGTATTTACCTGGGAATGGGGTGCACTATTTATAGGGAAATGTATAATTCCCCTTATGCCTTTTTTTTGGCAAATAAAAGATGCAAATCCACTGGAAACCACTTTTCTAGTCACAATTACACTGCCTATAAAAAGGGGGGGAGTGAAGGCTCCAAAAACTGTTGTAGATATCATTCAGGTGCACAAAGAACTAGAGGTGGAAGGTCTGTGCCTTGTCATAAATTACCTGCCTCCTCCTCCGGCGCAAGTCCTACCAAGGGTGACGTAGCACACACTCGCCTTGATAGATCAATGCATGCATGTTTGATTTGAACAGAGCACTTTGCAATGGTATTTTGTAGGTCTTTTCTAGCAGTATTATTTAGACTCTGTATAGCAGTATTAATTCACTGATGCATGTTGGGCTAATTTTGGCAGCATTATTCATCTTCTGTATGATGGCAATTTTGTTTTAGAATCCTTTCAATTTCTTTAATTTTTTGGAGGAGCAAAATAAGGCAAACATTAACGAGAAATGTGTATTTTGTGATTATATCAATAAGTAAATATATGAAGGCACACTCTCAATTGGCGTTGCACGGAATAAAGGTAGATGTAAACCAGTTGTAAATGAATGTATAGGGGCAATATATTGCAAAAGGATAAAACTTTTATTTAACAATATTATTACTAAAATATATTTTTGGTCAAAATGAAATAAAATACAATTAAGAATATGCAATTAACATATGGAGGGCCCTCCTTTGGTAGTGTGCAGCGTATGTGCATGCACTAGATGCTGCACCAGCTTCGCCGCTTCTCCGTCCTCCGCCCGCCCAGCAAGTCACGCTGCTTCGCTCTTCCTTTCCGGGTCAAGCGAAGCTGGCGCATGCGCAATGACTTCTGTGAGGCTGATGCCAGGACAGAGCGCGAGAGCTGACATATGTGTCCAGGGCGCATGCGCAGGATTCCTGGCGCTGCACAAACATAACATCGGCGAAGAGGAGTGAATAATTTAGCAGTGGGGCGGTGCTGGGCTCCGAAGTAATGGGCGTGGCTGAGCTCCAACTGCTGGGGGGACGTCCCCTTTTGATCCTTATTGAGGTACTTTGCATATTAATAAAACCGACAAAATAAATAAAAGACACAGGGCAGTAATACTAGTATATTTTAATGTAAATCGTGGAGACTGATGTGGTGATGTTATTAGCTCAGTAAGTAAAATCCAGGTGACAGTGTCTCTTTAAAGCAACTAGAGCTCACTGCTTACAAAATCCTCCAGTAAGCTTACCAAAAGCTATCGAGGTTCAACCTCTCTTTCATTTAAATATGCAGTACAGTATACATCCACATCTGACCTATTAGAAATACCCTGGGATATCCGGAAATACTTTACAGCGCCTTATACTTTTATGCATAAAATGTTTTTTGCTTCATTTCTTTTCCACTTAGAAAAGCCTTTTTCTGGCTCAGCAATTCATGAAGCCTCTTATATTCAATTGCCAGCGTAGCCACCGAGCTCAAGAAATAATTATAGACACTAGTGAGTTTTATATTAACTATATTTCTTGATCTCTTTCATAATGCAATTATTAATCATCCAGCTTCAGATGAATCAGTAATACAATCAAAACTGCAAACTGTATTCTGCTTCTTTCTATCGGTAAAATCACGTGGAGGTAAATGAAAATTTTGTTTCAGTAAGATTAAACTTGGTGATTGCATATTTTTGTGCAGAATAGTTATAGGAAAGCTTAACTTTTCCTCCACATATTTTCTCAGCATATATACCTCTACTAGTCCCATAGCTTTTTGCTTACAAATACTGATCAAATACTGATGCAAAACACTGACCAAACGCTGACTAAAAGAACGTAATAGCTACGATGAATTAGGCTTGATGGAGTGATTTGTGTGGTTCATTCCAATAACCAGCGACACTCCTCCAGTATGGCAATAATACAGCTGACAAGTTAGATCCATCCAGCAAGTTCAGCCCACCTGGTTTTAACCCTAATACAGGGAGTTATTTGACCCCAGGCATTCCATGTCCAACCTCCTGGCCAAGCGTCAACACTAACTGTTCTGTAATGCCCTTACATGTCCAGGGCTGCGCACATGCTGCACTGAAGGGATCGACGTGTGTCTATGCTTTGCCAACAGGTGTGGATTACCCACTCAACATCGTTTGTCAAAAGGGTTCGGGCATTGTAATACTGGAGCAGACCAATTTGTTTGGTAAAAGACAAATTTATACAGAACCGATTAAATATTAATGGAGCAGCAAGTGAACTAGATAAACTCGCTTATATATTAGACCGCTTGTTGAGACTAAGTCTGATAATAAGGAGGGGGATGCGCGGTGTTTGGATGATGCGGCAAAGGGTGAGGTGCATGTTTGCATTGAAGGGCCCTTAGGGGCGCATTTAAAGCAAGAGGTGCACCCATACAAGCTGATTGTCTTCCCTGGGACAGATTGAATCCTCCAGCAAGACAATGCGACATGTCACGCAGCTAGAAATGTCTGACATTGGTTGGAATAGTATGACCAAGACTTCCAAGTACTATCCTGCCCCTTCATTCCCCAGACTTAAACCCAACTGAGCATCTGTGAGACCACCTTGGTCCTGATGTTTGCACTATGGATCTTCGCCCGTGCACCCTCCAGCAGCTGTGGGATGCACTGCAGTCAGCATGGCTCCAGATACCTGTAACAACCTACCAGAATCTTATTGAATCATTCCCAGCCTGTCTAGCTGCTGTCCGTGCTGCACAAGGCGGTAAGGCAAAAAAAAAAAACATCCTATTCCGCTGTCCGTGCCATTCTGCAAATTGTGGAACATGCACGGACGCCATCTGGTTTTTGCGGATCCGCTATTTGCGGACCGCAAAACACACCACGGTCGTGTGCATGCGGCCTTATGTTGTATATTAGCTGGTGTTCATAATAAAGGACGGGCCGGACCTGGGCTGCAAGTCTGGGGGGAGGCCTGCATGACTGGGTTTGGAGGAAGTGGTGATAGCCATTAATCGCTTGTCGGCCTCGTCCCCGCCGGTCATTCAGCTTTTACAACATTTGGTATTAGTTTGTTTGTCGTGGAAAGTGTGGATTGTGGCTTCTCATGTGCTGGGGGTCAGCAATTCAATTGCAGATGCTTTATCTCGTTTGCAATGGGATCGCTTTCGGGAGCTGGCACTGGAGGCGGACGAGCAGGGAGTGATTTGCCCGTCGGAGATGTGGAATCTGCCATTCGGTCTGTAAAGGATTTGTTGCGGGGGTTATTGGTCGGTGGTACATAGCAGTGGCGTACTAAGGGGGGCGGTCTGCCCCGGGTGCCGGCTGTCAGGAGGGTGCCAGAAGCAATGAGCACTTCCATCAATACAGATAGAAGCGCTCATTGCTGGAGCGCAGGGAGCTGCGGTCCTGTCACTCACTGCTCAGCTCTCGCTGCTCCTCCCCTCCTTCAGGCCAGCAGCGCACAGAATGGTGAAGCAGGAAGACGTCTCCTCGCTCCACCATTCAGCCTGCAGGCACAGATTGGTCTGCTGGCCTGTGTGGGTGGAGCATGCAGCCCGGAAATCTGGATAAGCTCTGCCCACACAGTGCTGCAGAGCAATCTGTGCCTGCAGGAAAGAGAGGTATGTGAGCTTCAAGAGTGGGACAAGGTGAGTAGTTACTGTGTTTATTTTTTATTTTTTTATACAGAGGGGGCACAGAGGACTTTATTACTATGGAGGGGGCACAGAGGGCATTACTAATGTGAAGGGGGCACAATGGGCATTTCTACTATGGAGAGGCCACAGAGGGCATTATTACTGTGAAGGGGGAACAGTGGGCATTATTACTGTGAAGGGGAACAATGGGGATTTCTACTATGGAGGGGGCACAGAGGGCATTACTAGTACAGTGGACATTACTACCAGTGATGAGCGGCAGGGACAATATTCGAATTCACAATATTTTGCGAATATTTGGGCGAATATTCATCATATATTTACGAATTTGAGAATTCGTGATCTCCAGTCATTGTTTTCTTGATTGCAATCAAAATTTGCGATCAACACTACTCCTAAGATATTGCAGCCTTCTCATAGGCCCACAAGCAAGAAGCAATAAGGGATCATGGGTAATAATGAAATAAAATTTAGAATATTTGCAATTATGAATATATAGCACTATATTCTAGATATTCGCAAATTCTCGAAGTGCCAAAAATTAGCAATTAGAATATTCGCGATCAACACTAATTACTACTATTAAAGGGAATCTGTCACTAGCATATTAGCAAAATTTTTTTTTCATGAATCCATGTGTAATAAAGTACCTTATTTACATATGTCTTGTTCTTTTTATTCTGTGTCTTGTCATTTCTTAAAAAAAAAACGCTTTTTATGATATTCAAATGAAGCTGTAAGGAGCCCAGAGGTGCATTATTCTTTGTCCACGGTGCCCAGGAACGCCTGAAGTGCCATGCCCGCCTAAATTTGAAAACTAATAACTCCTCCAAGATCGCCTAAATCGCCTCCCAGAGGCGAGGCTAAGCGCTCCCCCCCCCCAGCGCCGCGCTCTGCGGAAACACCCCCGATCCTCCTCTCGCCTGCATCCGAAATCCCGCGCAGGCGCAGTGCCGGCGATTGCCTGCGCGATGATAAGACGACTGAGGGCAACAGCTTCAACAGCGTCACTGGGCATGCGCCGATCCCAGCTGGCTGAGGAAACAGCGAACACATCACTGGGATCGGCGCATGCCCAGTGACGCTGTTGAAGCTGTTGCCCTCAGTCGCCGGCACTGCGCCTGTGCGGGATTTCGGATGCAGGCGAGAGGAGGATCGGGGGTGTTTGCCGCAGAGCGCGGCGCTGGGGGGGGGGAGCACTTAGCCTCGCCTCTGGGAGGCGATTTAGGCGATCTTGGAGGAGTTTTTAGTTTTCAAATTTAGGCGGGCACGGCACTTCAGAGGGGCGTTCCTGGGCACCGTGGACAAAGAATAACGCCCCTCTGGGCTCCTTACAGCTTCATAAATATCATAAAAAGCGTTTGACACAGAATAAAAAGAACAAGACATATGGAAATAAGGTACTTTATTACACATGGATTCATTAAAAAAATTTTTTTGATAATATGCTAGTGACAGATTCCCTTTAAGGGGCACAATGGGCATTATTACTGTGAAGGGGGCACAATGGGCATTATTACTATAAAGGGGCACAATGGGGATTATTACTATGAAGGGGGCACAATAGGGATTATTACTGTGAAGGGGGCACAAAGAGGGCATTACAACTGTGAAAGGGGCACAATGAGGGCAATACTACTGTGAGGGGGTACAATTTTTTCAAAGTATTGGGGGGTGCCAAAGAAAGGACCCGTCTCAGATGCCAAACACCCTAGGCAGGCCACTGGTACATGGGCTGTTTATGAGAGGGCGTGGGGTTTCTGGGAGTCTTGGAAGTGGCGTATACAGGGGAGGAGTTAGAGGATGAGGTTTTGTTGCTGTTGGGGCATTGTAGGGTGGAAGGGTGGTTGGTGTCTCGCATCACGAGTTTTATGGCGGGGGTGGCTTTTGGGTGTAGGTGCAGGGGCGTGCGGGATGTGTCAAAGTCATTTTTGGTGTCGCAGGCTTTGAAGGGCTGAAGGCGGCGGAACGCGGCGGTGGACCTTCGACGGGCAATTTTGTTTCAGCTTTTTGGCCAATTGTTTGCACGGGTATCCGTGATTTGCGTGTCCGCAGCGGAAGTGCGATTGTTTCATTTGGCTTTTTCTTTTGCTTTTTTGGGGCTTTGTGGTTGGGCGAATTGGTAAGCCTCAGCAGGGTCCGGGATGGGGGATTGCGTAGGGAGGACGTAGACCAATATCAGGATAGGGTGGAATTTGTTATCTGGAGGTCAAAGACAGACCAGTTGGGCAGGGGTTGCAGGGTGGTGTTGTTTGAGGTCTAGGGGTCTGACACTTACCCGGTGAGGTGTCTCCAGGATTTTGGTATGCAGGGGGTTTTAGGTCAGCCGTTGTTGTTACATGAAGATGGGACATTTCTGTCGCGTTTTCAATTTATTTAGGTTTTTTGGGTTTATTTGGGGGTTTGAGGTTGGATCCATTGCTTTTTGGGGGGGGCATTCATTTTGGATTGGGGCCCCCACGGAGGCAGCAAGGAGGGGTCTGGGGGGCGAGGTGATCCGTCGAATCGGGCGTTAGGAATCCATCCATTTCGGTTCATACATACGGCCGGACCTTACTGGGGTTTGCGCATTTTGGGGGGAATTGATGGTGGCGTTTCTTCGTTTTGTTTTTCAGGTGTTCCAGCATGCCTAGTGTGGATCCTGGGGCACTCTTTTGTGTTTTGGGGGGCTTTACGTGTGGCGGTCCGGCCGGACGGCAGGCAGTTGGGGTTTCAGAGATGTGAGGCGGTGAAACGCTGGCTGGGCCTTCGAGGTATGGTGTGGTGTAGGGTACTGCCAGAGTTTTATAGGTTTGTACAACTAGATGAGGCTCCTGGGATTTTAGTTTTGCATGGGGGGGGGGGGACGACTTAGGGGTTCGCCCGTTTAGGAAGCTGATTAAGGATATCAAATTTGACGTTGTGACGGTGTGGTCGAATATTGTGCCGAGGAAGAGGTGGAGGGACGCAAGGTCAGTGGAGAGGGTCAATAAGGCCCAAGGAATTACCAAATTAAAAACAAAAGAAGGAAGGTATATGGAAGAAGATAAAGAACTAGCTGACTGCCTCAATGAACACTTCTGTTCAGATTTTACAAAGGAAAATGAAGGAAAAGGACCTCAGTTAGGAAAGAAGACTAATGAATCTTTTGATGCATGTGTCTTTACAGAGGAAGAGGTTCTAAGTCAGCTGTCTAAAATTAATACAAATAAGTCACAGGGGCCTGATGGGATACACCCAAAGTTATTAAAAGAGCTCAACGGCAAACTAGCAAAACCATTAACAGATTTATTTAACCAATCACTGGCAACAGGAGTCGTCCCAGAAGATTGGAAATTGGCAAATGTTGTGCCCATTCACAAGAAAGGTAGTAGGGAGGAATCGGGCAACTATAGGCCAGTAAGCCTGACATCAATAGTGGGGAAATTAATGGAAACCATACTTAAGGAGAGGATTGTGGAACATCTAAAATCCCATGGGTTGAAAGATGAAAAACAGCATGGGTTTTTCTTCAGGGGCATCATGTCAAACGAATCGTATTGCTTATTGGCTTTTGATACTGTCCCACATAGAAGGCTTATCAATAAATTGCAGTCTTTGTGCGTGGACTCCTATATTGTTGAATGGATTAGGCAGTGGCTGAGGGAGAGACAACAGAGGGTTGTAGTCAATGGAGTATATTCAGACCATGGTCTTGTTACCAGTGGGGTACCTCAGGGATCTGTTCTGGGACCCATATTGTTTAATATCTTTATCAGTGAAATTGCAGAAGGCCTCGATGGTAAGGTGTGTCTTTTTGGTGATGACACAAAGATTTGTAACAGGGTTGATGTTCCTGGAGGGATACACCAAATGGAAAAGGATTTAGGAAAACTAGAGGAATGGTGAAAAATCTGGCAACTAAAATATAATGTTGATAAGTGCAAGATAATGCACCTGGGGCGTAAAAACCCAAGAGCAGAATATAAAATCAGTGATACAGTCCTAACCTCAGTATCTGAGGAAAGGGACTTAGGGGTCATTATTTCAGAAGACTTAAAGGTAGGCAGACAATGTCAGAGCAGCAGGAAATGCTAGCAGAATGCTTGGGTGTATAGGGAGAGGCATTACCAGTAGAAAGAGGGAGGTGCTCATGCCGCTCTACAGAGCACTAGTGAGACCTCATTTGGAGTATTGTGCGCAGTACTGGAGACCATATCTCCAGAAGGATATTGACACTTTGGAGAGAGTTCAGAGAAGAGCTACTAAACTGGTACATGGATTGCAGGATAAAACTTACCAGGAAAGATTAAAGGACTTTAACACGTATAGCTTGGAAGAAAGACGAGACAGAGGGGATATGATAGAAACTTTTAAATACATAAAGGGAATCAACAAGGTCAAAGAGGAAAGAATATTTAAAAGAAGAAAAACTGCTACAAGAGGACATAGTTTTAAATTAGAGGGGCAAAGGTTTAAAAGTAATATCAGGAAGTATTACTTTACTGAGAGAGTAGTGGATGCATGGAATAGCCTTCCTGCAGAAGTGGCAGCTGCAAATACAGTGAAGGAGTTTAAGCATGCATGGGATAGGCATAAGGCCATCCTTCATATAAGATAGGGCCAAGGGCTATTCATAGTATTCAGTATATTGGGCAGACTAGATGGGACAAATGGCAGTGGCGTAACTACCAGGGAAGCAGGGGAAGCGGCTGCTTCGGGGCCCAGGCTGACAAGGGGCCCAGGAGCAGTGTCTCACACACACACACACTTACTGTGTGTAAATAATTTTACATTTTCAGGCCGGCCCCACCCCCGAAAACAACCCCTCCAAATCCCCTCCCCTTTACATTTGATGCGGTCACATAGGGGCCGGGCCCACCCACCCCTCCCATCCATCCTACACCCCCATTCATTAACACAGGGCCCGCTTCAGTGGGCAACTGCCCGCCTCCATCCTGGATTATCTGCTGAGCTGCCTCTTCTGCCTGCATAGCGTGACACCTGCCAGAGAACAAGTCGGCAGCGCGCTATGCAAATGAATCTCTTCCGGCAGTCCGCCCACCAAATGAAGTCCTCCTCAAGGGGCGGGGAGGCTGGGAGAAGCAGCGCATCATGGCAGAGGGCGAAGGGAGGCACAACAAGCATGCACAGCACTCATTTTTTCAGGTATGTGCCTGGGCTGCCCTGTCCCCCCCTCCCCCCTTGCCTGCTGCTGCTGCTGCTGCTGCTGCACTAGTTCACAGTGGTTCTGGGGCCTCTGTGGGAATGAGGAAAGAGGAGGGCAGGGCAGAGTCAAAGTAGTTAACCCTTTCCTCCTCTCCCAGTCTGTCAAGTTCACAGACTGGGAGAGGAGAGGAGGTAAGACCAGGTACAGCAGCAGGCAAAGTTCTGAGTGTGCAGCCATGGCAGGCTGCAGCATGTAGCTGCCACAGGCTGCCATCCCAGTCCCACCAGCCTCCTATATAATAAAATGCATGCATCTGCTTCTGTTATAGTACAGGAGGCTGGCAGATGCTGGGATCGCCACCTGGCAGCTGCATGCTGAAGCCTTCAGCATGTAGCTGCCAGGTAGCCAGATCACAACCTCTGCCCACGCTTCCTCTGCCAGGCTCCTGTACTATAGCATGCGGTACGTGGCAGCCTCCCCTCTCTGCTTTCTGTTGCGCCATCTACTAGTGCTTATTATGGCACTCTTTTAAGTTACATATACACAAATGTGATGCCAGGATGGTTCTGGGCTGGCATCGGGTGCATGCATATGTGTGTCTTAACAAGCACTAGTACATGGCAGAGCAGCGGAGGCAGAGAGGGGAGGCTGCCACGTACTGCATGCTATAGTACAGGAGGCTGGCAGAGGAAGGAGTGGGAAGAGGTTGGGATGAAAGTTCCAATCACCCCCTTTCACAGTGTTTTAAATATAGGTAAATAAACATTAAAAAAAAGCATTGCCATGTCCAAAAATGTCTTCACTATTAAAAAATATAAATAATTTTCATTCAAAAAGGGTACCAATAAAAACTACAATTCATCCACCTGAAAAAAAGCTTCAGCTCCTTAGGCAGAAATCTAAAAGAAAGTTTTAGCTGTCAAAAAATGGTGATACAAAGACAAATAGTTTTTTTCAAAGGTTTTATTTTAAGTAAGGGTCCATTCACACGTCCGTTGTTCTGGGTCCGCATCCGTCCCACAATTTTGCGGAACAGGTGCAAACCCATTCATTTCAATAGGGCCGCAAAAGATGCGGACAGCACACCGTGTGCTGTCCGCATCCGTAGTTCCATTCTGCGGCCCCCGCAAAATAAGATGGAACATGTCCTATTCTTGTCTGCAATTGCGGACAAGAATAGGTATTTCTATCATAGGGAACTATCAAAATGCGGAACACACACGGCTGGTATCCGTGTTTTGCGGATCCGCATTTTGTGGACCGCAAAACACTTGCGGACGTCTGAATGGAGCCTAAGGGAGGGCGGCCCTGTAAAAAATTTGCTGTGGGGCCCAGTCAGTTCTAGTTACGCCCTTGCCAAATGGTTCTTATCTGCCAACACATTCTATGTTTCTATGAAGGTAAATTGGGCGGTGGCGCGGTTTGTGGTCAGGAATGGGGGAGTGGCAGTGTGGCACAGGGAGTTTGAGGATGGGTACGGGGCTTTTTAGCAGGAGGACGAAGTGCATCTTCTTGTGGTGGGCATCGATTTGTAGTGCTCGGCGCTGCAGGATGGGATTAAGGTGGCGCTTTGGGTGTGGCGGGACGCAAGCGGGTGAGGGTTCACACCTTGAGTACTGGCGGTTGGGGGTCCTTGGAGTTGGTAGAATGGTGGCTTTGGAGTGGTGGGGACGGAGCCAAGAGGGCTCTGGACTCGTCAGACCTTAGAATCGGAAGGGTGAGATGGTGGGAATCCGCCCAGGTGTAGCTCATATTTGCACAGTTCTGCCTCTGAGCTCGTGGCTATACGGCTAGAGGTAATTTAGTTGAGGGGCGGGGCAGATTTCTGCCAGGTTATGGGGCTCCAAGGACCCTCCCCCTTTAGGAATATTTTTGGGGTCATTGAGGAGCCTTAAAGGGGTATTCCGATCTTAGACAATGGGGGCATATCGCTAGGATCCGCTGGGACCCGCACCTATATCGAGACCAGAGCGGGGAGCGCTGTGGCTGAAGGACCCCAGATTTCCCGGGGTCCGTCCACCACCAAGCGCTAATCCCCGCCTCTCTCATAGAAGTGAATAGGAGCGTGCCGCGCATGCGCAGCCCATGCTCCCATTCATTTCTATGGGGTAGACGGCAATAGCCGAGCCAGCGCTCGACTATTTTCGGCGGCCCCATAGAAATGAATGGAGGGCGGCTGCGCATGCGCATTGTGCTATCCTTCACTTTCGGGGCTCCGTTCTCGATATAGGTGCGGGTCCTAGCGATATGCCCCCATTGTCTGAGATGAGAAAACCCCATTAAGGAAAGAAGGTCTTTGGGGATGTTATATGTTATTTATTAGATTTTATTATTTATGTTGTTTTTGTTAATAAAATGGCTGTTGTGGCCAACTAAATCCACCTTTGGCTGAAGTGTCTTTCTTGGTATTAAGGGAAGTCGGTGGGTGGCAGTAGCTACAGTAGGAGGGAGATAGTAATTCGACAATACCTTAGTTATGTCACTGTGTAACTGGAAAATACATTGTAAGGCTCCATTCAAATGTCCGTGGTGTGTTGTGGACCCGCAAATTGCGGATCCGCAACACACCCGCCTGGCACCCCTATAGAAATGCCTATTCTTGTCCGCAGCTGTTCACAAGAATAGGACATGTTCTATCTTTTGCGGAGCTGCGGACACGAAGATCGGGGCCGCGCTCCGCAAATGTGGATGCAGACAGCACACTGTGTGCTGTCCGCATCTATTCCGTCCCCATAGAGAATGAATGGGTCCGCACCCGTTCCGCAAAATTGCGGAACGGGTGCGAACCCATTTGCGGACGTGTGAATGGAGCCTTAATCTGTTAATTAATTTTAAAAATTAGCTGAAATTTGGCTGTAGTATAGAGACTTCTTACTAAATAAAGTTGCAAGAAAAAGTATGTGAACTCTTTGGAATGATATGGATTTCTGTACAAATTGGTCATAAAATGTGATCTGATCTTCATCTAAGTCACAACAATAGACAATTACAGTCTGCTTAAACTAATAACACACAAAGAATTAAATGTTACCATGTTTTTATTGAGCACACCATGTAAACATTCACAGTGCAGGTGGAAAAAGTATGTGAACCCTTGGATTTAATAACTGGTTGAACCTCCTTTGGCAGCAATAACTTCAACTAAACTTTTCCTGTAGTTGTAGATCAGACGTGCACAACGACCATTCCTCTTTAAAGAACTGTTTCAGTTCAGCAATATTCTTGGGATGTCTGGTGTGAATCGCTTTCTTGAGGTCATGCCACAGCATCTCAATCGCGTTGAGGTCAGGACTCTGACTGGGCCACTCCAGAAGGAGTATTTTCTTCTGTTTAAGCCATTCTGTTGTTGATTTACTTCTATGCTTTGGGTCGTTGTCCTGTTCCAACACCCATCTTCTGTTGAGCTTCAGCTGGTGGACAGATGGCCTTAAGTTCTCCTGCAAAATGTCTTGATAAACTTGGGAATTAATTTTTACTTCAATGATAGCAATCCGTCCAGGCCCTGTCGCAGCAAAGCAACGCCAAACCATGATGCCCCCACCACCATACTTCACAGTTGGGATGAAGTTTTGATGTTGGTGTGCTGTGCCTCTTTTTCTCCATACATAGTGTTGTGTGTTTCTTCCAAACAACTCAACTTTGGTTTCATCTGTCCACAGAATATTTTTCCAGTACTGCTGTGGAACATCCAAGTGCTCTTGTGCAAACTGTAAACGTGCAGCAATATTTTTTTTGGACAGCAGTGGCTTCCTCTGTGGTATCCTCCCATGAAATCCATTCTTGTTTAGTGTTTTACCTATCATAGATTCGCTAACAGGGATGTTAGCATATGCCAGCGACTTTTGTAAGTCTGTAGCTGACACTCTAGGATTCTTCTTCACCTCATTGAGCAGTCTGCGCTGTGCTCTTGCAGTCATCTTTACAGGATGGCCAATCCTAGGGAGAGTAGCAGCAGTGCTGAACTTTCTCCATTTATAGACAATTTGTCTTACCGTGGACTGATGAACAGCAATGCTTTTGGAGACACTTTTCTTAATCGTAGGTCTTCTGAGATCTCTTTTGTGTGAGGCATCATTCACATCAGGCAATGATTCTTGTGAAAAGCAAACCCAGAACTGGTGTGTGTTTTTTTTATAGGAATATATAAAAACAGGTCTCGTCTGCACTGGATACGTGCGGCGAGCCAATGGACTTAAGGCGCAAATCACAACCCGAGCTTGGATACGAGATTTTTTATTTTGAATAGACGACGCGTTTCGGGGTACTCAGGACCCCTTTATCAAGTCTGAAAAAACATATGGTTGTTACAGTGGTCTGTAGCAGTGTAAAAGAATCAAAGGTGTAAATAATATAAAAGTACAAATAAACAAAAGTTCATAGTGGTAGTTGGACAGTAGCTAAAATAGTGTGTATACAAACGTGCGTACATGCACACATACACGCATTTATATATGTATATATAAAAAAAAAAATTAAAAAAAAAAATTTGTTTGGGCGCATAAATGGATCAATGGATGGAGACAAAAGTATAAACATAAATGCAAGCATAAACGTTTATGCTTGCATTTATGTTTATACTTTTGTCTCCATCCATTGATCCATTTATGCGCCCAAACAAATATATATATTTTTTTTTATATATACATATATAAATGCGTGTATGTGTGCATGTACGCACGTTTGTATACACACTATTTTAGCTACTGTCCAACTACCACTATGAACTTTTGTTTATTTGTACTTTTATATTATTTACACCTTTGATTCTTTTACACTGCTACAGACCACTGTAACAACCATATGTTTTTTCAGACTTGATAAAGGGGTCCTGAGTACCCCGAAACGCGTCGTCTATTCAAAATAAAAAATCTCGTATCCAAGCTCGGGTTGTGATTTGCGCCTTAAGTCCATTGGCTCGCCGCACGTATCCAGTGCAGACGAGACCTGTTTTTATATATTCCAATACCCACCCAAGTGGCGGTTTCGGCCCCCGCCCAGGGTTGTTTCGGACACCATTCGGCAGCACCAACCCAGACAACCTCAACACTTCGAACCTCCCTCCACCAAAGTTGCACCACAATCAGTGCAAACCAAACCAGGTGAGTAATTTCACTCATCTTGGTTAGGGGGAAGGGACATCTATCTGTTTACCCTCACCTATGAGCGCCTTCTCTCCTCTCTTGGCCATCTGATCACTGTTTTTTTTATAGGGCAGGGCAGCTGTAACCAACACCTCCAATCTCATCTCATTGATTGGACTCCAGTTGGCTGACACCTCACTCCAATTAGCTTTTGGAGATGTCATTAGTCTAGGGGTTCACATACTTTTTCCACCTGCACTGTGAATGTTTACATGGTGTGTTCAATAAAAACATGGTAACATTTAATTCTTTGTGTGTTATTATTTTAAGCAGACTGTGATTGTCTAATGTTGTGACTTAGATAAGGATCAGATCACATTTTATGACCAATTTGTGCAAAAATCCATTTCATTTCAAAGGGTGCACATACTTTTTCTTGCAACTGTATATCAAGTTCAGCACTCCAATGCAATGTGTGAAGCATTCCGCTTCAACTAGAACACATACAAGCACATTTATTAAGACCAGCGTTTTAGATGCCGGAGTTATGAAGAGGCACACGCCGCTTCTAAATGTAAGACAGCTTCCTAATACATAAAGGGAAACAAGGTAAAAGAGTAAAGAATATTTAAAAGAAGAAAAACTGTTACAAGAGGACATAGTTTTAAATTAGAGGGGCAAAGGTTTAAAAGTAATATCAGGAAGTATTACTTTACTGAGAGAGTAGTGGATGTATGGAATAGCCTTCCTGCAGAAGTGGCAGCTGCAAATACAGTGGAGGAGTTTAAGCATGCATGGGATAGGCATAAGGCCATCCTTCATATAAGATAGGGCCAGGGGCTATCCATAGTATTCAGTATATTGGGCAGACTAGATGGGCCAAATGGTTCTTATCTGCCGACACATTCTATGTTTCTATGTTTCTAAATACGCCTAATTTAGGCATATTTATTTTTAATAAATGACCCTCATATTTTTTTAATACTTAATACACATAGATATGTACATAAAATGGTTTTATCTCAGGTGATTTGTGTGTGAACTTTTTATAACAATCTAACCTAAGACACTGAATTAATATCAGGGGAAAAAACACAGTTCTTTTCAATGTGTCTTAATGCACAGTTAATTCTGCCTTGCTGCAGGATCGATAAACTGAGGGTAAATCCAACAAAAGTGCAGAAGTTTCCTAAAAATAACCAACAAGAAGTGAAAGGAATGTTATTTAGGTAAAATGATAGGTAACGCTGTGAAGACTAAGAGAACTTTAAAATAGCTCAACATTCCCTTGTGACACCTCAAGAGCTAGAATAGATATAAAAAAACAAAGTCATTGAATGGAACACTAGGAAAGAACAATCTATGTTACCTTATGGATTGCTATCATTTTGACTTTCAGTCCATAAAGGGCATCTGTCAGCAGCAGTGTAACTATAGGGGGTCCCAGCGGTCACAATTGCGACTGGGTCCCTAAGCTAGAGGGACTCACAGGGCCCCCTTGCCAGTGGCGTACTGCGCCAAGGCATCTTACAAAGCTAATACCAGTGAGCGGTTCCATTATTGAAGAACTGACTAGTATGCAGTCATAAGGAGGGTTGAGTGAAGTGCTCACCGCTCCGTGGTCATCCTCCTGGGTGCTGCACTATCCAACTGCCTACAGAATCAGAACATAGTGCGCAGACTAAGACCTGAAGTTGTACGCAGTCAGGTCACAGTGCGGTTTGGGAATGGAGAAAAAAAGAGAGCGGTGATTACAAGAGAGACCGCCGGAGCTGGAGAGTAGCAGAGGAGCAGTAGAGGCAAGTGAATTTAATTATTTTTGGTCTGATCTGAGGTCTGATAGGGTCTAATCCGAGCAGAGACGGACACAGACAGCAGAGGGCTGTAACATAGCCTATTCCGTCCTAACATTACTTATAGCAATACAAAACATACAGGTTAAGGCTACTTTCACACCTGCATCACTACGCTCCGGCCACCTGATCCAGCAGAGAATGCATGGAATTGGCCGGACACAAACTCAGGCATGCAGCAGTTTGTGTCCCGCTGACTCTGCATTTTTGGCGGATTGTGGCCGATCTCTGCCAGACCCCATTATAGTTAATGTGGCCGGCGGACATTCTGTCTGCATTCAGCAGTGCTGGAGCATTCTGGCAGGCTGTTCTCTGCTGGAAGAGCCTGCCAGAATCACTAACTCAGATGTGAAGGTAGCCTAATACAGGTCCACATACCTCTTACATCCAGGGACGTCTTCGTTGATGTAGATGTTCTCTGTCCTCATCTTGTCGTTTCAGACCACACCGCCATGATGATCTCTTCCAGCCATCTCTTCTCTCTGCAGGGTTTGACAGACAGACATCTTAGTTTCCTAGTTTTCCATCATCCTCCCACCTAATCAACACCCCTCTAATATTGTGCCTGCTGTGCTCCATATACTAGTTACACACAGATAGTTCCCCTTAAATAATTACTGGCACACAGAGTCCTAAAAAATAACTGCGCCCAGGAAACAGTGTCCCTGACACTAATAGTGTAAACATAATGTTCCCCAAAAATAACTGTGCTAAGCTGATCTGTGCCAGGATGCCCACCAAAGTAACAGTGCTCCCCAAAATCCCACCAATAGAAATAATTATCTACCAGACAACACGTAGTAGTAATAGTGCCCTTACAGTAATAATGACCCCACTGTGTCCCAGAAGTAATAATGCTCCCATAGTGCTCATACTAGTATTCAAGTTCCTCATAGTTCTCAACTGTAATAAAGCCCACCATAATGCCCCCAGTAGTAATAATTATCTTTATAATGTAGAAAAATGCCCCCTTATAATGTGCGCCAGTACATAAAAGTGCCCTGTTGTGTGGCAGTATAAAAATACCTCCTCTTAGTGTCCCCTGTAGAGTCAATGTCCCCATAGTACCCTCATAATGTGTGCCAATGCCCCCTACTGTTTGCCCAAAAAACCCTCTTAGTGCCCCAAGTTGAGCCAAGGTCCTCATAGTGCCCTATAATTTGTGCCAGTATAAAATACTCCTATATCGTGCGCCTCCCCTTGTCCCCTGACAATGTGCCAGTATAAAATGCCCCCATAATGTGTGCCAGTATGTAAGATGGGGTCACCAGTAGATGCCCCCATAGTGCTCCCCCCTTCTCCATAGTGCCCATGTGTGCTAGCATATAAGATAGGGCCCCCATAGTGCTACTCCCCCTCCATAGTGCCCCCCATGTCTGCCAATATATAAGATAGAGCCCCAGAAGATGCCCTCATAGTGCTCCTCCCCCCTTCTCCCTAGTACCCCCCATGTGTGCCAGTAACTAAGATAGGGCCCCCATACTGCTCCTCCCCCTCTATAGTGCCCCCCATGTGTGCCAGTATATAAAATAGGGCCCCAATAGTACTCCCCCCTCCATAGTGCCCCATGTGTCAGAATTTAAAATAGGGCCCCCCATAGTGCTCCTCCCCCTCCATAGTGCCCCCCCATGTGTGCTAGTATATAAAATAGGGCCCCAATAGTACTCCCCCCTCCATAGTGCCCCCATGTGTGTCAGTATTTAAAATAGGGTCCCCATAGTGCCCCCCATGTGTGCCAGTATATAAAATAGGGCCCCAATAGTACTCCCCCCTCCATAGTGCCCCCATGTGTGTCAGTATTTAAAAAGGGCCCCTCATAGTGCTCCTCCCCCTCCATAGTGCCCCCTATGTGTTCCAGTATATAAAATAGGACCCCAATAGTACTCCCCCCCTCCCTAGTGCCCCCATGTGTCAGTATTTAAAATAGGGCCCCCCATAGTGCTCCTTCCCCTCCATAGTGCCCCCATGTGTGCCAGTATATAAAATAGGGCCCCAATAGTACTCCCCCCTCCATAGTGCCCCCCATGTGTGTCAGTATTTAAAATAGGGCCCCCATAGTGCTCCTTCTCCGCCATAGTGCCCCCCATGTGTGCCAGTACATAAGATTGGGCCCCCAGTAGCAGGGCCGTCTTTAATATTGATTGGACCCTGGGCAAAAATTTACTTGGGCCCCCTGAATCCCGCCTTCCCACACCTTAGCAGGCAATCACGGCCTCCACCACAGCACACACACAAAAAATCCACATATCTGGTAGAGTACAGTGAATGACTGTAAATACTTCCAGTTCTGAAGACTCCAGTGGCTCAGGATCAGTGCTCTGGGCAGCTGGGCTCAGGCTGGAAGTGGGCACCGCTCTACAGGAAGAGACCAGGACTCGGCTCACCCTAGTGTTACAGTGCACCCCAGCACCCCACAGTATGCAGTATAGCACCCTATAGTATACAGCAACCCACAGTATGCAGTATAGCACCCTATAGTATACAGCACCACACAGTATGCAGTATAGCACCCCACACTTTTACAGTACCCCACAGTATATAGTAGAGCAGTATAGCAGTCCACAATATACAACACCTCACAGTATACAGTAGAGAAGTATAGCACCTCACCGTATACAGCACCCCAAACTATACAGCCCCCCACACTATACAGTACAGCAGTATAGCACTCCATAATATACAGCACCCACAGTATACAGTATACAGCCCCCCACAGTATACACCCCCCACAGTATACAGTACAGCAGTATAGCACTCCACAATATACAGCAACCACAGTATACAGTATACAGCCCCCAACACTATACAGTACAGCAGTATAGCACTCCACAATATACAGCACCCACAGTATACAGTATATAGCCCCCCACACTATACAGCCCCCCCACACTATACAGCCCCCTACACTATACATGCCCCCACAGTATACAGCCCCCCACAGTATACAGGCCCCCACAGTATACAGGCCCCCACACTATAAAGCACCCCACTATACAGTAGTTTACAGTATATTAGCATAACAGCCCCAGTCACCTTTTTCTGATGTAATCTTCACAAAAAAGCTCCACAGTTAAGGCAAACTTCTACAGCAACACTCCTGGTAGGACCTTGATGACCTCATAGCCATGTGACCAGTAATATTGCTAGGTTACTGGTCACATGGTGATGATGTCATCTAAGGTCCTAGAGAATCACAGCTCTCACAGTACGCTGCCTGAAGTGCCGGCAGGCATGGCATGGCAGCACCCCCTGTGTAGCTGACAGCCTGACACCCGGGGCAGTGGCTAGCAGGGCTCAAGAGGCAGCTGCCTTGGGCCCCTAGGAGCAACTGGGCCCGGGGCAGCTGCCCCTTTTGCCCCTTGTTAAAGACGGCCCTGCCCAGTAGATGCTCCCATGAGTGCCAGATAGGGCCCCTAGTAAAGTGTAAATAAAAAAAAAATATAAACTCACATACTTACCTCCTTGCCGCTTTCAGCGATGTGATGCAGGCCTCTTCCGGCCTGTGTCCCGCGCTGTACGGCTCAGGCGGCGTGATGACATCATTGCGCCACCCTCTGATAGGTTGCAGACCTAGTGCCTGTAGCCTATGAGAGGACTGGGGAAGGGAGATGCCTCTCCCCTGCCCTGCCGCATCATCCATCCGTATCGCCGTCCTAAGGATGAGCGCTTCTTCTCCCCCTGCTGCCGGTAAGAAGGGGCCCCCTCCTGCTCTGGGCCCCTGTGCACCCCCCCCCCCCTCCCCGTGCACATGCGGTATGTCCGCCCCTGAATCTGAGGTCTGTTATGTGGGGTATCTAACACGGAAGTCTGATCTGAGGTCTGATATGGGGGTCTGACATGGAGATCTAAAGGGAGTCTGATCTGATATTGGGGGTTTAATATGGAGGTCTGATGTGGGTCTCATCTGAGGTTTGATATGGGAGTCAGATCTGAGAATCTGATGTGAGGTTCTGATCTAAGGATCTGATATGGGAGTCTTATTTGAGGTCTGAACGAGTTTGATTTGAGGTCTGATATGGGGGTCTGATTTGAGATCCAATATGGAGGCCTGATTAGAGGTCTGATATGGGGGTCTGATTTGAGCTCTGATATGGGGGTCTTATTTGAGGTCATTATAAGGGGGTATTTTTTGTACTGGTGCACATTACGAGTATTTTTGTATTGGCACACGTTATAAGGGGGTATATTTACTTCTTGTAATTACTAGTCATTACTTACTAGTGTGGCCACAATGGGGGCATTATTACTTCTGGGGAACAATGGGGGCATTATTAATATTGGAGCACTGCTAACACTATGGGTACTCTGGCAGATAATTATTTTTATTAGTGGGACTTGGTGGATCACTATTACCATGGAGGGCACCATGGCACAATATTAGCTTAGCACAATTATTTTTGGAGGACATTATGTTTACACTATTAGTGTCAGGGACACAATTTGCTGGGCGCAGTTATTTTTTAGGACACTGTTTGCCAACAATTATTGAAGGGGGCACTATCTGTGTGGTACTAATATTTTCAGGGGAACTGTTTCTACAGTATAATATTGGGTAACACAGTATTAGGGGTGGCAGGATGCATTGGTGAGAAGGTGGAAGGATGATGGAAAAGTAGGAAACTAAGATTTCTCTTTGTAAAACTCTGCAGACAAAAGAGATGGCTGAAAGAAATCATTATAGTGGTCTGGTCTGAATAGAGAAAATGAGGAGAGAGAATATCTACATCAGAGGAGACACCTGATGTAAGAGGTATATGGGCACTATATTCCTTTTTGTTTTGAAATGCTGCATGTAATACAGTTGCAAGAAAAAGTATGTGAACCCTTTGGAATTATATTGATTTCTGCACAAATTGGTCATAAAATGTGATCTGATCTTCATCTAAGTCACAACAATAGACAATCACAGTCTGCTTAAACTAATAACACACAAAGAATTAAATGTTACCATGTTTTTATTGAACACACCATATAAACATTCACAGGTGGAAAAAGTATGTGAACCCTTGGATTTAATAACTGGTTGAACCTCCTTTGGCAGCAATAACTTCAATCAAACGTTTCCTGTAGTTGCAGATCAGACGTGCACAACGGTCAGGAGTAATTCTTGACCATTCCTCTTTACAGAACTGTTTCAGTTCAGCAATATTCTTGGGATGTCTGGTGTGAATCTCTTTCTTGATGTCATGCCACAGCATCTCAATCGGGTTGAGGTCAGGACTCTGACTGGGCCACTCCAGAAGGCGTATTTTCTTCTGTTTAATCCATTCTGTTGTTGATTTACTTCTATGCTTTGGGTCGTTGTCCTGTTGCAACACCCATCTTCTGTTGAGCTTCAGCTAGTGGACAGATGGCCTTAAGTTCTCCTGCAAAATGTCTTGATAAACTTGGGAATTCATTATTCCTTCGATAATAGCAATCCGTCCAGGCCCTGATGCAGCAAAGCAGCACCAAACCATGATAACCCCACCACCATACTTCACAGTTGGGATGAGGTTTTGATGTTGGTGTGCTGTGCCTCTTTTTCTCCACACATAGTGTTGTGTGTTTCTTCCAAACAACTCAACTGTGGTTTCATCTGTCCACAGAATATTTTGCCAGTACTGCTGTGGAACATCTAGGTGCTCTTGTGCAAACTGTAAATGTGCAGCAATATTTTTTTGGGACAGCAGTGGCTTCCTCTGTGGTATGCTCACATGAAAACCATTCTTGTTTAGTGTTTTACATATCGTAGATTCGCTAATAGGAATGTTAGCATATGCCAGACTTTTGTAAGTCTTTAGCTGATACTCTAGGATTCTTCTTCACCTCATTGAGCAGTCTGCGCTGTGCTCTTGCAGTCATCTTTACAGGACGGCCACTCCTAGGGAGAGTAGCAGCAGTGCTGAACTTTCTCCATTTATAGACAATTTGTCTTACCGTGGACTGATGAACAGCAAGGCTTTTGGAGATATTTTTTATAACCCTTTCCATCTTTTTGCAAGTCAACAATTCTTAATCGTAGGTCTTCTGAGAGCTCTTTTGTGCGAGGCATCATTCACATAAGGCAATACTTCTTGTGAAAAGCAAACCCAGAACTGGTGTGTGTTTTTTATAGGGCAGGGCAGCTGTAACCAACACCTCCAATCTAATCTCATTGATTGGACTCCAGTTGGCTGACACCTCACTCCAATTAGCTCTTGGAGATGTCATTAGTCTAGGGGTTCACATACTTTTTCCACCTGCACTGTAAATGTTCACATGGTGTGTTCAATAAAAACATGGTAGCATTTAATTCTTTGTGTGTTATTAGTTTAAGCATACTGTGATTGTCTATTGTTGTGACTTAGTTGAAGATCAGATCACATTTTATGACCAATTTGTGCAGAAATCCATATCATTCCAAAGGGTTCACATACTTTTTCTTGGAACTGTATGTTTCAAGTATGTCTTTAACAGTAGGGCTGGAGGGAAGGGGTTAGGTTAAGATTTTAGCATGGGGGGTGCTGTTTCAATTTTTTACCTCAGGCAGCAGAAAGGCTAGGTGCACCCCTGCCCCTTGCCACAAAGCACTGAGGGAAGGGGGGCCCAAGCTGAACTCTTGCACCAGTGCCCATGAACCTTTAGCTAGCTGTCTGTCAGCAGATCTGTACCTATGAAAATAACTGACTTGTCACATGTGCGCTTGGCAGCTGAAGGCATCTTTGTTGGTCCTATGTTCATATGTGCCTACACTACTGAGAAAAAGCATGTTATACTATATGCAAATGAGTGTCTAGGAGCAACAGGAGCATTGCCGTTACTCCTAGAGGCTCGGTTCTCTTTGAAACTGCCGCGCCCTAGGCATGTTGATGGACAGAGCCAGGCAGTGTAAATCTGATCATGTCTGGCCCTGATTTCTCCTAAAGTCAAAGTGTAGAAGACATGGGAGTTGAGGAAAATAACAGAAATGCCACCATTGCTCCTAGAGGCTCATTTGCATATATTAAAACTAAATTTTTCTCAGCAATACGGGCACATATGAACATGGGACCAACACAGAGCTATAATAGAGCTATAATGAGT
This sequence comes from Bufo bufo, assembly GCF_905171765.1. Lineage (NCBI taxonomy): Eukaryota > Metazoa > Chordata > Amphibia > Anura > Bufonidae > Bufo > Bufo bufo. The sequence continues at coordinate 213,577,824 of NC_053392.1, forward strand.
GTTTAGGAGATCAGAGATAAAGAGCCATCAGCTGAGCTGCCTGACAGAACAGTAAAAGAAAGTGAAAACAGACAGCAGGCTACTAGAGAATCTCAAGGCTGTACAGAGAAAAGGGTTCAGAATTTTTATTGAAGACCAAATAAAAAAATTTTTTTTAGCTCAAAATGAGTACAAAGCAATAATTAAAAAAAGGTGTATATAGCCTTTAAAGCGATTCCGTTTTCATTACTGAACACTATTGTTTGCCAATAATGGCCGAATCAGAGTTCGCAGGAGGGCTAAAGTGCTCTTACTGCTATCATGCATAGTGTGGAGACACATAGGACCAACATTAGGTGTCATGGTATGGGGGCGCCATTAGCTACCATGGCTGTTAATGGAGGGAATCAGCTATCAGTATGTCCAGGACATTGTAAAACTAGCCCTACTGCTTTTTTTACTCAGTTAAGAAATGTAATGTTCCAACAAGATACTGCCGATCACACACTGCCCACGCTATACAACATGATTCTCTATCACCAGATCTCTCCACCATTGAGAAAGTCTGGGGTTTGATGGGGCGACTGATCTCTAATGCACAGCAGCCAATAACCACCTTGGCTAAACTATGTTATAAGTTGAAAGAGCTTGTAATGACATACCATAGGAGGAGATCAAGCATCTGTATGACTTATCATGCTAGAGTGGCAGCCCGCATCACAGCAAGTTGAGATGTTACCCAGTATTAATGTGACCCAACCTCAACATATACCCTGCTGCAGAACACAAAATAAAGGGTGCACCACCCTGGTTGCACACTTGGCCGGTGACGTAAATTGCGGAGCCGCTGTTTGCGGGACGTAATATGGGCATGGGCTGCCTACGGTCGTTTATGACGCCTAATGTTACACTAACTAGTTCTCAATAGATGGCAAGCAGACAGGAACAGACTGGGAACTTAAATTGGCCCTGGAAAAGAACCTAAAAGTGTCCCCATGTCAGTGTCCCCAATTTTTTGTAAAAGTTCACCTTAAAGGAGACACTGGATCTGGTGACATGGGAGTATAGCTTTAAAGTGTCATTGAAGTTTGAAAAATATTTTCATACTGGGGGTGTAAGTGCTGATACTCTCACCAGTCACTAGAATGAGGAGAGAAAAGTTCTCACACAGAGCTCTACCCTCGCTGCAGTAGAGGAAGCGAGAAGGACTTATTAGAAAGTCTATAAGTCCATCTCAATTCTGTCTCCTGCAGTGAGGGGTGAGAGAACGTGCTTTGTGAGTGCTTCTGTCTCTTCATTCTAGCGATTGGTGGGAGTCTCAGAACTCTGGCCCCAACAGATCAAAATCTTTGATTTGTCACTATGATATCAACAGTTTTTTCAAAGTTCAGTGAAACTTTAAGGCTACTTTCACACTAGCGGCACGGACCTCCGGCAGGCTGTTCCGTCGGGTGCACAGCCTGCCGGATGCGTCCTGCTGCTCCGACCCCATTAACTATAATCGGGCGAGGCACGGCAGCGCACGGTGAGAGGCTGCCAGAATAAAACTACGACATGTCCGACATTTATTCCGGCAGCCTCTCGCCATGCCTCACAGGAAATCCGTCCCCGCCCCCATTATAGTCAATGGGGACGGAGTGGCAGTCCGGAGGCACACGGTCACTAGCGGCAGGACGGATTCGGCTGGCTCTGCACCCGAGGAACAGCCTGTCGGAGGTCCGTGCCGCTAGTGTGAAAGTAGATGGCTAATAAAGCTATTGCCTTATTCAATTTCTGTTGGCAGCTGTAAATCTTTTTTATAAATTCTTCTCCAATAATTACAGTGTAATAGAAACTCCTTAAGAGGCCTCATTTTTATTTTAATAGGTTTAAATATTAATTTGCAAATTAATTATTCCTGAAGTGCATGACTGTTTACACACTGGCTCTAAAGTGTGTGCATGATTTCCCAATACATATTTAATTGTTGTAATATACAGTAGATTATATAGAATTTAGAGCTCTTCCTCCAAAGATAATTCAATGACATAAACCATCATCTCTCTCCATAGCCAAAAGTATGTGAACCACAAAAAAAAAATGCAATTTAGGTGTGCTTGTTTGTAGAATAGCAGAACATGCATCGTCTCCTATCTTGTACTTTTTTTGGAAACATTTTGTTTGTTCGTGTGTATTTGCAACTTTTTAAAAAATAGTCACAATTGGCATTTTTTACGCCGCCTTTGTCAATTGTCAATTTTCCACAAGGGGCATGGCAAGGGTGAAAGGGGGGTCACATTATAAATTAGGCACATCCTCTGGCACTGCAGGGGATATCTGTGCTGGTCTTGAAAAATCTGCCCCTAAGGCCTCCTGATCACGACCGTGTGCCGTCCGTGCCCGTTCTGTGGACCGCAAACTGTGCCGTCTGCAAATACAGACCCATTCATTTGAATGGGGATCCACGATCAGCATCTGACGGTCCACACCGCGAAAAAGTAGCGCACAGAAAAAGTGCTTCCATGGGGTTCCGATCTATGTCTCCATTCCGCACCACACCGTATTTTCCAGAATGCGGACCCATTCAGGTAAATGGGTCTGCATCCGTGATACGGTGCACACTTGGCCGGCGACGTAAATTGCGGACCCGCTGTTTGCGGGACGCAATATGGGCATGGGCTGTCTAGGGTCGTGTATGAGGCCTAATGTTACACTAACTAGTTCTCAATAGATGGCAAGCAGACAGGGACAGACTAGGAACTTAAAGGGGTTGTCCGGGTTCATGGCTGAACCCGGACTAACCTCTTTTTCACCCAGGCAGCCCCCCTGACTTGAGCATCGGAGCAGTTCATGCTCCGATGCTCTCCTTTGCGCTGCGCTAAATCGCACAGGGCAAAGGCTCTTTTGTAAGTGCTGATACCCTCACCAGTCACTAGAATGAGGAGAGAAAAGTGCTCACACAGAGCTCTACCCTCGCTGCATTAGAGGAAGCGAGAAGGACTTATTAGAAAGTCTATAAGTCCATCTCAATTCTGTCTCCTGCAGTGAGGGGTGAGAGAACGTGCTTTGTGAGTGCTTCTGTCTCTTCAATCTAGCGATTGGTGGGAGTCTCAGAACTCTGGCCCCAACAGATCAAAATCTTTGATTTGTCTCTATGATATCAACAGTTTTTTCAAAGTTCAGTGAAACTTTAAGTCAGATGGCTAATATATAAACTAAAGGACTAAAGGTGAGACTTATCAAACCGTTGTAAAGGAAAACTAGATTAGTTGCCCGTAGCAACCAATCAGATTTCACCTTTCATTTTATAGAGGAGCTCTGAAAAATGAAAGATGGAATGTGATTGGTTGCTATGGGCAACTTAGCCAGTTTTCCTTTACACCAGTTTTGATGAATTTACCACTAAATGCCTACATTTTAAAGGGCAACTGCCTTTAGTATACAAGTTCTATTATGCTATTCCAGTTAAAGTGGTTGTGCAGACAGTATATAGTGATGACCTATCCTCAGGATAGGTCATCATTATCTGATTGGCTTGAGTCTGACACCCCCACCGATTAAGCTGTTTGAAGAGGAGGCGGCACTCCATGCGAGAACTATTTCCTCATAATTACACTGCCCATTGTCTCGGAAGTCTCAGCGGCATAATGTAATTCACTTGAATAGAGCGTGTATTTATAATTACTCTATGCCACCACCACAGGGAGACGATGCACAGTGTAATGAAGAGGAAGTAGTGCTCGCATGTGCGTGTCAGACTCCCACAATCTGATATTGATGACCTATCCTGGCGATAGGTCATCAATATACAGTACAGACCAAAAGTTTGGACACACCTTCTCATTCAAAGAGTTTTCTTTATTTTCATGACTATGAAGGCATCAAAACTATGAATTAACACATGTGGAATTATATACATAACAAACAAGTGTGAAACAACTGAAAATATGTCATATTCTAGGTACTTCAAAGTAGCCACCTTTTGCTTTGATTACTGCTTTGCACACTCTTGGCATTCTCTTGATGAGCTTCAAGAGGTAGTCCCCTGAAATGGTCTTCCAACAGTCTTGAAGGAGTTCCCAGAGATGCTTAGCACTTGTTGGCCCTTTTGCCTTCACTCTGCGGTCCAGCTCACCCCAAACCATCTCGACTGGGTTCAGGTCCGGTGACTGTGGAGGCCAGGTCATCTGGCGCAGGACCCCATCACTCTCCTTCATGGTCAAATAGCCCTTACTTTCAAAGTTTTCCCAATTTTTCAGCTGACTGACTGACCTTGATTTCTTAAAGTAATGATGGCCACTCGTTTTTCTTTACTTAGCTGCTTTTTTCTTGCCATAATACAAATTCTAACAGTCTATTCAGTAGGACTATCAGCTGTGTATCCACCTGACTTCTCCTCAACGCAACTGATGGTCCCAACCCCATTTATAAGGCAAGAAATCCCACTTATTAAACCTGACAGGGCACACCTATGAAGTGAAAACCATTTCAGGGGTCTACCTCTTGAAGCTCATCAAGAGAATGCCAAGAGTGTGCAAAGCAGTAATCAAAGCAAAAGGTGGCTACTTTGAAGAACCTAGAATACGACATAGTTTCAGTTGTTTCACACTTGTTTGTTATGTATATAATTCCGCATGTGTTAATTCATAGTTTTGATGCCTTCAGTGTGAATCTACAATTTTCATAGTCATGAAAATAAAGAAAACTCTTTGAATGGGAAGGTGTGTCCAAACTTTTGGTCTGTACTGTATATGGTCGGACAACACCTTTAATTATTAATGGCATACTGCTGTGCAGTATAATATGCAAATATTATTATTATTGGGCACACCAGTATCCTCAGACATTACTTGCGACATTGCTGGTAATTTCTCTTGCATAAAAATAGCACTGATGGCAAATGAGAATGCATTATAGCAACTGTGACGACTATAGACACATATAGGCCTCATGCACACGACCGTTGTTTTGGTTCGCATCCGAGCCGTAGTTTTTGCGGCTCAGATGCGGACCCATTCACTTCAATGGGGCCGCAAAAGATGCAAACAGCACTCCGTGTGCTGTCCAAATCTGTTGCTTCGTTCTGTAGCCCCGCAAAAAAATAAAACATGTCCTATTCTTGTCCGTTTTGCGGAAAAGAATAGGCATTTCTACAATGGGCCGCCCGTTCTACAATGAGCAGGACACTGGTACAGTGGGTCAGCTATGCAGTGGGTCAGGATATATATGTAGTAGTTCGTGACGCCAATTGCAGCTTGCGCAGGTACTGTAGCAGGGCGCTTTAAGATGTAATAAGCTCACGTATCAGGTGAGGAATGCCAGAGGGGGATAATGTCTCTGTATAGCAGATATGGTAGTGTCAACGGTGTCTCCTACCTTGGTACGGCTGGACTCCTGTATCCTGGCTCACATGCAATAAATTGAGTGTTGTTAGTAGGAGTAATTGAGGAATGATGAAAATCCACACAGATAATAGGGTCCAACTTGTCTTTACTTGGTGGTATGCAGCTTTGATCCATACAAGTACAGCAATAGTCTAGGGTCCCAGCAGGTAGTGGCAATATGTGGCAGGAATTTATATCTATTCTGCTTCTTGTCATATGCCTAGTAGATCTGGCAGGTATCTATCTTCTGCTCTGTCTTTGGTCTGCTTGGTTTGGGCCTGACTAGCTGATGAGGTACTTAGCTTCTCTTTGTCTTTGGATCTGTACTTACAGGACTGCTCGCAGGGTATGGTGTTGTCGTCCTGGAGATCTTTAGTGCTGTATATGGCTGCTTTCTTTGTCCACAGCTGAGGTAGAGGACTCAGGCTGGGAAGATGGATCCTGGGCCTCAGCCAAGGCTTGGATCCTAGGTTGGGATCCCTGTTTCTAGGAGCTCCTACCAACACAGCTTTCCCCAAGGAGGGGGCTGGTACACACTAACTAGAACTTTCCTTCCTCCCCATGAGGCAGGATGTGGGAACATCCCACTTCCGCTCACACAGGGGGGGCTAGACTGGAATGGACTATTCCAGGCTAGCTATACTAACTGAACTAAGATCCTGTTACATACTGCTGCCACCTGCTGGTGTACATGGAAACCACAGCAAAATACATAAAACAGGCCTGGATAATGCACATTATGGAGAGAGTGATGCAAACTTATACCAGATGACAATATACATACACTTAACATGTTGTAGCGGGGAGAAAGAGTTTTAGGGACATACTCTGGGATGTTACAGTTCCGTTCCGCAAATTGCAAAAAGCACATGGGCGGCTTCCGTTTTTGCGGATCCGCGGTTTGTGGACCGCACGGTCGGGTGGGTGCATGAGGCCATATACTGACCAAAAAATATAAACGCAACACTTTTGGATTTGCTCCCATTTTGCATGAGCTGAACTCAAAGATCTGAAACATTTTCTACATACACAAAAGACCCATTACTCTCAAATATTGTTCACAAATCTGTCTAAATCTGTGTTAGTGAGCACTTCTCCTTTGCCGAGATAATCCATCCCACCTCACAGGTGTGGCATATCAACAGGGCCAGTTCTAGGTGAAATGGGGCCCTGGGGCAAAAAAAAATAAGGGGCCCCCCTCACACTCAACACCTGCTGACTTTAACGTCCCCCCCATCACTACAGAAATACAGCGTCCCATACCTCTTACATCCAGTGACATCTCCTTTGATGTTGATGTTCTCTGTCCTCGTCAGACTACCATTTTGTCGCCATTTTCAAGTCATCCTACTACCCCCAATACTGTGCCGCTGTGCTCCCCAATACTATACTGCAGAAACAAATAATACCCCTGATAATACTAGTACCACACAGAGCCCCCATATAAAATACCCCTTCTTTGTGGCCTCAGTAGAAGCCCCCATAGTGCCCCATAATAATTTTCCAGTATCAAGTGCCTCTCTTCCACCCCCCATGTGCCAGTATCAAGTGCCAACCCCCGCATGTGCCAGTAACAAGTGCCTCTCTTCCCCCATGTGCCAGTGTCAAGTGCCAAACCCCCCATGTGCCAGTATCAAGTGTCAAACCCCCCCATGTGCCAGTATCAAGTGCCAACCCCCCATGTGCCAGTATCAAGTGCCAAACCCCCACCCCATGTGCCAGTATCAAGTGCCAAACCCCCACCTCATGTGCCAGTATCAAGTGCCAAACCCCCACCCCATGTGCCAGTATCAAGTGCCAAACTCCCACCCCATGTGCCAGAATCAAGTGCCAACCCCCCCCCCCCCCCCCATGTGCCAGGATAAAGTGCCTTTCACTTCCCCCATGTGGCAGTAAAAGTCCGGTATAAAAAAATAAAAATAAACACATATACTTACCTCCATCACACAGCGATGCGATGCAGGCCTCTTCCGGCCTGTGTCCCACGCTGTACGGCTCAGGTTGCGCCGCCTGCACCGGCCTCTGATAGGCTGTGGGCCTTGTGCCGGCAGCCTATCAGAGGAACAGGGAAGGGAGATGCCTCTCCCTCCCCTGCCCCACAGCACAGCCATCTGTATCGCTGTCCTGAGGACGGCGATACAGATGACTATGGAGATGGAAGCGTTCATCTCCCTGTGACCTGCCAGTGTCAGGTGGTGGGCTTGGGGGCCCCTAAGGACTCGGGGGCCCGGGGGCAATTGCCCCCCTTGCCTCTATGGAAGCGCCGGCCCTGCATATCAAGGTGCTGATTAGACAGCATGAATATTGCACAGGTGTGCCTTAGACTGCCCACAATAAAAGTCCACTCTGAAATGTGTACAATTTGGCCTTACTGGGGGGAGGGTCTGAAAACCAGTCAGTATCTGGTGTGGCCACCATTTGCCTCACGCAGTGCAACACATCTCCGTGGCATAGAGTTGATCAGGTTGCTGATTGTGGCCTGTAGAATGTTGGTCCACTCCTCTTCAATAGCTGTGCGAAGTTGCAGAATATTGGCAGGAACTGGAACATTTCATTTTCCAAAGGAGCTGTCAAAAATGAAAGGACTCTGATTGGCTGCTGTGGGCAACTAAGCCAGTTCTGCTTTACACCAGTTTGATAAATGACCCCACAGGTGTTTCCACCAATACAACCCCATTGAGATGAATGGAACTGATTTTGAGTTGCAGTCATTTCTGCCACAAAATCTTCTGCATGCGCAGGCTCCCCTATGATTCATTATTTGCTAATATAACTAGCACAGCTGGGATGTTCTAGGGTTGGCTGTGGCTTCATTTCCCACTGAAAACAGAAAACATAGAAACTCATCTGCATTGTGATTGCTAATTGTATATCAGTAGAAGATACGATACGCCATTGTCATAGGTCATCCTGCCCGCAATCTCCTATTCTCTTTACATTTGTTTTCATTATTAACCTGAAGGAATTTGATAGAGTAAAATTTAATTTCATTTACAGAATAAATCTCAGTATTCTGTTACTGTGTTCAACAGCTGTCAACATTTGTTGCTATTGAAATTAGACATCTTGCCCGTCTCTGAATTTAGAATCAAACATTAAAGCACAAATTCAGCTTGAGTTTTTATAAAATATAAAAATCTCCATTTTGGGGTTCTTTTGCAAAACACAGATACCAGCCGTGTGCATTCTGCATTTTGCAGAACGTCTGGCTCATAATAGAACTGCCCCATCATTGTCCATAGTATGGAAAAGAATAGGACATGTTCAATTTTTTTGCAGGTGCCACGGAACGGACATATGGAAGCGGACAGCACACAGTGTGCTGTTCGCATCTTTTGCGGCCCCATTGAAGTGAATGTGTCCGCATCGAACCTGCAAAGAAAATGCAGATTAGATGTAGACAAAAAAATTTGTTTGTATACATGAGACCTTAAAAGCATTTTTATTTGTTTTGTTTTGTTTTGTTTTGAGTCTAATGGAAAATATGTAATGTACTACATTTGTTTTTTGTGGGGTCAGTGATTTTCTTTTTTTCTAAATGCCTCATGCTCTAGGTATGGCACCTTTCACAGCTCCTTTGTAAAATGAAAGGTTAAATCTAATCGGTTACTATGGGCAACTATGTTATCCTTTCCACCAGTTTTGATATAAGTGTTTTCTTCATGGTATTTTTCCCCTATAGAGAAGGTGATGTGACTGGCATGCTACACCAGTACAAACACTAGTTACCAACCTTTTTTATTTTAATCATTAAAACTGTACTAGTTACACATTTTTTTGTAATAAGGAAATAAGATTAATTAAAAAACAAAGAACAAATTAATTCAGCATCACTAAACTAACTCATTGAAATATGAGTACAATACAGTGACCCACGGCCGGGCACGAACACACAGCATCATAAATCATTATTATGGTAAACAATGCAGTTACATGACAAGAATCTGCATAACTAATCATATGCTAAATAACTGCAAGTCCAATTTATGTATGAGATTTCCAAGATGATGGTAATCTCACATTTAAATCTGTAGTGGATGGTGAGATATGGAACCTGAAAGTCAAAAGTTCTAAACATTGTTACCCCTTTGCTCGTCAGTGTATTACTCACATCCACAAAAAGGTTGGTATTTGTGACAATGATACACCTGTGCAAGCCACACAGCCAAAAAACACATTAAAAAAACAACGGGAGATCCTGGCCGCAACATTTGTCGCATGACCAAACATTGCTGTATAGCAGTGCCGCCATTGAGCTGAATGAGGTTGCAGTGCGGAAACTCCATTCATATGCATAGGAGGTGGAATGTTTGTGGATTTTATGCAGATTTTGCCATGGAATCCTTGCTGAAATACATGCAAAATCCTGAACATGTGAACAGACCCTAAGGGCCTGTAAGAGGGGTAAACATGCCTATAGTGCACATTGCAGCCTGTTCTTTTATTTGTATAACGTGTATTCCACTGTGTACTGTGTTTGATAAAGAGGTTGCTTTTTACAGTAATGTGTCTGCTTGTACTGTATTTGTAGAATGAATATACAGTATTACTATTTGTGACAGGGAGTACTAAGCATGCGCAGCCAGCTGGGGTCAGACATTGTAGAAAGGGCGAGAATAGAGGGCCTGAGCTGGATGCTGAGAGGGAGTAGGGCTGTGAGGACCTGCTACGGATATTTATAAGAGGAGGGTTTGAAAAAATGGTGGAGATATCCCTGACAGAAGAGTTGTCAAGGAGCGCAGCATCTAGAGGGAGACATGAGAAGACTGAGACCAGAGTCAAAGACAACCCAGCTACAGGAGAGTGGCAAAGGGTAACTGTGACTGTTACCCCTGAGGAGGGAGCTGCGGGGAGACCCTTGTCAGTTGTTTGTGGAATCTGCATAGACGGTATCACCGTACAACCTAGAGTCATCAACTGCATTGCTGAAGTAAAATTGTGTAAAAGCTGCTGCCTGCCTGCTTCCTGTGCTTGGTATACTGCACTGGTTGTGCAACTTTTATAGGTGTAAACATAGTGGTTTTGTGGAAAACTGTATTACATGTGAACTGTGTTGTGGATTTGTCACAGACTTCACTCTACAAGTGAAATCTGCAACAGAATGGCCATGCTGTGGATTTAAAGGGGTTGTCCACTTTTTTATATGGATGACCTATCCTCAGGATAGATCACCAATATCAGATCGCCAAGGTCTGACTCCCGGCACCCCCACCAATCAGCTGTTTAAAGAGAATGCAGCGCTCGTATAAGCGCTGCCTTCTCTGCCTTGTTTCCCTGTTCCCCGTTGACATTGCAGAGCTGAGCAGGTGTATTTACAACTGCTCCGTCCCATTCACTCAATCGGACGCCTCTGTAGTATTCACTTGAACAGGAAGAAGCCGTCCTATCGAAATTAATGGGATGGGTTAGTTGTAATTACACCTGCTGACCTCTGCGGTTGTGATGGCGAGCTTGTAAACAATAAGAGATGGCAGCACTCATACTAGTGCTGCTTTCTCTTGAAACATCTGATCGTGGGGGTGTAGGGAGTTGACCCCCCATTTCCCCCCCGCCGATCTGGGTTGTCTGCTTATCCTATATTTATGACCTATTCTCAGGATAGATCAGCAATATGAGATCGGCATGGGCCCGACTCCCGACACCCCCACAATCAGTTTTTGAAGAGAAAGCAGAGTTTGTTTGAGTGCTGCATTCTCTTCACTGTTTACCTGCTTGCCATTCACATTGTAGTGGTGAGCAGTGAGATTACAGCTCCTCCATCCCACTCCCTTCAATGGGACCATACCATAAGTGTATGTGCATACCAGAACGCAGTACCGCTTAGCAGAAAAAAGGCCGCACAAATATATCACAAATGTCTGTGCATTCTACATAAATGCTGGAAATGCAGGCAATCAAACCCTGCAAAAGAAGCACGCTGGTATCCATGTATCTAAAATTAGAAGACAATAGAGTAATGTCACAAAGTCACAAACAGTAATGTCACAATAGAGAAATGAAAAGATAAATTGATCTACTAACATATCTCCCCAATGATGAATATACAAAAATAATGATCGTATCATAGCAATGCTGGCAGTCAAAATCCCCAGGTAATATAGTATATAGAAATACAAGCCACCCTGAAATAAGTGCATGTGCATATCAAAGACATGGCACCACTCAGTGACCAATAGAAAGAGAACACACAAACCTATATCACAAATGTCTATGCATTTAATGCGATTGCAGGATAGGCGGACAATAGAAGACTGCAGGAGAAATACTCTGATAGCCATGTATCCAAACTTAGAAAACAATAGGATGGTATCATAATGGATAAATAAATAGATAAATGTATCCAAAATGAGAGAACAATAGAATAATATCATAATGGATAAATGAAAAGATAAATGGATAAACAAAAAAATCTCCCCCAAAAAGTAGTGATCATATCATTATGATGGAGACAGTCAGAATCCCTCGGTAATATAATACTCAATGGCAAAATACTGAAAAAAGGGAGGAGGCAGAACTGCATAATTAACATTCTCTGTCCGTATATACAAGGCTACTAAATATAGGGGGTCATGCTATCAGGATTGGTGAATCACCATGTAATCTGGGTTTAAAACCCAATGTAAAAGTGCATATACAGACACAAGGTTAAGCTGTAAAAATGTGTCATGCTAAAATAACAGATGGTGTAAGTTATGCTTGAAGTGAACCACATATATAAAATAAATCACAAGACAATGCAAACCGTAGCTAACCCAAAATGCCAGGAATGACAAAAAATCCTCACTAAGGCTTGACAAAGCGTAGTATGCGTGAAACACGTTGCCGAGGATGCCATGGAGCTTTTTTAATCAAATTTATTAAAGGTTATGTTTTAATAAAGTGCTGGATTATATCAGAATATCTTCCATGAAATTTGTTCCCTGGGGACGATCCTTGCAGCCTGGCAATCACTTCCCAGGAGTATCTATACCTTATTGGGACTCTGGGTAAGCTGTGCAAATGCCTTTTCCTTTTTTTTCTAATATTTGTCGTGGGTCAGCACGTGCACACCCATCATCACCAGTTGCATAATCCATTGGCTACAACACACCTCTTTTCTAATCTTTTTCAATATATAATTTTTTTCTTTGCTAATGTTGCATTTTGGAATATTGTCTGCTTTTTGGCTCCTTGTACTTGAATTGTACTACCAGACATGGACTCTCAAATACCTACAAGTGGGGCATATGATCTGCATACCACAATTATCGACCCTAGACTAAAAAGACTTACAGTGGTCTTTGATGTGGATACTGTCAGTTTATCAAACAAAACAGAGTTTAAAAGGCTCTTCATAAGACTATGCACACAGGAACTGCACCTCTGGTGGAATCAAACTACCCTAAGTACATATTTGGTCAAGAGTATGATCCCCAGAGGTCTAAGAATCAAAAAGCTTCCTATCCAAGATCAAAATGCATGAGCTCAAAAAATCTTGGAATGCAGTATTGAGCAAATGCTCCATCAAACTTGTGGAACTTATTGTGGAATATAAATGCAATAAAATTGTGGAAATAAAAAAGTCCATAGAATTCATGAATTACAATCAACACCAGGATTATGTTGAAAAAGAAAACAAAGTAAAGTACACTTTAAAAAAATTGGAGGTTGACATAATCATAACCAAAATAACTAAATTCTTGAGGGATACTAAAGATTATGCAAATGATGATGTGTATAGATAGAAAAATGACATGCAAAGAGGTTAATCCTAAAAAAAACAAAAAACAAAGACAAAATATGGAGGGTTACTTTAAGTTCAGCAAATCCTGACACTTCAGAATATTCTGAACAGGAGGAGGAAACATCTTACTCCAGCACAATATCCACAGTAGACATTAAGGCTAGTTTCACACTAGCGGCAGGGGAGTCCGGCAGGCTGTTTCGGCGGGTGAGCAGTCTGTCGGATGCGTCCTGCCGCTAGTTCACGTGTGCCCCCGGACTGCTGCTCTGTCCTCATTGACTATAATGGGGGCGGGGTGGAGTTCCGGCGGCAGCACGGCAGCGCACTGTGACAGGCAGCTGGACTAAAAGTACTGCATAGGGTGCAGGTGCGGCACATGAAGGGTTAACTGCCGTGGATCGCAGCACCCTGTCAGAGGCAGGGTGCCGGCAATGTGTTTCTGCCGCCACCTGCATTGATAATGTATTAAACATTAGTTATCATTGGTGGCACAGTGGCCACAGCCCCTCCCCGCCTCCGCCCCTCTGCGCTGTCATTGGAGGCAGCAGCACAGGGTGGAGGGAGAGACTGCTTCCTTCTTCCCTGTGCTGCTGAGGGAACATGGTGCACGCTGAGAGCAGCGCAATCCATATTCTCTGATACTGGGCTGTGCAGTAGAACAGCCTAGTATCGATAAAAGGTTCAAACAAAAAAGAGACTGCGCTGCAGAAAGATTTTTTTTTTTTCTAATTTACTTTTTTTTTTTTTTCTTCTTTTCCTCTCTCCTCGGATTAAAAGGGAAGAAAGCTAGGTTTTCACCAGGTTCACAGGATGTAACAAAATCCTCCTCAGATCTACAAGATCTGAGGAGGATTTTGTTACATCCTGTGAACCTGGTAAAAACCTAGCTTTCTTCCCTTTTAATCCGAGGAGAGAGGAAAAGAAGAAAAGAAAAAAAAGAAAATTCTTTCTGCAGCGCAGTCTCTTTTTTGTTTGAACCTTGGCTAAGTGACAAAAACCCACGTCACTATTTGCGGCTTGCAGTGCAGAGGAATTACCGTAAGATAACCAGAGACATTTCTCCTTTGTATTTTAGTATCGATAAAAGACAAATCCCGGTATGCTAAAAGTATCGATTGGGTATCGAAAGTTCGATACCCGAAACAACCCTAGTTTGAGGATGTTTTTTTTTCTAGCAGGGCTTCGAGGAGCTTGGATCTGAGACGTTCGAGTTGAAAGGGGAAGGGGAAACAGAGACCTGATGCTGCAGACACTCCCCCATGAGTCTTGCACTCAGAACATCATCATCTGACTTAAATGCTGGTGTTATTTGTGTGTTGGTGTAACTGAAAAACCGCTTTAAGTACTGTGACTTCCTATTGAAAGTTGTGAATTGTAGTCTTGTGATTGCATGATGGTCTGATGTTTTTTGCTCACTAAAAAGGTCATAAAAATCCCTTCAGGTTTTTTTTCCAAACAATGGTTTTTTATGGAGTTTTTTCATGTTATTAACCATGTTGTTTTTCTCCCTATAGAGATGATGTCAAAAAAGCAGAAAAAAACTCCAGAAGCTTCTATATGCTGCATTTAAAAAAATGCCAGAGACCCTAAAAAAGCCACCTAATAAACAATTTTTCCCCTTTAGAGATGATGTCAAAAAAAGCCAAAAAAACCTCCAGGAGCTTAGACACGCTGCATTTTTTTAAAAATGCCAGCGACCTGAAAAACGCCACCTAATTAACAAAATGCCAGTAGCAAAAAAACATACACAAAAACGTGTGTGTCCTAATGAACCTTTTTCTCAAAGGGGTTCTCTGGTATTTACATATTGATGACCTATCTTCTCATGAGATCCTCAGGGGTCTAACTTCTGGCACCCCAGCTGATCAGCTGTTTGAGGAGGCCACAGCCCTCCCATGAGAGCTGTGCCTCCTGGCCGCTTACTAAGCACAGAGTAGTACATTGTATAGCAGCAGTGCTTGGTATTGCAGCTCAGCCCCATTCACTTGAATAGGACTGAGCTATGCCTAGGCCATGCAACTGATGAATATTACATCGCTCATGAACCACCACAGCCTCTTTATACAGCTGATGAGTGGGGGTGCTAGGAGTCAGACCGATTTTACATCGATGACCTATCCTAAAGATAGTCCTTCGATATGTAAATCCTGGAGAACCCATTTAAGAAACTCATAAACATGATAATGTATAAACTGTAGATGTGTAGGAGACTAAATCCCATGTTAGCCTCTGTCACACACAGTTGTATTCAGTCTGACACTGTTAAAAATATTCTCCATTTCCCATGTAAAGCCCAAATATCTATGTGACAGAACTGATTATTTTTTTATCTGTTGTAAAGCTCTATTTTCTAGAAGCCAACCTGGAAATAAAACTTAGTTGAAGGACTAACTCATGTTCTAACAGTCTAACAAATAATCCAGCTGAGATCATTAGATTTTTTTAAGCTCCAGTTTGAAATATTAACTTGGTCATATCGCAAATAATATACAACCAGGTAGATGGAGAAACCAGAGAGAGAAAGTGAAGTGTCAGCTGGAATATTCATTACAAGAATTATGTGCTCAGCTAAAACTGCCTACATGGTGCGCATTGATAAGTATGTGCTATTTAAAATCATCATTCAGGTGAGCCATTCACTCTTACCATCCCTTGTTAATAGACTGCGACACAAAATGCACTTATTTCCATATGGTGAAAGCAATTTATAGGAAGTCAAAATGAATTGTTTTATATTTAAACCTCGATCGCTATAAAATTCATGACCAGAGCTATGCAATATGATTTCTTTGTTCCGAGAGTGGCTCTTTTGTGCTTGTCCTGTATTTTGTGTTTTTCTACCACATGTAGTTTTATGCAAAATGTAAGTGTTGCTGTGGGCACAGTATGATACTGGTGGGCAGTAATCTGCTCCAAGATTTTCATAAAAGCTTTTATTGAATATAATAAACCTTTCCGTTCCTGTGACAACAGTCACGTATTTTACTGAAATATGTTTCCATTCAGAATTTTACCAGTATATACACTCACCTAAAGAATTATTAGGAACACCTGTTCTATTTCTCATTAATGCAATTATCTAGTCAACCAATCACATGGCAGTTGCTTCAATGCATTTAGGGGGTGGTCCTTGTCAAGACAATCTCCTGAACTCCAAACTGAATGTTAGAATGGGAAAGAAAGGTGATTTAAGCAATTTTGAGCGCAGCATGGTTGTTGGTGCCAGACGGGCCGGTCTGAGTATTTCACAATCTGCTCAGTTACTGGGATTTTCACGCACAACCATTTCTAGGGTTTACAAAGAATGGTGTGAAAATTGAAAAACATCCAGTATGCGGCAGTCCTGTGGGCCAAAACGCCTTGTGGATGCTAGAGGTCAGAGGAGAATGGGCCAACTGATTCAAGCTGATAGAAGAGCAACGTTGACTGAAATAACCACTCGTTACAACCGAGGTATGCAGCAAAGCATTTGTGAAGCCACAACACGCACAACCTTGAGGCGGATGGGCTACAACAGCAGAAGACCCCACCGGGTACAACTCATCTCAACTACAAATAGGAAAAAGAGGCTACATTTTGCACGAGCTCACCAAAATTGTACTGTTGAAGACTGGAAAAATGTTGCCTGGTCTGATGAGTCTCGATTTCTGTTGAGACATTCAAATGGTAGAGTCCGAATTTGGCGTAAACAGAATGAGAACATGTATCCATCCAGTAGATCGGCTGTCTATGGACAGTAGTAGTAGTAGTGGCGGTGTATGCCTAGCCTTAATAGTGGTGGTAGTAGGGGATTAGCAGCGAGGGGCAGCAGCTGTGGCAGCAACAGCCATATTGTACTTGTTGGCAGGCTTGCAGATAGCAGCAGTAGTATGATGCCTGCCGGAGCCATACAAGACATGATAGTAGGCAGGCAGACAGGAGCAGTGGTATGATGGTGCAGAATTGGTCACAGCTGGAGAAATGTGAAAATCCTCCCGGAGACATGCCTGGTTCATTTTGAAAAAAGTGATGTTTTTGTCCCCTGTGGCATTGAAAGCCCTCTCCGTGATGACACTAGAGGCTGGGCAAGAAGAACAAGAGAGCATACTGGTCCACTCCGGGCCACTGTTCAAGTCTGCCTGCACAGAAGTCCATAGTGGATGTCGACTAGGATGTCATGTTTTTACTAACTCTCATTCATTCATTCATTCATTCATTCATTCATTCAGAATCACCATTTAGAACATTATAGATAATACTGAGCAGTACAGATATGAATAAAGCACTTGGGGGCATGATTTAACATTTGCTATTCACTGATGAATAATGTCTGTTCACTGCACTGCTCCTCTATGTCCATTCTCCATAGACTTGATTCATGTATTCTGATTCTTCAGTGAGCAGGTATTCAGAGAGAATGTTAATTTAGAAAAAGAGGGGAGGAAGATAACAGCTGGAAATTGGAAAATAAGGTCATTTCTCTAATAAGATACTCTCATTCATAAAAATAAAATAAAAAAGCACTAAGATAGAAATGTTTGATTGCTGCAAAACACAGGATGCAGTCATGTCTCAGGCAGATATGTAAATGTTTACAGATGTTGTGGTCTGATTAGACACTAGATCTTGACATGATGTAGAGGATGTAAAACTGCTTCCCTCACTGCTCTCAGAAGTTACTTTTGGGTAGTGTATCTTTTGGTGAGAGATTGTTGCTAAACATGCCTCTATGATGCATTTGATTACATTTTGTCCAGTTTACAGACTTTGAGAGGGGGTGCATGATTGGACTGAGAGAAGCAGGATAGTCGTTTCAATAAATTGCGACCCATCTAGACCATTCTGACCTAGCTATTAGGAACAGTGGTTACTTGAGGGCATGCATAAATGGGAACAGACTCTGGACAGCCCCGACCAGACAGACCACTACTAGGATCATTTGATCCACCAACAAGCATGAACTGCTCCCACAGTTTTGTTGTCCACCATCAAAGCACAGGTGTCACCTTCATTACATACCCCTGTCTATGCCTGGACCATTTCCAAGCTCTTAACAGAAGGAAATTTGGTGTCACAGCACCCATTATGTGTCCTGCCATTGACAGCCAGCCACCATTGGTTTCATTTGCAGTGTTGTCATGAATAAGAAATTGATTACTACAGGTTCTTTTTAGGATTTGACAATGGTTGGGTTCAAGTATGGAGGCCTCATGGTGAGCGCTTCTAAGCTGCCTTGGCTATAGAGTGACACACTGCCCCAACTTCTGGTGTGATGATCTGGCATCATATGCTGAAATTTTAACTCCTAGTAGTGATACAAGGGACACTAACAGCTCAGCAATATGTGCAGGACATATCTGCGGCTGCATGTGTAGCCTCTCATGACAGAGCTTACAACTGTCATTTTTCAGCAGGATAATGCTCGCCCCCACACACAGCAAGGGTTTTCCAAGAATGTCTCCTCCAGACTGTAACACTGCCTTGGCCTGCCTGGTAGACAGATTTATTGCCAATCAAGCATAACAGATGTCACGTTCCGGAGGCCCAAGGCAGACGAGACCTCCGGGACGTCTTGCAAACAAAACAAAGGCAGAAACAGACCAGGGACCAACAGAGTACTTTATTACCCATGTAATAAAAGAACATGACAGTACAGCAGGTTATGCAATAGTGGTAGCACTACCACAGAACCAAGTGCATCGGCAGACCAGATGCAAAACCCAGAGGCTGGAGAGCCAGTGAGCCCCATTCTTCACAGAGCCCCTGGCGATGGGGATGAACTGGGCTGAGGGCTCACTGGTCGCACCTCCAGGAAGGTCCCGGTACACTTGGCCGCTACCTGCCGAGAACCACAGACACAGGACTGGAACCCAACAAAACACAGGACATGGATCGGACAACAAACGGGAACCAGCACAGAAGCAGATGCCTGGACCCCAAGCATGGCAGTCTCAGGCAGAGCTACACACAAACTAGAGCTCCTCCCTCTGGAGAACCCAGGGGACCTCTTACGAAATCAGGACAAACACAGGAACAGAAGCAGTAAGTGCCCTGTGAGAGATCTGAGAAGATCGGATAGACTTGCAGCACGTGAGTCTATCTGACAGGTCTTTCTGTGTTTCCCTTCTGTTTGTTGTTGTGGGCAGGATCCCACCCTCTCCACAGGTTCTGCTCGTTAGCTGTTTAAGAGGCTCTATTTAAGTCCGACTCTTACTGCTGACTTTGCGGTTGATATTCTTCTTCTGGAGTTCTATACAGGTTGTTTGTGGATCCTCTACTTCCCGCTCATCTCAAGCTAAGTCCTCCTGTTCTCCCCTTTGTGCGTGTGTTGCTTCTAGGTCTGAGGGAGATGCTGGTCCCTTCACGGTGGAAGGTACTGACTGTCTCATTCCCCGCTCCCTAAGTTAGGGTTTGCTTTAGTGTCAGCAGGGCTTAGGTTCCAGTGTATGAGTTCGTTCACCATCAGGACTTGCTCATACTGTCAGCAGTCAGGGAGAGGCTCAGGGATTGTTAGGAGGTTACCATTCCCTCCTCCCTAGCTTTGGGGCCTAGTCTGTTTACCTGTTGCTGTTTGTTTACATGGTGTTCCTCTTTTCCCCACTTGCCGTGACAGTAAGGCACTGCAGGACAGACAAGGAACGGACTAGATCAGAAGTAGTAGGCACTGCCAGGCTGGACAAAGGACAGGATCAGAAGCAGTTTAGCATGGCCAGGCTATCGGACGCAGTTAGAGCACTGCTAGGCTAGATATAGGACAGGATCAGAAGCAGTTTAGCGCTGCCAGGCTATCAGACACAGTTAGAGCACTGCTAGGCTAGACATGGAACAGAGTGGACCCAGACAGAGAACAGGTACAGAAGAACAGGCAAGGCATGGACAAGGATAACAACACCACAGAACAGGTACAGAAGATTAGGCAAAGCAACAAGCAAACTGCATTACCAGGCAACACCACAAAGAAGGGCAGATAATAAAAAACCCTGGGTCAGCAGCAAGGGGCTACACCCAGTAAAGCACAAGACAGACTGACCCCAAGCCCCACAGCTCACAGAAAGATATAGGTGGATTAACGAGGGCACTTGATAAGCCACACTGCAGCCAGTACGCCAGAGCACCAGTGACACAAACAGAAATGCATCCATATTCAGACCCTGTTAACACCCAAGGCCGCAGCCAGTATGCATCACAGAACCAGCTTATATGGGAACACCCACAGCCAGTACACAAAGTGCATGCAACCAGCCTACACGGCACCAGCAACAGGAACCATAGAGATATGGACAAGGAAAGCCACAAACACAAGCCACAGTTCACACACACCACCGCAGCCAGCACGCAGCCCTAAGCAACCAGCATACACAGGTGTCAGCCTACAGCCAGTACACTAGAGAGCCTGCAGCCTGCCTACAAGGCAACAGTGACAAGAACTGCACCAAGATGCAGACACGGGGAGTACACACAAACTCACAGGTAAGTTCACACAAGACACCAGAGCCAGCACGCAGCCCCAAGCAACCAGCACACACAGGAGACAGCCTGCTGCAAGTACGCGAGAGAGCCTGCAACCAGCCTACACGGCAACAGTGACAAGAACTGCACCAAGATGCAGACACAGAGAGTACACACACTCAAGTTCACACAAGACACCGCAGCCAGCCTACACGGCCACAACTGTAACAGTGAACCGCACCGTGACACTGAGGTACTAAGGTACTAGAGGGTCCTTTCAATTGTACAGTTTTCCCCCAATAAACTTATCTGTTCAATCTAATATTGAAATCACTTATATGTCTCATCATACTATTCTCACAGATTCCAACTACTCCTACTTGGTGAGTTATATTTTTTGTCAATGAGTGTTTCTTACATTTGAATGTAATATTGTGTGAAGCTACAGAAAGCATTTGTCAAGACAATGCGACTGCCGTCACACACAAACAGGAATAGTACAGCCCTAAAATTTCCCACACCCACTACCCTACCTTCTTACAAGGTTACCCTAGGCAGTGACTCCTCAACTGTCCAAAGGCTGAAATATGTGCGTGGACAACAAGAAAGCAGGGAACAATACGTAGATAAACAGGCAAAGAGTACTAGTCATATGAAAAAGCGTCAAAAATCTGACAGACGAAAAAGTACCAAAATCGCCAGAAGCAAACAAGACAACCAACATGCCCAAAAAGCAAGAACCAGGAGGTCAATACAATACCAAATTGCCAGAAGTCAAAGCATAATCACAAACCAGTCCAGAAAATCATAAGCCAGAGGAGTATTCAACAATACCACAAGGGAACAGCAGGGGGAGTCATAGGAAAAGAAATTCACCAACACATACAGGAGCCCTGGCAATCACTGGCTGCCAGCTTCCCTGCAAGTCAGGCGGAGCTGACAGCTGAGTGTGCTGACACTCTGATGCCCCGATGTGCCCCTACGTTGGCCCGAGGCTGGGAGGGCCGCCTCACTGATTTAGTTCTCCTGGCTACTGGATGCCTGTCAAGGACGTATCTCAAACATAAGATAAGAATCAAATCTTTTATTCTAACCACAATATAACCTGAGATTCATCTGGATGAAGTGGGAGCAGCATTTAACTTCTGACTCAGTTTCTAAACATACTATCTACAGCTGTATGGTAGCTAGCACCACATCTTATTTTAAAGCTTATATTTTCAGATTAAAACAAGACCTATCTCTTATCTCGTAAGGTGTACCTAAGGTTTTGAATAACCTTTTAAAAACTATTCTAAATATCATAATATTTTTGTAATGTAGACTAGTGATGAGGGAACCGGGTTCATCCTACTTTGACGAACCCAGTTAGTTTATTTACATAACTGATATTCGTGGCGATCCCTTGCTCTGTACATGACTTAAAATGTATGGCCTCCGATGAGGCCTTTTCAATATGGCGGCCGTTAACACAAGACTTCAGTGGTCTCATAATTGCACCGTTACTGTAAGTAGCAGTGAATGCATTAATGTATTACATTACGAATCTGAACCTGGGTTCGTGGCATGCACACACACAAGACAACTGAAGTCTCGTGTTAACGGACGCCATATTGAAAGTGCCTCATTGGAGGCCATATATTTTATGTCATATACGGAAAAAGGGATCGGCATGATTATGTGAACGAACCAGTCTTGCTCATCACTATAATATACTTTCTTTTTTTCACATTTTACTTACAAAATAGGGACCGAACTTCAAGGTGTCTATAATGCTTTGAAATCCATACATTTGTACACTGCTGGCATGTCAGTAGTGCTGCTGCAGTGGTGTACAGATTTCACTGTGGGGCAAGAGTGAGTGATATACAGGCAGGAGCACACATTGCTGCTCCTGCCTCTCTAATCTGCTAAAGCTGGCAAAGCACATCTGATGTGCTATAACAGGCTTTAGCGTAGCGGGCACAGGAAGGAGCAGCAATGTGCTATGAAGAGTTCCTGCCTGTTCTCACTCCAGTTGGATAAAGCCTTGCATAGCACATAAACACAGGGTCTCTTGCACTGCTGTGATATGCAGAGCTTTTTAGTGGGGGGAACAAACAGGAGCTCTGCATTGCATATTGCTGGCCCTGCCTTGCCCACTCTGCTAAAGCTTGGCATAGCACATCGTATGTGCTATGCCAGGCTTTAGCAGAGCAGACCAGCAATATGTACATCACTGACTGCAGCCCCACAGTGGAATCAGTACACTGCTGACATGTTAGCTGTTTATGAGTGTACAGTTTCCAAAGCACTATACTTTGAATCCAGAGGAAAAAAAACTGTCTGGTTTGAGAGCTGCACTTATACAAGCAGGCAAACAACGCGAGTTTGGGAGCATCGCGTGTTTGATTTCCAGTGTGTGTTTGTATTAAGTGTATGACTTTAGATTACGTGACTTGAGATTCAGGGACTTTAGGAGGGGACTGCAGTAAGTTAGATTCTTATCACTGCACCATATTGTATTTTTTCTATTTTCTTGCGTAATCCCCAATTAGTATGTGTTCCATTATTGACAGCGCAGTCCAGTGCACATCTTGTCTAATGTATGCAGTCCTGGAACAGCCATTTGAGGGTGCATATCTTTGTTCATAATGTGAGCAAATTGCCCGTTTGGAATCGCACATTGAGTATCTAACCGGGCGAGTTTCAACACTGAGAATCGTTGACAATTTGGAAAAGAGTTTGCTGTTCAAGCACGCTATGGGGAAGATGTGGGGGAGGGGGGTAGCGAGGAGGCTCAGGAAAGTGATGTAGGTAGCTGGGTAACAGTTAGAAAGCAGGGTAGAGGGAAGAGTGACAGAGAGGCTAGCCCTAATCTGACCCACCCCAACAAATGTGCAAGGCTGGCAGATGAGGGGGATGTCAGTTCAGAGAGAGCACTGCTGCAGCCGGACCCTTCCTCTGCCAGTCAGGGGAATGTCAGCGCCAGGACCGGATGGCAAACACCCCCTTATCCTAGGAGAATTAAGTAATATCATAGCCAGACCCTTATTTCTGATATTTGCGGACTCTATACTGACAGGGAATGTCCCACAGGATTGGCGCATAGCAAATGTGGTGCCAATATTCAAAAAGGGTCCAAAAACAGAGCCTGGAACTATAGGCTGGTAAGTTTAACATCTGTTGTGGGTAAAACTGTTTGAAGGTTTTCTAAGAGATAAAAATCACAGAATGAAGTGGCCTAAGAGATGCTATCTTGGAATACCTCAATGAAAATAAGCAAATAATGCCATATCAGCATGGCTTCATGAGGGATCGGTCATGTCAAACTAATTTAATCAGTTTCTATGAGAAGGTAAGTTCTAGACTTGACAGCGGCGAATCAATGTATGTCGTATATCTGGACTTCTCCAAAGCATTTGACACTGTACCACATAAAAGGTTAGTATATAAAATGAGAATGCTTGGACTGGGAGAAAATGTCTGTAAGTGGGTAAGTAACTGGCTCAATGATAGAAAACAGAGGGTGGTTATTAACGGTACACACTCAGATTGGGTCACTGTGTTAAAGATGTGTGAATTTGACTATTAAAGATGTGTGAATTTTATTCTATATTCAGTATCTCTAGGACTGTAATGAGTTAAAATTTTTCTTCTCCAAGTGCCTCCCTCCCACCCCCTCTCTTTGTTTAAAGACTGTAGAGAGAGGGGGGCAAAGTGCTGCGGGCAGTGTCTGATTTCTCACCTTTTTGCAGGTGTCCCATGGAGTGTGGTGGAATGTGTAGACCAATCACATGACTTGATGATATATGTTGTTCACTGCCTATAGAGAAGCACCTCTTTGAAGTGTCACATATGACGTATGCAGTAGTAGTGTTAGACTATCCACCATTACAAAATGGAGACCCTTAGATGTTTACAATTAGCTTAACATTCCAAAGTGGTACCTACTGCGCAGATGTTGAGTGTTATCTCAGTTTCTCTTATCTCTTCTTAACTTTGACCAATGAAACAATGGTTTGTGTCTCAGTGAGGACTGCCCTCTTCTGAAGATATATATACGCTTACCTGATGTAATAAAAGTTAGAGATTGCTTTGACCAACTTCTGTGTCAGTGTTCAGTCTCTCAGCCATGCGTGGATATTAACCCCCTGGGGGGGGTACATTGATCAGGAACACCAGAGTGTATCTAAAATGCCCTAATTTAGTGCTGCTTTAACAACTGTCACTAGTGGAGTACCTCAGGGGTCAGTCCTGGGCCCTATTCTCTTCAATATATTTATTAATGATCTTGTAGAAGGCTTGCATAATAAAATATCAATTGTTGCAGATGACACTAAACTGTATAAAGTAATTAACACTGAAGAGGACAGTATACTACTACAGAGGGATCTGGATAAATTGGAGGCTTGGGCAGATAAGTGGCAGATGAGGTTTAACACTGACAAATGTAAGGTTATGCACATGGGAAGGAATAATGCAAGTCACCAGTACATACTAAATGGTAAAACACTGGTTAACACTGGCATGGGAAAGGACCTAGGAATTTTAGTGAACAGCAAACTAAGCTGTAGAAACCAGTGTCAGGCAGCTGCTGCCAAGGCCAATAAGATAATGGGTTGCATCAAAAGGGGCATAGATGCCCGTGATGAGAACATATTCCTACCACTTTACAAATCACTAGTCAGACCACACATGGAGTACTGTGTACAGTTCTGGGCTCCTGTGAATAAGGCAGACAAAGCAGAGTTGGAGAAGGTATAGAGGAGGGCAACTAAAGTAATAACTGGAATGGGTGGACTACAGTGCCCAGAAAGATTATCAAAATTAGGGTTATTCACTTTAGAAAAAAGACGACTGAGGGGAGATCTAATTACTATGTATAAATATATCAGGGGTCAGTACAGAGATCTCTCCCATCATCTATTTATCCCCAGCACTGTGACTGTGACAAGGGGACATCCTCTCCTTCTGGAGGAAAGAAGGTTTGTACACAAACATAGAAGAGGATTCTTTATGGTAAGAGCAGTGAGACTATGGAACTCTCTGCCTGAGGAGGTGGTGATGGTAAGTTCACTAAAAGAGTTCAAGAGGGGCCTGGATGTATTTCTGGAGTGTAATAATATTACAGGCTATAGCTACTAGAGAGGGGTCGTTGATCCAGGAAGTTAATCTGATTGCCTGATTGGAGTCGGGAAGGAATTTTTTTTTTTTTCTCCTTTAGTGGGGAAAAATGGCTCCTACCTCCCAGTTTTTTTTGCCTTCCTCTGGATCAACTTGCAGGATAACAGGCTGAACTGGATGGACAAATGTCTTTTTTCGGCCTTATGAACTATGTTACTATGTTACTATAGACACCTGAACTTTAGGTGCGTATTTTTCAAGTAAACCATGAAAAAGAATAAAGTATATTACAAAACAAAACGTATGGCATTTAGAATAGTTTTACCAAAGTTCTTCAAAAGATTAGGTAAACTTTAACTGTTCTACAACCTGAGATAGACCAGGCTGATGCTGCCCCCTTCAGCCAGTGTGAAGGAGGAGAGAGGAGCAAGGTGGGACATGCTGGCAAGCTGCAGAGAGAGGACGAGAGGCATATATCCTCATTTCCCTTTGTAGCTGTAAATAACCCCAGTAGTAGGGTTAACATGAACTTCTGTGCCTGTTATCACCTCCCCCCCCCCCCCCCCCATAACATACTAGTCTTCTGATTGTTACATATGGAGGTCTTTATTTTTTTCAGAAAAGGAGTGGGAAGATGAGCACTAGCTCATTTTAGTACCCCTCTGAACCTAATGTCATGACCCATGACATTCCAGCGTCTTAATTATGGCATCAAATAAAACTGCATTTAGACTGCCTGATTGTCTGCTAGATAATTTGCCCATCTTGGTCGGTCATCGGGTGAAATGATCTAAGGTTCAGTAACCTCAATCATCGTTTCTGGGCAGTAGATTGTGCTTTCTAAACAGAACTCTGGTGCCCAGAAACAAAGCACCTGTATGAGCAAAAGCAGTAGCCACCACGTGTCCTCATACTATGGAGGTGATCGCTGCATGTAAGTTCATGCAGTTCTTCATTTCCACTAACGAGCAGGCAATTGTCGGGAAGAAATCATCTACTCTGTGTAAATGCAGCACAAGTTGCACTAAATAATTGCAAACCCCCCCCCCCCCCCCCCCCACACACACACGCAAACATGAATAAAGATTACTTGCTACATTGTCTCTATCCTATCCACAATAAGGTACCTGAATTACGCCCATCTGAAAATGAACTTAAGATACTGTATTAGGTTTATAAATGCATTATTTTTAACTACTATTAAGGGTGTATAGGGATAGAAAGTTGTATTCCTATATACTACCTAAAGTTTGCATGCAAAAGTTGGTTGGCGCATTCCTGTAGTTTTTGCATTTCTTTAGCACATGCAGCAGTGAATGTAGACGTGTGGTTTGTATGAACTCCTTACATCTTACAGTTGTTTGCAGACTATATTTTCTTCAAATAAAGACAGCAACAGAGTGTCTATGTAACTAGTTGGTGGGAGGAGCTATAAACCAGCTGGGTGTTGTTAGGGGCAGTGATAGGGGAGTGTCTATGTAACTAGTTGGTGGGAGGAGCTATAAACTAGCTGGGTGTTATTAGGGGCAGTGATAGGTGAGTGTCTATGTAACTAGTTGGTTGGAGGAGCTATAAACTAGCTGGGTGTTATTAGGGGCAGTGATAGGGGAGTGTCTATGTAACTAGTTGGTGGGAGGAGCTATAAACTAGATGGGTGTTATTAGGGGCAGTTAAAGGGAGTGTCTATGTAACTAGTTGGTGGAAGGAGCTATAAACTAGCTGGGTGTTGTTATGGGCAGTGATAGGGGAGTGTCTATATAACTAGTTGGGTGGGAGGAGCTATAAACTAGCTGGGTGTTGGAGGTACTGAAGCTGTGCTAGAGAAAGGAAAAGAGCATTATGAATTTAGTTGGATACAGCAACAGGAAGTGCTATACACGGAATGTAAACCATCCAGAGTCATTGGTTTACATAGTGAAAACAGGTCAGGAGTGTCCAAAATGAAAAGAAAG
This sequence comes from Bufo bufo, assembly GCF_905171765.1. Lineage (NCBI taxonomy): Eukaryota > Metazoa > Chordata > Amphibia > Anura > Bufonidae > Bufo > Bufo bufo. The sequence continues at coordinate 213,605,375 of NC_053392.1, forward strand.
CATAAGGAAGATGAACAACTACATACACATACCTGCTAAATACCATAGTAATTTTGGAAAACCCAGTTAAAGTGTAAATGTTGTTTCGGTTTAAAGAGTCTTCTATCCAAGCTGTAAATGAGCATTACTAAGGAGAGTGCATGTTCAGTCTTCAGCATTTTACTGAGCACTAAAGATGCCTATGTGATACCAATAGGCAGAGTGATGGACAGTGATAGTTAGGCCATATGTCCAGTGGCGTGCCTAGGGTGTTTGGCACCCGGGGAGGGTCCTTTCTCTGTCACCCCCCCCCCTCAATACTTAAAAAAAAATTGTACCCCCTCAAAGTAGTATTGCCCTTATTGTACAGCCTTCACAGTAGTTTTGTACAGATGTGTTCCCCCTCACAGTAGTTATGCCCACATTGTGCCCTCTCACAGTAGTTATGGCCTCTCTGTGCCCCTTTCACAGTTGTAATGCCCTCTTTGTGCCCCCTTCACAGTAATAATCCCCATTGTGCCCCCTTCACAGTAATAATCCCCATTGTGCCCCCTTCACAGTAATAATGCCCATTGTGCCCCCTTCACAGTAATAATGCCCATTGTGCCCCCTTAATAGTAGTAAGTCCCACTGTTCTAGTAATGCCCTCTGTGCCCTATCCTTAGTAGAATTCACCATTGTGCCCCTTCACAGTAATAATGCCCACTGTGCCCCCTTCACATTAATAATGCCCACTGTGCCCCCTTCATAGTAATAATGCCCATTGCGCCACCTTCACAGTAGTAATGCCCACTGTGCTAGTAATGCCCTCTGTGCCCCCTCCATAGTAGAAATCCCTATTGTGCCCCGTTCACAGTAATAATTCCCACTGTGCCCCTTAACAGTAATAATGTCCACAATGCCCCCTTCACAGTAATAATGCTGTCTGTGCCCGCTTCATTGTAAAAATGCCCTCTGGCTCTGTACCCCCTCCATAGTAGAAATGCCCATTGTGCCGCCTCACATTATTAATGCCCTATGTGCCTCCTCCATTGTAATAAAGTCTTCTGTGCCCCTCCATAGTAATAAAGCCCTCTGTGCCCCCTCTGTATTAAAAAAAAAATACACTGTGTGGGGGCGGAGCTTATGCAGAGCTTATGCAGATTTCAAGGCTGCAGGCTCCGCCCACACACGCCAGCAGCACGATCTGTGTCTGCAGGCTGAATGGTGGAGCAGGGAGAAGTCTTCCTGCTTCACCATTCTGTGCACCGCCAGCCTGAAGGAGGGGAGGAGTGCTTGGAGCTGAGCGGTAAGGGACAGGACCAAAGCTCCCAGCTCTCCAGCAATGAGTGCTTCCATCTGTATTGATGGAAGCACTCATTGCTCCCCCCCCTCCCTTATTACGCCACTGCATACAGTATGTCCATAGTCAGGGACTGAAGTCTGAAGACAGAGTCTCTTTAGTAACTCTGTTAGAGCTTTGCTAAGAAGACTCTTTACACTCTATTTTCTAGTAGAAAGAAATATCTTTCCCTAATAAAGTACATTACAACATTTTTTACCTTCCCTGTCCCTACACTATATAAAAAATAAATTGAAACAATATCTACACTTTAAGGTCCCTTCCTACTTATTCCCCATGCAGCCTGACTCACACTTAGCAGTTGTCCACTCATAAACACACACTTAACTCCGCTCATAAACACCTCAGGTGGACCAACCACCATTGCACAAAAAAGCTAACATAGTCCCAAATGTGGGACACCTGATTATGAAGAGATAGCATTTCCTATTTTATTAGGTTTAAAGAGGTTGTCCGGTCCCAAAATCAAAATTCTTTTTATGTGCTCCTAACACCCCTCACCATGCATATGTAGCAGAGGGGGAAGAGACCGCAAGGAAGGATTCAAGTACAGTACAGCAGACAAGGAGACTGAACATTAACCAGCTTTATTAAAGAACAAGATGTAACTGCCGGAAAATCGGATTAACAGTATAAACAGCTTTACACAGAATACTTGAACAAGAGTTAGAATAAATGCTTTCTGCAGCAAACACATCAGAGTCCAGGCTACACTCAGCTAATATACTCCTATCTACCCCTGCTACTCAGGGTCTGCTTCTACAGTGCACTATCTAAAGTCCCCTGCTCTATGCCCTACCGCGGATTAGCAACGGTGCACACTCACAGTTCTGGAGTTATCTGAGTAGAGGTCTGTGATGTCGTCTTCTCCCACGAGATAGATGCTTGTATTGTCGGAATGCGTGGTGGCCTGGGTCCTCTGGCTCCTGATTCGATCACTTGCTTTCCTCAGTGCGTGGCTTGCTTCTCTCTCTCTGGGTTACAGCTGCAGCACTTCAGTTAAGAGTCTATCTTGATCTGTCTCCAACACAGCCAACTTCTTAGGACTTTATCAGTCAGGCTTCGTGTCCCATCACTAGCCTTTACTTGGCTCCTGACATGGCAGCCATCCTCACAGCTACCAGGGCACACACACACACCTCCAGCCAGGACGCAAACCCCGGGAACTTCTGGCTCCTCCTACCTCTTGTGTATCTCAGAAAAAGTTCAGCTTCTTCTTACTCAGAGCCACAGCGGCCTCTAGTGGCTGAAATAAGTCATAACAGTCTATGTAACACAATATTGCAGATATCAGTGCAAAGAACAGTATTCTAGGGGCTGAACCTTACACATACATATGCCCCCAATACCTGTTTTTCATGTCCGAGCTTTCCTTTCTCCCTGGAAGACATCAGACTATCCTGGCAGATCTGTTTACTTTCTCCCCTTCTTGTTTTGTACATAACTTTATTGATACACAAGCCTGGCTGCACTGCACAGAGATCAGTCACAGGCTGGACACCCCCCACACTGCTCTGTCTGCAGCAGCTACTCCTATAACTCCTATGTCCATCTTTCTGCACACAGACATGATTCTACTTCTCACTCAGTGTCTAAATCCCATTACTGACTGTCCATAGGCTCTGCCCTCACATGTGTATCTAATCCTATGCTGTGTGATACAGCCTGCTGAGCTGTGTATCTAATCCTATCACTGACCATCCATAGGCTCTTCCCTCACCATCTCCATAGGGTAAAAAACAGCTGGAAGCAGCAAGCAGCTGTGTATCTAATTCCATTTTGTATCATAAAACCTGCTGAGCTGTGTATCTAAACCTTTATGCACACAACCATATCCATTTTGCGATCCACAATTTTTGCAGTCCCATTGAGTTCTATGGATTTGAGGTCCTCATTTTGAAGACCAGAATAGAACATGTTCTGTCTTTACTGGAACTGACATACAGTTGCAAGAAAAAGTATGTGAACCCTTTGGAATGATATGGATTTCTGCACAAATTGGTCATAAAATGTGATCTGATCTTCATCTAAGTCACAACAATAGACAATCACAGTCTGCTTAAACTAATAACACACAAATAATTAAATGTTACCATGTTTTTATTGAACACACCATGTAAACATTCACAGTGCAGGTGGAAAAAGTATGTGAACCCTTGGATTTAATAACTGGTTGAACCTCCTTTGGCAGCAATAACTTCAACCAAACGTTTCTTGTAGTTGCAGATCAGACGTGCACAACGGTCAGGAGTAATTCTTGACCATTCCTCTTTACAGAACTGTTTCAGTTCAGCAATATTCTTGGGATGTCTGGTGTGAATCGCTTTCTTGAGGTCATGCCACAGCATCTCAATCGGGTTGAGGTCAGGACTCTGACTGGGCCACTCCAGAAGGCGGATTTTCTTCTGTTTAAGCCATTCTGTTGTTGATTTACTTCTATGCTTTGGGTCGTTGTCCTGTTGCAACACCCATCTTCTGTTGAGCTTCAGCTGGTGGACAGATGGCCTTAAGTTCTCCTGCAAAATGTCTTGATAAACTTGGGAATTCATTTTTCCTTCGATGATAGCAATCCGTCCAGGCCCTGACGCAGCAAAGCAGCCCCAAACCATGATGCCCCCACCACCATACTTCACAGTTGGGATGAGGTTTTGATGTTGGTGTGCTGTGCCTCTTTTTCTCCACACATAGTGTTGTGTGTTTCTTCCAAACAACTCAACTTTGGTTTCATCTGGCAACAGAATATTTTGCCAGTACTGATGTGGAACATCCAGGTTCTCTTGTGCAAACTGCAAACGTGCAGCAATGTTTTTTTGGACAACAGTGGCTTCCTCTGTGGTATCCTCTCATGAAATCCATTCTTGTTTAGTGTTTTACATATCCTAGATTCGCTAACAGGGATGTTAGCATATGCCAGAGACTTCTGTAAGTCTTTAGCTGACACTCTAGGATTTTTGTTCACCTCATTGAGCAGTCTGCACTGTGCTCTTGCAGTCATCTTTACAGGATGGCCACTCCTAGGGAGAGTAGCAGCAGTGCTGAACTTTCTCCATTTATAGACAATTTGTCTTATCGTCGACAAATTAACAGCAAGGCTTTTGGAGATACTTTTATAACCCTTTCCAGCTTTATGCCAGTCAACAATTCTTAATTGTAGGAATTCTGAGAGCTCTTTTGTGCGAGACATCATTCACATCAGGCAATGCTTCTTGTGAAAAGCAAACCCAGAACTGGTGTGTGTTTTTTATAGGGCAGGGCAGCTGTAACCAACACCTCCAATCTCATCTCATTGATTGGACTCCAGCTGGCTGACACCTCACTCCAATTAGCTCTTGGAGATGTCATTAGTCTAGGGGTTCACATACTTTTTCCACCTGCACTGTGAATGTTTACATGGTGTGTTCAATAAAAACATGGTAACATTTAATTCTTTGTGTGTTATTAGTTTAAGCAGACTGTGATTGTCTATTGTTGTGACTTAGATGAAGATCAGATCACATTTTATGACCAATTTGTGCAGAAATCCATATAATTCCAAAGGGTTCACATACTTTTTCTTGCAACTGTACGTATGTAACAAAACACACTGATGACGTCCATGTGCTTTCCACATCCGTATGTCAGTTCTGCGAAAGATAGAACATGTCCTATTCTGGTCTAGAGATGTCGCGAACATAAAATTTTCCGTTCGCGAACGTCGAACGCGAATTTCCGCAAATGTTCACGAACGGGTGAACCGCCATAGACTTCAATAGACAGGCGAATTTTAAAACCCACAGGGACTCTTTCTGGCCACAATAGTGATGGAAAAGTTGTTTCAAGGGGACTAACACCTGGACTGTGGCATGCAAAACTCCCACGGAAAATTACGTCGTTGACGCAGAGTGTGGTAAGTTGAATTCGCAATGCGATTAATATAACCTGCATTAATCGCATTGCGAATTCAACTTAGAGCTAAGTTCCTAATGGTTGTATTGTTAGAATTGACTAATATAACGAATATAGCACTATATTCTCAATCTTCGTTATATTCTAGCAATACAACGATTAGGAACCCAGCTCTAAGTTGAATTCGCAATGCGATTAATATAACCTGTATTAATCGCATTGCGATTACAACTTAGATCTGAGTTCCTAATGGTTGTATTGCTGGAATTGACGAATATAACGAATATAGCACTATAATTCTCAATCTTCATTATATTCTAGCAATACAACCATTAGGAACCCAGCTCTAAGTTGAATTCGCAATGCGATTAATATAACCTGTAGTAGGCTACTTTCACACCTGCGTTCGGGTGTCCGCTCGTGAGCTCCGTTTGAAGGGGCTCACAAGCGGCCCCGAACGCAGCCGTCCGTCCCGGAGGCGGATCCGCTCAGAATGCATCAGTCTGCCAGCGCTCAGCCTCCGCTCCGCTCAGTGAGCGGACACCTGAACGCTGCTTGCAGCGTTCGGGTGTTCGCCTGGCCGTGCGGAGGCAAGCGGATCCGTCCAGACTTACAATGTAAGTCAATGGGGACGGATCCGCTTGAAGATGACACAATATGGCTCAATCTTCAAACGGATCCGCCCCCATTGACTTTCAATGTAAAGTCTGGACGGATCCGTTCAGGCTACTTTCACACTTAGAAATTTTTCTAAGTTATAATGCAGACGGATCCGTTCTGAACGGATGCAAATGTCTGCATTATAGGAGCGGATCCGTCTGATGAAACATCAGACGGACCCGCTCCGAACGCTAGTGTGAAAGTAGCCTTAATCGCATTGCGATTACAACTTAGATCTGAGTTCCTAATGGTTGTATTGCTAGAATTGACGAATATAACGATTATAGCACTATATTCTCAATCTTCGTTATATTCTAGCAATACAATCATTAGGAACCCAGCTCTAAGTTGAATTCGCAATGCGATTAATATAACCTGTATTAATCGCATTGTGATTACAACTTAGATCTGAGTTCCTAATGGTAGTATTGCTAAAATTGACGAATATAACAAATATAGCACTATATTCTCAATCTTCGTTATATTCTAGCAATACAACCATTAGGAACCCAGCTCTAAGTTGAATTCGCAATGCGATTAATATAACCTGTATTAATCGCATTGCGATTACAACTTAGTCAAATTTGTGACACTGCAGCTTCAGAATGAATCTAAGATGGATGCTGTTATTGCTTTTTGATAGGAGGTGGGAGGGTCTGGGAGGGAGGGTATGCTGCTGATTGGCTGGAATGTGTCTGCTGACTCTGAGGTACAGGGTCAAAGTTTGCTCAATGATGATGTATAGGGGGCGGACCGAACATCGCATATGTTCGCCGGCGAATAGTTCGGGACATCTCTATTCTGGTCCTCATAATGCAGATCTAAAACCCATAGAACTCAATGGGACTGCAAAAAAATATTAAAGTGAATCGCCCACGGACAGTATCCTTATTTAGTGGATCCACAACTTGCAGACCGCAAAACCGAAATGGTTCTGTGCACGAGCCCTATCACTTATACTCAATGCCCATAACAGTGACATCCACAGGGCTCCCATAACAGTGACATCCACAGTGCCCCCATAACAGTGACGTCCACGGTACCCCCATACCAGTGACATCCACAGTGTCCCCATAACAGTGACATCCACAGTGCCCCCATAACAGTGACATCCAAAGCACCCCCATAACAGTGACGTGACAGTAACCCCATAACAGTGACATCCACAGTGCCCCCATAACAGTGACATTCACAGTGCGTCCATAACAGTGACATCCACAGTGCGTCCATAACAGTGACATCCACAGTACCCCCATTATGTCATCCATTTCCCCCCTTGTTCGCCATCCAGTGCCCCCTTGTTTGCCATCCAGTGCACCTGTTTGCCATCCAGTTCCCCTTTTTGCCATCCAGTGCCCTCATTGTGCCATCCATTGGCCCTTGTGCTATCCATTGCCCACTTGTGCCATTCAGTGTCCCCTTGTGCCATCCAGTTCCCGTTTGCCATCCAGTGCCCCCATTGTGCCATCCATTGCCCCCTTGTGCTATCCATTGCCCACTTGTGCCATCCAGTGTCCCCTTGTGCCATTCAGTGCCCCCTTGTGCCATCCAGTGTCCCTTTGTGCCATCCATTGCCCCCTTGTGACATCCATTGCCCCCATTGTGCCATCCAGTGCCCCCATTGTGCCATCCAGTGCCCCTGTTTGCCATCCAGTGCCCTTGTTTGCCATCCAAAGTGCCCCTCATCTGCCATCCATTGCCCCCCTTGTGCCATCCAGTTCGCTCCTTGTGCCATCCAGTGCCCTCATTGTGTCATCTAGTGTCCCCTGTTTGCCATCCAATGCACCTGTATGCCATCCATTGCCCCTTTGTGCCATCCATTGCCCCCTTGTGACATCCATTGCCCCCATTGTGCCATCCAGTTCCCCCTTGTGCCATCCAGTGCCCCTTTGTGCCATCCATTGCCCCCTTGTGACATCCATTGCCCCCATGGTGGCATCCAGTGCCCCCATTGTAGCATCCAGTGCCCCCTGTTTGCCATCCAAAGTGCCCCCAGGGACATGCACAGCAGAGTGATCAGCCTCTGTGGCTGATTGCTATGGTGTCACTCCTGCACAGCGCATACATCGCTCTGTGCAGGAGTTAGAACAGGCTTCACATAGAAGCCTGTACACTGCAGAGAGCGGCCGGCAATCCCACACATGCGCACTATGATTCAGCATATTGCGCTTGCATTGTAAGTGAAGACGGCCGGGCGGAGCTTTCTTTAGCAGGAGGCGGAGACGTCATTCATGACGAGAAGACAGGAAGAGAAGAAGACGGAGACTCACCGGAAGACAAGAAAGCCCAACAGGAGCAGTCATGTGACCGGGTGGTGGATCTTGGAACCGGCTGCGCTGTGGAAGGTATGTGCTCAATAATCTTTCCTCCACAGGTTAGCTTTAAATAACATAAAATAAAATAAAATTTTAAGCCCGGAGAACCCCTTAAATTCCAGACAACCCTGTTGAATGAAAACTTCAATATAGGGATTATGTATCAGACACCAGTAAAGGCCTTAGGGACCGGGCTCATTTTCACCTTAAGGACCAGGCCATTTTTTGCAAATCTGACCAGTGTCACTTTATGTGGTGATAACTTTAAAACGCTTTGACTTATCCAAGCCATATTGAGATAGTTTTTTCATCACATATTGTACTTTATGACAATGGTAAAATGGTTTTTTATTTATAAAAAAAATACCAAATTTACCCAAAATTTGGAAAAATTTGCAAATTTTTAAGTTTCAATTTTTCTACTTCTATAATACATAGTAATACCTACAAAAATAGTTATTACTTTACATTTCCCATATGTCTACTTCATGTTTGGATAATTTTGAGAATGACATTTTATTTTTTGGGGATGTTACAAGGCTTAGAAGTTTAGAAGCAAATCTTGAAAAATTTTCTGAAATTTTCAAAAACCCACTTTTTAAGGAACAGTTCAGGTCTGAAGTCACTTTGTGAGGCTTACATAATAGAAACCACCCCAAAAATGACCCCATTCTAGAACATACACCCCTCAAGGTATTCAAAACTGATGTTACAAACATTGTTAACCCTTTAGCTGTTCCACAAGAATTAATGGAAAATAGAGATACAATTTCAAAATTTTTACATTTTCGCCCGATTTTCCATTTTAATATTTTTTTTCCAGTTACAAAGCAAGGGTTAACAGCCAAACAAAACTCAATATTTATGGCCCTGATTCTGTAGTTTACAGAAACACCCCATATGTGGTCGTAAACTGCTGTACAGGCACACGGCAGGGCACAGAAGCAAAGAAATGCCATACGGTTTTTGGAAGGAAGATTTTTCTGGAATGTTTTTTTGACACCATGTCCCATTTGAAGCCCCCCTGATGCACCCCTAGAGTAGAAACTCCAAAAAAGTGACCCCATTTTAGAAACTTCGGGATAGGGTGGCAGTTTTGTTGGTACTAGTTTAGGGTACATATGATTTTTGGTTGCTCTATATTACACTTTTTGTGAGGCAAGGTAACAAGAAATAGCTGTTTTGGCGCCCTTTTTTTTGTTGTTACTTACAACATTCATCTGACAGGTTAGATCATGTGTTTTTTTTATAGAGCAGGTTGTCACGGACGTGGAGATACCTAATATGTATACAATTTTTTTTATTTATGTAAGTTTTACACAATGATTTCATTTTTTAAACAAAAAAATCATGTTTTAGTGTCTCCATAGTCTGACAGCCATAGTTTTTTCAGTTTTTGGGCGATTATCTTGGTTAGGGTTTGATTTCTGCGGGATGAGATGACGGTTTGATTGGCACTATTTTGGGGTGCTATTACACTTTTTGTGATGTAAGGTGACAAAAAATTGCTTTTTTTACACCTTTTTTTTTCTTTTTTTACGGTGTTCACCTGAGGGGTTAGGTTATGTGAAATTTTTATAGAGAAGGTTTTTACGGACGCGGTGATACCTAATATGTCAACTTTTTTTATTTACACTAATATAATTTCTTAAACAAAAAAAAATACTTTTTTAGTGTCTCAATAGTCTGAGAGCCATAGTTTTTTTATTTTTTGGGCGATTGTCCTATATAGGGGCTTATATTTTGCGGGATGAGGTGACGGTTAGATTGGTACTATTTTGGGAGGCATATGCCTTTTTGATCGCTTAGTGTTGCCCTTTTAGTGGTGTAAGGTGACAAAAATGGCTTTTTTGACAGTTTTTATTTTTTTATGGTGTCTATCGGACGGGGTAGATCATGTCATATATTTATAGAGCCGGTCGTTATGGACACGGAAATATCTAATCGTGTGTTCTATTTTTTATTTTTTTTATTAGGGGAAAGGGGCATTTTTTCTTTTTTTTAACTTGAAACTTTATTATTTTTAATTGAAAAAATTTTTTTTTCTTTTTTTTTAAAACTTTATTTCTGTCCCACTCTGGGACTTCAACTTTTGGGGGTCTGATCCCCTCTGCAATGCATTACAATACATCTGTATTGTAATGCATTGCCTGTTAGTTTATGAAACTGAGTCATACACTAACAGGTTGCCTAGGAGACCCCCCTCGGCATTGTCACAGGGTGCCTGCTGAATTATTTCAGCAGGCACCCCGTTCCGATCACCGCCTGCAACGCGGGAGTGATCGGAAATACACAGGGCGTATCAAGCGTGCCCCACCCCCTTTCCTGCCCCTTAGTATTTGATTGATAGGAATTCCAATTCCTTTGCCTCTGGACGCTCAAAAGTAGTCTTGAGTGTGCGCTGTGTCCCTGCAGTGCTGGCGCCTGCGCACTGTTCCACTCCGCTGTGAGGTAGGTTCAATGATCATGCTCTCGCACACGAGAGCCTGTGCATGCGCGAGACTACGCTCAAGCACCCAGCGGTGAAGGAATTGGACATCCAGACACGGGGCGGGCAAGGGGGCAGACTTTTGGCGCATTGTACAGAAAAGACACATACACCTTTATAATCATGCTACAGGCTGCAATAAGGTACTGCTGGCGGTTTAATATGCATTTTCTAGATGACAGGTTCCCTTTAAATAGCCAGATAATCAGTTTTTGAGCACTGTAGTTTCCATCTTCTGAAGGGGCTCAGAAGCTACAGTGTACCTTGATTATTACTGGTCACATAAACTGTGAGTGCAAAAGAATTCTTTGTATTCTTATGATTTGATTAAGTGACTGTGCTATGTACTATGATCATACCTATAATAGACAGATATACTGGAGACACTGTACACATAGCTATATCATAGATTATTACCAACTATCATTAATAATCCTTCTCCTCAGTAAGTTTCCTGGGCAAAAAATGATAATGATATTTATAGACTTTTAGTTCATTAATTTGGGAATTGGATATTAAATATTAATCGAACAGATATTCATTTCCACTAAATTATGGAGGCTTAAGAGGCAGTTTTTAAGCACCTCTCTATATTCCAGCTATTCATCACCTCCTTTCATGTAGAAAATATCCTACAAATGAATTATACAAATACAGATAAATCAGGTTCTTATGCTAGCATTCAGATGCAAACTGAGAAATTTAAATATTTGATAGAAATATTAAAGAGTAACTGCACTTTAAAAAAACTTATGATATGTAATAGTGACATATAGGCAGTTTTGATCGGTAGGGTCCAAATGCTCAGACCACCACTGATCACTAAAATGGGAAGTTAAAAGCGCTCACCAAGAGCTATCTCACCTCGTTCCTGGAGATGGACTGGAGATGGGTAGGGTTAAGAGAACTTTGTGAGTTCAGGTACCCAGACCAGAACCCGGACTTTTTCACTGAAGTTCGGGTTCGGTGTTCGGGTGATTTTATTGTTTTCCGTTATAACATGATTATAACGGATAATAATAACATTCTTAAGATAGCATGCTAAATAAAATTGCCATTGAGGGGTTAAAAAAAAAAAATCACTTCATCTACTTGATCGCTCAGCCGGTATTCTCTTCTTTCTTCAGGACCTGCAAAAGGACCTGCGATGACATCACAGTGCTTACCACATGGTGAGCGCGGTGACGTCATCGCAGGTCCTGCTGAATGAAGATAGAAGGATCTTTTATCTTCATTCAGCAGGACCTGCGATAACGTCACTGCGCTCACCACGTGGTGAGCGCAGTAACGTCATCGCAGGTCCTTTTGCAGGTCCTGAAGAAAGAAGAGGATACAGGCTGCGCGATGTGGAAGAGGTGAGGGTTTTTTTGAACCCCTCAATGGCCATTTTATTTAGCATTATATCTTAAGAATGCTTTTTATTTTCCGTTATAACCATGTTATAATGGAAAATAATAAAGTGAAGGTTTGGTCCCCATTGACTTCGGTGTTCGGGTGAAGTTAGGGTCCTGAACCCGAACTTTGACCTGAGGTTCGGCTGAACCTGGCAAACCCGAACTTCACCAGGTTCGCCCATCCCTAGAGATGTGCTCAGAGTTTCTACTGAGTCCATCTTCAATCGCGAGGAGAGACAGCTAAGCACTTCTAACTGCTCATTTTGGCAATCAGCAATAGTATCAGCACTCAAAGGGGGAGATTTATCAAAACCAGTGTATAGGAGAACTGGCTTAGTTGCCCATTGCAACCAATCAGATTTAACCTTTTATTTTTCAGAGCTACTTTGGAAAATGAAAGGCAGATTCTGATTGGTTGCTATGGTCAACTAAGCCAGTTTTCCTTTACACCAGTTTTGATAAATCTCCCTCATAGCATATTAAAAGGTTTGTTTTTAAACACAGTTACTCTTTAAAGTAACTGTGAAAAATAAAATTATGAGACCATCAAAACTCTTCAGATGGCATCTGGAAGAAACCGGATGTAAGAGAGGTGGTTTCATGCATATGGCAGTCATATATTGATATCCTGTACTGTTAGCTATTTCTATGATTCTTGGCCCTCAATAGAGATGGCCCGAACTATCCGACGGCGAACAGTTCCCGGCGAACATAGCTTGTTCGCGTTCGCCTCTGCCGGGCGAACACATGCGATGTTCGGTCCGCCCCCTATACATCATCATTGAGCAAACTTTGACCCTGTACCTCACAGTCAGCAGACACATTCCAGCCAATCAGCAGCATACCCTCCCTCCCAGACCCTCCCACCTCCTGCACAGCATCCATTTTAGATTCATTCTGAAGCTGCAGTCTTAGTGAGAGGAGGGAGACTGTAACTGCTGCTGATTTAATTGGGAAATCGATAGCTAGGCTAGTGAATTCAGTGTCCACTCCAGTCCTGAAAGACTCATCTGATCTCTGCTGTAAGGACAGCGTCCTGACAGCACCCCAAAAAGCCCTTTTTAGGGCTGCAACATTAGTCTGCTTTTTTTTTTTCCTTTATATACATATTGCAGTTGCCTGGCCTGCCTGTGTGTGAGGAGCTGCAGGCCCACAGACTGTAGTGTGCCCACTGCCAGTGCTCACCCCTGTCATTCCGTGTGGCACAGGACTTTGCTTAAAAAAAGGCACTTAATTTTTACACTTTAATCTAAGGTTAGTTGCCTGCCAGTGTGTGTCAGGCTGACTTCCACTGACTGTAGTGTGCCCACTGCCAGTGCCCACCACTCATACCGGCTGGCACAGGACTTTGCATAAAAAAGGCATTTAATTTTTACACTTTAGTGTAATTTCAGCTGCTTGCCTGCTGCTAGTGTGTGTCAGGCCGACTTCAACTGACTGTAGTGTGCCCACTGCCAGTGCCCACCCCTGTCATCCCGTGTGGCACAGGACTTTGCTTAAAAAAAAGGCACTTAATTTTTACACTTTAATCTAAGGTTAGTTGCCTGCCAGTGTGTGTCAGGCTGACTTCCACTGACTGTAGTGTGCCCACTGCCAGTGCCCACCACTCATACCGGCTGGCACAGGACTTTGCATAAAAAAGGCATTTAATTTTTACACTTTAGTGTAATTTCAGCTGCTTGCCTGCTGCTAGTGTGTGTCAGGCCGACTTCAACTGACTGTAGTGTGCCCACTGCCAGTGCCCACCCCTGTCATCCCGTGTGGCACAGGACTTTGCTTAAAAAAAAGGCACTTCATTTTTACACTTTAATCTAAGGTTAGTTGCCTGCCAGTGTGTGTCAGGCCGACTTCAACTGACTGTAGTGTGCCCACTGCCAGTGCCCACCCCTGTCATCCCGAGTGGCACAGGACTTTGCTTAAAAAATAGGCACTTAATTTTTACACTTTAATCTAAGGTTAGTTGCCTGCCAGTGTGTGTCAGGCTGACTTCCACTGACTGTAGTGTGCCCACTGCCAGTGCCCACCACTCATACCGGCTGGCACAGGACTTTGCATAAAAAAGGCATTTAATTTTTACACTTTAGTGTAATTTCAGCTGCTTGCCTGCTGCTAGTGTGTGTCAGGCCGACTTCAACTGACTGTAGTGTGCCCACTGCCAGTGCCCACCCCTGTCATCCCGTGTGGCACAGGACTTTGCTTAAAAAAAAGGCACTTCATTTTTACACTTTAATCTAAGGTTAGTTGCCTGCCAGTGTGTGTCAGGCCGACTTCAACTGACTGTAGTGTGCCCACTGCCAGTGCCCACCCCTGTCATCCCGAGTGGCACAGGACTTTGCTTAAAAAATAGGCACTTAATTTTTACACTTTAATCTAAGGTTAGTTGCCTGCCAGTGTGTGTCAGGCTGACTTCCACTGACTGTAGTGTGCCCACTGCCAGTGCCCACCACTCATACCGGCTGGCACAGGACTTTGCTTAAAAAAGGCATTTAATTTTTACACTTTAATGTAATTTCAGCTGCTTGCCTGCTGCTAGTGTGTGTCAGGCCGACTTCAACTGACTGTAGTGTGCCCACTGCCAGTGCCCACCCCTGTCATACCGAGTGGCACAGGACTTTGCTTAAAAAATAGGCACTTAATTTTTACACTTTAATCTAAGGTTAGTTGCCTGCCAGTGTGTGTCAGGCTGACTTCCACTGACTGTAGTGTGCCCACTGCCAGTGCCCACCACTCATACCGGCTGGCACAGGACTTTGCATAAAAAAGGCATTTAATTTTTACACTTTAGTGTAATTTCAGCTGCTTGCCTGCTGCTAGTGTGTGTCAGGCCGACTTCAACTGACTGTAGTGTGCCCACTGCCAGTGCCCACCCCTGTCATCCCGTGTGGCACAGGACTTTGCTTAAAAAAAAGGCACTTAATTTTTACACTTTAATCTAAGGTTAGTTGCCTGCCAGTGTGTGTCAGGCTGACTTCCACTGACTGTAGTGTGCCCACTGCCAGTGCCCACCCCTGTCATACCGAGTGGCACAGGACTTTGCTTAAAAAATAGGCACTTAATTTTTACACTTTAATCTAAGGTTAGTTGCCTGCCAGTGTGTGTCAGGCTGACTTCCACTGACTGTAGTGTGCCCACTGCCAGTGCCCACCACTCATACCGGCTGGCACAGGACTTTGCATAAAAAAGGCATTTAATTTTTACACTTTAGTGTAATTTCAGCTGCTTGCCTGCTGCTAGTGTGTGTCAGGCCGACTTCAACTGACTGTAGTGTGCCCACTGCCAGTGCCCACCCCTGTCATCCCGTGTGGCACAGGACTTTGCTTAAAAAAAAGGCACTTCATTTTTACACTTTAATCTAAGGTTAGTTGCCTGCCAGTGTGTGTCAGGCCGACTTCAACTGACTGTAGTGTGCCCACTGCCAGTGCCCACCCCTGTCATCCCGAGTGGCACAGGACTTTGCTTAAAAAATAGGCACTTAATTTTTACACTTTAATCTAAGGTTAGTTGCCTGCCAGTGTGTGTCAGGCTGACTTCCACTGACTGTAGTGTGCCCACTGCCAGTGCCCACCACTCATACCGGCTGGCACAGGACTTTGCATAAAAAAGGCATTTAATTTTTACACTTTAGTGTAATTTCAGCTGCTTGCCTGCTGCTAGTGTGTGTCAGGCCGACTTCAACTGACTGTAGTGTGCCCACTGCCAGTGCCCACCCCTGTCATCCCGTGTGGCACAGGACTTTGCTTAAAAAAAAGGCACTTCATTTTTACACTTTAATCTAAGGTTAGTTGCCTGCCAGTGTGTGTCAGGCCGACTTCAACTGACTGTAGTGTGCCCACTGCCAGTGCCCACCCCTGTCATCCCGAGTGGCACAGGACTTTGCTTAAAAAATAGGCACTTAATTTTTACACTTTAATCTAAGGTTAGTTGCCTGCCAGTGTGTGTCAGGCTGACTTCCACTGACTGTAGTGTGCCCACTGCCAGTGCCCACCACTCATACCGGCTGGCACAGGACTTTGCTTAAAAAAGGCATTTAATTTTTACACTTTAATGTAATTTCAGCTGCTTGCCTGCTGCTAGTGTGTGTCAGGCCGACTTCAACTGACTGTAGTGTGCCCACTGCCAGTGCCCACCCCTGTCATACCGAGTGGCACAGGACTTTGCTTAAAAAATAGGCACTTAATTTTTACACTTTAATCTAAGGTTAGTTGCCTGCCAGTGTGTGTCAGGCTGACTTCCACTGACTGTAGTGTGCCCACTGCCAGTGCCCACCACTCATACCGGCTGGCACAGGACTTTGCTTAAAAAAGGCATTTAATTTTTACACTTTAATGTAATTTCAGCTGCTTGCCTGCTGCTAGTGTGTGTCAGGCCGACTTCAACTGACTGTAGTGTGCCCACTGCCAGTGCCCACCCCTGTCATACCGAGTGGCACAGGACTTTGCTTAAAAAATAGGCACTTAATTTTTACACTTTAATCTAAGGTTAGTTGCCTGCCAGTGTGTGTCAGGCTGACTTCCACTGACTGTAGTGTGCCCACTGCCAGTGCCCACCCCTGTCATACCGAGTGGCACAGGACTTTGCTTAAAAAATAGGCACTTAATTTTTACACTTTAATCTAAGGTTAGTTGCCTGCCAGTGTGTGTCAGGCTGACTTCCACTGACTGTAGTGTGCCCACTGCCAGTGCCCACCACTCATACCGGCTGGCACAGGACTTTGCATAAAAAAGGCATTTAATTTTTACACTTTAGTGTAATTTCAGCTGCTTGCCTGCTGCTAGTGTGTGTCAGGCCGACTTCAACTGACTGTAGTGTGCCCACTGCCAGTGCCCACCCCTGTCATCCCGTGTGGCACAGGACTTTGCTTAAAAAAAAGGCACTTCATTTTTACACTTTAATCTAAGGTTAGTTGCCTGCCAGTGTGTGTCAGGCCGACTTCAACTGACTGTAGTGTGCCCACTGCCAGTGCCCACCCCTGTCATCCCGAGTGGCACAGGACTTTGCTTAAAAAATAGGCACTTAATTTTTACACTTTAATCTAAGGTTAGTTGCCTGCCAGTGTGTGTCAGGCTGACTTCCACTGACTGTAGTGTGCCCACTGCCAGTGCCCACCACTCATACCGGCTGGCACAGGACTTTGCATAAAAAAGGCATTTAATTTTTACACTTTAGTGTAATTTCAGCTGCTTGCCTGCTGCTAGTGTGTGTCAGGCCGACTTCAACTGACTGTAGTGTGCCCACTGCCAGTGCCCACCCCTGTCATCCCGTGTGGCACAGGACTTTGCTTAAAAAAAAGGCACTTCATTTTTACACTTTAATCTAAGGTTAGTTGCCTGCCAGTGTGTGTCAGGCCGACTTCAACTGACTGTAGTGTGCCCACTGCCAGTGCCCACCCCTGTCATCCCGAGTGGCACAGGACTTTGCTTAAAAAATAGGCACTTAATTTTTACACTTTAATCTAAGGTTAGTTGCCTGCCAGTGTGTGTCAGGCTGACTTCCACTGACTGTAGTGTGCCCACTGCCAGTGCCCACCACTCATACCGGCTGGCACAGGACTTTGCTTAAAAAAGGCATTTAATTTTTACACTTTAATGTAATTTCAGCTGCTTGCCTGCTGCTAGTGTGTGTCAGGCCGACTTCAACTGACTGTAGTGTGCCCACTGCCAGTGCCCACCCCTGTCATACCGAGTGGCACAGGACTTTGCTTAAAAAATAGGCACTTAATTTTTACACTTTAATCTAAGGTTAGTTGCCTGCCAGTGTGTGTCAGGCTGACTTCCACTGACTGTAGTGTGCCCACTGCCAGTGCCCACCACTCATACCGGCTGGCACAGGACTTTGCTTAAAAAAGGCATTTAATTTTTACACTTTAATGTAATTTCAGCTGCTTGCCTGCTGCTAGTGTGTGTCAGGCCGACTTCAACTGACTGTAGTGTGCCCACTGCCAGTGCCCACCCCTGTCATACCGAGTGGCACAGGACTTTGCTTAAAAAATAGGCACTTAATTTTTACACTTTAATCTAAGGTTAGTTGCCTGCCAGTGTGTGTCAGGCTGACTTCCACTGACTGTAGTGTGCCCACTGCCAGTGCCCACCACTCATACCGGCTGGCACAGGACTTTGCATAAAAAAGGCATTTAATTTTTACACTTTAGTGTAATTTCAGCTGCTTGCCTGCTGCTAGTGTGTGTCAGGCCGACTTCAACTGACTGTAGTGTGCCCACTGCCAGTGCCCACCCCTGTCATCCCGTGTGGCACAGGACTTTGCTTAAAAAAAAGGCACTTAATTTTTACACTTTAATCTAAGGTTAGTTGCCTGCCAGTGTGTGTCAGGCTGACTTCCACTGACTGTAGTGTGCCCACTGCCAATGCCCACCCCTGTCATACCGAGTGGCACAGGACTTTGCTTAAAAAATAGGCACTTAATTTTTACACTTTAATCTAAGGTTAGTTGCCTGCCAGTGTGTGTCAGGCTGACTTCCACTGACTGTAGTGTGCCCACTGCCAGTGCCCACCACTCATACCGGCTGGCACAGGACTTTGCATAAAAAAGGCATTTAATTTTTACACTTTAATGTAATTTCAGCTGCTTGCCTGCTGCTAGTGTGTGTCAGGCCGACTTCAACTGACTGTAGTGTGCCCACTGCCAGTGCCCACCCCTGTCATACCGAGTGGCACAGGACTTTGCTTAAAAAATAGGCACTTAATTTTTACACTTTAATCTAAGGTTAGTTGCCTGCCAGTGTGTGTCAGGCTGACTTCCACTGACTGTAGTGTGCCCACTGCCAGTGCCCACCACTCATACCGGCTGGCACAGGACTTTGCATAAAAAAGGCATTTAATTTTTACACTTTAGTGTAATTTCAGCTGCTTGCCTGCTGCTAGTGTGTGTCAGGCCGACTTCAACTGACTGTAGTGTGCCCACTGCCAGTGCCAACCACTGATACCGGGTGGCACAGTAGCTTGCCGATAAATAAGGCATTTAATTTTTAGACAGTAGTCTAAATTCAGTTGCTTGCCTGCTGCCAGTGTGTGTCAGGCCCGCTTCCACTGACTGTAGTGTGCCCACTGCCAGTGCCAACCACTGATACCGGGTGGCACAGTAGCTTGCCGATAAATAAGGCATTTAATTTTTAGACAGTAGTCTAAATTCAGTTGCTTGCCTGCTGCCAGTGTGTGTCAGGCCCTCTTCCACTGACTGTAGTGTGCCCACTGCCAGTGCCAACCACTCATACCGGGTGGCACAGTAGCTTGCCGATAAATAAGGCATTTAATTTTTACACTTTAGTGTAATTTCAGTTGCTTGCCTGCTGCCAGTGTGTGTCAGGCCCGCTTCTACTGACTGTAGTGTGCCCACTGCCAGTGCCAACCACTGATACCATCTCCCCGTTCGAAAAATCTATTCAATAAATGGCACCCAGATTGGGGACGTTAGAGGGATTAAACTGATGAGAATAGTACTACAGAAAATACCACTCATATCGGGTGTGACAGTAAATTGCACGGCGCAGACGCAGTCACCGTGGATAAAAACAAAGGGGAGGGAGCCAGCGTTTTTTTAACCATCTCCCCGTTCGAAAAATCAATTCAATTGACCTTTCGGGGACCCTTGGTGTTGTACGTGGCTGGGTGGAGGAAGAAACCTTCAATGACATCACCGGGACGTGGCTAGCTTGGTATCCAACCTTGTGCAAATGGGGAGTTTGCGGTTGTGCAAATGAACTGTTTGCGGTGCATTAAAAGGGGAGTTTGGTCTGTCAATGTCTGTGATGCGGGCGTAACCCTTACACTACCTGATCGATACAACATCATACCTGATCGTATACACACACTGGATGTTTTAAAGCACGTTATTCCAAACAATTTAGGAATGTTAGTTGATTTATGCCCTTTATGGATTAAAACCCGACTCTGCGTCCACTACGTAATTTTCCATGGGAGTTTTGCCATAGATCCCCCTCCGGCATGCCACAGTCCAGGTGTTAGACCCCTTGAAACAACTTTCTCATCACTATTGTGGCCAGAAAGAGTCCCTGTGGGTTTTAAAATTCGCCTGTCTATTGAAGTCTATGGCGGTTCGCCCGGTTCGCCAGTTCGCGAACATTTGCGGAAGTTCTCGTTCGCTGTTCGCGAACTGAAAATTTTATGTTCGCGACATCACTAGCCCTCAATTCACCAGGGTGCCAGAAGTATTGATTAAAGACTTTATCCCTAGGACCTGTATTTGGCATCAGATAACATTCTCACTCAGGATTGGAGGTAATTAACCACACATCCTGATCAGGGATCAAAAGTTATGCAAAGGAGCATCTTTAGTTTGTCTGCCTTGAGGGCCTGGGAAAAACATGACAATGGCTGAGTTTCAAAGAAAATATAATTCATCAAAGCAAACCCCATCATAATTGAAATTTGGAGCGACCCACATAGGTAGTTATGATCAGGAGGAATAGCCTTCATATACACTCACCTAAAGAATTATTAGGAACACCTGTTCTATTTCTCATTAATGAAATTATCTAGTCAACCAATCACATGGCAGTTGCTTCAATGCATTTAGGGGTGTGGTCCTGGTCAAGACAATCTCCTGAACTCCAAACTGAATGTCAGAATGGGAAAGAAAGGTGATTTAAGCAATTTTGAGCATGGCATGGTTGTTGGTGCCAGACGGGCCGATCTGAGTATTTCACAATCTGCTCAGTTACTGGGATTTTCACGCACAGCCATTTCTAGGGTTTACAAAGAATGGTGTGAAAAGGGAAAAACATCCAGTATGCGGCAGTCCTGTGGGCAAAAATGCCTTGTGGATGCTAGAGGTCAGAGGAGAATGGGCCGACTGATTCAAGCTGATAGAAGAGCAACGTTGACTTAAATAACCACTCGTTACAACCGAGGTATGCAGCAAAGCATTTGTGAAGCCACAACACGCACAACCTTGAGGCGGATGGGCGACAACAGCAGAAGACCCCACCGGGTACCACTCATCTCCACTACAAATAGGAAAAAGAGGCTACAATTTGCACGAGCTCACCAAAATTGGACTGCTGAAGACTGGAAAAAGGTTGCCTGGTCTGATGAGTCTCGATTTCTGTTGAGACATTCAAATGGTAGAGTCCGAATTTGGCGTAAACAGAATGAGAACATGTATCCATCCTCTGATGGCTACTTCCAGCAGGATAATGCACCATGTCACAAAGCTCGAATCATTTCAAATTGGTTTCTTGAACATGACAATGAGTTCACTGTACTAAAATGGCCCCCACAGTCACAGATCTCAACTCAATAGAGCATCTTTGGGATGTGGTGGAACGGGAGCTTTGTGCCCTGGATGTGCATTCCTCAAATCTCCATCAACTGCAAGATGCTATCCTATAAATATGGGCCAACATTTCTAAAGAATGCTATCAGTACCTTGTTGAATCAATGCCACGTAGAATTAAGGCAGCTCTGAAGGCAAAAGGGGGTCCAACACTGTATTAGTATGGTGTTCCTAATAATTCTTTACGTGAGTGTATATGTTGAATTCACAACCACACACCCAGAGGAACTACCCATAATTGGCTATTGGCTAAAAACATGGCTCTATTACAGTTTTGTTTGATATGCCCTAGTTGGTAAATGTATGCCAAGGTGATTACAGGTAATATTATATATCTAGGAGATTCTTTCAAGGACATATGACCATTTCTGGATTTCTCAATACAAATATAACTCGGTAAGGAGAGGAATACTCTTCATTATCATAATAACAGCCTCCTCTCAGTGACATCACCAGCCAATGGACGGGAGGGAAAAAAGAATGGGTTCAAAAATGTCAGAAAAAGGAGGGTCATCAGTCATTATCTTTTTTGAAGTAACTGCCCATATATTTAGTTGTCCCCACAGACAGGACATCACTGCTGTACATATGAAAGCTTTTATCCCTATTATTTTCACAAACTGTTGAATGCATTGTAACTGTATGTAAGTTTTAAATCATTTTATCTGACAATTACTTTTTGTTTCACACTGCACTATTGTGTATTAAATATGAAATATTGATAAGTCTCTTCATTGTAGTCTTGCAGAACTTGCTCTATTTTTGGATGATAAGATGCCTAAAAGTGAGAGAAAAGTGGCAGTGCGTCTTATAGTCCAAGTGCTAATGAGTGCTTTCACTATGAAAGCAGTCATTAGTGTGAAGTAGCCAGGGAGTGGTGAGGAAAGCCGACTGTACTCACCTTCCCTGGTCTTCTTATGGGCCCCGCTCTGTGCACTATGTGTGCACTATGACCTGATGCTGTGCAACATCTGGTCAAAGTGCAGTGCGGGCTAGAAGAAGACCAAAGAGCAGAATTTCCTGGATCTGCAGAGTAGCAGTGCTGTCTGGAGGAAGCAAGTTTTTTTTTTGCTTTTTTTTTTAATGTATGATCTGAGGTCTGATGGGGGTCTGATCTGAGGCTGATAGGGGTCTGATCTGAAGCTGATGGGGTCTGATCTGAGACTGATGCCGGTCAGATCCGAGGTCTGATAAAAAATACATTTTTCCTAATTTTCCTCCTGTAAATCCTAGGTGCGTCTTATTGTCTGATGCCTTAAAGTCCAAAAAATATGGTACTCTTCCGAAGGGAAAAACATTACCTGTATTGATTCAGGGTATATTATGTTCCATTAAGATAACCTGTTTTATTTTGACCAATTGGTACTGAGAAAATCTAAAATTGTAGGCCCCTATTGCCTCGACAAGTGTAGGTGGTGGTAGCAATTGTATTATGAAATATTGGGGTATTGGAAAACTATGAGAGTAATTTAGCATGATTCTATCATCTAAACTAGGTGGGCGTGAATTTATGTAGTAAATTAATAAGCTCAGTAATAAGCCCTGCAACATGACCTGAGAGTAGGGTTTATTACACTTCTGCTCCTAACAGTTGACCATGGAGAAGTCTAGGTGATCCCATCTATAGGCATGGGTGGCATCCAGCCAGTTTTCCCCAGTTCTCTGGAACCAATTTTTAAAATAGCAACTGGCAGCAGTATAGGGTACCCAGTTCGGACTCTTCTGCTGTTAGTATTAGCTAAACACCCCTCCAGCAGCTTCAATGGCTAGAGGCCATATAAATATTGAGAATCACTGGCCAACATTTCCAGAAATATTTCAGGGCATAGTATTAAAAATATATAGGATTTTTACTATTAAGCAATAAAAGATTCCTATAGTTACCCTATTAACATGTGGCATACATGTGGTATAGCCTTGTGTTGTGGTACTCGGCTGAAAACAGTAGAATTTTACCAGGCTAGATCGTCCCAAGGCACAGACAGAATCATAGCCATACATAAGCAGCTAGGCAACAGTAGCCAACCTTAAGAGACAAAATCCTCAAGTCATGAGATTCTACGTTTTGCGACAAAATTCTGCCACAAAATTCTGATGGAAATTAAGCCAACTAATGTTGGGCGCGAATATTCGAATTGCAAATATTAATCGTGAATATCGGCACTTTGAGAATTTGCGAATATTTTGAATATAGTAATATATTCGTAATTTAGAATATTCTAGATTTTTTTCATCAGTAACCTACCTTCTTGCTTGTGGGCCAATGAAAAATCTCCAATGTCTTTGTCTGAGCTTAGCAACATCCCTAGCAATCAATAGGAAAGTTGCCTACCCCTTACTATATAAGAACCTCCCCAGCAGCCCTTGTATGCAGTATTTTGCAGATCTGAGAGAGACAGCAGTGTTATTGCTGTGCTCTCTGCTTTCCCGTGTCAATACATTAGATAGTTAATTAGTTAGTTAGTTAGCTTATATATATATATATATATATACATATATATATATATATATATAATACAGATAGTTAGTGGGAGATAGTCAGTGTAGGTTAGATAGTGATATAGTGTAGCTGGTTCTGCTGTCCATACATACATGCTACATACATACATACAGACATAGTGCTGTGATGTCACAAGTTCACTAAAAATACTTAGTGCACCATTCACTAATATCTAGCGAGACCTGTTAAAATGTGAAGTTGCACGTATTGCGCCAAAATATTCGCATCATTAGTGACGATTTTGTAATCGTGAATATATTGGAGCACTCTATCTGCATATAAAGCTATTGTAATGCCAACCATTTTCTCCAGTCTCAGGAAACTTCTAGCAGCTTGAAAAATGTAGCTATAATGACCCACGCCTGTATTGCGCACGCATTATGCGCATATTACATTGCCGATTATCGCAATCAAGACCATATTCCCGAATTCTCAAATTCGCGAATATATGACGAATATTCTACCAAATATTCGCTAAATATCACAAATTCGAATATTGCCCCTGCCGCTCATCACTAAAGCCAACCAATAAGTGATAAAGTTAAGGGTCCATTCATACGTCTGCAATTTCGTTGCTATGGGGCAGCACGGTGTGCTGCCTGGATATGGAATTGCGGACCAGCACTTCCGGGTCCGCAATTCCTTTCCTGAAAAAAAATAGAACTTGTCCTATTCTTGTCCGCAATTGTGGACAAGAATAGGCATATTCTATTAGTGCCGGCAATGTGCGGTCCGCAAAATGCAGAATGCACATTGCCGTTGTCCGTGTTTTGTGGATCCATGGATCCGCAAAACACGTTACGGATGTGTGAATGGAGCCTTAAGTAAACAATCTACAGTAGAGGTGATCCAGACTTATCCTCCAGTATAAGCCACTTTGATAAATTTAGGTTTACATTTATTTGAGTTTACATTGTCTATTAGACAGGATTAGTAAATCTGCTCCTAGAAATAAGGATGGAGCATGATGTGTGCTCATGGCAGTTATGTAATATATAGGATTTTATGAGATTGATGTTCCCTCAAAAAGTCACTGCACTGAAAACGCTGAATTGTGCATCATAATAAATATTCTTGTGTTCTGATTTATGTACATAGTAAGCATAGAAATATTGAAATGAGGACAGTAATACCATCTGTCATATTAATGATGGATTTGGTCCAACCTGGAGAACTAAATTTGAAGTGCTAATTCCATGCACCACTGATGCCTTTAATTAAGATGTTTTGACAGATGGAAAATCAATGCAGAAGCTTTGTTTAAGAGAATCATAGAATGCCATTCTTGCGCAGAAGCAATCGTCTCTTTTAAATCTTACAACAAGCGTGACGCTAATATAATTCAGTGTTGCTCACTTAATATTCAGAATGCCATACACTAACATTGTACCTTACAGGAAGAGCTGGCTTTTCCGAAGAAACCTGGATGACATTTACAACTTCATAGAAAAATAAACACAAACATGACCATGTGAATCTGCTTTCCTATCGTGGAAATGTCCACAGATGCCAGAACATAATTACTAGAGATGAGCGAATTTCCGCTTATGAAATTCATTCCCACTTCGTTTGGTGGTAAAAGGTGAATTGCGTTATGGATTCCGTTACCACTGACCATAATGCAATTCTATGACAGAATGCATAACTTTAGAGGCATTCCGTTATTCATTCCATCATAATAGAAGTCTATGGGCTGCAAAACGGATTCGTCCCATTTCCATTATGTAGGGGAGGACTGAACTGTTTCACCTGGCCAAGTTGCTGGCGGTGCAGTTGCTGTCGTACCACTTCAGTTCTACAGTTCCAAATTTATTTCAGCAGGCACTACTAGTTCTGGCCAGCTGTCCGTAAAAATAATTACATCATTCTCTTAATGTGGCGCAATTCTGTGCCTTCCCCAAAATGTAATTCAGCAGGCATTATTAGTACTGGCCATCTGTCCATAAAAATTGTCTTGTCATTCAATGCGGTGCACTTCTGGGACTTCCCTAAAATTGAATTCAGCAGGAATTACTAGTTCTGGACAGCTGTCCATAAAACATGACTCGATATTCTACAAATGGGATGCACTTCAACGCCTTCACACAAATTTAATTCAGTAGCAGGCATTGATATCTCTGGTCAGCTTTTCACAAAATGTGGCTCGGCGTTCTCTAAATGTGGGACAGTTCTGCTCCTTCACCCAAATTTTATTCTTCTCTGTGGCATTCATACTTCTGACAAAGTCTATAAAAATGTTCTCATCTTCCTGGAAATGTGGCAGTCACGTGCCTCCACCCAAATTTTATTCTTCTCTGTGGTATTCATACCTCTGACCAACTGTCTATAAAAATTGTCTTGCCGTTCTGCAAATGTGGAGCACTTCCACGCCTTAGCCAAATTTAAGTCACCACTCTCCAACAACTATGCTACAATAAGCAGCAGAAGTCGCAGGCGCCAGTTTAGTATCAAGCAATTATAAAACAACATTTAAATGTCAGGGTTTTTATACTAGAATCCTAATTAGGGGCTGAGATTTTCCAATGGGTGCCAAAAACAGAGGTATGTGGCATCACTTCCAGGGGCCCTACTTTGTCTCCCCAGTCTACACCTCCCTGGCGACTGGTGACCTATAGCGATAAGAGGTTTATCTGTGTGTGCATTGAAAGAAATTTGCCGGAATTTGATATTTAAGAAAAGAATATGCGTTCCACCGTGGAACGCATCAGTGATGTCACATACCTCTATTTTTGGCGCCCATTGGAAAATGTCAGCCCCTGATTAGGATTCTAGTATAAAAACCCTGACATTTCAATGTTGTTTTATAATTGCTTATTACTGCTCCTGAGGAAGGGATGCCATATGACCCCGAAACGCGTTGAGCTTTGCCTGCTGTTAACCACAATAAAGGAATTAACAAGAAGTACCTGTTCCAAGGCTGCTGTTTCTTCCTGAGATTCTACCAGTGATCCAGGCGAGAGAGGCAGTTCTGTTGGTGTTTTGAGCTTTATCCTACAGGACCCCTCCCTAGTGAAGTGAGTACATGCGTATTTTTATCTCTTTTTCACCTTCTATTGTTTTTAATAGTTTTATTCAGACTATGTTGAATATTGCGGACTGACAGTCTGCTATTGTCGTGTTGATACTCTGAAGGGAACTGGAGACACCACGACAGGGTTACTTACCCATGACCTCATCTCTATCTCTGATTTATCAGACACGTTAAGGTGGGAATTTCCACCCCCGACTAGTTAACTATAGTTAGAATATAACACTATACATCCGATTGGCGCCCTTGGTGGGGTCACCATCTATGGCATATATATATATATTTCCGTATATATACAGATACAGTACAGACCAAAAGTTTGGACACACCTTCTCATTCAAAGAGTTTTCTTTATTTTCATGACTATGAAAATTGTAGATTCACACTGAAGGCATCAAAACTATGAAATCACACATGAGGAATTATATACATAACAAACAAGTGTGAAACAACAGAAAATATGTCATATTCTAGGTTCTTCAAAGTAGCCACCTTTTGCTTTGATTACTGCTTTGCCCACTCTTGGCATTCTCTTGATGAGCTTCAAGAGGTAGTTCCCTGAAATGGTTTTCACTTCACAGGTGTGCCCTGTCAGGTTTATTAAGTGGGATTTCTTGACTTTTAAATGGGGTTGGGACCATCAGTTGCGTTGAGGAGAAGTCAGGTGGATACACAGCTGATAGTCCTACTGAATAGACTGTTAGAATTTGTATTATGGCAAGAAAAAAGCAGCTAAGTAAAGAAAAACGAGTGGCCATCATTACTTTAAGAAATGAAGGTCAGTCAGTCAGCTGAAAAATTGGGAAAACTTTGAAAGTAAGGGCTATTTGACCATGAAGGAGAGTGATGGGGTGCTGCGCCAGATGACCTGGCCTCCACAGTCACCGGACCTGAACCCAATCGAGATGGTTTGGGGTGAGCTGGACCACAGAGTGAAGGCAAAAGGGCCAACAAGTGCTAAGAATCTCTGGGAACTCCTTCAAGACTGTTGGAAGACCATTTCAGGGGACTACCTCTTGAAGCTCATCAAGAGAATGCCAAGAGTGTGCAAAGCAGTAATCAAAGCAAAAGGTGGCTACTTTGAATAACCTATAATATAACATATTTTCAGTTGTTTCACACTTGTTTGTTATGTATATAATTCCACATGTGTTAATTCATAGTTTTGATGCCTTCATAGTCATGAAAATAAAGAAAACTCTTTGAATGAGAAGGTGTGTCCAAACGTTTGGTCTGTACTGTATATATATATACACCTTACCCCTTCTGTTTCTTCACTCCTGATGTAGCAGGTCCCCCGCACATAGGTGACCACCACTGGCAGCCTCTCTTGAGCCCAATGCCCAATTCTTGCTATCCTTTTTTATAATTCCCATTTCAACCTACTTTAGATCCATCCTTTGGCGCCATGCCAGTTACTCTTTGACTCCACCTGAATTTTATTCAGGGGTGTCTTGGACTAACTCTCTACATTTTTTTCCCCCCACCCATAACTCAATGGTTGGGAGTAACAGGGCTAACCACCCTGTTCCTCTTCTCTTGGTAGTAGTGGTCTGGTCTTACTTCCTGCCAGGATAGAGAGTTCTAGAGGAGAGGGAGAGAGAACTTTTGTTCAGATAGTGAGGAAGTGAGGAAGCACATGTCAGAGCTCTCTCTCCCAGGAACCATATCTTATTCTTCTGTGAGGGAAACTCGGGAACCAGATTTTTTTTTCCTGGGAGAACAACTTAATCTTGCCTCAAGAAAACACTTAAGCAGTGATACAGCTTTACAGACACTGTTGAAAGGTGAGTAACAACAGCCCAACACCAACACCTACCTAAACCATTGCTACGCCAGACTAACCACAGTAGACACCTATATCCACAAGTGCTTGCTAGTGCCAACCTATTTCCATCCAACCAGCCACCCTACCTCCTCATCTGGTGCCAGAGAAACTGCACTTTGTATTTATTACTGAGGGATGTACCACAAGTTATACTTTTCACTTAGTCTGTTCTATGTTTTCTTCTGGCCTGATTCTTTAAACTACCTTTTCACTGCACCGAACACCAGGGAGTGACGGACTGGGGAAGTACACTGTGACACAACAGCTCATCAGGGCCACTACCACTCCCATTCTCTGCACTCACTCTTCAGGGGATTTCTGTACTACCCCAACACAACTGCACACACATCTACTGCCATGTCTCTCCCAAGCTGTGCTGCTACTGCCACTGCTGCTGCTCCTATGCTGCAACATGACACCATTACCCCTACACACCTTACCCATTCCACATGCACACTTGCAGCTGAAGGCATCTGTGTTGGTCCTAAGTTCATATGTGTCTGCATTGCTGATAAAAATGATGTTTTAATATATGCAAATGAGCCTCTAAGAACATCAGGTTCTTGCCGTTACACTTCTGCAACTGTCAATCCTTTGTCAATGATTTTATGAGAAAGATTACCCTAAACCTATTGTCAAAACAGCACACAAGAGGGCTATTATGTCTCAAGAAGAATGCCTCGCTGAAAAAAATAAACATCATAGGCAATGCTGTGTTTGAAAACACATATACTATTAAAAAATAAAAATATTTTTCCAATAAGGTGTAACATCGTAAAATCAAAATGGCCAATTCACCATTTTTGTATTGCTTCACTTTCCAAAAATTTTCATAAAAATGTCATACACACTCTAAATAGTATGATATGGTATCAATAAAAACTACAGATTGTCCTGCAAAAAAAATGTTCCTCCACACAACTAAGTAGACATAACTATAAAAAAGTTATGTGGGTTAGAATATGACAATGAAAAGAAAAAACCTCATACAGCTAGGTGAATAGAAAAATAAAAAAGTTTTAGCACCAGGAAAGCAGGAAGTAAAAAACAAAAACACAAAAATGCAAGGTTCTGAAGGGGTTAAGATAATAAAAAGTTAATTTACCTTGTAGTTATGGGTAACAGAGACATCAAAAGATCTACCTAATGTATTGTATTGTGTTTTGTAATTTCTGATATTTTAAAGCATACCTGAGTTTTGAAAAAGAGTTTGCATAAAGGCTGTGCATCTTTGTACAATCATAACTGTGAATGAATAGTTATATTTGGGTTTTCTGTTTTCCTGTTTCAGCTGCACAGCCCGATGTATTTCTTTCACAAGCAGTGACCCTTCTGCTAGTACTGTATGCAGTGAAATAACTTTCTTTACTTTCCAGTGTGTTTGTTTTCTTCTAGGGAACTCAAAAAGTGGATGACAGATAAATCACACTCACAGAAAAACAAGAAGCACTTGTTTTATCAGGCTCACAATCACAGCTAGCTCTGACACGCCCCCACTACCTCTCAGCCATCTTCTGAGTCTCTGTTACATGGACCAGATCTTGCCTGACAATGGGAATGGACTGCAAGTTTGGTGGAAGTGAGACGCCTTTGTAGCCATGACTTCATAGCTTTTTTTTTTCCAGTGGATGCAGGCAGATTTTTTTTTAAATGAAGTGACTTACAAATTTGCTAGTTACAACATTCTCTATTAAATGGAATTGTGTGGGAGTACAGTGACTCAGTTTTATTCTAAAAAAATATTACTTTTGTCGCAAAATGTATGAAAAGATGAATAATTTAGACTCCATTGTAACAATAGCACATTATTTCTTACTTGGAGTTATTTTGATAAACTAAGCTTATTTCAAAAAAGGTAAAAACTAGAGAGTATTCTGCATCCAGATTGTGTTTCTTAGATAGAGTTTTCTTACTGTGAATTATATTAATACACACAAAAACAGGACTACTGTATGCTTAACAGTATTTTCCCTGGAATAGAAGATCTGGCTCTGTCTGCTTTCATTTTCCTTCCACTGATGCCATGAAGTCACATTATTAGGTTTAGCAAACATAATTTTTTTCTCAAAAAACTCATAAATATTTTATTTTACAGCATAAAACAGATAAAGATTATTCAAATTAATGAAAACAGTTTTTGTATGTGAATTCCAACAATGGTTTGTAATCCTTTCCTAATGCAATCAGACCTGAAATCATAGTGTACTCAGGTAGCTCCAGAGTACCGACTAATCACATTCCGAAGCTTTTTCAGCGTTTTTCTTTTATAGAGATTGAAAAAGGAGATGTCCTTAAAATCTATTTTGATTAATCTCATAAGCATTAGAGTGTGGGCAGAGGTAGGATATGGATGAAACAGAAAACCAGCTCCGAAAAAAGAGGGCTATTTAGGAACAGAACTCAAAAAATCTGTAATAATTGTAATCTCGAATTTGTTAATGCTGTCTTCTTGTTATTAGAAATTATATTTAGGGTATGATATAAGTGGCTTTGTTTCTTTGGGTGTTTTATATTGAGTTCATAAAATGCATTTAACCCCTTTATGAAAGACATTTTCCGTTTTTTTTTTCCCATATTTGTCTTTTTTCTCCCTGCCTTCCCAGAGCTATAACTTTTTTTTATTTTTTTCATTCACATAACTGTAAGAGGGCTTATTCCTTGTGGGACAATTTTTAATGGCACCAATTAATATTGCATATAATGTAGTAGGAAGTTGGAAAAAAATACCAAATGGGGTGGAATTGGGGAAAAAATGCAATTCTCTGCCATAGTTATATGGGTTTAAATTTTTATAGTGTTCCCTATGTGTTAAAACTGACCTGTTACCTTTATTCTCCAGGTCAGTACATTTACAGATATATAGTTTGTTTGCAGCGTCATATTCTGACCCCCATACTTTTTTTTACAGTTAAGTCTATGGAGCTGTGTGTGGGCTAATTTTCTGCAAGATGATCTGTAGTTTTAATCAATACCATTTTGATCACTTTTTATTCAATTCGTTTGCAGGTGATGCAATAAAAATAATGGCAAATCAGCCATTTTAATTTTTCCATTACAGTGTTCACTATACGAGAGAAATACATTTATAATTTAATAGTACAGGCATTTTGGGATATGACAGTGTCAGTGATCTCTATTTTTATTGTTTATTTATATTTTTAATATGGGGAAAGGAGGTGATTAGAATTTTTATAATATTTTATTTTTTTACATGCCATCATCTGATCACTTCTCCCTTAGGCTGCATTCACACCTCCGTGGAACACGGACCTTGAGATACCGGACTGGCATCCTGCTTAGTGCAGGAACGCACGGCGTCATTGGTTGCTATGACGCCATGCGATTCCTGCTGCAGCCGCAGTACAGTAATACACTCGTATAGATCATACGAGTGTATCACTGTACAGCGGCGGCAGCAGGGAGCACACGGCGTCATAGCAACCAATGACGCCGTGCGCTCCTGCACTAAGTAGGATGCCAGTCCGGTATCTCAAGGTCCGTGTTCCATGGACGTGTGAATGCAGCCTTAGACTGCAATGATTTAACACTTCACTGTGGGAGGCCAGGGTGCCTTCAGAACGCCTAAGGCTGCCCAGAGCCATTGGAGCCCCAGGGGTGAAGACTTTTAAATGTCTATTATCAATATTCTCGCCAATCACGGACAATGTCTCCAGGTGTTTGCTGAGTAAAACAGTAAAAAGTCTTGAAGGGGATAATCTATTAGCATTCAGACATGTCTATGTTACTGACATCCCTATATAGAAACTGGTAATTTGACTGGCCCTTGCATGTTCTATCTGTCATGGTAGGGAGTGGTGAAGCCCTGAACTCACCTGCTCCACTCTCCCTACCTACTTGCACGGTCTGTCCTGAAGTGAGTTCCAGGATATTATGTCAGGAAAATAAATGGTAGTCAGGAGCAAGATCAGGGACAATCCAAAAGTCAGAGTACTAGGAATCCAATACACACTAGTAAGGCTTAGAAAACCAATCTGCATAAGAGCTCATGCACATGAATGTGTGCCACCGGCTCCGTGCATATGGGACCGCAAATTGCGGTTCCCAATGCACAGGCAACTTCTGTGTGGCTGAGGCAGACAAATGAAGACCCATTCTACTTGAATGGGTCCGTGATCCATCCGCACTGCAAAAAAATAGAACAAGATCTATTTTTTGGCAGTGCGGAGGCACGGACAGAAAGCATGGCACCTTCTGGATTGCAAATCCCATTCAAGTGAATGAGCCCTCTTCTGTGATGTGGTGCACAAATAGATTGTGCCCGCTGTTTGTAGGTCGCAATATGGGCCCGGCTGGCCAGTAGCGCACTCCTCATAAATGGAGATGGCCTTGCGGTTCGCCCGGAGGTCGTTTCACAGTGAACTTTGCTCGTTTGCTGTTCACCGAACAGGGGAACATAAGGCGATGTCTGCCGGTGCCATATTCATTTGCATTGTGCAAAACTTTGACCCATGACACATCCATCAGGTGGGACAGGACATCCAATTGAGATGTTTTAGCACATGGACACACCCCCTGCCCTATAAATAAACCCGATCTGGATGCCATTTTACATTCAGTCTTTTGCTAGTGTAGGGAGAGGTTGCTGAGTGGAGCAGGGACAGACTGTTAGGGACACCAAACGCTAGCTAATAGGGCCACAAAAGTCCTTTTAAGGACTGGTATAAATGTGCTATCGATAGGTGTTACATACTGAGGGGTGTGATATACTTATAATATACTTTCTAACATAGAAAGTATATTATAGTGCATTTGTATTGTGCAGCAGTTGTGTGCGGTTCTGCTGAGATACCGTAGCTATACAGAGGGACAAACACTATTGTAACAACTAATTGCAACTGGTGTGCTATAACAGTTGCCCCCCAAAAAAACTAATTGAGGCAGGGGTGTAATATACCTATAATATACTTTCTATATAGTGCATTTGTATTGTGCAGCAGTTGTGTAGGGTTCTGCTGAGATACCGCAGCTATACAGAGGGACAAACGCTATTGGAACAACTAATTGCAACTGGTGTGCTATACCAGTTTCCCCCCCCCCCCCAAAAAAAAATGATTGAGGCAGGGGTGTGATATACCTATAATATAATTTCTATATAGTGCATATGTATTGTGCAGCAGTTGTGTGCAGTTCTGCTGCGATACCGCAGCTATACAGAGGGACAAACGCTATTGGAACAACTAATTGCAACTGGTGTGCTATAACACCACCACAATACCAAACCACTATTCATAAAACATCTTTATTTCAATTACTTATATTAAAAATCACAATACATAATGCAATTAATAAATAAAAATGGATACCAATGTGACAGTAGGCGGCGGGACAAATACAATTCGGTCATATAATCAGGTACAGAGGAGATAAAAAATGCTGTAATTCCTATATGTGCAAATATGCAATAATTACAATATCCACCTGAAACTACATCACTCCCCCATATAATTAGACTCCATACACAGATAACAGCGGGATAGCGGGATCACATAAGGAGGAAGATAATGACACATACAGTACAGACCAAAAGTTTGGACACACCTTCTCATTCAAAGAGTTTTCTTTATTTTCATGACTATGAAAATTGTAGATTCACACTGAAGGCATCAAAACTATGAATTAACACATGTGGCATTATATACATAACAAACAAGTGTGAAACAACTGAAAATATGTCATATTCTAGGTTCTTCAAAGTAGCCACATTTTGCTTTGATTACTGCTTTGCACACTCTTGGCATTCTCTTGATGAGCTTCAAGAGGTAGTCCCCTGAAATGGTTTTCACTTAACAGGTGTGCCCTGTCAGGTTTAATAAGTGGGATTTCTTGACTTATAAATGGGGTTGGGACCATCAGTTGCGTTGAGGAGAAGTCAGGTGGATACACAGCTGATAGTCCTACTGAATAGACTGTTAGAATTTGTATTATGGCAAGAAAAAAGCAGCTAAGTAAAGAAAAACGAGTGGCCATCATTACTTTATGAAATGAAGGTCAGTCAGTCAGCCGAAAAATTGGGAAAACTTTGAAAGTAAGGGCTATTTGACCATGAAGGAGAGTGATGGGGTGCTGCGCCAGACGACCTGGCCTCCACAGTCACCGGACCTGAACCCAATCGAGATGGTTTGAGGTGAGCTGGACCGCAGAGTGAAGGCAAAAGGGCCAACAAGTGCTAAGCATCTCTGGGAACTCCTTCAAGACTGTTGGAAGACCATTTCAGGGGACTACCTCTTGAAGCTCATCAAGAGAATTCCAAGAGTGTGCAAAGCAGTAATCAAAGCAAAAGGTGGCTACTTTGAAGAACCTAGAATATGACATATTTTCAGTTGTTTCACACTTGTTTGTTATGTATATAATTCCACATGTGTTAATTCCTAGTTTTGATGCCTTCATAGTCATGAAAATAAAGAAAACTCTTTGAATGAGAAGGTGTGTCCAAACTTTTGGTCTGTACTGTATATACGCATATATAAATGCGCAAAATCCAGATTGCCTCCCTATATCCTCCCCCCTATCCTACCCCACTGTGTGAGCACTCAAGAGACACAAAGCAAGTATAATACGAGATCTTAAAAAGTCATCCCTCTCACTTGTGTCTGGTAGGCAATAAGGCAAAGTCCCTGCAATGCAGAGCTCCACAGTGAGGTAATTCAATGATTAATATAAACAAATCATATGCTAGTTATAAGGACAAACGCTACTGGAACAACGAATTGCAACTGGTGTGCTATAACAGTTGCCCCCCAATAAAACTGATTGAGGCAGGGGTGTGATTTACCTATAATATACTTTCTATATAGTGCATTTGTATTGTGCAGCAGTTGTGTGCGGTTCTGATGAGATACCGCAGCTATACAGAGGGACAAACGCTATTGGAACAACTAATTGTAACTGGTGTGCTATAACAGCTGCCCCCCATAAAAACTGATTAAGGGGTTTAATATACCTGCTTCCAGCAAATAATCATTATGGGGTTCTACAGTTGTGTTAAAAAAAATAGCAGTGCGTTTAAAAAAGTGAATAAAGCTCAAAATCCTTCTAATAGTTTTTATTTCTATACACACAAATGCATTGGGAACACTACACATTCTATTCCAAATCAAAATATGAAGAAAATTTATCAAATTTGTGTTGTTCCTCTAAAATTTTTTAAGAAAAGTGAATATTAGACTCTTCTTTACAAACTAAAACATTCACTTTATAAACTGAAAACATGTTTGAAGATTTTGCTTTCCTTTGAATCGCTTAACTAATATTTTGTTGTATAACCACTGTTTCTGAGAACTGCTGTACATCTGTGTTGCATGGAGTCAACCAATTTCTGGCACCTGTGAACAGGTATTCCAGCCCAGGATGCTTGGACTACATTCCACAGAATACTCACAATATGGGTAGCTTATTAATACTTAACATTTAATAGTATCAAAAAATAAAATAATAGGCCCTTTTGAATATAGATTAAAAAATCTTTGCTGAATGCAAACAAGGTGCTGCCTATGGGTCTCCTGTTAGCATAATGTCAATTTAGGAGTAGGGGGGGGGACGGGGACCAAAAGTAAGGGATAGTAATAAGGATAGATTAAGGAGAAAGGATGCACAGTAAGAGGGACACACTGCTGGGTCAAAAGCCCTGGGAGTCCCTAACGCTAGCGCTTCACCACCCTATATCCTTCCACTAGCCCTACGTCCCCCTGCCTAAACGTGGACTGCCCAGCTTTGTCCGAAAGATAGAGTGTGGTCCCTAAGATCTAAAGAGGACAAAATCTATCAGTCAAAGGATGGCGAGAGATATGAACTGACAAAAAAACAAATATGAGGTAAACTAAGCTATGTAGCAGTGTGGTAAATTAAACAAGCGTAGTCCTCTGGGGTCAACAGTGGATCCCAATAAAGATAAACAAAAAAGATGTCCCGACGCGTTTCCTTGAAGGTTGACAATTCTTCAGGGGACTATAACCTTAAGATGTATAGGTCATTATTTCAACTGGATTGTAGATATCACAAATTCAGTCAGATGTCTCAGATTCTATAAATATAGCCCTTAGATAGCAGGTCCACAACCAATCTAATGGTATACAGGAATCCTCAGACCAATAGATTTCAAGTCACTCCAGTCCAAGTGGCTCAACATCCCCAGTGGCCACCAATTTCAGGGTCACCAGTTACATTGGTCATCAATCAATCAAACAGATTTCAAGTCACTCCAGTCCGAGTGGCTCAAAATATCCAGTGACCACCTATTTCAGGGTCACTATTCAAACACGGTGTACCAGATAAACCACCGGTATGATCAAGGTCCAGGTGAAAGACAGTATAAATAACCTGGATTGAATTACACTCAGAGATCATAGGAAAGCTGGCTCTCCAGAATTGAATCGGCTATGTTGGTGTATTATCACCCACCAACTTATGTTCACAGCCGTTCAATGCTGTGTGCAAAGAAAACGCTAAGCAGCGATGGTATACAAGCACAGAGTCAGCTGAGTACTTATCTGTACAATCTTGATGATTCGACTGTTCACAGAAAGGTGCGGATATCACTCCTTGGCATCCCGCGGATGGCAGCAGCAACGAGGGTTAGTTCGCGGCGCATTTAAAAAGCCGTCC
This sequence comes from Bufo bufo, assembly GCF_905171765.1. Taxonomy (NCBI): domain Eukaryota; kingdom Metazoa; phylum Chordata; class Amphibia; order Anura; family Bufonidae; genus Bufo; species Bufo bufo. Next base: position 213,642,725 of record NC_053392.1, read on the forward strand.
TGTTCCGCCCATTCCCCGCCCCGTGATGTCATCCACTCATCTGGTCGGGTCATGTGACAACAGCACATGATCATTCCACAGTTCTTTTCTATTTCTTGGTTTTGCCTCACAAACTGCACCCCACTAGTTTTATATTGGATTAAGATCCGGGATTGGGCTGACCACTCCATAACTTTAATCTTGTTGGTCTGGAACCAAGATGTTGCACGTTTACTGGTGTGTTTGGGGTCGTTGTCTTGTTGGAACACCCATTTCAAGGGCATTTCCTCTTCGGCATAAGGCAGCATGACCTCTTCAAATATTCTGATGTATTCAAACTGATCCATGATCCCTGGTATGCGATAAATAGGCCCAATCCCTTAGTATGAGAAACATCCCCATTTCATGATGCTTGCGCTACCACAGTGTACTGTGTACTGTGGCTTGAATTCAGTGTTTGGGGGTCATCTGACAAACTGTCTCCGGCCACTAGACCCAAAAAGAACAATCTCTTTCATCAGTCCACAAAATGTCTCTTTAGGTCAGTCAATATGCTCTTTGGCAAATTGTAACCTCTTCAGCACATTAATTTTTTTCAACAGTGGGACTTTGCGGGGGCTTCTTGCAGATAGCTTGGCTTCACATAGACGTCTTCTAATTGTAACAGTTACTCACAGGTAATTCGAATGGTAGTTTTTCGCTTTCTTCCACGTCTTTCAGGTTTTGGTTGCCATTTTAAAGCATTTGCGATCATTTTAGCTGAGCAGCCTATCATTTTCTGCACTTCTTTATATGTTTTCCCCTCTCCAATCAACTTTTTAATCAAGGTACGCTGTTCTTCTGAGCAATGTCTGGAACGACCAATTTTCCTCAGAATTTTAGAGAGACATGCACTGTAACCAGCATATACAACATTTGCTGCCTTTCTTCCTTAAATAAGGGCAATAATTGCCACCTGTTTTTCAAAGAATGAATGACCTCACTCCACACTGCTATTTTTTTGAACATGTCCCTTTCAACATAGTAGTAACTGATATAGTAGCCCCAGTTACAGGGTAAATACACCCCCCAGATAGGCTGTACAGCATAATACAGTGCTGTAGAGCCTCAGTGCAGGGCTGATCAAGGTCTGTGGAAGACCCAACAGCTCCTGCACTCTCCCAGCCCTAGCGGTCACATGTGTATACAGCGATCTAGAAGGCAGGGACACCTGGGAACTGTCCCTGCCTTCTCTCTGGGGTGCCCTGCTGTCACTGACAGCGGGCCCCCCGCTTGGCAGCTGCACGATTAGCGTGCAGCTGCCATCTCTGAATGAGCATTCAGAAACGTCCATTCAGAAATAGAGATCCACCTCCCGGACGTTTATAGTCAACGGGCAGACGGGAGGTGGTTAAAAAGTGGCAATCTCACTCCAGTAGGAGGGTTGAGTAGGAAAACTGGAGTAGCTTTTCTAGACAAAAGTGTTAGGATAAGGATAAGTCAAATTTATCAAACATGTCACTTTTGATAAATGTTACCAAGAGGGATATTGCAGGAACCAGACCGTTGCAGTTATAAGTTCAGAATATTAGTTTGCTTAGACCAGTGATCTCCAACTTGTGACTCTCCATAGGTTGTAACTAAAACTCTTATCATGCCTTGGTAACCTGTGGCCAGTATTTAGTCTGTGGTGGTTGTTCTGCCCAACAGGGTTAGAAAATGATTCTAGTTCATTCTGCTAGGGTCAGGGTAATTCTGAAGTGTATAGTGTGGTTATAGCACGATCTAGCGGTGTTAAGTTGTATCACACTTTGTTTTTCCTGTTACAAAGAGTACTGCATTGTGAGTGGTGCACTGAATTGTGGGAGTGCAAGGCATCCTTGGAAAGAGGACACATCATCAGAGCTGTTCTATGCATGTCTCCTTCTCAAATTCCACCATCCTTGTAAAATCATATCTGGTGAGAGATCTACCTTTGTTTCGGGGATATTGGGTGTTGCACAGCTGTTCAGCTAGTTGTAATTGTTACTCAGGGAGTTGTTATTACTGTTAGCTAGCCATGCAATCTTATGTACAGGCAGCCATTTTACAATGTGCTTCAGTGTTAATGTAATGTTATAGTACATGCTATGCTATGCCTAATAATTATACATGTTATTTGTATTGTAGTTTTAACAAACAATCCTGTTTTACCAATCAATCGTATTCAATCAATCCCATATGTATGACCTGTTGACCAATAAACAAGTTAGACTACAAAGAACAGTCCTCTTATTTTGAAGACAGGAATGGTTTATGCTGAATGTCAGACTGCACACTGTGAACGTGTATGAAGACAGAACAGTGGTAGCTGTAATCTTGGAACAGCTGGAGGGTCAATAGTTGTAATGGCTTATTGTTATTTCTTTGCACAAATCAACTGCTGGGGCAGGATGATAAATGGTCCTTTATCTAGGTGGGATTTGTTAATGGTCCTTTATCTAGTAGGATGACACTAAGAAATCGTTTCTCAAATAAAAAATAGTATTTTAGTTGAGAACCAATCTGTTTGTTTCCTCCCTGTTTTATTTGCTACAGGCCACATCAAATGTGTGCATTGTTCCATACTGCAGTGCAGCATTACTTCACAACAATGATAGCGCAGAACATCCTGTTTAATATTTATGTTCTATTTTGTTTGTTTTCCAAGCCTTTTTATTGTAATGTTCTTGAAAATGTGAAAATGACAGAGATAAACAGATCAGAATATAAAATAGTGCAGAGTGTGCATCCCGCAACTCACAGATCCAGAAAAACGACTTGTTATAAATAAATTGGAGGCTTTAAAATTTGCTCTCAGCACATTCTTTTATGTGAAATGTATACACATGTAGAATAACCATTGGTCTCTGCAGCTCTGTTTGAGCCTCCCCAATATGAATAGGGTTTTAGCAATCGTTTAATACATACAAGAAAGGACAAATTTATGTAAATATATAGATATAAAAATGAGATTGCTTAGTGTTTGATAACTTTTAATGGCTAACTAGTTATTTGAAACAACGCACTGGATGATACATTTGATAAAAGGTGGCACCTGAAGATGTTTCTTTTGTACAAGACACATAAAGGGTAGAGTTGATCGAGCACCATAGTGCTCGGGTGCTCGGGGGCTCGGGCCGAACACATGGGGATGCTCGGGTGCTCTACCGAGTATAATGGAAGTCAATGGGAGAATCTGAGCATTAAACCAGGCACCCCCTGCTCTGAAGAGGGGAGGGTGCCTGGTTCATAGGAAAAGGTCAGGAAACACCACCAAAATGGTTTGGGAACAGCATGGGAAGGATGTCTGGATGCTTCTTGGACTCCCAGGTCGCTGCTGGGAAGCTGATGTTGTTCGAGTAGTACAGCACTTTTACAGACTGACAACCATATGTACAAAAACCGAAGATAAAATCGATTTTAGAGGACAAATTGTTAGGAAACATTCTTTCCTGTATATTTACTTGTATATGAAGTGCTGCCAAAAATTACAAGAAAGAGTCACTCCGATACAGCCTGTATATCACATAAAGGAGGGCCTCATTCACATTGTGGTACAATTGTTCAGGTAGTGGGACTCCTACACTCATAAAAATTATGATTGATTGCCTGCTGGTGACCCTCAAAAACATTTGGAGCAAGGGCCTGCTGATCTGACCATCTAAAACATTATGGGTGAGGGCCTGCTGCCGCTTTGGTGACTCTAGTTAACCTGCGGCCGATCTCATGCCCCCGTGATGGCGATGATCCATTCGGATGTCTGGCCTATCAACTTTCGATGTTATTTTCAGCCCAAACCATGTAGTGTATGGGTAACAGGGGACTCATGGTTCGATTTTGGAGAGGGAGCCTGAGAAACAGCTACGGCTACCACATCCAAGCAAGGCAGCATGCGTGCAAATTGCCTATTAGGTATAATTAGGTGAAGGCCTGCAGGTGAGCTGACCCTGTATAAGATTTTAGGTGCAGGCCTGCAGGTGAGCTGACCCTGTAAAAGATTGTAGGTGAAGGCCTGCTGGTGAGCTGACCCTGTAAAAAATTATATGCGAGGGCGTGCTGGTGAGCTGACCCTCTAAAACTTTATGGTTTAGGGCCTGCTGCTGAGCTGACCATTTAAAAAATTATGGGAGAGTGCCTGCTGCTTAACTGACCATTGAAAAAATTTACAGTGTTCAAAGCAGGCTGGGTCATCTGAATTCTTCAGCTAGGAATAATGGAATAGGACTTCGGTTCTTTTTTGTTGGTTTTAAGAACTGGAGCTATGATTAAGAGGGACAGCCGGGAGCATCCCTACTGCGCCACTAGAGGTGAAATTCTTGGATCGGCGCAAGACGAACCAAAGCAAAAGCATTTGCCAAGAATATTTTCATTAATCAAAAATGAAAGTCGGAGGTTTGAAGACGATTGGATACCGTTGTAGTTCCAACCATAAACGATGACTAGCAGTGATCCGGTGGCGTTATTCCCATGATCCGCCGAGCTGCTTCCGGGGAACCAAAGTCTTTGTGTTCTGGGGGGAAGGGGGTATGGTTGCAAAGCTGACAAAGTACAGTGTATGTCACAGAATTTTTTTTGAAGGCCACACGTTACACAGCAGATGTGGCCCTGGTAAGGTCACTGTCAGAAGAGGACACTGTCTAGGGAAAAATGTTATTGTATGCCACAGAATTGGTCTATGGAAAAATTACATTTTATATAACAGAAAATGTTTTGAAGCACACACGTTACACAGCAGATGTGGTCCTAGTGAGGTCACTGTCAGAAGTGCATTTGTATTGTGCGGCAGTTGTGTGCGGTTCTGCTGTGATAACGCAGGTATATAGAGGGACAAGCGTTATTGGAACAAATCTATCACGGTCGGCGTGGCTATCACATACGTGACACAGAGGGAGGGAACGAGGAAGGCCCTGCCCAAGTGAGAGGGAAGATGGTGACCCCTGACTCACCTGGCGGCTGGCACCTGGCTGCCCTGACGTCCCTAGACGGGTTCCTCACCCGTACGCCGATCACGTGCCTAAAGCCCTGGCTTTCCCTGAGCTGAGCCCTAGATAGTGAACAGGGCGATGGGAACACTAGTCCGCACCACTAACTCTAAGGGAAAACACCAAGGGAAGGACAGACAATACAAACTCAACATAAATTCCCAGGTGGGCGACAACAGGAGACAACAATCAGCCAAACAGGGATCCGGAGGGTAGCACACAGAAACAACAACCAGGATTAACCACTCCAGTGGGTCAGTATAGATGTCCAGGCAGGAAGCTCTATAACTGGCAACTAGAGAAGTGTGAGGGGAGAATATAAGGAGGTAGGGAGTGGCAGACAAGAAACAGCTGAGGAGGAGAAGCTACGGATCCCTGAGAGAGACAAAAAGGATAGCAAGGCAAACACAGAAAACAATAACTAAGAAACACCGTGATCTTTAGATATAGAGCGCGCAGCCACCCGCTGCGACTTCCTGACCCCGGGTATAACGGAGTCAGACGTGGCTCTTGATACCCTCATGACAGTACCCCCCCCTTTCACGAGGGGCCTCCGGACACTCAGGACCAGGTCTCTCCGGATGAGAGGCATGGAAAGTCTGAATTAACCTGTTGGCGTTTACCTCTGACGCTGGAACCCACATTCTTTCCTCGGGACCGTACCCCTCCAATGCACAAGGTACTGAAGAGAGCGGCGGACCCGACGAGAATCAACAATTCTGGCTATTTGAAACTCCAGATTACCATCCACAATAACAGGAGGAGGTGGCAGCGGCGATGGTTCTAGAGGTGGAACATACTTCTTGAGTAACGATTTATGGAAGACGTTATGGATCTTAAAAGTCTGAGGTAGCTCCAGGCGAAAAGCCACAGGGTTAATGACGGCTACTATTTTATAGGGACCAATGAACCTAGGACCCAGTTTCCAAGAAGGAACCTTCAACTTAATATTCCTAGTAGACAACCACACATAGTCATTCACTCCTAGGTCCGGACCTGGCGACCGTTTCTTATCGGCCATGCATTTATATTTACCACTCATCTTTTTCAAGTTAACTTGCACCTTCTGCCATACCGATGAAAGAGATGAAGAAAACCTTTCCTCTTCGGGAACCCCAGAAGACCCCCCCTCTTTGAAAGTACAAAATTGGGGATGAAAACCGTATGCACCAAGGAATGGTGACTTGCCAGTGGACTCCTGATAATGATTATTTATGGCAAACTCAGCTAACGGTAAATATGATGACCACAACTCTTGGTTTTCAGACACAAAACACCTTAAATATGTTTCTAGGTTTTGGTTGGTACGCTCAGTCTGTCCATTCGACTGAGGATGGAAAGCTGAGGAAAAGGACAAGTGAACCCCCAAACGGGAACAAAAAGCTTTCCAAAACTTAGAAATAAACTGGGTTCCCCGATCCGAAACCACATCAGAAGGGACCCCGTGAAGCTTCACGATTTCACTGATAAACACCTGAGCGAGAGTTTTAGCATTAGGAAGTGTGGGTAGCGCAATAAAGTGTACCATTTTGCTAAACCTGTCTACTACTACCAAGATAACTGTTTTACCCGCCGACAACGGTAAGTCAGTGATGAAATCCATTGACAGATGTGTCCATGGCCTATTGGGGATGAAAAGTGGCAATAAAGACCCTGCTGGACGTGTATGAGAGACTTTCGCGCGTGCACAAGTAGAACAAGTAGACACGAAATCCATTACATCCTGACGCAACCTTGGCCACCAAAAACGACGAGATAAAAGCTCCAAGGTTGCTTTACTACCCGGTGTGTCCAGCAAGTGCCGAATTATGATGTTCTTTTAATAATTCAAGACGCAGGTTTAACGGTACAAACAATTTCTCTGAGGGGCAAGAGGCCGGGGCGTCCCCCTGAGCCTCTAACACCTTTCCCTCTAGAACAGAGTGTACAGCAGAGACAACCACTCCTCTTTGTAAAATAGGTACCGGATCACAAACATTACCCCCTCCAGGGAAACTACGAGATAATGCGTCTGCCTTGGTATTTTTTGCCCCAGGACGATAGGTGATTACAAAGTTAAATCTGGTAAAGAATAGCGACCACCTAGCTTGTCTAGGGGTGAGACGTTTAGCCGATTCTAGGTACAGAAGGTTCTTGTGATCCGTAATCACCGTGACGGGGTGGATTGCTCCCTCTAAGAAGTGACGCCATTCTTCAAGCGCCAGTTTAATCGCCAACAGTTCCCTATTTCCAATATCATAATTCTTCTCCGCAGAAGATAATTTTTTGGAAAAGAAAGCGCAAGGACGCCATTTGCCAGGAGACGGACCCTGAGACAATACAGCTCCCACTCCCACCTCTGACGCATCTACCTCGACAATAAAAGGCTGGGAGACATCAGGTTGAATTAGAACAGGTGCCGAGGTAAACCTCTCCTTTAGAGAGGAAAATGCATCTTTAGCGGCGTCAGACCATTTGGAAAAATCCGTCCCCTTCCTAGTCATGTCGGTAAGGGGTTTAACGATCACTGAATAATTTTTAATGAACTTTCTATAGAAATTAGCGAAACCCAAAAACCGTTGTAGGGCTTTAAGGTTCTCAGGAAGATCCCAATCTAAAATTGCCTGGACCTTCCCAGGATCCATGCGGAAACCTGAAGCAGATAATAGATATCCCAGGAACTGTAATTCCTGAACAGCGAAGACACATTTTTCAATTTTCGCATATAATTTATTCGTCCGTAGGACCTGCAGTACTTGCCTGACATGCACCTCATGTGTTTTCAGATCAGCCGAATAAATTAAGATATCATCTAGGTATATGACTACAAACCTGCCGATGAGATGACTAAAAATATCATTAACGAAATGTTGGAAGACAGCAGGGGCATTGGTCAGACCGAAAGGCATAACTAGATTTTCATAATGCCCCTCAGGGGTGTTAAAAGCTGTCTTCCACTCATCCCCTTCCCTGATACGAATCAGATTGTAGGCCCCCCTAAGATCAAGTTTGGAGAACCACTTAGCACCCGCAATCTGATTAAAAAGGTCAGGAATGAGAGGAAGAGGGTATGGGTCACGGATGGTTATCTGATTTAACTCACGGAAATCTAAGCAAGGACGCAGGCCCCCATCTTTCTTTTTAACAAAGAAAAACCCTGCAGCCACGGGTGAAGAAGAGGGTCTGATGTGTCCCTTAGCCAGACTCTCGGAGATATAATCTTTCATGGCTTGTCTCTCGGGACCCGAAAGATTATACAACCTGGACTTGAGTAATTTTTCCCCGGGAATCAGGTTTCCCGGGCAATCATAAGGACGATGAGGTGGTAGTTTCTGACAACCCTTTTCAGAAAAAACGTCCTCAAAGTCCGAAATAAATGTAGGTAGGGAAGCTATAGAGGCGATTAAGCAATTGTTATTTAAGCAATTCTCTCTGCAATGCTCACTCCACTCCAATATCTCCCTGGCCTGCCAATCCACCACTGGATTGTGCGCTACCAACCAGGGAAGACCCAATACCACCGGAGAGGGAAGGCCCTCCAGAACGTAACATGAAAGACACTCATTATGGTGGTCCCCTACCCGAAGGTGTAAATTACGAACAATGTGGGTGAGGTTTCTCTGAGACAGAGGAGCAGAATCTATAGCGAATACGGGAATAGATCTCTGCAGCGTACAGAGAGACAAACCCATAGTGCGGGCAAAATGGGCATCAATCAAGTTTACCCCTGCTCCACTGTCTAGAAAAACAGAAATAGACTCCGTCTTAACACCAAAAACAATGACCGCTGGTAACACAAATTGAGATGTTCGTATGGAGGAAACGTATACCCCCCGGCTGACATCCTCCGCACAGCCCGGGGTTAGTAGTTTTCCGACGGTCTTTTGTTTTTGAGAAAGGAGGGACAGACATTAATGAAATGACCCCTCCCCCCACAGAAAAAACAAGCCCCCCCCCCTACGGCGAACCTCGGGAGGACGGACCTGACGAGAAGTTCCGCCTAGCTGCATAGGCTCATCTAAGTCAGTACAGGCTGACTGTTGCTTGGGAGAGGTAACCAATTGCTCCGGAATTTTCGATCTCTCCCTAAGACGTCTATCTATTCTGATAGAGAGGGACATAACAGCATCAAGGGAAAGGGGGGTCTCATACAGCGCCAGTGCATCCTTAACCCTTTCAGATAACCCAGAGCAGAACTGACTCCTGAGAGCCGGGTCGTTCCACTGAGTATCCGTAGCCCACCTACGGAACTCTGAGCAATATTCCTCTGCTGACCGATCTCCCTGTAGGAGTCTCCGTAACTTCGACTCAGCCAGGGCGACTCGGTCAGGGTCATCATATATGAGACCCAAAGCCCCAAAAAATCCCTCCACTGACCGAAGAGCCTGAGAACCAGGGGGGTAACGAGAACGCCCAGGATTGCGGATCCCCCTGAAGCAGGGAAATGACAATCCCTACCCGCTGTTCTTCATGACCTGAGGAGTAAGGGCGCAACTTAAAATATAATTTGCAGGCCTCACGGAACGTCGCAAATTTGTCCCTTCCCCCAGAAAATCTGTCGGGAAGAGCAACCTTGGGTTCAGTGACAACCTGGTTACCCATAGCAACCGCTGGGGGTGCGGTCTGCTGCATTTGCTGCTGTTGTTGGAGAACAGACGCCTTCAATCCTGCCACCTCCAAAGACAGGCTTTGAAGCTGTTCTGCCAAGGCATCAATAGGATCCATATTGGATTCTAAGTAGAGAGAGAAAAAAAAAACAATAAACAAAAAATTAAAAATTATTATTATTTTTTTTTTTTTCTCAAAAAGTAAGGGCCAGTTATAATATCACGGTCGGCGTGGCTATCACATACGTGACACAGAGGGAGGTACCGAGGAAGGCCCTGCCCAAGTGAGAGGGAAGATGGTGACCCCTGACTCACCTGGCGGCTGGCACCTGGCTGCCCTGACGTCCCTAGACGGGTTCCTCACCCGTACACCGATCACGTGCCTAAAGCCCTGGCTTTCCCTGAGCTGAGCCCTAGATAGTGAACAGGGCGATGGGAACACTAGTCCGCACCACTAACTCTAAGGGAAAACACCAAGGGAAGGACAGACAATACAAACTCAACATAAATTCCCAGGTGGGCGACAACAGGAGACAACAATAAGCCAAACAGGGATCCGGAGGGTAGCACACAGGAACAACAACCAGGATTAACCACTCCAGTGGGTCAGTATAGATGTCCAGGCAGGAAGCTCTATAACTGGCAACTAGAGAAGTGTGAGGGGAGAATATAAGGAGGTAGGGAGTGGCAGACAAGAAACAGCTGAGGAGGAGAAGCTACGGATCCCTGAGAGAGACAAAAAGGATAGCAAGGCAAACACAGAAAACAATAACTAAGAAACACCGTGATCTTTAGATATAGAGCGCGCAGCCACCCGCTGCGACTTCCTGACCCCGGGTATAACGGAGTCAGACGTGGCTCTTGATACCCTCGTGACAAAATCATTTCTACTGGTGTGATATACCAGTTGCCCCCCCCAAAAAGTGATTGAAGAAGGGGTGTATATACCAATAATATACTTTCTATATAGTGCATTTAGGTAGCGCAACAGGGCACATTTATGAGAATTTTCCTTTAAGACGCATAAAAATGTCCCCTGATTAAGACACCTATTTTTTGTTGGAATTTTTGTCATTGATCCCCCTCTAGTATGTCACTGTCCATGTTGTGGAACTATTTGTGCACTTCTACTAAGTATTTGGTGGCTGCAAATATGAGCTGAAGGTTTTTCAGGTTCGCCTGCCATTAAAGTGAATGGAGCCCGCTGCAAACTTTCGGTTCGCAAACATTTGATTGTGTTCGTGCGATCGCGTTCACAAACCGTCCTGGCGGATGTTCCTCCATCACTATTAGGGATGCGCACACTTTAAACAGGAGATGTGGCGCGGATAATTTAACTGTCCGCAGGGGACACCATCTATGGAAAAAGTGCACTCTATGTCGCTGATATTTTAGGGATGTGCACACTTTACACAGGAGATGTGTTGCGAATAATTTAACTGTCCGCAGCGGCCTATTACACGATATTTAGCGCAGAATGCGTTAAAAATATATATTGCTGCTGTCACACACAATAGTCCTTAAAAAGACTTTTGGGTCTCTGAAAAGTTTTTTGTATAAAAATCTTCCTATTACACTCCCTACACTGTCTATCCCTTCCTATGCACATCTCTCCCTAACACTGAGCAATTTAGCGCAGGTGGCGCTACAAACATATATTGCTGTCACACAAAATAGTCCTTACAAGGACTTTTGGGTTTCTGTAACATTTTTGTACAAAAATAATATTCAATTACACTCCCTACACTCTCTGTCCCTTTGCAGTGGCCAGGAACGGGTTGTTTAAATATTCAGTATTTGTCGTGACGCCAATTGCAGCGTGCGCAAGGTACTATCACAGCGCCCTTCCAAGATGTTATAACTCACGCCCCAGGTTAGGAATGCCAGAGTGGTGTGATTGCCTATATTGTCTCTGTATGGTGATGATAATGGTGTCAACGGTGTCTCCTACCTGGGTATGGCTGGACTCCTGGCTCCTGGCTCACTTGCAATAAATTGAGTGTAGTGATAGTAGGAGTAATCGAGGGATTTTGCAGCAGAAATTGATGTCCAGACCTTTGGTAAAGTTCAAACTTGTCTTTACTGAAGATAACTCTCAAAATACAGCTTTGGTCTTAGATCCCAGCAGGCTTTGGCAATGGTTTGCAGGAATGAATCTTCTGCTCTGTAAACCTGGAGCTTGCAGGAAAGGACGTCTGCTTTATAGCTCTAAAACAGTGGCAGGAATTTGGCTTCTGCACTTCTTTCTATCTTCTGCTTTATGGGGACTGACAAGCTGAGGAGGAATATGGCTTCTCCTAGGTCTCCGGACTTTACTCACAGTTCTATTCTCAGGGAATGCTTTCTTCCTGGAACTGGAGGTTGTCTGCTTGCTTCATCCAGCTGAGGCTGCAGGGCTCAGGCTGGGGGTTGTGATCAATGTCTCAGCCGAGACAAGATCCTGGCTTTCTTCCCTATATCGGGGAGTTCCTAACACACACACCCTACCCCTAGAAGGGGGTGGGCTACACTCCTTTACTAACTTCCTTCTCCACCCAGGGTGTAGGCTGTGGGAATAGTCCACACCTCAACAGAGGGGGAGCTAAGCTGGAATGAACCATTCCAGCTTAGAAATACTAAACTGAAACTAACTCCTTACCAGTCCATTGCTGCCACCAGCTGGTGAACATGGAACATTACAACAATAATTTACATTTAACATGGTTTATGCACACTTGTGAATGACATAATATCAGATGACAAGGTAAAGGCTCCTAACAGATTGTAGCGGGGTAGAAGAGTGTTGTAACACAACTCTGGGGTGTTACACCTTCCTATGCTCAGCTCTCCCTGACTTCGAATGAGCCGAACACACGTCATAGGGTGCTATATAGCACCCGATGACATGTTCCGGCCAGCCAATCACTGTAATGCCAGTAGCCAACATTACAGTGAGGGTAGTACTTACCTGCACGTTTATTGTCTGCTTAGCAGCCGGAAAACGTGCGGGTAGGAGACTCGAGCATTGCGCTCGAGCACATGCGGTACTCGGCCGAGTACCGCCATGTGCCGAGCATAGCGATGCTCGAGCCGAACTGGTATTCGGCTGAGCATGCTCGCTTAACACTAGTAAAGGGATTAGCATTGCCAAAACTGCTGATAGATTCCATTTAAGAAAATAGCACCACTATTTGTCCATGACCCATGTCTGGAAAGCAATTAAAGGTATTTGCTTAACGCATTTAGTTTAGATAAAGCATGTGTGTTAACTCTACTGCATCTGTATATGAGTAATACCAGTAATAGAAGCCTAGTACAGGCTCTGACTTATTACTTCAATGGAATGCCTTTCCCAGTCTCAGCCAGGGGAGGTGTTCCTGCCAAGGACGTGCATGCTTCCGTGTTTTTGGCCTTTCAGATGCCATGGTCACATAAGACCACAGCATCTGAGGGGTTAAATGTCTGGCGTGTTGAACAGCAGGCACCCAGTTGTTAAAACGCTCACTCTGTACTTTGTACTTTGCTCCTTTCAGCTTTCCCTCTGACCAGTCTCCCTGTCCCAGTCACTGAAAAACATCTCCACAGTATGATGCTCCTCCATGCTTCACTGTAGGGATTGTATTGGGCAGTGCCTGGTCAGCAGGGGCGTTGCCAGGTCAAAACATTCGGGGCTTGAGCCCCGGATGTTTTGTCCAAGGCCCTGAATGTTATGGCAGTTGCAGGGCACAGTGTGATAAATTAATACTTTGCAGAGAGAAGGAGACAAGCAGTGCTCCTCCCTCTCTTCTGCAATACCTACGCTGATTGGTGGAGGAGCAGTTAGCAGGCTTCTCTCATTGCTGCTGCTCCAATAATCAGAGCCTCCTTCTGCACGCTGACAGAGAGCGCGCTGGAAGCGCTGGCCGGCTGTGTCACACCATAAGAAAAGCCAGCCACAGCCAGCCACAGTGTAAGTTCTACAGCTGTGTTCTTGGGAATGTGGTGGTTGGGATGTGTGGGGAGGGGATGGATGAGGGCACCGGCATCAGGACGGCTACTGCACATTCCAGGGGAAGGTTGTGGACACAATGCAGGCTACACTCACTTTATTTTCGAAAGGTAGGTAGAGTGATTCTTACAGGCAAATGTCATTCACTCCAGTTTCCCTCCATACTAGATTGAAATGATCTTGGAATTACAGTATCTGGGACCAAAAAAGGGGTTAAAAGGTCATGATTGGCGTAATTGGTCGTAGGGTTGTAATTGGAGATAAGCGAATTGAAGTTGACAAAGTGGAATTCGATCCGAATTTCAGGAAAATTTTGATTCGCACCGAATCTGAATTTCCTCATGCTTTGTGGTAACGAATCACATTGTTTCCTAAAATGGCTGCTGCACGTGTTAGGACATGGAGCAAGGAACTCTGGGAACGAGGGATCACCCACAATGCCATGCATGCAGCCAATCAGCAGCCAGCCAGCCCTGTGATGTCACAGCCCTAAAAATAGCCTCAGCCATATTGGATTTAGCCATTTTCCAGTGTACTTAGTGCAGGGAGAGATGTCAGCAGGCACTAAGTACAGTGGTAGAAAAGACTTTAAAATTGTTATTTTGCTGTATAGAAGTTCAGGGAAAGGATAGGGAGGAATCATTCCACAGTATTGAAGCAGAACAGGGTTCAGTAGGGAGGTTACAGTCTGGGTAATAGGAACAATCCTATTACACCTTTCTGCACTGACTGCGGATCCAAATTGCCATTATACAGCTCTGTAATTCCAGCAAACCATTCTTGTTATTGGGTGCAAGTGCTGTGTGATACAGAGCAAAATGTCCAATACTGATTGGATACTGAATAACAAAAATTTTCAGCTAATTATCAAAAGTATCACAGAAGGATAGGAATTCAAATTTAACTTTTAATCACTACTAAATAGAAAATCACTTCATCTCGCTGTAAAACATATTAGACAAACATGGACCAAACCACCACAAGTGACATACAAAAACACATCGGGGGAAGGGCGGGTACACCACGTTAGGGAGAGTTATCCCTACTCAATCCCTAACTAATGCCTCAACCCACAGGAACACCCTGATGGTGGGTGGGCTATAATCCCGTAACTACCCTGCCTTTTATTGCCCTACAAAGTCCCAACGTGTTTCCCCAATCCTTGGTTCATCAGGGGAAAGATGGGACAAAGAAAAAACGTGATAGGTAATAATTGGTCCACACTTACAAAACAGCTATACAAAAAGGTAGTATATCTGATCGTAAATATGTGAGGCCTTATTGGTGCAATCAATATGTAATTTTACCACGATAAAAAAAAAAACTGTTTGATACAGCCATTAACAAGGTTTATTACAAATAAATATTTCTACATCCTATTTGCCCTTGTGCGGTGCAGTTATATGTTCTAAAGCAGGGATGGCCAACCTGTGGCTCTCCAGCTGTTGTAAAACTACAACACCCACCATGACCTGCTGTAGGCTGATAGCTGTAGGCAATCTGGGCATGCTGGGAGTTGTAGTTTTGCAACAGCTGGACAGTCGCAGGTTGGCCATTCCTGTTCTAAAGCATTTTTTGCCTTGTATTAGTGGGGGGGAAAAAGGGCTTAGTCGTTAGCCGTTGTGTGGTGAAGTGAGAGAATTACAGCCCTTTTTGGCGTGCATTAGTGGCAAAAAAATATATATTTGCCGTTCAGCGGTGCAGTTATATGTTATAAAGCCCTTTTTGGCTTGTATTAGTGGCAAAAAATATATATTTGCCGTTCAGCGGTGTAGTTATATGTTCTAAAGCCCTTTTTAGCATGTATTTGTGGCAAAAAAATATATATATTTGCCATTCAGTGGTGCAGGTATATGTTCTAAAGCCCTTTTTGGCATGTATTAGTGGAAAAAAAAAAATTATTTGTAGTTTAACGGTGTTCTAAAGCCCTTTTTGGCATGTATTAGTGGCAAAAATATATATTATTTGCCGTTTAACGGTGCAGTTATATATTCTAAAGCCATTTTTGGTGTGCATAAGTGGAAAAAAATAAGGGCCTATTTGCCGTTCAGTGGCACAGTTATATGTTCTAAAGCCCTTTTTGGTGTGTATTAGTGGGGGGAAAAAAAGGCGTATTAGCCGTCGTGTGGTGAAGTGAGAAAATTACAGACTTTTTTGGGGTGTTTTAATTTCCTTTTTATTTATTTATTTGATCTAACAGTATGTCAGACAGAGAAGTGCCAGGCCCTGCACAGGGGAGTGGCAGAGGCCTAAATATTTCTGGCGCAGGCACAGGTCGCAGCAGAGTAAGGGGACGTCGCAGCAGGAGTCGCAGCGAGAGGCCTGAGCTCCCAGTGTCATCTAGCGGTCGTGTCTTGACCAGCAAACCGGAGGTTCCTGAACGGTTGACTCGGTCATCCACTTCATCCCAAGTGACATCAGACACCCCCAGCCAAGAGTCGGTGGGTTCATCAGACACAACTTTTAGCTGGCATGGCCCACGAGCAGGCACTGTGCCCTCACCTATCCTCAACCTGCCTCTGTCCTTTTCTGTTCCCTCAGCCAGAGAAGTATTATATGCTGTAGGCTCAGCTCCACTATGCAGCGAGGACGAGCTACTAGAGGAAAGTCAGCAGCTTCTGGCCAGCCAAGATGTGGAGGAGACATCTGCCGCTTCCTCCGGTTGGTGGGCAAGTAGTGCTAAGGAGAGTGGTGTGGGATCTGGTGTTGTGAGTGGTCAGGCTCCTGACCCAGAGACCGTTGAGGAGGACATCAGTGACATGCAAACACTACTTGATGATGATGTAGCTGATCGCACTTGGGAGATGGCTGAATTAGGGGCTTCATCATCATCGGGAGACGAGGGTGGCAGCTTGCCTGTGAGTTAGCGGCGGAGCCAGCAAGTCGCTAGCGTGTCTGGGAGTCATCAGGGTGGCAGCAGTGGGAGGTCTACCTGCCCGTAAAGTAGTAGTGCAGGGTTTCACAGAAGCAGTAGCAGTAGCAGTCAGTCAGTGCGGAGGGTTGAGGGTAAAATCACCTACTCGGCGGTGGGCAGTTTTTTGTTAAGCTGCCAGGAGCAGGTTAACATGGCCATTTGTAGAATCTGTGGGCAGAAGGTGAAGCGTGGCCAGGGTGCCAATGTTGGCACCACGGCCCTGCGTCAACATATACAGCGTCACCATAAAGTTGCCTGGGAGAACCGTGGCTCTTATATGGTGGTCCAGCCTGCCGCAGCAACCGCTGCATCACCCAATGGCATTCGCCCAATTTTAGGCAGTCAAGGCTCCATCACCTCAGTCGAAGGGAGCTGTCTGTCCTTCCCATCATCTAGCCAAGTTCCTGGTGTTGCAGTCCCTCCCTTTCCAAGTGGTGGACTCTCACTCTTCAGAGAACTGATAGCTTGTGCCGAGCCGAGGTGGAGAGGCCCATGCAGTATTTTTTTTGCCAAAAAGGCAGTAACAGCCCTGCACAAATACAGTCAGGTCCATAAATATTGGGACATCGACACAATTCTAACATTTCTGGCTCTATACACCACCACAATGGATTTGAAAAAAAATGAACAAGATGTGCTTTAACTGCAGACTGTCAGCTTTAATTTGAGGGTATTTACATCCAAATCAGGTGAACAGTGTAGGAATTACAATAGTTTGCATATGTGCCTCCCACTTGTTAAGGAACCAAAAGTAATGGGACAATTCGCTTCTCAGCTGTTCCATGGCCAGGTGTGTGTTATTCCCTCATTATCCCAATTACAATGAGCAGATACAAGCTCCAGAGTTCATTTCAAGTGTGCTATTTGCATTTGGAATCTGTTGCTGTCAACTCTTAACCACCTCAGCCCCCAGTGCTTAAACACCCTGAAAGACCAGGCCACTTTTTACACTTCTGACCTACACTACTTTCACCGTTTATTGCTCGGTCATGCAACTTACCACCCAAATGAATTTTACCTCCTTTTCTTCTCACTAATAGAGCTTTCATTTGGTGGTATTTCATTGCTGCTGACATTTTTACTTTTTTTGTTATTAATCGAAATTTAACGATTTTTTTGCAAAAAAATGACATTTTTCACTTTCAGTTGTAAAATTTTGCAAAAAAAACGACATCCATATAGAAATTTTGCTCTAAATTTATAGTTCTACATGTCTTTGATAAAAAAAAAATGTTTGGGTAAAAAAAAAATGGTTTGGGTAAAAGTTATAGCGTTTACAAACTATGGTACAAAAATGTGAATTTCCGCTTTTTGAAGCAGCTCTGACTTTCTGAGCGCCTGTCATGTTTCCTGAGGTTCTACAATGGCCAGACAGTACAAACACCCCACAAATGACCCCATTTCTGAAAGTACACACCCTAAGGTATTCGCTGATGGGCATAGTGAGTTCATAGAACTTTTTATTTTTTGTCACAAGTTAGCGGAAAAAGATGATTTTTTTTTTTTTTTTTTTTTTTCTTACAAAGTCTCATATTCCACTAACTTGTGACAAAAAATAAAAAGTTCTATGAACTCACTATGCCCATCAGCGAATACCTTGGGGTCTCTTCTTTCCAAAATGGGGTCACTTGTGGGGTAGTTCTACTGCCCTGGCATTCTAGGGGCCCAAATGTGTGGTAAGGAGTTTGAAATCAAATTCTGTAAAAAATGACCTGTGAAATCCGAAAGGTGCTCTTTGGAATATGGGCCCCTTTGCCCACCTAGGCTGCAAAAAAGTGTCACACATCTGGTATCTCCGTACTCAGGAGAAGGTGGGGAATGTGTTTTGGGGTGTCATTTTATATATACCCATGCTGGGTGAGAGAAATATCTTGGCAAAAGACAACTTTTCCCATTTTTTTATACAAAGTTGTCATTTGACCAAGATATTTATCTCACCCAGCATGGGTATATGTAAAAAGACACCCCAAAACACATTCCTCAACTTCTCCTGAGTACGGGGATACCAGATGTGTGACACTTTTTTGCAGCCTAGGTGGGCAAAGGGGCCCATATTCCAAAGAGCACCTTTCGGATTTCACTCCTCATTTTTTCCTGAATTTGATTTCAAACTCCTTACCACACATTTGGGCCCCTAGAATACCAGGGCAGTATAACTACCCCACAAGTGACCCCATTTTGGAAAGAAGACACCCCAAGGTATTCCGTGAGGGGCATGGCGAGTTCCTAGAATTTTTTATTTTTTGTCACAAGTTAGTGGAAAATGATGATTTTTTTTTTTTATTTTTTTTTTCATACAAAGTCTCATATTCCACAAACTTGTGACAAAAAATAAAAACTTCCATGAACTCACTATGCCCATCAGCGAATACCTTGGGGTCTCTTCTTTCCAAAATGGGGTCACTTGTGGGGTAGTTATACTGCCCTGGCATTCTAGGGGCCCAAATGTGTGGTAAGTAGGTAAATGACCTGTGAAATCCGAAAGGTGCTCTTTGGAATGTGGGCCCCTTTGCCCACCTAGTCTGCAAAAAGGTGTCACACATCTGGTATCTCTGTATTCAGGAGAAGTTGAGGAATGTGTTTTGGGGTGTCTTTTTACATATACCCATGCTGGGTGAGATAAATATCTTGGTCAAATGCCAACTTTGTATAAAAAAATGGGAAAAGTTGTCTTTTGCCAAGATATTTCTCTCACCCAGCATGGGTATATGTAAAATGACACCCCAAAACACATTCCCCAACTTCTCCCGATTACGGAGATACCAGATGTGTGACACTTTTTTGCAGCCGAGGTGGGCAAAGGGGCCCATATTCAAAAGAGCACCTTTCGGATTTCACAGGTCATTTTTTCCTGAATTTGATTTCAAACTCCTTACCACACATTTGGGCCCCTAGAATGCCAGGGCAGTATAACTACCCCACAAGTGACCCCATTTTGGAAAGAAGAGACCCCAAGGTATTCGCTGATGGGCATAGTGAGTTCATGGAAGTTTTTATTTTTTGTCACAAGTTAGTGGAATATGAGACTTTGTATGAAAAAAAAATAAAAAAAAAAAAATAAGCATTTTCCACTAACTTGTGACAAAAAATAAAAAATTCTAGGAACTCGCCATGCCCCTCACGGAATACCTTGGGGTGTCTTCTTTCCAAAATGGGGTCACTTGTGGGGTAGTTATACTGCCCTGGCATTTTCCAGGGGCCCTAATGTGTGGTAAGTAGGTAAATGACCTGTGAAATCCTAAAGGTGCTCTTTGGAATATGGGCCCTTTTGCCCACCTAGGCTGCAAAAAAGTGTCACACATGTGGTATCGCCGTATTCAGGAGAAGTTGGGGAATGTGTTTTGGGGTGTCATTTTACATATACCCATGCTGGGTGAGAGAAATATCTTGGCAAAAGACAACTTTTCCCATTTTTTTATACAAAGTTGGCATTTGACCAAGATATTTCTCTCACCCAGCATGGGTATATGTAAAATGACACCCCAAAACACATTCCCCAACTTCTCCTGAGTACGGCGATACCAGATGTGTGACACTTTTTTGCAGCCTAGATGCGCAAAGGTGCCCAAATTCCTTTTAGGAGGGCATTTTTAGACATTTGGATACCAGACTTCTTCTCACGCTTTGGGGCCCCTAGAATGCCAGGGCAGTATAAATACCCCACATGTGACCCCATTTTGGAAAGAAGACACCCCAAGGTATTCAATGAGGGGCATGGCGAGTTCATAGAAATTATTTTTTTTTGGCACAAGTTAGCGGAAATTGATATTTGTAATTTTTTTCTCACAAAGTCTCCCGTTCCGCTAACTTGGGACAAAAATTTCAATCTTTTATGGACTCAATATGCCCCTCACGGAATACCTGGGGGTGTCTTCTTTCCGAAATGGGGTCACATGTGGGGTATTTATACTGCCCTGGCATTCTAGGGGCCCTAAAGCGTGAGAAGAAGTCTGGAATATAAATGTCTAAAAAATTTTACGCATTTGGATTCCGTGAGGGGTAGGGTGAGTTCATGTGAGATTTTATTTTTTGACACAAGTTAGTGGAATATGAGACTTTGTAAGGAAAAAAAAAAATAATTCCGCTAACTTGGGCCAAAAAAATATCTGAATGGAGCCTTACAGAGGGGTGATCAATGACAGGGGGGGTAATCAATGACAGGGGGGTGATCAATGACAGGGGGGTGATCAATGACAGGGGGGTGATCAATGACAGGGGGGTGATCAGGGAGTCTATATGGGGTGATAACCACAGTCATTGATCACGCCCGTGTAAGGCTTCATTCAGACGTCCGGATGCGTTTTGCGGATCCGATCCATCTATCAGTGCATCCGTAAAAATCATGCGGACATCTGAATGGAGCTTTACAGGGGGGTAATCAATGACAGGGGGGTAATCAGGGAGTCTATATGGGGTGATCACCACAGTCATTGATCACGCCCCTGTAAGGCTTCATTCAGACGTCCGGATGCGTTTTGCGGATCCGATCCATCTATCAGTGCATCCGTAAAAATCATGCGGACATCTGAATGGAGCTTTACAGGGGGGTAATCAATGACAGGGGGGTAATCAATGACAGGGGGGTGATCAGGGAGTCTATATGGGGTGATCACCACAGTCATTGATCATGCCCCTGTAAGGCTTCATTCAGACGTCCGGATGCGTTTTGCGGATCCGATCCATCTATCAGTGCATCCGTAAAAATCATGCGGACATCTGAATGGAGCTTTACAGGGGGGTAATCAATGACAGGGGGGTGATCACCACAGTCATTGATCATGCCCCTGTAAGGCTTCATTCAGACGTCCGGATGCATTTTGCGGATCGGATCCATCTATCAGTGCATCCGTAAAAATCATGCGGACATCTGAATGGAGCTTTACAGGGGGGTGATCAGGGAGTCTATATGGGGTGATCACCACAGTCATTGATCATGCCCCTGTAAGGCTTCATTCAGACGTCCGGATGCGTTTTGCGGATCCGATCCATCTATCAGTGCATCCGTAAAAATCATGCGGACATCTGAATGGAGCTTTACAGGGGGTTGATCAATGACAGGGGTGTAATCAATGACAGGGGGGTGATCAGGGAGTCTATATGGGGTGATCACCACAGTCATTGATCATGCCCCTGTAAGGCTTCATTCAGACGTCCGGATGCGTTTTGCGGATCGGATCCATCTATCAGTGCATCCGTAAAAATCATGCGGACATCTGAATGGAGCTTTACAGGGGGGTAATCAATGACAGGGGGGTGATCACCACAGTCATTGATCATGCCCCTGTAAGGCTTCATTCAGACGACCGGATGCGTTTTGCGGATCCGATCCATGTATCAGTGCATCCGTAAAAATCATGCGGACATCTGAATGGAGCTTTACAGGGGGGTAATCAATGACAGGGGGGTAATCAATGACAGGGGGGTGATCAGGGAGTCTATATGGGGTGATCACCACAGTCATTGATCATGCCCCTGTAAGGCTTCATTCAGACGTCCGGATGCGTTTTGCGGATCCGATCCATCTATCAGTGGATCCGTAAAAATCATGCGGACGTCTGAATGGAGCTTTACAGGGGGTTGATCAATGACAGGGGGGTAATCAATGACAGGGGGGTGATCAGGGAGTCTATATGGGGTGATCAGGGGTGATTAGGGGTGATCAGGGGCTAATAAGGGGTTAATAAGTGACGGGGGGGGGGTGTAGTGTAGTGTAGTGGTGCTTGGTGCTACTTTACTGAGCTACCTGTGTCCTCTGGTGGTCGATCTAAACAAAGGGGACCACCAGAGGACCAGGTAGCAGGTATATTAGACGCTGTTATCAAAACAGCGTCTAATATACCTGTTAGGGGTTAAAAAAAACACATCTCCAGCCTGCCAGCGAACGATCGCCGCTGGCAGGCTGGAGATCAACTCTCTTACCTTCCGTTCCTGTGAGCGCGCGCGCCTGTGTGCGCGCGTTCACAGGAAGTCTCGCGTCTCGCGAGATGACGCGTATATGCGTGACTGTGCGCAGCGCTGCCACCTCCGGAACGCGATCCTGCGTTAGGCGGTCCGGAGGTGGTTAAGATGAGATCCAAAGAGCTGTCACTATCAGTGAAGCAAGCCATCATTAGGCTGAAAAAACAACACAAACCCATCAAATAAATAGCAAAAACATTAGGCATGGCCAAAACAACTGTTTGGAAAATTCTTAAAAAGAAGGAATGCACCGGTGAGCTCAACAACACCAAAAGACCCGGAAGACCACGGAAATCAACTGTGGTGGATGACTGAAGAATTCTTTCCCTGGTGAAGAAAACACCCTTCACAACAGTTGGCCAGATCAAGAACACTCTCCAGGAGGTAGGTGTATGTGTGTCAAAGTCAACTATCAAGAGAAGACTTCACCAGAGTGAATACAGAGGGTTCACCAAAAGATGTAAACCATTGGTGAGCCTCAAAAAGAAGGAAGGCCAGATTAGAGTTTGCCAAACTACATCTAAAAAAGCCTTCACAGTTCTGGAACAACATCCTATGGACAGATGAGACCAAGATCAACTTGTACCAGAGTGATGGGAAGAGAAGAGTATGGAGAAGGAAAGGAACTGCTCATGATGCTAAGCATACCACCTCATCAGTGAAGCATGGTGGTGGTAGTGTCATGGCGTGGGCATGTATGGCTGCCAATGGAACTGGTTCTCTTGTATTTATTGATGATGTGACTGCTGACAAAAGCAGCAGGATGAATTCTGAAGTGTTTCGGGCAATATTATCTGCTCATTTTCAGCCAAATGCTTCAGAACTCATTGGACGGTGCTTCACAGTGCAGATGGACAATGACCCAAAGCATACTGCAAAAGCAACCAAAGAGTTTTTTAAGGGAAAGAAGTGGAATGTTATGCAATGGCCAAGTCAATCACCTGACCTGAATCCGATCGAGCATGCAT
This sequence comes from Bufo bufo, assembly GCF_905171765.1. Classification (NCBI taxonomy): domain Eukaryota; kingdom Metazoa; phylum Chordata; class Amphibia; order Anura; family Bufonidae; genus Bufo; species Bufo bufo. Next base: position 213,666,079 of record NC_053392.1, read on the forward strand.
TTCACTTGCTGAAGACAAAACTTAACGGAAAATGCCCCAAGAACAAGCAGGAACTGAAGACATTTGCAGTAAAGGCCTGGCAGAGCATCACTAGGGATGAAACCCAGCGTCTGGTGATGTCTATGTGTTTCAGACTTCAGGCTGTAATTGACTGCAAAGGATTTTCAACCAAGTATTAAAAAGTGAAAGTTTTATTTATTATTATTATTCTGTCCCATTACTTTCGGTCCCTTAACAAGTGGGAAGTGCAAACTGTTGTAATTCCTACACTGTTCACCTGATTTGGATGTAAATACCCTCAAATTAAAGCTGACAGTCTGCAGTTAAAGCACATCTTGTTCGTTTCATTTCAAATCCATTGTGGTGGTGTATAGAGCCATAAATGTTAGAATTGTGTCCATGCCCCAATATTTGTGGACCTGACTGTATGCATTCAGATCATATTCAGTATTTGATGTATTGATATACGCAATATTGCGTGCATCCAGCTTGCAACATATCCTTGTGTACTCATCTTGCATCTAGCACTTTTGTATAATCAGGTGGCACTAGGCACTTTATGCACTTAGCTTATACAGCATCTAAGGTTCAGCATCTAGTGCATGCACATACGCTGCACACTACCAAAGGAGGGCCCTCCATATCTTAATTGCATATTCTTAATTGTATTTTATTTCATTTTGACCAAAAGATATTTTAATAATAATATTGTTAAATAAAAGTTTTATCCTTTTGCAATATATTGCCCCTATACATTCATTTACAACTGGTTTACATCTACCTTTATTCCGTGCAACGCCAATTGAGAGTGTGCCTTCATATATTTACTTATTGATATAATCATTTATTCGACCTTTCTTCTGATCTGTCAGAAGGAAGGAAAAATGAGACGCACAACGAATCCTGTCTATGTAACAGCTGTAAGGTCTGCATGGCATGGTCCAAAAGCAGGAGTGGGTAAAAAACAAAGAAGACATGCAAATATTCCATTCACGTGTAACATAGTAACATAGTATATAAGGCCGAAAAAAGATATTTGTCCATCCAGTTCGGCTTGTTATACTGCAAGTTCATCCAGAGGAAGGCAAAAAAAAACTGTGAGGTAGGAGCCAATTTTCCCTACTTAAGGGGAAAAAATTCCTTCAATTCCAATCAGGCAATCAGAATAACTCCCTGAATCAACGACCCCTCTCTAGTAGCTATAGCCTGTAATATTATTACACTCCAGAAATACATCCAGGCCCCTCTTGAACTCTTTTAGTGAACTCACCATCACCACCTCCTCAGGCAGAGAGTTCCATAGTCTCACTGCTCTTACCGTAAAGAATCCTCTTTTATGTTTGTGTACAAACCTTCTTTCCTCCAGATGATGTCCCCTTGTCACAGTTTAGTGGGATAAATTGATGATGGGAGAGATCGCTGTACTGACCCCTGATATATTTATACATATTAGGTATATATACGTTATTATACGTTATACATATATACGTTATTAGATCTTCCCTCAGTCGTCTTTTTTCTAAAGTGAATAACCCTAATGTTGATAATCTTTCAGGGTACTGTAGTCCCCCCATTCCAGTTATTACTTTAGTTGCCCTCCTCTGTACCCTCTCCAGCTCTGCTATGTTTGCCTTGTTTACAGGAGCCCAGAACTGTACACAGTACTCCATGGGTGGTCTAGTGATTTGTAAAGTGGCAGGACTATGTTCTCATCATGGGGATCTATGCCCCTTTTGATGCAACCCATTATCTTATTGGCCTTGGCAGCAGCTGTCTGACACTGGTTTTTGCAGCTTAGTTTGCTGTTCACTAAAATTCCCAGTTCCTTTTCCATGTCAGTGTTACTTAGTGTTTTACCATTTAGTATGTACGGGTGACTTGCATTATTCCTTCCTATGTGCATAACCTTACATTTGCCAGTGTTAAACCTCATCTGCTACTTCACTGCCCAAGCCTCCAATCTATCCAGATCCCTCTGTAGCAGTATACTGTCCTCTTCTGTGTTATTTACTTTACACAGTTTTGTGTCATCTGCAAAAATTGATATTTTACTATGCAAGCCTTCTACAAGATCATTAATAAATATATTGAAGAGAATAGGGCCCAATAGTGACCCCTGAGGTACTCCACTAGTGACAGTGACCCAATCTGAGTGTGTACCATTAATAACCACCCTCTGTTTTCTATCAGTCAGCCAGTTACTTACCCACATACAAACATTTTCTCCCAGTCCAAGCATTCTCATTTTATAGTCTAACCTTTTATGCGGTACAATATACGAGATCCATTGATTCGCCGCTGTCATGTTTAGAACTTAACTCCTCATATAATTTGATTAAATTAGTTTGACATGACCGATCTCTCATGAAGCCATGCTGATATGGCATTATTTGCTTATTTTTATTGACGTACTCCAAGATAGCATCTCTTAGAAAACCTTTAAACTGTTTACCCACGACAGATGTTAAACTTACCGCCCTATAGTTTCCGGGCTCTGTTTTTGGATCCTTTTTGAATATTGGCACCACATTTTCTATGCGCCAATCCTGTGGAACACTCCCTGTCAGTGTAGAATCCTTAAATATCAGAAATAAGGGTCTGGCTATGACATACGGGGGTGTATGCCACCTTTTAATCTTTTTAAGATGCTGCTGTACTTCTTCCTGGGTCAGACAAGCCACTTTTAATGGGGAATTAACTTTTACATTCTGCATTTCACCTGACAGTTTATTTTCCTCAGTGAATACAGTGGAGAAAAAAAATATTTAATAGCTTTGCTTTCTCCTCATCGCTCTCTGCAACTCCCCCCTCATCACTCTGTAGAGGGCCGACACCTTCAGATTTATACTTTTTACCATTTATATAAATGAAGAACATTTTAGGGTTAGTTTTGCTCTCTTTGGCAATTCATCTCTCAGTCTCTAGTTTGGCTGCTTTTATTTGTTTTTTACATATTTTATTTTTTCATTATAGTTTTTCAGTGCTTCCTCGCTACCCTCCTGTTTTAGTGATTTAAAAGCTTTTTTTTGTCAGTTACTGCTTTTATTACAGTTCTATTTATCCACATTGGTTTATTCTTGTTCCTTAACCTTTTATTCCCAAAAGGTATGTGCCTCTAACAATTAGATTTTAGGATGCTTTTAAAAATATCCCATTTTGTGGCTGTATTTTTTATTTTTGAGGACTTTGTCCCAGTTAGTTAGGCCTATGACCTCTCTTAGTTAGCTATATTTAGCTTTTTTTTAAGTTTGGTATTTTGTTCCTCCCTGAAGAAACACTCTTTTGAATGATAATTGGAAGGTTATTACTTTATGATCACTATTTCCCAGATGTCTCCCGACCTGCACATCTGTTGTTCTGTCAGGTCTATTGGTTAATACTAAGTCCAGTATGGCCATCCATCTAGTCGGGTCCTGAACCAGTTGGGAAAGGTAATTGTCTTTGGTTATTGCCAAGTTTCCTTTATGAGATATACAAGTTTCAGGTTCCCAGTTTATATCTGGGTAGGTTAAGTCCCCCATAATAACCACCTCATTATTATTTGCCTCCTGGTCTGTCTGGTTTAGTAGTAGATTTTCTGTGGACTCTGGTATATTAGGTGGTTTATAATAAACTCCTTTTAGTAATTTATGATTGTTTTTGCCTCCATGTATTTCTATCCACAGTGACTCCACATGTTCATGTCCCTCACTTATATCTTCTCGAACTGTGGGCTTTAGACAGAACTTTACATAAAGGCAGACCCCTTCCACTCTCCGGTTTTGGCGATCCTTTCTAAACAGACTGTAACCCTGTACATTAACTGCCCAGTCATAGCTATCGTCCAGCCATGTCTCAGTTATTTCCACTATGTCATAGTCCTCCTCACACATCACTAATTCCAGTTCCCTAGTTTTATTAGTCAGGCTTCTGCCATTATTATACATACATTTAAAAGGTTTATGTATATTTTATACCCTACACCTTTCCTTCTGAACTGTTCTAGTCCCTCAATCCATTCTTCCCCCAGTCCCATTACCTTGCCCCCGGTCTCTATCAATCTTCCCATCCTATAACGTAATTACCCTACCCCCAGTTCCTAGTTTAAACACTCCTCCAACCTTTAGCCATCTTCTCCCCCAGCACAGCTGCCCCTTCCCCATTGAGGTGCATCCCATCCCTACGATAGAGCCTGTAGCCAAGAGAGAAGTCAGCCCAGTTCTCCAGAAACCCAAACCACTCCTTCCTACACCAGTTCTTGATTCACTTGTTAACCTCCCTAGTCTCCCGCTGCCTTTCTTGTGTGGCTCGTGGTACCAGTAGTATTTCGGAAAATACTACCTTTTGAGGTCCTTGCCCTAAGCTTTTGACCTAAATCCCTAAAATCATTTTTAAGGACGCTCCACCTACCTCTAACTTTATCATTGGTTCCGATATGGACCATGACCGCTGGATCTTTTCCAGCCCTTCCTAGTAATCTGTCAACCCGATCCGCGATTGGTCGAACTCACCAGGAAGACAACACACCGTTCAACGATCCCGGTCTTTGTGACAGATCGCCCTATCTGTACCACTAATAACTGAATCTCCCAGTTATAGTCTCCCATCTCTGTTTTGGATCCACTCCTGGTTTTTTGGGGGGGACTTTAGCAATACTAATGGATTACTGACCAAATGCTGACCGAGTATATGCGGATGCTCCACAGATAGGATCCGTTTTTTGTGGGTTATTGTACTGACCGATTAGAGGAAGGGCAAAATTATCAGTGACGTCAACACAAACTTACTGCTGACACCCTTTCCACTCTGTTGGGGGGGCTCTACTGTATAAGCGTTTAATAGAACAGGTTCTGTAGACATCTATGTGGAATCAGCTGCTGACGGTGTAAAAGGAGTGCGCTTCTTCTTGACGCTAACATTGACCTGTAAGACTAAGTTCACACTTGAGTTATTTGGTCAGTTTTGACCCCGTAACTACCCAAATAAGGGAAATGTGCAGTGATTCTAAGAGAGATGCCTGTCATCTGCATGTCATATGGACTCACAGTATTATTTCACTACCACAGCAGACTCCCTATGCGTGTTACTGCAAGGCACAGCGTTCTACACCACTATAAAGGTTTTCTGCAGCCAGGAAATAGACGTTTTTTAATGCGATTCGCCACGAATAAATTCGGATCGAACCACATTTTTTTTAAAACATTTGGCGAACCGGCTGAATCGAATTTTTGAGAAATTCGCTCATCTCTATCTAGTTGTAATACAGCAGGCACCTGGCGGCTATGGTATCTGCTTAGCTTCTGAATGGGCACCTTTGTTAAAAACCGAACATCTGCCATACACATGTGGCGGATGTGAGGAAGGGGCTAACTCATAGACAATTGTCTAGACTAAATGAAATTGTTGCACTCACAGCTGTTAGCAGTATAAGGTACCTGTTTCAGACTATGAGTGCAAACAATAGATTTGATGAGGAAGTGAAAAATACAGAAGGAAGCTGTATAGCGTATACACAGTCGAGTCACTTTATTATAACCACTAGCTAATATCCAGAGTAACTGCCATGTACAGCACAGACATCAGCTAGACAGGCTGAGAGTGACTCAATAAGGCCCTGGTAGGTATCTGGAGCCATGCTGACTGCAGTGAATCAAAAAGTTGCTGGAGGACACATGGGGGAGAATCCATAGATCAAACACAATGATCAAGGTGGTCCCACAGATGCTCACTTTGGTTCAAGTATAGAGAATTAGGGGGCCAGGGTATTACTTTGAAGTCTTGGTCATGCTCTTTTAACCAATGTTGGAGACTTCTAGCTGTTTGATATGTTACATTGTCTTGCTGGAAGATTCCAATCCACACCAGGGAAGACAATCAGCATGTATGGGTGCACGTGGTCTCTAAGGATAGATTCATACCCAAATGGGTTGAGAGTGCCTTCAACATGGAAGAATGCGCCCATAAAATGGCATGAAAACATTCCCCAGACCGTAATCCTGTTACCATCAGCTTATATTGTTCCACAATGGTAGCAGGGTGTTTGTTCTCTAATGTTTCTCACATGTTATCAGAGGTATAGTGACCATCTGTCTGCTTCAGAGCCCCCCTACACAGTATGGTTCACTGAACTGTTGTTGTAGACACATTTCATTTTGGGGATGAGTTGCTCCAGTGTAACATGTCAGTCCACACTTGTGCACCTTCGTAGCCTACATTCTCCTCTCACATCAATGACACATGGTGTTCCACAGTTTCTATGTCGCTTATTCGCAATGGTGCCATCTGTCCACTCACAATACATTTTCACCACTGAAGCATGCAAACAGTTCACAAACTGAGCAGTTTCAGAAATACTGCAACCCTTGGCCTGAAAGCCAATAATTATCCCTTTTTGCAACTCTGATAAATTGCCCCTTGTCAGCAACAACGGTTATGTCAAGGTATCACAACTTATAAGCCAACCAAGCCAGCTCACAATACGTAACTTTCTTCTTGAGCTACAAGCTGCTGACGTCAATAGTAGGAGCTAGCCATAATAATGTAACTAGACTGTGTATAATGATAATTAGAGATGAGCGAATCGAAGCTGACAAAGTGGAATTTGATCCGAATTTCAATAAAAATTTGATTCGCAACAAATGCGAATTTCCTTGCGCTTTGTGGTACCGAATCACAATTTTTCATAAAATGGCAGCTACACGTGTGAGGACATGGGGCAAGGAACTCTGGTAAGGCAGGATGACCCATAATGCCATGCATGCAGCCAATCAGCAGCCAGGCAGCCCTGTGATGTCATAGCCCTATAAATAATGTGGCCATATTGGATTCAGACATTTTCCAGCATTCGGAGTGCAGGGACAGGACGTAAGAAGGCACTAGGGACAGCTATAGGAAAGACTTCATTGTGACAAAAAAAAACTGAAAAAAAGATTTATAAGTGCAGGGAAAGGAAAGGGAGGAATTATTTCACAGCATCTTAGTGCAGGGAGAGACATCAGAAGGCGCTAGGGACAGTGCTAGAAAAGCGATTTACAAGTGCAGGGAAAGATTATTTGGGGATCCAAATGGTCATTATACAGTTCTGTCATTCCAGCAATTTGTTCTTGTTATTGGGGTGCAAGTGCTATGTTGAAAAGCCTTTAGTGGCTTATATCTGTGGAAAAAGAAAAATATATACGCAGTTCACTTCTGCAGCTATATGTGGTGAAAGTGTTTAGTGGCGTATTTCAGTGCAAAAAGAAAAATATATACGCAGTTCACTTCTGCAGTTATATGTGTTGAAAGCATTTAGTGGCCTATTTCAGTACAAAAATAAAAATATATTTGCAGTTCACTTCTCCAGTTATATGTGGTGAAAGAGTTTAGTGGCCTATTTCAGTACAAAAAGAAAAATATACACGCATTTCACTGTTGCAGTTATTTGTGGCGAAAGTGTTTAGTGGCCTATTTCAGTACAAAAAAAATATATATTCTCAGTTCACTTCTGCAGTTATATGTGTGGAAAGCGTTTAGTGGCCTATTTCAGTACAAATAGAAAAATATATTCATCGCTTTTAGGTGTGTTTTAATTTGCTTTGAATTTATTTAGTTCCGCTTAAAGTATGTCAGACAGAGAAGTGAAAGGCCATACACAGAGGAGTGGCACAGGCCTAAATGTTTCTGGAGCAGGCAGATGTCGCAGCAGAGTAAGGGGGTGTGGCAGCAAGAGTCGCATCGAGAGGCCTGAGCTCCCGGTGTCATCTAGCGGTCGTGTCTTGACCAGCAACCCAGTGTTTTTTGTATGGTTGAAGGAAGTCTTTTACCTAAAATCACCATTATAGAACACTAACATCAGGATCTCCATTACATTCCCCATATTAGAATGCTACCTTCCATATTGCTGTCCATCGCCAATCTTCTCAGAAAAACGCTTTTATTCAATATGTTAATTAGCTTCTATAGGTGCCCAGGGGCAGCGTTCATGCGACCGGTGCCCATGCCCCTCGGCGCTTTTCATACCAAACCCCTCCCCTTTCACCCTTCTGGCCTGCCCTAGCTTCTTCTGATTACCTCCTCCCTTCAGTGAGAAACCCCTTGCCTGCGTCGTTAAACAGAATCTCCATGCCTGCGGACATAAAAAATGAGGGGACACCTATTTAGCAGCTTTAGGACTAAGGGATGGCAAAGGAGGAGATATGATACTGCGCCGACCCGCCCCTTCTCCGACTTCAGTAGAGCCCTCTGATGTGGCTGTTTACTTCCGCCAGCTAGATCGGAATGTACGGGCCGGCGCATGCGCATTAAATGCTCTGGTGCCTTTGCCCATAATGGGTAATGCTGTGCGCAGGCACGGAGATTCTGTTAAACGGCGCAGGCGCGGGATTTCTCACTGAAGGGAGAAGGTAATCAGAAGAACCTAAGAGGTGAAGGGGTGAAAGGGGACGGGTTTGGTATGAAAAGCTCCGAGGGGCATGGGCACCGGCCACATGAACGCTGCCCCTGGGCACCTATAGAAGCTAATAATCATATTCAGGGCCGCTGATAGAAATCATGGGGCCCCGTACAGCATACATGACGGGGCCCCCTTCAGCTCCACCCCCTGATCCCTCCTTCAGCCACACCCCTGGCCCCGCCCTTGGCCCCTCCCCAGACGCCGCCTTGAAACAACATGCAGATTTGTCTACAAGTGATATTTATTTTTCTCCAGCCAGTTATAAGTTTTATTATCCAAAATAAATACTGTTTTCAGATGAGAACAGACCTTTTTAATATCAATATGTAATAAAAAAACATTAATGAATAAATGAAGTGGTATTTTGAAAAAATTAGGAAGATTAAACAAATGATAAAGGTGGAAAAAAAACAACAAGCCAGGTCTCTGTAGGCTTCTGTAAGCCCTGTAAGGCTTCATTCAGACGTCCGGATGCGTTTTGCGGATCCGATCCATCTATCAGTGGATCCGTAAAAATCATGCGGACGTCTGAATGGAGCTTTACAGGGGGTTGATCAATGACAGGGGGGTAATCAATGACAGGGGGGTGATCAGGGAGTCTATATGGGGTGATCACCACAGTCATTGATCACGCCCCTGTAAGGCTTCATTCAGACGTCCGGATGCGTTTTGCGGATCCGATCCATCTATCAGTGGATCCGTAAAAATCATGCGGACGTCTGAATGGAGCTTTACAGGGGGTTGATCAATGACAGGGGGGTAATCAATGACAGGGGGGTGATCAGGGAGTCTATATGGGGTGATCACCACAGTCATTGATCACGCCCCTGTAAGGCTTCATTCAGACGTCCGGATGCGTTTTGCGAATCCGATCCATCTATCAGTGGATCCGTAAAAATCATGCGGACATCTGAATGGAGCTTTACAGGGGGGTGATCAATGACAGGGGGGTGATCAATGACAGGGGGGTAATCAATGACAGGGGGGTGATCAGGGAGTCTATATGGGGTGATCAGGGGTGATCAGGGGTGATCAGGGGCTAATAAGGGGTTAATAAGTGACGGGGGGGGGGGTGTAGTGTAGTGTAGTGGTGCTACTTTACAGAGCTACCTGTGTCCTCTGGTGGTCGATCCAAACAAAGGGGACCACCAGAGGACCAGGTAGCAGGTATATTAGACGCTGTTATCAAAACAGCGTCTAATATACCTGTTAGGGGTTAAAAAAACCACATCTCCAGCCTGCCAGCGAACGATCGCCGCTGGCAGGCTGGAGATCAACTCTCTTACCTTCCGTTCCTGTGAGCGCGCGCGCCTGTGTGCGCGCGTTCACAGGAAATCCCGGCTCACGCGAGATGACGCGTATATGCGTCGCTGAGCGCAGGGCTGCCACCTCCGGAACGCGAATCTGCGTACAGCGGTCCGGAGGTGGTTAATTGGTTATGTCGAGGCTTCCCGGGCCCCCCTGCCAGCCGGGCCCGGTACAACTGGGCCAGCTGTACTGGCCTATCAGCGGCCCTGATCATATTGAATAAAAGCTTTTTTCCGACAAAATCGGCGATGGACAGCAATATGAAAGGTAGCATTCTAATATGGAGAATGTTATGGAGATCCTGATGTTAGTGTTCTAAAATGGTGATTTTAGGTGAAAGACTCCCTTTAACTCAGTCATCCACTTCATCCCAAGTGACATCAGACACCCCCAGACAAGAGTCGGTGAGTTCGTCAGACACAACCCTTAGTTGGCATGGCCTTGGAGCAGGCCCTGTACCCTCACCTGTCCTCAACCTGCCTCTGTCCATTTCTGTTCCCTCAGGGCGAGAAGTATTATATGCTGAAGGCTCTGCTCCACTTTTCAGCGAGAAAGAGCTACAGGAGGACAGTGAACAGCTACTGCCCAGCCAAGATCTGGAGGAGACATCCGCTGCTTCCTCCGCTAGGCGGGCAAGTAGTGATGAGGAGAGTGGCATGGGAGGTGGCATTGCAAGCGGTCAGGCTCCTGACCCAGAGATCCTTGAGGAGGACATCAGTCACATGCAGACACTACTCGCTGATGATGAAGCCGATCGCACTTGGGAGCCGGGTGCAGAAGGGGCTTCATGATCATCAGGAAAAGAGGGTGGCAGCTTGCCCGTGAGGCAGCAGCTCAGCCAGCAAGGTGGTAGCATGGCTGGGAGTCAGCATGGTGGCAGCAATTGGAGGTCGGGAGCCAAACGTGCCAGGGGTAGACCACCTGCTTCGCGGCAGCCTACCTGCCAGCGAAGTAGTGGTGCAGGGGTTCACGAAGGCTGCGGCGGAAGCAGTCAGTCAGTGCGGACTGTTGGGGGGAAAATCACCTACTCAGCGGTGTGGCAGTTTTTTGTTAAGCCGCCGGAGGAGGTTAACACGGCCATATGTAGAATATGTGGGCGGAAGGTGAAGTGTGGCCAGGGTGCCAATGTTGCCAGCTCGGCCCTGCGTCAACATATGCAGCGTCACCATAAAGTGGCCTGGGAGAACCGTGGCTCCGATGTGGTGGTCCAGCCTGCTGCAGCAACCGCTGCATCACCCAGTGATTGCTGTCCGCCTCTGCCTCCTCTTCCTCCACCATGTCCTCAGCCTCAACTGCAGGGACAAGTCACAGTGCCCCTCCAGCATACCACATGTGCAGGGCACGGCAGTGTCACGCTGTTCTGCACCTGGTTTTCCATGGCAAACGGAGTCACACAGGGGAGGAACTGCTCTGTTTGATTCATCAAGAAATCGAATCCTGGCTTCCTCCGCGACAAGTGAAAATCGAAACCATGGTGACCAACAACGGGAAGAACATAGTGTCTACGCTGCATCAAGGAAGGCTGAGCCATGCGACCTGCATGGCACACGTGTTCAATCTGGTTGCCAAGCGGTTCCTGAAGTCTTCCACCCATCTGCAAGACATCCTAAAAGTGGCCAGGAAACTTTGCATGAACTTCAGTCACTCGAACACCGCAAAGCACACCCTCCTTGAGCTGCAGCGGCAGAACGGCATCCCCCAACGTAGGCTCATATGTGACATGTCCACCTGTTGGAATTCCACCCTTCATATGTTGAACCGACTATACGAACAGAGAAAGGCCATCGACAATTTCTTGATGATGAAAACGGATAGGGGTACTCCCCTGTGTAACTTTGATGTCAGCCAGTGGCAGCTCATGCTTGACACCTGCCATTTGCTCGGGCCCCTTGAGGACGCCAAGTTATTTGTCAGTCGCCAGGAGTACGGGATGAACAACGTCATTCCACTGCTTCATGTCCTGGAACAGATGGTGGTAACAATGGCTGGTTAGGCGACAGGAGACGTGGTGCCTAGATCTCACGGCCACATGTGCCCTGTGGGGGCTAAACTAGAAGAGAAGGAGGGGGAGGAGGACATTTGAGCACAGGCATGTGTAGCAAAATGGGCGATTTTTCTACTCAGGTGACAGGAGAGGAGGAGCAGGAGCAGCTAGAGGAGCTACAGGGCGATGAGAAAGATGAGACAGCGGACCCAGACACACCGTGGCAGTATGCAGTGGAGGCACAAATGGCCCGATGCATGCTCACTTGCTTGCGTAGTGACAGCCAAATTGTCACCATTCGGCAGAGGGATGACTTCTGTCTCTCCACCTTGTTGGACCCTCGCTACCGGTCCAGAATGGGGGCCTTTTTTAAACCCACTGAGAGGGAGGACAAACTAAACTACTACAGAGACATCCTATATAATAAGTTAGCCGCTGCCTATCTGCGCCATTGTCCATCCTCTCGGAGCAGTACCAGATCCATCAGCAGCAGCCTGAGTCTACTGTCGCTGATGAGTAGCTTTCTTCACCCGCATATTGAAGAAACAGGTGAAGAAATCAGTTTCTATGAGGAGGTAAGTTCTAGACTTGACAGCGGCGAATCAATGTCGTATATCTGGACTTCTCCAAAGCATTTGACACTCTACAACATAAAAGGTTAGTATATAAAATGAAAATGCTCGGACTGGGAGAAAATGTCTGTATGCGGATAAGTAACTGGCTGACTGATAGAAAACAGAGGGTGGTTATTAATGGTACACACTCAGATTGGGTCACTGTCACTAGTGGGAGTAACTCAGGGGTCAGTATTGGGCCCTATTCTCTTCAATATATTTATTAATGATCTTGTGGAAGGCTTGCATAGTAAAATATCAATTTTCGCAGATGACACTAAACTGTGTAAAGTAATTAACACTGAAGAGGACAGTATACTACTAAAGAGGGATCTGGATAGATTGGAGGCTTGGGCAGATAAGTGGCAGATGAGGTTTAACACTGACAAATGTAAAGTTATGCACATGGGAAGGAATAATGCAAGTCACCCGTACATACTAAATGGTAAAACACTTGGTAACACTGACATGGAAAAGGATCTAGGAATTTTAATAAACAGAAAACTAAGCTGCAAAAACCAGTGTCAGGCAGCTGCTGCCAAGGCCAATAAGATAATGGGTTGCATCAAAAGGGGCATAGATGCCCGTGATAAGAACAAAGTCCTGCCACTTTACAAATCACTAGTCAGACCATCCATGGAGTACTGTGTACAGTTCTGAGCTCGTGTGAACAAGGCAGACATAGCAGAGCTGGAGAGGGTCCAGATGAGGGCAACTAAAGTAATAACTGGAATGGTGCAACTACAGTACCCGAAAAGATTATCAAAATTAGGGTTATTCACTTTAGAAAAAAGACGACTGAGGGGAGATCTAGTTACTATGAATAAATATATCAGGGGTCAGTACAGAGATCTATCCCATCATCTATTTATCCGCAGGACTGTGACGACAGGACATCCTCTGCGTCTGGAGGAAGGAAGGTTTGTCCACAAACATAGAAGAGGATTCTTTACGGTAAGAGCAGTGAGACTATGGAACTCTCTGCCTGAGGAGGTGGTGACGGTGAGTACAATAAAGGAATTCAAGAGGGGCCTGGATGTATTTCTGGAGTGTAATAATATTACAGGCTATAGCTACTAGAGAGGGGTCGTTGATCCAGGGAGTTATTCTGATTGCCTGACTGGAGTCGGGAAGGAATTTTTTATTCTCCTAAAGTGGGGAAAATTGGCTTCTACCTCACTGTTTTTTTTTTGCCTTCCTCTGGATCAACTTGCAAAATGACAGGCCAAACTGGATGGACAAATGTCTTTTTTCGGCCTTATGTACTATGCTACTACTATGTTACTAAACTACTCACCAGCAGCAGCAGGTAGACCTGGAGCAGGACCTGACCCGGCAGGTGGTGGTGTTACTTTGACAGCACCCTGCCAACCCACATTGAAGATCTGCTGGACTTCTGGGCAGCCAAACTGGATTTGTGGCTGCAACTAGCAGAGTTTGCCCTGAAAAAGCTGTCATTCCCTGTCAGTAGTGTGGCATCACAGCGGGTGTTTAGTGCGGCGGGGGCCATATTTACGCCAAGGAGAATTCGCCTGTCCACCCAAAATGTGGAGAGACTGACCTTTGTCAAGTTGAATCAGGTGTGGATCAGGATTTCCACCCACCAATACCTGATGCATCACACCCAAACCTTGAAAAAAAAGACCGGTTTCTTCTGACTACCTCAGATAATACTCTGATGCTTCCACCCGCCTGATGCCACACATCTGATGCCAAGTGCTCCTTCTTTCACCCACCTTCGTCAGCGTGTACTGGTATTGCCACCCACCGCCCCACTCTGTCACTGGGTCACTTTGTGGTCTCCTGATGCTGCTGCTGCCATCTCCACACTATGTCACCTTGACACTTTATGTTATCCTTATTTACAGATGCCTAAGTAGGCAATAAACCTATCTTGGCCCAAGTCAAATTAATATATCACTTTTATTCAGTATACATTAAAAACTGAATAGTATGCATAGAACGCCAATGTTCTTGGTTGTACAGACCATTGAAACAAAAAAAGTAGCTAGGATATTAAAAACACAGTCACCCTGCCACTGTTTATGATGCTGGCTCGTAGTACTAGAGGAGATAGGGGGAGAGGAAAGGGAGAGAAACATGCACGGTCCCTAACCCCAAGAGGGGAACAGGCAATTGTTTGCCCTACCACGTCAGCAAGTATTAACTATATCTGACTCTAGTAGCCTTGCTTATAAGCCTGCTAAATGTATTGTGGTATACGAGACACCAGGCGACTAGAGGTACTAGCTGTCTGCTGACAGATAGTGCCGACGTGGACTAAACAACACTATCTCCTAAAGATGCCAACTATTGACGATGTTGAACCTATAGTCCATCCGGACTGATATTCAAGTGCTAATGGACTATAGGTTCAACATGGACTATAGGTTCAACATCGTCAATAGTTGGCATCTTTAGGAGATAGTGTTGTTTAGTCCACGTCGGCACTATCTGTCAGCAGACAGCTAGCACCTCTAGTCGCCTGGTGTCTCGTATACCACAATACATTTAGCAGGCTTATAAGCAAGGCTACTAGAGTCAGATATAGTTAATACTTGCTGACGTGGTAGGGCAAACAATTGCCTGTTCCCCTCTTGGGGTTAGGGACCGTGCATGTTTCTCTCCCTTTCCTCCCCCCCTATCTCCTCTAGTACTATGAGCCAGCATCATAAACAGTGGCAGGGTGACTGTGTTTTTAATATCCTAGCTACTTTTTTGTTTCAATGGTCTGTACAACCAAGAACATTGGCGTTCTATGCATACTATTCAGTTTTTAATGTATACCGAATAAAAGTGATATATTAATTTGACTTGGGCCAAGATAGGTTTATTGCCTACTTAGGCATCTGTAAATAAAGTTAATTATTAACCTTGCCCTAGTCTGGTCCTTTAGTTATAGACAGTTTATGTTATCCTGATGCTGCTGCTGCAGCACCCTTATCCACATTATGTCGCCTTGTCACTCTGTGGTATCCTGTTGCTGCTGCTGCCATTTCCACACTATGTCACCTTCACACTCTGTGGTATCCTGATGCTGCTGCCATCTCCACACTATGTTACCTTGCCACTCTGTGGTATCCTGATGCTGCTGCGTTATCCACACTGTCACCTTGCCACTCTGTGGTATCCTGATGTTGATACCATCTGCGCACTATGTCACCTTGCCACTCTGTGGTATCTTCCTGATGCTACTGCTGTAGCCACCTCCAGACTCTGTCATTGTGCCACTCTGTGGCCTCCTCCTGATGATGCTGCTGCCGCCACCTGCACACTCTGTCATTTCTCCTCATGCTGCCGCCACCTCCAGACTCAGGCATTGTACCACTCAGCGGCCTCCTCATACTGCTGCCAACTCCAGACTCTGTCATTGTGCCACTTGGTGGACTTCTCCTGATGCTGCCAACTCCAGACTGTGTCATTGTGCCACTCGGTGGCCTCCTCATACTGCTGCCAACTCCAGACTTGGTCATTGTGCCACTCGGTGGCCTCCTTATACTGCTGCCAACTCCAGACTGTCATTGTGCCACTCGGTGGCCTCCTCAAACTGCTGCCACCACCAGACTCGGGCATTGTGCTACTCTGTGGCATCCTCATACTGTTGCCAACTCTAGACTCTGTCATTGTGCCACTTAGTGGCCTTCTCCTGATGCTGCCAACTCCAGACTGTGTCATTGCGCCACTCGGTGGCCTCCTCATACAGCTGCCACCTCCAGACTCAGGCATTGTGCCACTCGGTGGCCTCCTCATACTGCTGCCAACTCCAGACTCTGTCATTGTGCCACTTGGTGGCCTTATAATGCTGCCAACTCCAGACTCTGTCATTGTGCCACTCTGTGGCCTTCTGATGCTGCCAACTCCAGACTCACTCATTGTGCCACTCAGTGACCTTCTACTGATGCTGCCAACTCCAGACTGTGTCATTGTGCCACTAGGCGGCCTCCTCATACTGCTGCCACCTCCAGACTCTGTCATTGTGCCACTCGGTGGTCTCCTCATACAGCTGCCACTTCCAGACTTGGTCATTGTGCCACTCGGTGGCCTCCTCATACTGCTGCCATTGGGCCACTGTGTGGTCTCCTCATGCTGCTTCCACCTTACCACTATGTCATAGGTCCACTCTGTGGACTTCTCATGCTGTTCCCACCCTCCTCACTTTATCACTGGTCCACTATTTTGGCTTTTGGCTTGGCTGACATCATCATTTATTTGACCTTTCTTCTGATCTGTCAGAAGGAAGGAAAAATGAGATGCACAACAGATCCTGTCTGTGTAGCAGCTGTAAGGCCTGTATGGTCCCATCAGATTTGGCTTCTGTTTTGGTAGCCAAAAGCAGGAGTGGGTACAAAACACAGAAGACATGCAACTATTCCATGCACATGTCATCTCTGTTTTAGATCCACTCCTGTTTTTTTTTGCATTAGCAATACTGATGGATTATTGAGCAAATGCTGACCGAGTGAAGGCGTATGCTCCACAGACAGGATACTTTTTTGTGGGTTATTGTTCTTATGGACAAATTAATCAGTGATGTCAACACAAACTTACTGCTGACACCCTCTCCACTCTGTCAGGGGGGCTCTACTTGTATACGCGTTTAATAGATCAGGTTCTGCAGATATCTATGTGGAATTAGCTAAAGACGATGTAAAAGGAGTGAGCTTCTTTTTGGCACTAACATCGACCTGTAAGGCTGAGTTCCTACTTGAGTTATTTGGTTCGTTTTGGCCCCGCGACTGCCCAAATAAGTGAAGTGTGCAGTGATTCTGCATGTCATACGGACTCACAGTATTATTTCAGTACCAAAGCAGACTCCCTATTCGTGTTACTGCAAGGCACAGTATTCTACACCACTATAAAGGCTCTCAGCAGCCAGGAAATAGCAGTTTTTTAACGTAATTTGCCGCTAATATATTCGGATCAAACCAAATTTTTCCCAAAAATGTCGGCGTACCGGTGAATTGAATTTTTGAAAAATTGCTCATCTCTAATTATATTGATCGGTTTCTTCAGGTAGAATGAAAACTCTGAAATGATTTGAATTATCACATATACATCTAGGCATTAAAAGAGAAAGCACATGGCTGCTATAAATAATCAGAAACCTTTTACAAACAATTTAATTATTTTACTTCACTATATCTATTTCTTCTTTAAACTGTATAAAAAACTGGAATAAAAATGAATTTTTTAATAGAAAAGTCCTATATCACATCAATTCCAGTAATGTTTTCAGTACCGTTATGAAGAAAAGGGCATCATTCATCTGCTTGTATCAGTTTGGAAATGCTTTAAAGGAGCCAGTTGCATCTTAAATTCATCAATACAATGCTAATACCTTTCCCTTCCCTGCCATAACTTCATAAGCACAGTGATAAATCCTATTCGTTTTTCTTTGCTAAGGTAATTAATTAGTAAGGCGGATGAGATAACGTGATATTACCGTTTTTGTGCTGCAGCAGAGGTTTAAGTGCAAAGAAAGGTAACTGCTTCACTTTATAAGAAAGCAATTTACTTGGCTGAAACATTGCCAGTTAACCTTGAGAATAGAAACTTAAGAGGCAACTGTGAAATCTGATTGATGACAAGTTAAAGTCAAAAGGGATGATATAAAAATAGAAGATGGAAAGCAGAATAATGCATTCAGACGCACGCACTTATTGTGTGAATTGTGTACACCTAAACCAATCAAAATATTCAGAAGTTTTTCACTCTTAGGCAATTGCATTATGTTTACATAAGGCTTCTCCTGAAAACCTATTAATTTCTTAGAGATCCCATCAACACTAAATGGTGACAAGCAGCCATAGACCTTCTAAGCCTTCTCTTTTTTTATGGTAATATCTTGCATGGTTTGGCTATGATGAGAATGTTAAAGTGTACAATACCTCCAGATTTATAAGAAAATAGGTCAAGGACTTTTCTAAATCACTGCATTATGAAATTTTGCTGTTGACCTGCAGCATGGACCGGCCAGGGTCTGTGCTGCAGGCTGCACTTCACTAGACAGTGTCTTGCTCTTACTACTGGGCTACCATCTTCAGTTGCGGGAGTAAAAACCAATATTGTAGCCTAGGAAGCAGAGTAGGATGCAGGCTAGTTAAATGCAGCACAAACTTTAGCTGGTCCATGTTGCAGTTTAAAAGCCAAATTACACAATAAAAAGAAAAAAGATTCTAAACTAAAGTAATTAAAACAAAAGAGGACAGTATACTGATACAGATCTGGATAGATTGGAGGCTTGGGCAGAGAAGTGGCAGATGAGGTTTAACACTGACAAATGTAAGGTTATGCACATGGGAAGGAATAATTCAAGTCACCAGAACATACTAAATGGTAAAACACTGGGTAACACTGACATGGAAAATGACTTAGGAATTTTATTGAACAGCAAACTAAGTTGTAGAAACCAGTGCCAGGCAGCTGCAGCCAATGTCAATAAGATAATGGGTTGCATCAAAAGCGGCATAGATGCCCGTGATAAGAACATAGTCCTACCACTTTACAAATCACTAGTCAGACCACACATGGAGTACTGTGTACAGTTCTGGGCTCCTGTGAACAAAACAGACATAGCTGAGCAGGAGAGGGTTCAGAGGAGGGAAACTAAAGAAATAACTGGAATGGGTGGACTACAGTACCGTTAAAGATTAGCAAAATTAGGGTTATTCACTTTAGAAAAAAGACGACTGAGGGGAGATCTAATTACTATGTATAAATATATTAGGGGTCAGTACAGAGATCTCTCCCATCATCTATTTATCCCTAGGACTGTGACTGTGACGAGAGGACATCTTCTGTGTCTGGAGGAAAAAAGGTTTGTACGCAAACATAGAAGATGATTCTTTACGGTAAGATCAGTGAGACTATGGAACTCTCTGCCTGAGGAGGTGGTGATGGTGAATTCACTAAAAGAGTTCAAGAGGGTATATCTGGATGTATATCTGGAGGCAGTGGCAGATTAACATAGGGGCGTTCGGGTCGGCACCCCTGAGCCCAGCATCGCTGGGGAGCCCAATGCCGACCCAAATGCCCACATACTGCAGCGGGGCACGGGAGAGCATAGTTCCCTGCATCGCCGTCGGTCACTGCCATAGGCTTCAGGCCTAAGTAAGTATTAGCTTTTAGTGTTTTTTTGTTTTGTTTTTTAAATTTTCTGTGTGTGCCAACTTTGGGGGCTAGAGGAGGACATGGGGGCAGTGTAGGGGCAAATCACTTCAGGGGGGCAGTGTGGGGGCAGATTATTACATGGGGGCAAATCACTTCATGGGGGCAGATTATTACATGGTGCAAATCACTTCATTGGGGGGCAGTGTGGGGGGAAATTACTTCATTGGGGGAAGTGTCAGGACAAATTATTTCATGGGGCAAATTACTTTATGTGAGGCAATGTGGGGGGAAATTACTTCATGGGGGCAGTTTGGGGGCAAATTACTTCATGGGAGCAGTGTGGGGGCAAATTACTTCAAGGGGCAGTGTGGGGCAAATTAATCATCAGGCAGTGGGGGGGATTACTATATGGGGCAGTGTGGGGGAAATTACTATATGGGAAAGTGTGGGGGAAATTATTATATGGGAAAGTGTGGGGGAAATTATTATATGGGAAGGTGTGGGGGAAATTATTATATGGAGCAGTGTGGGGGAAATTACTATATGGGGCAGTCTTGTGGAAATTACTATATGGGGAAATGTGGGGGAAATTACTATATGAGGGCAGTGTGGGGGAAATTACTATATGAGGGCAGTGTGGGGGAAATTACTATATGAGGGCCGTGTGGGGGAAATTACTATATGAGGGCCGTGTGGGGGAAATTACTATATGGGGCAGTGTGGGGGAAATTACTATATGGGGGCAGTGTGGGAAACATTATTATATGGGGCAGTGTGGGGGAAATTACTATATGGGGCAGTGTGGGGGAAATTATTATGTGGGGGAAATTACTGTATGGGGGCAGTATGTGCGTTGCTATTAGGGGACATTATTTTTGGGCACACTATTCAGGCATTATTACCTGGAGCAAAATATAGGGTGTTATTACTGGGGGCACTCTAGGGGACATTATAACTGCTGTAGACACTATAGGGACCTTTGGGATAATTTATCACTGGTGTAAAGAAGAACTGGCTTAGTTTCCCATAGCAACAGATTCCACCTTTCATTTTTGACAGCTTCTTTGGAAAATGAAAGGTGGAATCTGATTGGTTGCTATGGGCAACTAAGCCAGTTCTACTTTATACCAGTTTGATAAATGACCCCAATTATGAGAAATCTAACGTTTCTGTGTAACAAACTCTGTAGAGGCGAGATGCAGCTGAAGGAATTTGTCATGGTGGTCTGGGTCCAATGGAGGAGAAGAGGAAAGAGAAGATCTACATGACAGGAGATGTCACTGTTAGTAAGAGGTATGTGGTGCTGTATTCCCCTATATGTAGAGCTGGCTCACTACTGTGACCTGCGTCTCATATTCTCCTCCGTCTTTTTTATCATAATCATATGTATTTTAAATTTGGCAACTAAAATTTTAATTTGGCAACTGCAGTCCTATATAACAGCCCAGATAACAGTGATAACTTTCTGTGTGCAGAAAATGTAGTAGATGTTCCATGCAGTCCTATGTAACACCCCACATAACACAATAGTTCACTGTGTTATTTGGGGTGTTACATAGGACTGCAGGTAACATCTATAACATCTGTACTCAGAAAGTTATGAGATGGTGAGGGTAGGACACGCCAATTAGCTGTTTGAGGAGACCGCGATGTCCCAGTGAGCGCTGCAGTCCATTTGATAGCACTGTGCTTGGTATTACAGATCAGCCCCAATCTCTCAGATGGCACTGAGCTGCAGCTAGGCCATGTGAATGATGAATGTGATGTCATATGACCTAGGAAGAGACTGTGGTGCTC
Organism: Bufo bufo; assembly: GCF_905171765.1. Taxonomy (NCBI): domain Eukaryota; kingdom Metazoa; phylum Chordata; class Amphibia; order Anura; family Bufonidae; genus Bufo; species Bufo bufo. Next base: position 213,687,302 of record NC_053392.1, read on the forward strand.
ACGAAGTACCGCAGCCTCTTCATACAGAATTTGTTTTAACTAAAATGGAGGAAGGGGCCCTAGTTGGGTAGACAGTCCCGGGCCTATCATGCACTTAATCCAACCCTGTCTGGAGGATAATAATATTATAGGTTATAGCTATTAGATTTATGGATAAGGTTCGTTGATCCAGGGAGCTATTCTGATTGCCTGATTGGAGGCGGGGAGGAATTTTTTACTCTTTGTAAGGGATCGCCTCTTATTCGGGGGTCATTCTCACAATGATCTTCATCGACCACAGGGTTAGGGGCCAAACATTGCTTTTATTTGGCACCTCAGCAAAACCAAAACAAACAATACAAATAAAACACCTGCCCGGCTGGGCTCTAACTAAACATGAGGACTCCCTACCTCACTGAAAGCCCCGTTCACACACGGGAAAAACATGCGGCTTTTCCCAGCCTAACAATCCAGCACTTCCAGGCTGTAACAAAGTCCAGTACCTTTTGGAGAATTGTGGCCCAGAAGTCCTCCTGACTCTGGCCTAGCGACCGTCGATTCCAAGACCTCGCGGAGTTCTCCAAAGTTCAGGCTAACACCTAGCCCCGTGGCCCCTCAGCCAGCTCGGCTTAGCCCACTTGTACAGAGCCTTCCCAGGCCTCTGCTGCACACAGACTCTTCCCCTCCTAACAGTCTGGACTGGGCTCTTATCCCAGACTGATTGTTCCACCTGGTGCGGCCTCTGTCCTGCTGATTGACAGCAAAGAAATGGAAACTCCTGCCATATCTCTCCTCTAGCAGCCGTAAGGCCTGTCACTGCCTCAGACCTTAAAGAGGACCTTTAATGGTTTTATATTAATTAACATAAATACCTGGTGTATACTTGGTGTATAAATTTGGCCTGAATATGTGATTTGGCTAAGAATATGAGTTTGGATCCAAAACTACTGCTTTCTCCATCATCAGCGCATACAGAGAAGTCCTAGATCTATTGAGTCTGCAGGTACAGTACCAAGGGTGCATTCACATCACAGTTTAGCTTTCCGTACTTCTGATCCATCAGAAGAAGAGAGAGAGAGAGAAAAAATGTCAGTTTACTGCTCCTGAAGAAGGGGGAATTATAGAACCCCGAAACGCGTAGAGCTTTTATTGAATAAAGTTCCTTGTCTACATGTTGGAGTCCACCGGGTCATCTATTGGAGGGACTACATGATGCAGCGTCCCACTACGTGTGTGTGGGCACTGCTTAAAAAGCACTTTTTTTATATTATTGAGAATATTAGGTTGTCATGTATAATTTTGTATTTGTGTAACTGCAAAATCCCTGTTAACAGGCCTATTAGGTGGAATTTATACATCCCACCACTAGATGGCGATAAAGTGCAGGTCCTATATATATTCAGGTCAGGCCTAGTGAGACAGTAGTAGTTTTTAGCCAAGACAGATTAGTCAAGGCAGAGCAGATTAACTAGGATGTAGTCAGCAGAGAGCAGATCTGAGGTAGTCAGATCAACTTAGTGGGAGGAAAGATAGAGTAAAGACTTCGCAACACAGATTAGTGAGTGGAGCCAACTTCGCTAGAAGGTGTTTACTCAGATGTTTAGGCGCAGAAGAACGTTTTCCTTCTGTAGCTGGACTATAGACTTGCATCCCTGACCAGTAAGAGAAGAGTTTTCCTCCCTGGAAAAGGAACAAGCAATCCTAGGAATTAATCGGTGATAAGAGCCATTATTGAGGGCCACAGACACCTTTGCATGGTGGAGGTTTATAGCTTCAGGCAGCCACACCAACCTTTTGAGGGACAGTTGAGTTTTCCTGTCTACACATACTTAGCTTGTAGGGAAAGTCAAGGAATAGCATCCAAGGCATCTAAAGGAACCAGGTACACCTAACCCACTGCTCCAAAACCAACCAAGCACCTAACAAGCCCTAAACAGTGGATTTGCAGTATCGTCTCTGTACCATCTAAAGACTGCATAATTGTACCACAGCAACTGAAAAGCCACTAAAGTAAAAGTTTTTTTGTTGCATCTTACCACTGTCTACCTCATTATTACTACCTATGGTTGTACCACCAATAACGGTACTGGCGTCACGACAAATTACATCAAAGGACTCAGCCGCAACAAGCACCCTAAGCACCCCTAACATCAAGGGCACCTCAACCACCATCTTGGCTGATGCTTCCCTACCACAGAGCGTGCCCCGGAGGATTTCATGCTGTCCACCTCAACACTGTGCTGCCAGCCCAGGGAGGCTATCTGCTAACCGTGAGTAAACTGATGAACTGTGTTTTATACTATTTGGCCCCTCATCGGTCCACTGTGCACCTCACGTGTTGCCCCTGCGACTCGCTGACTGCAATGAGAACTACGATTCCTACATGCGACCTCGGCGAGGGAGGATTGGCAGCAAGTGTCTTGCGCTTTATCTTGTGCCCTCCTCCCTGGTGAAGTGAGTAAAGACATCTCTATTGTTTATTGCCCTGAGGGGTACAAACTGAGAGGAATACTCTTATAATCATCAGATATGTATTTTTATGCCTTCTTCCCTTTTATGGACTAATGCACACTTTTTACAGTCTGCACTATTTCCCTTATTACAGGGGGCTACTATAAAGGGGTTATCGACCACTAATTGTAAATTATTTATCTTGGGTCTTTTGGCCATATTTGCTTTTGGAGTTAAACATTGTATTCTGGTTTAATCTCTAGAGCTTCTGTCCAACACCTACAGTAACTTGGGGACCTCTAATACACCCACTGGTGTTATATCCATCAGCTATATTTCACTTGATACCTTCCTAGTCTCTGGCGCTCCACTAGTTCTTTTTCATTATTTATTTTTGCTTCTCCATTGAGCATCAAGAAGAAGCGCACTCCTTTTACACCGTCGCCAGCTGATTCCACATAGATGTCTACAGAGCCTGTTATATAAAACGCGTATACAAGTAGAGCCCCCCCCCCCCCCCCCCCCGGACAGAGTAGAGAAGGTGTCAGCAGTAAGTTTGTGTTGACGTCACTGATTAATTGGTCCTTCCTCTGATCCGTCAGAACAATAACCCACAAAAAAACAGATACTGTCTTTGGAGCATCCGCCTTCACTCAGTCAGCATTTGCTGAATAATCCATCAGTATTGCTAATGCAAAAAAAGCAAAACAGGAGTGGATGTAAAACAGAGATGACACGTGAATAGAATATTTGCATGTCTTCTGTGTTTTGTACCCACTCCTGCTTTTGGCTACCAAATCATAAGCCAATTCTGATAAGACCATACAGGCCTTACAACTGCTACACAGACAGGATCTGTTGTGGGTCTCACTTTTCCTTCGTTCTGACAGATCAGAAGAAAGGTCAAATAAATCATGATGTCAGCCAAGCCGAAAGGCAAAATAGTGGCCCAATCATGAAGTGGGGAGGGTGGAAACAGCATGAGAAGCCCAGAGTGGATCTATGACATATTGATGAGGTGGAAGCAGCATGAGGATACCACAGAGGGGCAAGGTGACATAGTGTGAATATGGCAGCAGCATCAGGAGACCACAGAGTGGAAAGGTGACATAGTGTGGATATGGCAGCAGCATCAGGAGACCACAGAGTGTCAAGGTAACATAGTGTGGAGATTGCAGCAGGAGGATACCACAGAGTGGCAAGGTGACATAGTGTGGAGATGGCAGTAGCGGCAACAGCATTAGGATGCCACAGAGTGGAAAGGTGACATAGTGTGGATATGGCAGCAGCATCAGAAGACCACAGAGTGTCAAGGTAACATAGTGTGGAGATTGCAGCAGGAGGATACCACAGAGTGGAAAGGTGACATAGTGTGGATATGGCAGCAGCATCAGGAGACCACAGAGTGTCAAGGTAACATAGTGTGGAGATTGCAGCAGGAGGATACCACAGAGTGGCAAGGTGACATTGTGTGGAGATGGCAGCAGCAGCATCAGGATACCACAGAGTGGCAAGGTGACATAGTGTGGAGATAGCAGTAGCAGCAGCAGCATCAGGATACCACAGAGTGGCAAGGTGATTTAGTGTGGAGATGGCAGCAGCATCAGGAGACCACAGAGTGGCAAGGTGACATAGTGTGGATATGGCAGCAGCAGGAGGATACCACAGAGTGGCAAGGTGACATAGTATGGAGATGGCAGCAGCAGAAGGATACCACAGAGTGGCAAGGTGACATAGTATGGAGATGGCAGCAGCAGAAGGATACCACAGAGTGGCAAGGTGACATAGTGTTGAGATGGCAGCAGCAGCATCAGGATACCACAAAGTGGCAAGGGGACGTAGTGTGGATATGGCAGCAGCAGGAGAATACCACACAGTGGCAAGATGACATAGTGTGAATATGGCAGCAGTAGCAGGAAAATACTACAAAGTGGCAAGGTGACATAGTATGGATAAGGCAGCAGCAGCAGGAAAATACCACAGAGTGGCAAGATGACATAATATGGAGATGGCAGCAGCAGCAGGAGGATACCACAGAGTGGCAAGGTGACATAGTGTGGAGATGGCAGTAGCAGCAGCAGCATCAGGATACCACAGAGTGGCAAGATTACATAGTGTGGAGATGACAGCAGCAGAAGGATACCACAGAGTGGCAAGGTGAAATAGTGTGGAGATGGCATCAGCAGCATCAGGATACCACATAGTGGCAAGGTGACATAGTGTGGAGATGGCAGCAGCAGGAGGATACCACAGAGTGGCAAGGTGACGTAGTGTGGATATGGCAGCAGCAGGAGGATACCACACAGTAGCAAGATGACATAGTGTGAATATGGCAGCAGTAGCAGGAAAATACTACAAAGTGGCAAGGTGACATCGTGTGGAGATGGCAGTAGCAGCATCAGGATACCATAGAGTGGCAAGGTGACATAGTGTGGAGATGGCAGCAGCATCAGGAGACCACAGAGTGGCAAGGTGACATAATGTGGAGATGGCAGCAGCAGCAACAGGAGGATACCACAGAGTGGCAAGGTGACATAGTGTGGATATTGCAGCAGCAGGAGGATACCACACAGTGGCAAGGGGACATAATGTGAATATGGCAGCAGCTGGAAAATACCACAGAGTAGCAAGGTGACATAGTGTGGAGATGGCAGTAGTAGCAGCAGCATCAGGATACCACAGAGTGGCAAGGTGACATAGTGTGGATATGGCAGCAGCAGGAGGATACAACAGAGTGGCAAGGTGACATAGTGTGGAGATGGCAGCAGCAGAAGGAGGAGACCACAGAGTGGCAAGGTGACATAGTGTGGAGATTGCAGCAGCAGCAACAGCATCAGGATACCACAGAGTGGCAAGATGACATAGTGTGGATATGGCAGCAGCAGCAGGAGGATACCACAGAGTGGCAAGGTTATATAGTGTGGAGATGGCAGCAGCAGTATAAGGATACCACAGAGTGGCATGGTGACACAGTGTGGATATGACAGCAGCAGGAGGATACCACAGAGTGGCAAGGTGACATAGTGTGGAGATGGCAGTAGCATCAGGATACCACAGAGTGGCAAGGTGACATAATGTGGAGATGGCAGCAGCATCAGGAGACCACAGAGTGACAAGATGACATAATGTGGAGATGGCAGCAACAGCAGCAGGAGGATACCACAGAGTGGCAAGGTGACATAGTGTGGATATGGCAGCAGCATCAGGAGACCACAGTGGCAAGGTGACATAGTGTGGCTATGGAAGCAGCAGGAGGATACCACAGAGTGGCAAGGTGACATAGTGTAGAAATGGTAGCAGCATCAGGAGACCACAGAGTGGCAAGGTGACATAGTGTGGATATAGCATTAGCGTCAGCATCAGGAGACCACAAAGTGACCCGGAGATGGCAGCATCAGCAGCAGGAGGATACCACAGAGTGGCAAGGTGACATAGTGTGGAGATGGCAGCATGAGCATCAGGAGCCCACATATTGACCCGGTGACAGAGCGGGGCGGTGGGTGGCAATACCATTACCCGCTGGTGAGGGTGGCTGAAAGAAGAAACACTTGGCATCAGATGTGTGGTATCAGGCGGGTGTCAACATCAGAGTATTAGCTGAGGCAGGTAGTCAGAAGAAACCGGTCTCTTTTATCAAAGTGTTGGTGTGGCACCATGGATGATCTAGTCTGATGCATCAGGAATTGGTGGTTGGAAATCCTGGCTGATCCACACCTGATTCATCTTGACAAAGGTCAGTCTCTCCACATTTTGGGAGGTGAGTTCTCCTTGGGGTAACTATGGCCCTCGCCGCACTAAACACCCGCTCTGATGCCACACTATTGGCTGGGGAGGACAGCTTTTCCAGGGCAAACTCTGCTAGTTGTGGCCACAAATCCAGTTTGGCTGCCCAGTGTCACGGCTGTATGTGGGCAACAATAGTAATACACAGTACAGAGCTACTGACTGGACCCAGAACTAGGGAGGATAACGGGTGACCCCTGTCCGACCCTCAACGCTCTCCCTATTCTGCTAAAGCACATGCCCGGATCCAAATGGCGGAAAGAGGCATGCCCACGTGCCTAAGACTAATGACCACTGTAACCCCTACAATAGTGGAAGGGGCACGGCCACCAGTGCCCTACTCAGTATATGGAGGGAACCGTGGCCACCTCAGATCCAGTCAGAAAATAAACAGGAACACAACAATGTCTGCACACTTAGCTGACGGTGTTGCAGCCGCAGAGAAGACGGATCCAAGGACAGGCTGGCAATATCCGGAGTGCTAGCTGCAGCAGAACACAGGTCCAGTGAACTGATAGCTACAAGTGAAGAAACTAAAGCCAGAGCTACAACTGAAGTGAGAAGTATAATCCACATCCTATCATAGGAGGAGGGGTGATATAAAGAGAGGAAAATCAAACACATGAAGGACAGCTGTGGTGAAAGAAACCAAAAGTAAACAGAGTAGTGAGAACTCCTCCCAGCTCTAGTAGTGACATCATCACAGGGGTGGAGAAACAGAGCTGTGAGAACGTCCCAAAGCTCTGGTAGTGACAGTACCCCCCCCTCTACGGGTGGACTCCGGACACCCAGGACCCACCTTCTCAGGATGAGCCCTATGAAATGCCCTGATGAGGCGAGTGGCTTTAATGTCCGACACCGGAACCCACATCCTCTCCTCAGGACCATAACCCTTCCAATGAACGAGGTACTGAAGAGAACCGCGGACCATGCGAGAGTCCACAATTCTGGAAACCTCAAACTCCAGATTGCCATCAACCAAAATCGGAGGAGGAGGCAAAGAGGAGGGTACCGTGGGCTGGACATATGGTTTTAAGAGAGATCTGTGAAATACATTATGTATCTTCCAAACCCGTGGAAGATCAAGACGGAAGGCAACAGGATTGATGACTGACAAGATTTTATAAGGCCCAATAAACTTGGGACCCAATTTCCAGGAGGGAACCTTCAACTTAATGTTTCTAGTAGACAACCACACCAGATCCCCCACATTCAGGTCCGGACCAGGCACACGTCTCTTATCAGCCACACGCTTATACCTCTCACTCATCTTTTTAAGATTACCCTGAATCTTTTGCCAAATGGTAGACAAAGACGAGGAAAATCTCTCCTCCTCAGGTAAACCAGAAAGAGCCCCTCCCGAGAATGTCCCAAACTGTGGATGGAACCCATATGCACCAAAGAATGGTGACTTATCAGAAGATTCCTGACGACGGTTGTTCAGAGCAAACTCAGCAAGAGGGAGAAATGAACACCAATCCTCCTGGTTCTCTGAAACAAAACAGCGCAAATATGTCTCCAGATTCTGATTGAGGCGCTCAGTCTGACCATTCGACTGCGGATGAAAAGCAGAAGAGAAGGACAGCCGAACCCCCAGGCGAGAACAGAAAGCCTTCCAGAACCTGGACACAAACTGCGTGCCTCTATCGGAAACAATATCAGAGGGAATGCCGTGCAATTTAACAATATGGTCGACAAAAGCTTGCGCCAACGTTTTAGCATTAGGTAAACCAGGGAAAGGTACGAAATGAGCCATCTTGCTAAAACGGTCCACCACCACCAGGATCACCGACTTCCCCGAGGAACGAGGAAGATCCGTGATAAAGTCCATGGACAGGTGTGTCCAAGGACGGGAAGGAATGGGTAACGGGAGAAGGGAACCTGAAGGCCGTGAACGAGGGACCTTAGCGCGAGCGCATGTCTCACAAGCAGCCACAAAACCCTCCACCGACTTACGAAGAGCCGGCCACCAAAATCTCCGAGCAATGAGATCCACTGTGGCTCTACTCCCGGGGTGACCAGCAAGAACCGTATCATGATGCTCCTTAAAGAGTTTGTGACGTAGCTCAGGAGGCACGAACAACTTCCCAGAAGGACAACGGGCAGGTGTCTCAGTCTGGGCAGCCTGGACCTCGGCCTCCAAATCGGAATATAGAGCAGAAACAACTACCCCCTCCGCCAAAATGGGACCCGGGTCCTCGGAGTTTCCTCCTCCCGGAAAACAGCGAGAGAGAGCATCAGCCTTCACATTTTTTATCCCAGGTCGGAATGTAACAACAAAATTGAATCTGGAGAAGAACAGAGACCATCTGGCCTGTCTCGGATTCATACGCCTGGCCGACTCCAAGTATGCCAGATTCTTATGGTCGGTAAAAACGGTGATAGGGTGCCTGGCCCCCTCCAACCAATGGCGCCATTCCTCGAAAGCCAACTTGATGGCCAACAACTCCCTATCGCCCACATCATAGTTTCTCTCTGCCGGGGAGAGTTTTTTAGAGAAAAAGGCACAGGGTCGCCACTTGGCAGGGGAAGGGCCCTGGGACAAAACCGCACCCACACCCACCTCGGAAGCATCCACCTCAACAATAAAAGGTAAGGAAACATCGGGATGCACCAAGACGGGAGCAGACGCAAAATTCTCTTTAATCTTAGAAAAGGCTGCAAGCGCCTCCTCCGACCAAGAGGAAAAATCCGCCCCCTTTTTTGTCATGTCAGTGAGGGGTTTGACAACAGAGGAATAATTCAAAATGAACTTTCTGTAATAGTTCGCAAAACCCAGAAAGCGCATCAATGCCTTCTGATTCTCAGGAAGCTCCCACTCAAGTACAGCACGGACCTTCTCGGGATCCATGCGAAAACCAGAAGCAGAGAGGAGAAAACCCAGAAATTGAATCTCCGATACCATAAAAAGACATTTCTCCAGCTTGGCGTACAATTTATTTTCCCGCAGAATCTGCAGAACCTGAAAAAGATGATCCTGATGGGTCTGAACATCAGGGGAAAAAATCAAAATATCATCAAGATACACCAATACAAATTTCCCCATTAAATGATAGAAAATACTATTAACAAAATGCTGAAAGACGGCCGGAGCATTCATCAGGCCGAAAGGCATAACGAGATTCTCGAAATGCCCGTCAGGGGTATTAAAGGCCGTTTTCCATTCATCCCCCTCTCTGACCCTGACCAGGTTGTACGCGCCTCTCAAATCCAATTTGGAAAACACCTTGGCCCCAACAATTTGATTGAAGAGGTCCGGGATCAGAGGAAGGGGATAGGGATCGCGAATCGTGATACGGTTCAGCTCCCTAAAATCTAGGCAAGGTCTCAGAGAGCCATCTTTCTTTTTAACAAAAAAAAAAAACCCGCGGCCACAGGTGACTTTGAGGGACGAATATGCCCCTTTTCGAGACTCTCGGAGATGTAAGTTCGCATAGCGATTCTTTCCGGTTGTGAGAGATTGTAGAGGCGTGCTTTTGGCAGCTTGGCGCCGGGAATGAGGTTAATGGGACAGTCAAACTCCCGGTGAGGAGGTAGCTCCTGAACACCGCTCTCGGAAAACACGTCCGAGAAATCAGAGAGAAATGATGGCACCGTTTTAGTAGTCACCTCTGCAAAAGTCGCTGTGAGACAATTCTCTCTACAAAAGTCACTCCACTCATTTATTTGCCTTCCTTGCCAATCAATAGTGGGGTTATGTCTAGTGAGCCAGGGTAACCCCAAAACTAGAGGAGACGGCAATCCGTTAAGGACAAAACAAGATATATCCTCCACATGAGTGTCACCTACAGCTAGCCGGATATTGTGAACAATGCCTTTCAGAGATCTCTGTGAGAGTGGAGCAGAGTCAATAGCAAAAACAGGTATATCTTTATCTAATGTGCAAACCTGAAAACCATGCATGGCTACAAATTGAGTGTCAATAAGATTGACGGCCGCTCCACTATCGACAAAAATCTCACAAGAAATGACTTTGCTCTCTAGCGCCACCCTGGCAGACAGGAGAAAACGGGAACTGCAGGTCAGAGGAAAAGCATCAAATCCTACATCAACTTTGCCCAAAGTAGCAGATGAAGCAGAACTTGATGATTTACCTTTTGAGATTTTTCTCTTATTATCGCTCTTAGTACGGTTCAAGAATCTCCTAGATGGACAAACATTTGCCAAATGACCTATGCCCCCACAACAAAAACAGACCATACTCTGAGGACTAAATCCTCTTTTATCAGGGGCAAGTCGAGCTAGCTGCATGGGCTCCTCCTCAGAGGGGAGCGAGACAGGATGAGGCCCCTGCACACTGAATGAGTCCGCACCACTTCCCCTAGACTGACAATGGCTGGACAGAGAGGTCTCGTTTCTTTCTCTTAGACGCCTGTCAAGGCGTACCGCCAATGACATGGCAGACTCTAAGGACGTTGGTCTCTCATGGAAAGCAAACGCATCTTTTAATCTCTCCGAGAGACCATGACAGAACTGACTCCGGAGTGCAGCATCATTCCAACCCGAATCAGCTGCCCATCTCCGAAATTCAGAACAATAAAGCTCCGCAGACCGTTTGTTCTGGCATAAAACACGTAGGTTAGATTCGGCCAGAGCAACACGATCCGGGTCATCATAAATCTGCCCCAGGGCCACAAAAAATCCCTCCACGGATCGAAGGGAGGGATCCCCTGATGGCAGCGAAAAAGCCCAAGTCTGAGCATTACCCCTGAGCAGGGAGATGACAATCCTCACCCTCTGCTCTTGATTACCAGAAGAGTGAGGACACAAGCAAAAATGGAGTTTGCATGCCTCTCTGAAACGAACAAAATTCTCACTGCCCCCGGAGAACGTCTCCGGAAGTGAGACCTTTGGCTCGCAACAGACTCCATGAGCCGGAGCAGGGCCCAATGCTTGAAGCTGAGTCATAGATTGACGGAGATCCGCTACTTCCAAAGAAAGACCCTGCATGCGGTCAACCAGGCCAGAAAGCGGATCCATGTCAAAAAAGGACGGTTTTGGTGGATTATAATGTCACGGCTGTATGTGGGCAACAATAGTAATACACAGTACAGAGCTACTGACTGGACCCAGAACTAGGGAGGATAACGGGTGACCCCTGTCCGACCCTCAACGCTCTCCCTATTCTGCTAAAGCACATGCCCGGATCCAAATGGCGGAAAGAGGCATGCCCACGTGCCTAAGACTAATGACCACTGTAACCCCTACAATAGTGGAAGGGGCACGGCCACCAGTGCCCTACTCAGTATATGGAGGGAACCGTGGCCACCTCAGATCCAGTCAGAAAATAAACAGGAACACAACAATGTCTGCACACTTAGCTGATGGTGTTGCAGCCGCAGAGAAGACGGATCCAAGGACAGGCTGGCAATATCCGGAGTGCTAGCTGCAGCAGAACACAGGTCCAGTGAACTGATAGCTACAAGTGAAGAAACTAAAGCCAGAGCTACAACTGAAGTGAGAAGTATAATCCACATCCTATCATAGGAGGAGGGGTGATATAAAGAGAGGAAAATCAAACACATGAAGGACAGCTGTGGTGAAAGAAACCAAAAGTAAACAGAGTAGTGAGAACTCCTCCCAGCTCTAGTAGTGACATCATCACAGGGGTGGAGAAACAGAGCTGTGAGAACGTCCCAAAGCTCTGGTAGTGACACCCAGTAGTCCAGCGGATCTTCAATGTGGGTTGGCAGGGTGCTGTCCAAGTAACACCACGACCTGCTGGTTCAGGTCTTGCTCCAGGTCTACCTGCTGCTGCTGGTGAGTAGTTTCTTCAATATGCGGGTGAAGAAAGCTTCTCATCCGCGCCTGTAGACTCAGGCTGCTGCTGATGGAGCTGGTATGCTCCTGCCACCCCACCCCTCCCCAGCAGCCATGGCAGTGGTAAGTGAGCGCAGAGGGCCCCCCGGTCTGACCTGCGAGAGGATGGACGATGGCGCAGATAGGCAGCGGCCAACTGACTACATAGGATGTCTCTGTAGTAGTTCAGTTTGTCCTCCCTCTCAGTGGGTGTAAAAAAGTCACCCATTCTGGATCGGTAGCGAGGGTCCAACAAGGTGGAGAGCCAGAAGTCATTCCTCTGCCGAATGGTGACAATTTGGCTGTCACTACACAAGCAAGTGAGCATGAATCGGGCCATTTGTGCAAGTGACTCGGAGGTACTCCGTGCCTCCATCTCCACTGCATACTGCCACGGTGTGTCTGGATCCTCTGTCTGATCTTTCTCATCACCCTGTAGCTCCTCTGGCTGCTTCTGCTCCTCATCACCTGTCATCTGAGGAGAAAAATCACCCATTTCGCTACACATTGCCTGTGCTCAAATGTCCTCTTCCCCTTCCTCCACTTTAGTTCACCCCCCACAGGGCTCATGTGGCAGTGAGATCTAGGCGCCACGTCTCCTGTCCCCTGACCAGCCATTGTTACCACCATCTTTTCCAGGACATGAAGCAGTGGAATTATGTCGTTCATCCTGTACTTCTGGCGACTGAAAAATAACTTGGCGTCCTCAAGGGGCCTGAGCAAATGGCAGGTGTCTTGCATGAGCTGCCACTGGCTGACATCGAAGTTACACAGGGGAGTACTCTTATCCACTTGCATCATCAAGAAATCGTTTATGGCCTTTCTCTGTTCGTATAGTCAGTCCAACATATGGAGGGTGGAATTCCAATGGGTCGAAACGTTGCATATCAGCCTATGTTGGGGGATGCCGTTCTGCCGCTACAGCTCAAGGAGGGTTTTCCTTGCGGTATAAGATTGGCTGAAATGCATACAAAGTTTCCTGGCCATTTTTAGGATGTCTTGCAGATGGGTTGAAGACTTCGTGAACCGCTTGACAACCAGATTGAACACATGTGCCATGCAGGGTGCATGGCTCAGCCCTCCTTGATGCAGCGCCGACACAATATTCTTCCCGTTGTCGGTCTCCATGGTTCCGATTTTGAGTTGTCGGGGATTAAGTCAGGATTCGATTTCTTGACAAAGGACACAGAGCAGTTCCTCCCGTGTGACTCTGTTCACCCAGGGAAACGAGGTGTAGAACAGCATGACACCGCCGTGTCCTGCACATGTGGTATGCTGGGGGGCACTGTGACTTGTCCCTGCAGTGGAGGCTGAGGACATGGTGGAGGATGAGGAGTCAGAGGCGGTCAGTGTCGCAGGACCAACAGCGTGACAACCTGGAGGTGGAATCAGCATCACCTGGCCAAGTTGCTGGTGTGGCTGAGCAGGAACCACATTCACCCAGTGGGCCGTAAAGGACATGTAATGTCCTTGACCGTAATTACAGCTCCACATGTCGGCGGTGCCATGCACATTGGCAGAGACTGACAGGCTCAAGGACTGGCCCACCTTCTTTGTTCTACATATTTGTGCAGGGCTGGTACTGCTGTTTTGGCAAAGAAATGACGGCTTGGGACTCTCCACCTAGGCTCGGCACAAGCCATCAGTTCTTTGAAAGGTGCAGAGTCCACCACTTGGAAAGGGAGGGACTGCAGCACCAGCAACTTGGACAGGAGCACATTTAGCTTCTGCGCCGTTGGATGCGTGCAAGCATAATGCTGTCTCTTGGCAATCACTTCGGTGATCGATTGCTGATGGAATGACTGATGAGGAGTAGGAGCATCTGGACCAGTAGAAGATTCGAATGACAGACAGCTCCCTTCGGCTGAGGTGGTGGAGCCTTGACCGTCTGAAACTGGGTGCATGCAACTGGGTGACACAGCGGTAGCTGCCGCATGCAGGACCACCACATCAGAGCCACAGTTCTCCCAGGCCACTTTATGGCGACACTGCATATGTTGACGCTGGGCCGTAGTGCCAACATTGGAACCCTTGCCACGCTTCATCTTCTGCCCACATATTCTACATATGGCGACTTTAACCTCCTCTGGCAGCTTAATAAAAAACTGCCAAACCGCCGAGTAGGTGATTTTCCCCCCAACAGTCCACACTGACTGACTGCTACCGCCGATGCCTCCGTGAATCCCTGCACCACTACTTCCCGGGCAGGTATGCTGCTGCGAAGCAGGTGGTCTAGCCCAGGCACGTTTGGCTCCCGACCTCCTACTTCTGCCACCCTGCTGACTCACAGCCATGCTACCACCTTGCTAGGTCAGCTGCTGCTTCACGGGAAAGCTGCCACCCTATTCTTCAGATGATGATGAGGCCCCTTCTGCACCCGGCTCCTAAGTTTGATAGGCTTCATCATTATTGAGTAGTGTCTGCACGTGACTGATGTCCTCCTCAACGGTCTCTGGATCAGGAGCTTGACCGCTCGCAACACCACCTCCCTCGCCACTCTCCTCATCACTACTTGCCCGCCTAGGGAGGAAGCGGCGGATGTCTCCTCCAGATCTTGGCTGGGCATACATAACTTCTCTGGCTGAGGGAACAGAAAAGGACAGAGGCAGGTTGAGGACAGGTGAGGGCACAGGGCCTGCTCCCGGGCCATGCCAAATAAGGGTTGTGTCGGACGATCCCACCGACTGTTGGCTGGGGGTGTCTGATGTCATTTGGGATGAAGTGGTTGACCGAGTTAACCAATCAAGAACTGCTGGGTTGCTGGTCAAGATACAACCACTAGATGACACTGGGAGCTCAGGCCTCTCACTGCGACTCCTGCTGCCACGCCCCCTTACTTTGCTGTGACATCTGCCTGCAGCAGAAACATTTAGGCCTCTGCCACTCCTCTGTGCATTCTGTTAAATTTGGAGTACTGCACACCGTTATTGCTGGTGCCAGCAAGGACTTCTTAGTCATAATCAGGTAGTAGAAAATTGCAGCACACAGTATTTTTCTTTGCTGTTAGGTTTTAATCTTGTATCATCATATGATCATCATGATCCAGTGCAGTTACAGGGTATATAAGGCTGGCATAATGTCCGGTCGCCATATTGATTTGTATATGCCTGCCTTATGCCTGCCTTATATACCCTGTAACTGCACTGGATCATGATGATCATATGATGATACAAGATTAAAACCTAACAGCAAAGAAAAATACCGTGTGCTGCAATTTTCTACTACTCCTCTGTTCATGGCCTGGCACTTCTCTGTCGGACATACTTTTAGCTGAACTAAATAAATGAAAAGAAAATTAAAACCCCCCCCCCCCCGCTTAAAAGCGACAAATATATTTTTCTTTCTGTACTGAAATAGGCCACTAAACGCTTTCGCCACAAATAACTGCAACAGTGAAGTGCGTCTATATTTTTCTTTCTGTACTGAAATAGGCCAGTAAACACTTCCAACACATATAACTGCAGAAGTGAACTGAGAATATATTTTTCTTTTTGTACTGAAATAGGCCACTAAACGCTTTTAGCAGAAATAAATGCACAAGTGAAGTGCGTATATATTTGTCTTTCTGTACTCAAATAGGCCAGTAAACGCTTTTGCCACAAATAAGTGCACCAGTGAAGTGCGTATATTTTTTCTTTCTATAATGAAATAGGCCACTAAATACTTTTGCCACAAATAAGTGCACCAGTGAAGTGCGTATATGTTTTTCTTTCTGTACTGAAATAGGCCAGTAAACGCTTTCAACACATATAACTACAGAAGTGAACTGAGAATATACTTTTCTTTTTGTACTGAAATAGGCCACTAAACGCTTTTAGCAGAAATAAATGTACCAGTGAAGTGCATATATATTTTTCTTTCTGTACTGAATTAGGCCACTAAACGCTTTCAACACATATAACTGCAGAAGTGAACTGAGAATATATTTTTCTTTTTGGACTGAAATAGGCCACTAAACGCTTTTAGCAGAAATAAATGCACCAGTGAAGTGCGTATATATTTTTCTTTCTGTACTGAATTAGGCCACTAAATGCTTTCAACACATATAACTGCAGAAGTGAACTGAGAATATATTTTTCTTTTTGTACTGAAATAGGCCACTAAATGCTTTTATCACAAATAACTGCACCAGTGAAGTGCATATATATTTTTCTTTCTGTACTGAAATAGGCGAGTAAACGCTTTTAGTACAAATAAATGCAACAGTGAAGTGCGTATATTTTTCCTTCTAGTACTGAAATAGGACACTGAACGCTTTCTCCACAAATAACTGCAGAAGTGAAATGTGTATATATTTTTCCTTTTGTACTGAAATAGGCCACTGAACTCTTTCACAAATAAATGCAACAGTGAAGTGCGTATATTTTTTCCTTCTAGTACTGAAATAGGACACTGAACACTTTCACCATATATAACTGCTGAAGTGAAATGTGTATATATTTTTTCTTTTTGTACTGAAATAGACCACTAAACTCTTTCAGAAATAAATGCACCTGTAAACTGCGTATAGTTTTTCCCTTTTTGTACTGAAATAGGACACTGAAGGCTTTCACCACATATAGCTGAAGAAGTAAAATGCGTTTATTTTTCCTTTTTTGTACTGAAATAGGCCACTAAACTCTTTCACAAATAAAAGCAACAGTGAAGTGCGTATATATTTTTTTCCTCTTTGTACCAAAATAGGACACTGAACGCTTTCACCACATATAACTGCAGAAGTGAAATGTGTATATATTTTTCCTTTTTGTACTGAAATAGGCCAATAAACTGTTTCAACACAAATAACTGCAGAAGTTAAATGCGTTATATTTTTCTTTTTCCACAGATATAAGCCACTAAAGGCTTTTCAGCATAGCACTTGCACCCCAATAACAAGAACAAATTGCTAGAATGCCAGAGCTGTATAATGGCTATTTGGATCCCCAAATAATGTTTTCCTGCACTTGTAAATCGCTTTTTTTTTTCACAATGAGGTTTTTCTAGCACTGTCCCAAGCAACTTCAGAAGTCTTTCCCTGCACTAAGATGCTGTGAGATGATTCCTCCCTATCCTTTCCATGCACTTGTAAATTGCTTTTCTAGCACTGTCCCTAGCGCTTTCTGATGTCTCTCCCTGCACTAAGATGCTGTGAAATGATTTCTCCCTATCCTTTCCCTGCACTTATAAATCGTTTTTTGAGTTTTCTTTTCACAATGAGGTTTTTTCTATTGCTGTCCCTGGTGTCTTCTCATGTCTGTCCCTGCACTCTGAATGCTGGAAAATGTTTGACTCTAAGATGGCCGCCTTATTTATAGGGCTGGTTATTACAAACCGGATTCCAAAAAAGTTGGGACACTAAACAAATTGTGAATAAAAACTGAATACAATGATGTGGAGATGGCAAATGTCAATATTTTATTTGTAATAGAACGTAGATGACAGATCAAATGTTTAATCCGAGTAAATGTATCATTTTAAAGGAAAAATACGTTGATTCCAATTTTCACGGTGTCAACAAATCCCAATAAAGTTGGGACAAGTAGCAATAAGAGGCTGGAAAAAGTAAATTTGAGCATAACGAAGAGCTGGAAGACCAATTAACACTAATTAGGTCAATTGGCAACATGATTGGGTATAAAAAGAGCTTCTCAGAGTGGCAGTGTCTCTCAGAAGCCAAGATGAGTAGAGGATCACCAATTCCCACAATGTTGCGCAGAAAGATAGTGGAGCAATATCAGAAAGGTGTTACCCAGCGAAAAATTGCAAAGACTTTGCATCTATCATCATCAACTGTGCATAACATCATCCGAAGATTCAGAGAATCTGGAACAATCTCTGTGCGTAAGGATCAAGGCCGTAAAACCATACTGGATGCCCGTGATCTCCGGGTCCTTAAACGACACTGCACCACAAACAGGAACGCTACTGTAAAGGAAATCACAGAATGGGCTTAGGAATACTTCCAGAAACCATTGTCAGTGAACACAATCCACCGTGCCATCCGCCGTTGCCAGCTGAAACTCTACAGTGCAAAGAAGAAGCCATTTCTAAGCAAGATCCACAAGATCAGGCGTTTTCACTGGGCCAGGGATCATTTAAAATGGAGTGTGGCAAAATGGAAGATGTTCTGTGGTCAGACGAGTCACGATTCGAAGTTCTTTTTGGAAATCTGGGACGCCATGTCATCCAGACCAAAGAGGACAAGGACAACCCAAGTTGTTATCAACGCTCAGTTCAGAAGCCTGCATCTCTGATGGTATGGGGTTGCATGAGTGCGTGTGGCATGGGCAGCTTGCATGTCTGGAAAGGCACCATCAATGCAGAAAAATATATTCAGGTTCTAGAACAACATATGCTCCCATCCAGACGTCATCTCTTTCAGGGAAGACCCTGCATTTTTCAACAAGATAATGCCAGACCACATTCTACATCAATCACAACATCATGGCTGCGTAGGAGAAGGATCCGGGTACCGAAATGGCCAGTCTGCAGTCCAGATCTTTCACCTATAGAGAACATTTGGCGCATCATGAAGAGGAAGGTGCAACAAAGAAGGCCCAAGACGATTGAACAGTTAGAGGGCTGTATTAGACAAGAATGGGAGAGCATTCCTATTTCTAAACTTGAGAAACTGGTCTCCTCGGTCCCCAGACGTCTGTTGAGTGTTGTAAGAAGAAGGGGAGTTGCCACACAGTGGTGAAAATGGCCCTGTCCACATATTTTTCCCTTAAAATGGTACATTTTCTCAGTTTAAACTTTTGTTCCGTGATTTATGTTCTATTCTGAATAAAATATTAGAAGTTGGCACCTCCACATCATTGCATTCAGTTTTTATTCACGATTTGTATAGTGTCCCAACTTTTTTGGAATTCGGTTTGTAATAGTCGGGCAGCACTGCGTGAAGGTATGGGTGCGCGGTTAACGGACGTCACTCCGGATGGTTGAATGAAGGAAGGAACCGGCACTCCTTTGTACTGCAATTATATCAGGTTTATTCGCCACTCATAGAAGAGGTGACATGCGTTTCGGCACATGCAAGTGCTTTTATCAAAACAATGTGAGCAGCATCAGCTTCGATTCGCTCATCTCTAATATTTATACATAGTTATTAGATATCCCCTCAGTCGTCTTTTTTCTAAAGTGGAATCAAACCAAGTCAAAAATTGATATTGATATGTTTTTGTATTAATAAAGTCTATGTTTTTGTATTAATAAAGTCTTAATAAAGTATTTTGGTCCTACATACAAACCAGAAGGAGGAGTTCCTATCCTTTTTTTTTATTATTTTACATGCCATGTACATGGGGGCCCAATTAGATTGGGATATTGGTTTTGACATCACAACTAGAGAAGAGCGAAGTTTAGAAAAATTTGATTTGTGTGATTTACTGAACTTCGTCAAGAAATTTGATTTGCTCCAAATTAATTTGTCCCGAATTGTGATAAATCTGGTATAAATCTTTGCCTAATCATATTCATCCCAGTTGTGGCCTAATCTCAGTGTGAAGACTTGGAACTTAAACTGCAGGGAAAGTACAGGGAGAGTGCAGGGGGAGTGTATTACCATGTGCATTACGTTCTAATGTCTACATCACTGTGCAGAGCACCAAGATTCATAGCTAATCCCTTCTATTAGGTGTCGATTTACTGTGCATTAGTATTACAGGTCAATAAAAGTGCCAGGTCTAAATTATCACTATGGACTTATCTGTGCAGTGCACCAAGATTCAAGTCATCAGCGGCAGTGGCAGTAATAGTGTTCACCAAGATGCATAGCTAAACAAAAAAAAAAAAAAAGAATACATCACTCTTTAGTAAAGCAAAAATAAATGTGCACGCTCCTGCAGGAGCTGTGACCAAATGGTTCCTTAGTGGAACAAAAAGAAATGGAGGTTGCGCCATGTAGTGGAGAACAAAAAAAAGTTATTTTAATGCATGTTGTGGCAGTCCAAACACTTGCTTTTTAATCCCTTCTGTTAGCTGTCGAATCACTGTGCGTCAGTATTACAGGTCTATTTTATCTCCGTAGACTTAACCGTGCAGTGTCCCAAGATTCAAGTAGTGGCCCCATGACAGAGTGGGGATGGTGGCAGCAGCAGCAGTGGCAGTAAGGATGACAATAGTGGCCCCATCACAGAGTGAGAATAGCGGCAGCAGCAGTAGTGGCCCCATGAAAGAGTGGGAACAGTGGCAACAGCAGTAGTGGCCCCATGACAGAGTGGGGAAGGCGCCAGAGACAGTGACTAGTGATGAACAAAGTTTTGAAAAATTTGATTCGGTTGATTCGCCGAACTTCAACAAGAAATGCTCTGTGCTACGAATTCCATTGTCACGAATCGCCCATATGTCACAGTGGCTGAGTGAATTTATCGAACGGGCTGCTGCATTGAGCCCACTCCATAAGCAGCAGGTGCCGGCTGTATCATACAGCAGACACCCGGCTGCAATGACCAGGAAAGGTGATTAGGGTAAATGGGACAAGAGATCAAAAGATTCCAGATTCTAAACCCCTAAGGGAGTTGTAACTGTAAAAGTAAAAAAACTAACTTTAAATCTTCCCCCTTTCCAAATTTTACATATGAAAATATATAAACAAAAAAAAAAAATTAGTAGGTATCGCCTCATTTGAAATTGTTGAACTAAAATATTAATACAAATTTCACGTGCACTGATTGCAGCAATAGAAAAAAAGATTTAAAACACATAATTCCTGCAAAAAACAAGCCCTCATAAAGCTCTAGAACGAATTAGGCTACTTTCACACTGGTGTTTTGGCTTTCCGTTTGTGAGATCCGTCCAGGGCTCTCACAAGTGGTCCAAAACTGATCAGTTTTGCCTTAATGCATTCTGAATGGAAAAGGATCCGCTCGGAATTCATCAGTTTGCCTCAGTTTGCCTCCGTTCCGCTTAGGAGGCGGACACTATAATGCTGCTTGGAAAGAAAATGTATTTTCCAAGTTTTTTTTTTTAAGTTGTAGGAAAAAAAATATTCAAGTTTGGTATCGCCATATTCATATTAAGGAAATTATGAATTTTCAGAGCACAGCCAACACCGTAATGTCAAAACCATGAAAACCTCAATATAACCCCAAAAATATATATTTTTTCCTATTTTTCAATAACAGACACAGTAAATTGAATTGTGCTTTTAAATAGTACAACTTAACCCCCCAAAAATAAGCTCTCATATGGCTACATGAATGGGAAATTTAAAAAGTTATGGCTATTGGAACGTTGGGAGGAAAAAAGGAAAATGCAAAAACAAAAATGTACTATATGAATAGAAACTAGAAAGGGGGGCAGTTACTAAATAAAACTTAACTTTTAATAGTATAGAGAGGTAAAATTAAGCCCCTGCAGACGAACAAACAAATAATTATGGACTCAGAGCTCAATTGGTCATTGGTGAAGGACCGTCAGGAACACTGAGTATAACCATCAAAAGGCTGGGTGGGTCTAGTAGACACAGAGAGACAAAAACAGTTGTCTTGCCATTGTAGAAAGTATGTTTCCACAGATGGTGTAGAGCAAAGTGTCACGGGTGGCACCTAACACGGACTAGTGGGTGGCTAGTAAGGCCCAAGGGGGAGGGGGTAGTGGGTGTCAACTAACCCTATCAAACCCTATTTGGCCTAGTCCACCCTTAAGACTCCTAGGTACGGGGTCCAAAAAACCCTGCAAGGGGTGACCCCGGCTGGAACATGGTTCTACTCTAGAGACCCAAAAAGGCCCTGTCCAGAGTGTAAAAGGTAAATGGAAAAGGTGCCAGATGGGTGTCGGGGACTGAAAAAGCTTACAAAGGTATAAACACTCCATTGCTGTACCATACGCCGCCTCTGGTAATAACCATTTGATTTGTTTGCCCCGTGTCCCCTGAAGATTGTAGGGACTCATATTGATAAAACGCGCCGGGGACACCTTTTTTTTTTTTTTTCGTGTGTATACCTCTTAGGCTTTTTCAGCCCCCGGATCTGGCACATTTTCCAATTATGTTTTACACTCTGGACAGGGCCTTTTAAGGTCCTTAGAGTAGGACCAGGTTCCAACCGACGGTTTGGGCACCCACCCAGCCTTTTGACGGTTATACTCAGTGCTCCTTACGGTCCTTCACCAATGACCAGATGAGCTCTGAGTCCTTAATTATTTGTTTGTTCGTCTGTAACTTTACCTCTCTATACTATTAAAAGTTAAGTTTTATTTAGTATTATAAGAAAGGATTCCCAGCAGTCGTGTCTTGATGCAAATCAGGTATCTTTTTATTCCATAAACGGAAATAGTCCTATAACCAGGACGCGTTTCGGCGATATGCCTTCATCACCTGTTGATGAAGGCATATCGCCGAAACGTGTCCTGGTTATAGGACTATTTCCGTTTATGGAATAAAAAGATACCTGATTTGCATCAAGACACGACTGCTGGGAATCCTCTCTTATAATATTGCTGTGGATTGACGTCCTCTCCCGGGCAGCATGCACCTGAGTGAGTGCTGGTTTTTCCACATCCAAGTTTTATCTAGTGACTGCCCCCCTTTCTAGTTTCTATTCCTTAGTGTTGGAGCAGTATTCAGGGTTTGGTACATCACTACCCGTCCTCCCTGATTAACCAATTTATTTGCCCGTACTATATGCTCTGAAAACAATACAAACAATGAAGAACTTTCCAAAATGGACTGAGAATAAATATAAAAATGTATTTGTAATTGTAAATGGCTCTGTTCTGTCAAATGGAAAACTACTGAAAGAACAGAAATTGTTTTTTTTTTTTAACACTGTAGACATGAATCCCTTTAAAAAAAGATTGATTTACATATTTCAAGTGAAATAAAAAATTATTAAATATATACTATGATCCGGATGGTATTTCGCTTTAAACGTATATTACGGATAATACCAGATGGGTCGAACATGGTGAATGGCTCAAACATGGCTGCAGGATTATTGCCATATGTGACTGGAGCCTGAAAACTATTAGCTGCCTGTCATGGTGCGGTTAACTGTGACAGTTGTGGCCGTGTAGGCTGGCTGCATGCCCTCTCGCGTACTGGCTGCAGGCTGACTCCTGTGTACGCTGGTTGCTCGGGGCTGCGTGCTGACTGCGGTTTTGTGTGTGAACTGTGGTCTGTGTTTGTGGCTTCCATGTCTGCATCTCTGTGGTTATTGTCACTGGTGCCGTGCAGGCTGGCTGCATGCACTTTGTGTACTTGCTGTGGGTGTTCCCATGTATGCTGATTCTGTGATGCATGCTGGCTTCGGTCTTGTGTGTCAAAACATGGATGTTTGTAAGTATAATAAAGCAGCTTAAAGTTTTTATTCCTTTATGGCAATACTTCACTATCGGATCTTCCTGCTTGTGTTCTGGGAGGGAACTAGAGGCATTAAAATGCAGAGGGAGAGACATGCAGTGATTGTCTGTGGTGCCTTGTGTCCATTTAGATATTTGCAGAAAGATCACAGTGGATGTTCTTTTCCTGTTCTATTTAGTGGAATTGAAGGCATCGGGGATCTTTATAAAAAACTTTTATTTGAAATACAGTGAAAAAGGTCTACTTAAAGAACATCTTGCATAGCCAAAGTATGTGAGACTGGACTAAGGGGTCATCCGGGTTTTTTAATATTGATGACCTATCCTCAGTATAGGTCATCAATATCAGATCACCTGGCATCCCCTCCAATCAGATGTCTTCAAGTGAATAGGAAGGAGCCGTCCCATTAAAGTGAATGGGATGGCTGAGTTGTAATTTTACATGCTCACCACTGCAGTTCTGACAGCGAGCAGGTAAACGATAAAGAAATAGCAGCATTTGCATGAGCGCTGCTTTCTCTTCAAACAGCTGATCGTGGGGGTGCTGGGATTCGGACCCTCCGCCAATCTTATATATATTTAAAAAAGCGGACAACCCTTTTTAAAGGCTTTTATTTTTCTTTGTTCACAGTGGGTCTATACATACAAGTTTCTGTATGGTATCCTTTGCCTGAAGATATTGCAGCTGGGCCTGTAGATCCTGCACACTGGTAGGCTGCCAAAGCTGGCATTCCAACAGCTCCCATAAATGCTTGATTGCCAACAAATCTGGTCACCGGGCAGGTCAAGTGTTGAAATCTGGCGGATACATTTCTGGGAAACCCTTGCTGTGTGCGGGCAAGCATTATCCTACTCAAAAATACCATTTGGATCCTGCTATGAGAGGCAACACATCGATATATGATGGCTCTCCAGATCATCACACTAGCAGTTAAGGCAGTGTATCGCGCCACAACAAAGGCAGGATTGACCCTTGTTGGATCCCAAACAGAACCTGGATTCATTGCTAAAGATGATACAGTTCCAATACATAGCAGTCAAAGGTTTCCGTTCAGGACAGCACCGTAAACAAAAGTGACAGTGGCTGGCTGTCAATGGTAGGACACACAAAATAATAGGCGCAGTGACACCAAATTTCCTTCTGTTAAGCACAGAATATGAATGTATACAACATGACCAGTTCTCTAAGCTCTCCTCTTATATTCCCCTCAGTACAAAGTATGTTGTGTATTTGAGTGAACTGCTTAATATACATTGGGGTCATTTATCAAACTGGTGTAAAGTAGAACTGGCTTAGTTGCCCACAGCATCAATCAGATTCTTTCCTTCATTTTCCAAAGGAGCTGTCCAAGATAGAAGGTGGAATCCTATTGGTTGGTATGGGCAACTAAGCCAGTTGCACTATACAACAGTTTACAGAGCATGTATTTCTGGGGCCCCAAGCAAAGTTTTTTCTGAGGACCCTAATAAGGACAGCCAGCCAGGAGTCGCCATTCCTGGTAGAAGTTCCCTGTCTGTCCAACTGTAGGTGTGTTCTTTGGACACAGATACAGTTAAAAGCTGTGGCAATGGAAAATTCTACCTCTTCTGCTGCTGTGAGGTGAAAATTTAAATTGCACCCTCAAACCTGTGCCAAATTCTCAATCCATCCCCCCAGCCCTACTGCTAAAGGCATATTTGAATTGGACATTATATACAGCACTACATACCTATTATATTCAGTGGTGTTTCAAGACATGCAGAGGACAGCCATGTCTTGTCTCTGGAGGGTTTGCCACACAGATATATTAGATTCCTCACGTTTCCTGCATCCATTCCTTCTGGTGCCCCAACAATGTTATCCTGCTGCCACCTACAATATTGTGCCCATTGAGTCCCCCAGCAGTGCCCCCTGTAATTATAATACCCCTCTTTGTAAGGTCCCCATTAGTCCTCCCTGTGCTGGGATGTAGGCTGTTGTGACAACGCCCAAGACCTGATCCAGGAGGGAGTGATATACGACTGCCTTCGCTGGTAAACTTCCTCATAGGCTTTAGGCTTAGTGGCCTGAGACCTACAAGAGTGAACGGCAGGGTTTGGAGCCATAGGCTTCGATAGATACCCCTCCATTAACCCTTTCTTCCCGCACCAGTTTTCGCTTTTCTGCCCAGGCCATTTTTTGCAAATCTGACATGTGTCACTTTATGTGGTAATAGCTTTGAAACCCTTTTAATTATTTAAGCCATTCTGAGATTGTTTTCTCGTGACACATTGTACTTCATGATAGTCATAAATTTGAGTCAATATATTTCACCTTTATTTGCGAAAAAATCCCAAATTTACCAAAATGTCAAAAAATTACCAAATTTTCAAATTTCAATTTCTCTACTTTTATAGTAGATAGTGATACCTCATATAATAGTTATTACTTTACATTTCCCATATGTCTACTTCATGTTTGGATCATTTTGAAAATTGCATTTTATTTTTTGGGGACGTTAAAAGGCTTAGAAGTTTAGAAGCAAATTTTGAAATTTTTCTGAAAATTTCCAAAACCCACTTTTTAAGGACCAGTTCAGGTCTGAAGTAACCTTGTGCGGCTTACATACTAGAAACCACCCAAAAATTACCCTGTTTTAGAAACTACACCCCTCAAGATATTCAAAACTGATTTCACAAAAGTTGTTAACCCTTTAGGTGTTCCACAAGAATTAATGGAAAATGGAGATGAAATTTCAGAATTTCACTTTTTTGGCAGATTTTACATTTTAATCCATTTTTTCCAGTAAGAAAGCAAGGGTAAACAGCCAAACAAAACTCAATATTTATTACCCTGATTCTGCGGTTTACAGAAACACCCCACATGTGGTCGTAAACGGCTGTATGGCCACACGGGATGGTGCAGAAGGATAGGAACGCCATATGGTTTTTGGAAGGCATATTTATCTGAACTGGTTTTTAGATGCCATGTCCCATTTGAAGCACCCCTGATGCACCCCTACAGTAGAAACTCAAAAAAGTGACCACATTTTGGAAACTAAGGAATAAGGTGCCAGTTTTATTGGTACTATTTTGGGGTACATATGATTTTTAATTGCTATATATTACGTTTTTTGTGATGCAAGGTGACCATAAAATTGCTGTTTTGGCACAGTTTTTTTTTTTTTTACAACATTCATCTGACAGGGTAGATCATGTGCTATTTTTAAAGAGCAGGTTGTTACGGATGCAATGATATCAAATATGGCTACTTTCTATGATTGTTTGTTTCAGTATTACATATAAAAAAAAATATTTTTTATTATGTTTTTGTGTCTCCATTTTCTGAAAGCCTTTTTTTTTTCTGCCGATCGTCTTGTGCAGGGGCTTGTTTTTTGCAGAAAAAGTTGACATTTTTATTTGTAACATTTTTGGTTGCATATGATTTTTTTTATCATTCATTACACTTTATGGGGCAAGGTGACCAAAAAAATTTGTTGTTTTGGCGCAGGTTTTATTTATTTATTTTTACAGCGTTTACCTGAGGGATTAGGTCATGTGGCAATACCTAATATGTCAACTTTTTCTTATTTATTTAAGTTTTACACAATAATAGCATTTTTGAAACCGAAATAATGATGTTTTAATGTCTCCATAGTCTGAGAGAAATAGCTTTTTTATTTTTTGACCAATTGTCTTAGGTAAGGTCTCATTTTTTGCGGGATGAGGTGACGGTTTGATTGGTACTATTTTGGGGGTTATATGCCTTTTTGATCGCTTGGTGTTACAATTTTTGTGATGTAAGGTGACAAAAATAGATTTTTTTACATTTTTTTTTTTTACCGTGTTCACTTGAGGGGTTAGGTCATGTGATATTTTTAAAGATCAGGTTGTTACGGACGCGGCGAAACCTAATATGTATAATTTTTTATACTTTAACACAATAGCAGTTTTGAAGTTTAAAAAAAATCATATTTTAGTGTCTCCGTTGTCTGAGAGTGATAGCTTTTTTATTTTTTGACCGATTGTCTTAGGTAGGGTATCATTTGCGGGATGAGGTGACGGTTTGATTGGTACTATTTTGGGGGGCATACGCCTTTTTGATTGCTTGCTGTTGCAATTTTTGTGATGTAAAGTGACAAAAATGGCTTTTTTTACAGTTTTTTTTTACAGTGTTCACTTGAGGGATTAGGTCATGTAATATTTTTATAGAGCTGGTTGTTATGGACTTGGCTATACCTGATATGTATATTTTTATACCTGATATGTATATATATTTCACTTTAGCACAATAATAGCAGTTTTGAAACAAAAAAATTATGTTTTAGTGTCTCCATGCTCTGAGAGCTATAGTTTTTTTTATTTTTTGTCTTAGGTAGGGGCTCATTTTTTGCAGGATGAGGTGATGGTTTTATTGATACCATTTTGTGGGACATACGCCTTTTTGATCGCTTGGTGTTGCACTTTTTGTGATGTAAGGTGACAAAAATGGCTTTTTTTACACCTTTTTCTATTTATTTATTTTTATGGTGTTTATCGGACAGGGTGGATCATTTGATATATTTAAGATCCGGTCAGTACGGACGCGGCGATACCTAATGTGTGGGGGGTTTTCCTTCTGTTTTTTATTATAAAATAAGGGGAAAGGGGCGTTTTTTTCTTTTTTTACTTAAAAACGTTATTAATCTTATTAAAAACACTTTTTTTAACTTTTTTTTCATTGCTTTATTTCTGACGTCTAATTTTGGGGGTCTGATCCCCTCTGCAATGCATTACAATACATCTGTATTGTAATGCATTGCGTGTTCGTGTACTACAGTGAGTAGTACACTAATATGTTGCCAAGGCATTGGGCAGCCTCTGCACGGCATCAGGCTGCCTTCTGACACATCAAGTCCCCGCCACAGCAGCGTGGGGACTCTATGTGCTCCCTCACCCGACACAAACCCCTTCTATGTCGCGGTCAGCACGGACTGCAGCATAGAAGGGGTTCATCCACCGGCATCGGCTTTTACAGCGATGCCGGTGGAAACAGCAGGGGCCCAGCTACCAGATACTGACGGACCCCTGCAGTGATCGGGTGCACACTGCTCTGGTGCCCACCCGATCACCATGACGTACTATTACGTCAAATTGCGGGAAGGCAGTGGCTTCCATGATGTAATAGTACGTCATGTGTCGGGAAGGGGTTAACTAGCACTGTCTGACTCGCTTGTCAAGGAACCCCACGCATGGTGATCAAGACCGCCACTAGGTATGCGTGTTTTTGCACACTTGTGCATGCCCATGTTTATGTCCTCTCTTTCACAAAATCCTGTCTAGCCTCTGTACATAGCCTTCATGCAGCAAAATGGATTAAACCTTCTGGTAAATATCCAGGCCAATACTGCTGGATAATAGGTTTTTTAACCTTATTATGTTAACAATAACACTTGTAAAGTAGTAATAGATAAGCAAATAATGTTCATACCATGTCACATGGATTCCCACATGTTACCTTTGACTGGAAAACCAGAGAGGGACTAGTCTGACATACAGCATATTGTAAAGTAGGGGGGCTGAGCATCCTATTAAACAGAGTCATTCTGAGTGACACCCGTCTCTGTGCCACCGACTCATAGCTCAAATTTAATTGACGATATAATACAGGTTATTCTAATTTTCCCTCAACACTATATTTCAGGTTCTTCCTGTTTTATTTCATGCTGCCTGCAGTTTAAATAATAAGCTCAGTGTGATATGTTCCCTTTTAATTATAGTTTCTCTAACTGAATAAGCAATACAGTATGTTCCTCTTTTTCCCCCCCACATTTTATAGCAACATTTGCAGGATACATGAGCTGTTATAGGTAGACTAGGACACATATACAGTCAGGTCCATAAATATTGGGACATCGACACAATTCTAAAATTTTTGGCTCTATACACCACCACAATGGATTTGAAATGAAACGAACAAGATGTGCTTTAACTGCAGACTGTCAGCTTTAATTTGAGGGTATATACACCCAAATCAGGTGAACAGTGTAGGAATTACAGAAGTTTGCATATGTGCCTCCCACTTGTTAAGGCACCAAAAGTAATGGGAGAATTGGCTTCTCAGCTGTTCCATGGCCAGGTGTGTGTTATTCCTTCATTATCCCAATTACAATGAGTAGATAAAAGGTCCAGAGTTAATTTCAAGTGTGCTTTTTGCATTTGGAATCTGTTGCTGTCAACTCTCAAGATGAGATCCAAAGAGCTGTAACTATCAGTGAAGCAAGCCATCATTAGGCTGAAAAAACAAAACAAACCCATCAAAAAAGATAGCAAAAACATTAGGCGTGACCAAAACAATTGTTTGGAACATTCTTAAAAAGAAGGAATGCAGCGGTGAGCTAAGCAACACCAAAAGACCCGGAAGACCACGGAAAACAACTGTGGTGGATGACCGAAGAATTCTTTACCTGGTGAAGAAAACACCCTTCACAACAGTTGGCCAGATCAAGAACACTCTCCAGGAGGTAGGTGTATGTGTGTCAAAGTCAACAATCAAGAGAAGACTTCACCAGAGTGAATACAGAGGGTTCACCACAAGATGTAAACCATTGGTGAGCCTCAAAAACAAGAAGGCCAGATTAGAGTTTGCCATTATTTTTGGTTCCTTAACAAGTGGGAGGCACATATGCAAACTGTTGTAATTCCTACACCGTTCACCTGACTTGGATGTAAATACCCTCAAATTAAAGCTGACAGTCTGCAGTTAAAGCACATCTTGTTCGTTTGATTTCAAATCCATTGTGGTGGTGTATAGAGCCAAAAATCTTAGAATTGTGTCGATGTCCCAATATTTATGGACCTGACTGTAATCTGCTATGCCAGACATTTGCACAAGATGAAAGGGTATTGTGTCCTCTATATCTAATCTCACAGTGCAGGAATAACACTCATTTAGCTCCTATTGTGTCCTCCATGTCTACAATATATGCACTACTGCTGAATTTGGCCATTCGGATTGATAGTCTGTAGGTGCTTCATGTAGCACTAAATCTCTGGACAGAAGAAACTGGCAGCTTAGACAATGAGGAGCTGGCTTAAGAATAGACAAACTAAATTTTAATCTGTAGGACATATTTGCCAGCGACCTGTACATTTGACAGTGATTAATATTCCAAGCCTAATTTATTGCAGTAATGAAACAGACCAAGACAACAGCTGATTTATTTTTTTCCAAATCATCCTTTTTCTAGAGTTCATATGCTTGCTGATACTAAGTGCTCAACATCTATTACTTACTGGACTATTGTAAATGAAAAATGTTTTATGCTTATCCCAAAATATCATGTTTGTTATGCTCCTATTTTCTATTGGTATAAATAAATATATGAATACATAAATGTGTGAATAAGTATAATGATCTAATACAAAGAAAATACACATATATACAGGTGCATCTCAATAAATTAGAATATTATCAGAAAGTTAATTTATTTCATAAGTAAGTAAAATAAATAAATAATTTCAGTAATTCAATTAAAAAAGTGTAACTCATATATTCTATAGATTTATTACACACAGAGTGATCTATTTCAAGAGTTTATTTATTTTAGTTTCAAAGTGTTTTATTTATTTATAATGATAGAGATCAAATACATGTTGCTGTGTACAAAAATGGTACAAAAGTATTATGCTTCATACAAATCAGTTCGTACATGTAGAATGAATATCATTATATCCATAAGAAATACAATAGAACATAAATAATGAATAAAGCAAAAAATAAAGTAAAATAAAATAAAATTAACATGCGGAGATCATGTCAGAAAGCAAAGGTTAGTAAGTTTAGTACCTACAATTACTTAATAAGCACACAAGTACCCTTAAATAAGAATTTCCAAACAGCGTACCCTAAAAATCGTAATTTCTAATAGGTCATTCCACTTTGCACATTCACTGAATATGAGGAGGACACCCAAGGCTCCCACAGCTTCTCGAAGGCTTCATAGGTATCCTGGCGGATAGCAGTAAGTCTCTCATAAAGATATATTTTGTTAATTCTGTCCACTACTGCTTGAAAACTAAGTTCCGCCGTTCTCCATTTATAAGCTATATGAATCCTGGCAGCTAATAACATGTGTTGGGACAATTTAAATTTGGAGTATGATAGTTTTGTAGATTTGTCACCAAGAAGGCATAAGATAGGTGATAGTGGGAAGGCACAATCCAGCACAGAGGAAATCAAGTCACGAATCCTACTCCAAAATCTTTGTACTATTGAACAGGACCACTAAATGTGGTAGACCGTGCCATCCACTCCACATCCCCTGAACATAAAGGAGAGACCTCCGGATAAATGCGGTGCAATCTATATGGGACTAAATATGTCCTATGAAGAACCTTGATTTAAGTCTCAGCTAGAGTAATTTGCCAAGAGGTCTTAGTCAAGGTCTGTGAACATTGATGCCATTTAGCTATAGAGAGATCTTCCTGGATGTCCTTCTCCCATTCTAACATAAATGGCAATTTAGTTCCTTCCGGCATAGTATTTAACAAACCATAGATCCTGGAAAGTAACCCCTGTTTATACAATGAATAAGTATTTTAATGTTGATGATTATGGCTTACAGCTAATGAAAAACGCAAAAGTCAGTATCTCAGAAAATTAGAATATTGTGGAAAAGTTCAATATTGTAGACTCATTGTGCCACACTCTAATCAGCTAATCAGCACAAAACACCAGCAAAGGTTTCTAAAGCCTTTGAATGGTCCCTCAGTCTGGATCAGTAGGCTACACAATCATGAAGAAGAATGCTGACTTGACAGTTGTCCAGTCAGAGTGCTGTATTCAATATTCATTCATATTAATGGAAAGTTGAGTGGAAGGAAAAAGTGGTTAGAAAAAGGTACACAAGCAACAGGGATAATTGGAAGAAAAGATAAGATGGAGAGAAGACCGCGGCACTCAATGTCTTCACAATATGCAGAGTTTTATTCACCAACCGTGCAATGTTTTGACTCCTAAGAGTCTTGAGAAAGTCAAAACATTGCACAGTTGGTGAATAAAACTCTGCATATTGTGAAGACATTGAGTCCCGCGGTCTTCTCTCCATCTTATGATCTCTTGGAACTCGATGGGCTAGGGTTCAACACTAGTAAAAGTAAATTTGTAAGTGGTGCTATCTCTCCCTCAAACAATTTTTCTTGTAAGAATTTAGGGGATATTCACAAGGTTTGGACTGCGGCTAGAGTCAGTGATTCAAGAGCCACCACACACAGATGTATCCAGGACACGCGCTACAACTGTCGCATTCCTTTTGTCAGCCACTCACCCGGAGACAACACAAAAAACGTCTTAGGGTAGTGTCACACCTGCGACACATAGATCCGGCCGCCTACACCGGCAGACAATGACAAGAATCGGCTGGACACAAAACGCAGTGTGCAGCAGTTTGTGTCTAGCCGATTCTCCGCATTTTTCAGGAATGCGACCAGACCCCATTATACTTAATTGGGCCAGGGGTAATTCTGTTTGTATACAGCAGTGTTGGATCTGGAGAATTCTAGTAGGCTTTTCTCTGCCAGGAACAGCATGCTGGAATTCACACCACCGGTGTAAAACTAGCCTTACCTGGGCTAAGGAGTAAAAGGACTGGACTGTTGCTCAGTGGTTCAAAATCCCATTTTCAGATGAAAGTTAATTTTGTATTTCATTTGGAAATAAAGATCCCAGAGTCTAGAGGAAAAGTGGAGAGGCACACAATCCAAGTGCTTGAGGTCCAGTGTGAAGCTTCCACAGTCAGTGATGGTTTGGGGAGCAATGTCATCTGCTGGTGTTGGCCCACTCTGTTACATCATATCCAAAGTTAGCACAGCCGTCTACCAGGAAATTTTAGATCACTTCCCTCTTCTGACAAGCTTTCTGGAGATGCTGTTTTCATTTTCTAGCAGCACTTGGCACCTGCCAACAAAAGTACCAATGCCTGATTTAATAACTACAGTATCACGGTGCTTGATTGGCCCGTAAACTCGCCTGACCTAAACCCCATATAGAATCCATGGAGCATTGTCAAGAGGAAGATAAGATGAGCTGAAGGCTGCTATGAAAGCAACCTGGGCTTCCATATCACCTCAGCAGTGCCACAGGCCGATCACTTCTATGCCATGCCGCATTGCTGCAAAATGAGCCCCAACCAAGTATAAGCCAACATTTCTGTATTTTTTTTCCAGTTTTTTCAGGTTTTAAATAGCTGTAAGCCATAATCATCAACATTACAATAAATAAATGCTTGAAATAAATCTCTCTGTATGTAATGAATCTATATAATATGAGTTTCACAGTTTGAATTCAATTACTGAAATAAATTTAGTTTTTGATGACATTCTAATTTATTGAGATGTGTATATATATAGATTCTGTATATATAACTTAAAAATTCTACTTTGTGTTTAGTAAACTGTACCTCCAATTATAAATAGTCTCCCGATGGCAGACTAAGCAGGGAGAGCAGGTAGTTCTGTATCCAAGGCAATCATAATAAGCTGAAAGCCTTTCCTAGAAAACCTGTAATATCTTGAAAGGTTATATTCACATGCTGCAGATATGTTACAGAAATTTCTGCACACGGTCGCTCTGTCCCACCAAAGTACAAGAAGATACACAGGTGGACCCTAGTTCTTCCACAATAATGGGTACCTAAGGTCTAACAGAAGATAATTTGAAACCAAAGCTGCCTAGGGCCCACCAGTAAAATTTATTTTGGGGGCCCACCATACGGATACATCCAAATAGCACCTGCTTACATAGCAGCAAACAGCAGCAAGCCACTACAAGATGATTCATTATGGGGCCCTTGCAGCAACTTTGAGAAGGAGGGTCCCTGGGAAAGAAGGATACTGGCTGTCCTGCCTCTGTACATATAAGTTATCTTAGTCCAATGATTGTGTCTCTAATAATAAACTGTGTAGTTTCTTAAATATTTGACTCGGCTGGTTGAGGTGCTGTACAATGCCTAACTATATGTAGTACAGTAAGTATACGCTATTATGCGCCAATTCTGTAGGAGGTGGGAGACTAGGGGCCCACCTTGCTCAGGCCCCACCAGGGGACTCTGATATGATAAAATCTGAGAGCCTCAGACAATACATTTTGATCAAAACACATCTCTTCCCACCTACCAGTGCCAAGGTGGTCTCAGTCAGGCAGGTCATACTCTAAACCTATCTATGCCTTTGGGAATCTACATTTAGGAGAGCAAACCCTGCTGCTTCTTGTTACCCCTGTGTGCAACCAATGAGAGGAAGAGCCCACATAGCTATATGTACCATCTAATCAAGTTTGGGGGATAGGTGGGGCAAAAGTGCACAAAAATGCTTTTTCCAAGATAAAATAGAAGCACATTCACACTTGAAAATCAGTTTTTACCAAATGATGTCATCACACACACACACAAATGGAATTTTTTTTGGGATAAGGATCCAGCGTGGGCAATATCATGTGTCATTTTGGTCATATCATGTCTGTGATTTCATATCAAATATATGTAAAATTATGTAGAAAAAATAATCAATACATTAATTACAGCCATCAGTTGTAAATGCTGGCTGTATTATACAGTCAACACCCAACTCTAATGAACAGAATTAGAGATAATTCTGATCTTGTCAGTTTGAATGCTTAGATGCCAAAGTCAGTTATGACTTTAGCATCTAAGTAGCTAACCAGAGGCATAGTTGCTATGGGGGATGGGCCTGAAGAAGGTCCCCACATGGGCCAAATGCCATTATGACAAAATATTATCGCAAGTGGCATTTTTACACCACCCTTGCCACTTTTCCGAAGGGGGACATGTGCGGGCGGGGAGGGGGGGAAACTGCTTGGGTGGTTATGGTCAGCGCCCATAACAAATTTATCTTCATTTTCATGTGTTTTCTGGAGCAAATGAAGACATAAATCTACAGGAGCTATGAGCTGCCGTACATGTTTAGGCACACTGACTGCCGCAGGATGCACCTAATATATGACGAGGCCTGTACCGCCAATAAATTTGGTGCATCTTATGGAAATGCAGGGGATATCAGGACCTGCACAGAGTGCAGATCTTGATAAATCTTCCCCTCAGAGCTTTACTGTACTTAACCACCTCCGGACCGCTGTACGCAGATTCGCGTTCCGGAGGTGGCAGCGCTGCGCACAGTCACGCATATACGCGTCATCTCGCGAGACGCGAGATTTCGCTCCAAGCCGGCCCGCGCATGCGCATCGCGGGCCGGCAAAAGTTAAAGAACAAGTTCGTCACCAGCCTGCCAGCAATGATCATTGGCTGGCAGGCTGGCGATTTTTAAAAAATCCAATGACAAGCCATATAACAGATCATATTAGTAAATATGATCTGTTATATGGCTTCTCTGCTTCTCTGCTGGTCCTTTTCGTCGGTTGGATCCAGCAGAGAAGCAGACATCACTGTGAGTACACCAAACACTTCACTGTAGCCCCAGATCACCCCCCTGCACCCCAATTAACCCTTTGATCACCCCTTTGATCGCCCCTGTCAATCACCAGTGAAAGGAAAAAAAGTGATCAGTGTAAACTGTCACTTTTTTTTTTTCACTAGTATTGGCTGTTAGGTTTTAGGGATAGTTTAGGCCCCTTGGTTAGGTAGTTAGCGTCAGTTAGCGCCCACCCCACTGCACCGCAGTCACTTTTATTCGCTGAATAGCGTATCGCTAATCAGCATTTGTACTTTTATAGTATCTGTAAGTGATCAAAACTGATCACGGTCAGATCTATAATAGTATTAGTGTCACTTTAGTTCGCCCTCCACCCAAAACGCAGTGTTTGCCCGATCAGGCCTGATCGGTCGCCCACACGTGCGTTCACCCACGCCCGCCCCACCGCAGTGACAAAAAATATATATTTTTTGATCACTGCACATTCATTTTACACGCACTGCGGCGATAAAAAAAATCAGTTTTGATATTTTTTATCAACCGCAGCGGCCTCCGGTACTTCGCTAGCCTCCCCTTTGTAAGACAGGCTTGCTTTTTTTCTTGGGTAGTCTCAGGGAATACCCCTAAATTTAGTAGTCCAAAATGTCAAACAGGGGGTATTCTTCTGAAGAGGCCTACAGGATTCTGACCCAGTCGGATGAGGAGTGGGAACCCTCATCTGATGAATCTAGCGGGTCAGAATATGAACCTGTGGAAAGCAGTGGCTCTCTGACCCAAAGTTCGGACGAGGAGGTGGAGGTCCCTGGCAGCACCAGGCGTACCCGGCCCCGTGTCGCTAGACCACAGGTTATGCAGGATCCGCTTCAAGAGCAGCAGAGTGGGGCTGTCGCTGCCGGATCACGTGGTGAGGCATACACCAGCAGCGCAGCCCTCCCTGGACCTACTACCAGCACTGCCGTACAACATGGTGACGTGGCGAGCACCAGAAGGGCAGTTGAAGCTGGTACGGTGGCACGTGCAGTAGTTACCCCGTCGCAGCCACCGCACAGACAGGCCCGTAGAGCCCCTAGAATCCCTGAGGTGCTGGCAAACCCTAATTGGCAGTCACCAACTTCAGCCGCACCTGTAGTTCCCCCTTTCACCGCCCAGTCTGGAGTTCGGGTTGAGACGGCTCAAATCGGTTCGGCCCTGGGATTTTTTGAGCTGTTCTTGACTGCGGAGCTCTTGGACTTAGTCGTGGCAGAGACCAACCAGTATGCCACACAATTTATATCCGCCAACCCGGGAAGCTTTTATGCCCAGCCTTTCCGGTGGAAACCAGTCCAAGTTTCCGAAATTAAAATTTTTTTGGGCCTTCTCCTCAACATGGGCCTGACAAAAAAGCATGAATTGCGGTCATATTGGTCAACGCACCCGATTCATCACATGCCCATGTTCTCTGCTGCTATGTCCAGGGCACGATTTGAGGCCATCCTCCGTTTCCTGCATTTTAGCGACAACACCACCTCCCGTCCCAGAGGCCACCCAGCTTTTGACCGGCTCCACAAAATTCGGCCCCTCATAGACCATTTCAACCAGAAATTTGCAGATTTGTATACCCCCGAGCAAAACATCTGCGTAGACGAGTCCCTAATACATTTTACCGGGCGCCTTGGCTTCAAACAGTACATCCCAAGCAAGCGTGCCCGGTATGGGGTCAAATTGTATAAGCTCTGTGAAAGGGCCACAGGCTATACCCACAAATTTCGGATCTATGAGGGAAAAGATCAGACCCTGGAGCCGGTCGGTTGCCCTGACTACCTGGGGAGCAGTGGGAAGACAGTCTGGGACTTGGTGTCACCCTTATTCGGCAAGGGGTACCATCTTTATGTGGACAATTTTTACACAAGTGTGGCCCTCTTTAGGCATTTGTTTCTAGAACGGATTTGCGCCTGTGGCACCGCGCGAACTAGTCGCGTGGGCTTCCCCCAACGGCTTGTAACCACCCGTCTTGCAAGGGGGGAGAGGGCTGCCTTGTGTAACGAAGAACTGCTCGCAGTGAAATGGAGAGACAAGCGTGACGTTTACATGCTCTCCTCCATTCACGCAGACACGACAATCCAAATTGAGCGAGCAACCCGTGTCATTGAAAAGCCCCCTCTGTGTCCACGACTATAATGCGCTCATGGGAGGGGTGGACTTCAATGACCAGATGTTGTCTCCGTATTTAGTTTCCCGCAGAACCAGACGCTGGTATAAGAAGGTGTCTGTATATTTAATTCAATTGGCGCTCTACAATAGTTTTGTTCTCTACAGTAAGGCTGGGAGAACACGATCTTTCCTCAAATTCCAGGAAGAGATCATCGAGAACCTCCTTTACCCAGGAGGTTCCGTGGCCCCATCCCCCAGTGTAGTTAGCCGTCTACACGAGCGACATTTCCCCAGTGTCGTTCCTGGTACCTCAACCCAACCGTCACCCCGAAAAAGATGTTGTGTCTGTAGCAGGAGTGGAATAAGGCGTGACACCCGCTATTTCTGTCCTGACTGTCCGGACCACCCTGCCCTATGCTATGGAGAGTGTTTCCGGAAGTACCACACACAGGTACACCTAGCATAGGGATTGCATCTCACAGGACAGGCACACAGGGCTATTAGGGCCCTTTTACTCTCAGCTGCTGCAAACCTCTCCTTTCACCTGGGATAAAGTGCATAACGTACTTCGCCACATCTTTGGGCGATTTGCGCTTTGCACATTGTCCCATGGGGAAGGAGAGGTTTGTTCTATAAAGGTAAAAAAAACTAAACAAAAAAAAAAATACCGGTAAGTAAAAAAGTTAAAAAATTTTTAAAAAGTTAATATGTTCTGTTCTAAAGTTAATAAAGTTATTGCTTTGCGGCCTGGTTTTTTCTTTTTTGTTTTGTTTTTTTTACCTTCCAGGTGGACCAACCGATCGACCAGCTGCAGCACTGATGTGCATTCGGACAGAAGCATTGCGCTGCTGTCAGATTACACGCAAGTCGGTGTATGCGGCGCTGCAAGACGAGATTTCTCCTCTGCAGTAAAAGATATGTTTGCCGAGGCATATGAGCTGAGGAGGTGGCGGTGTTCATATACTTTGGCAAACACTTTGTATATATAAAAAAAAAAATCCCGGCAATGATTTATTCATCCACATCGATTGATGTGAATGGAGAAATCGGGTTTGCCAGGGCATACGAGCTGAAGTGGGTATGGATGTTGGGCGGAGCTCCTATGTCCTGGCAGACGCCTTTCCCCTCCTTTTTCTTTTTTTGGCAGAGATTTTTTCATCCACATTGATCGATGCGAATGAAGAAATCTGTGCCGTTCATTTTTTTCTTTCAGCCCAGAGGCTGAACGGAAAAAAAAAATCTCATTACCCGTATGCTCAATATAAGGAGAATAGCAGAAACTCCTAATGCTGGGCATACATGTAATGATTGCGGAGACCCTCAAATGCCAGGGCAGTACAAACACCCCACAAATAACACCATTTTGGAAAGAAGACACCCCAAGGTATTCGCTGAGGGGCATATTGAGTCCATGAAAGATTGAAATTTTTGTCCCAAGTTAGCGGAAAGGGAGACTTTGTGAGAACAAAATCCAAAAAATCAATTTCCGCTAACTTGTGCCAAAAATTTTTTTTTTCAATGAACTCGCCATGCCCCTCATTGAATACCTTGGGGTGTCTTCTTTCCAAAATGGGGTCACATGTGGGGTATTTATACTGCCCTGGCATTTTAGGGGCCCCAAAGCGTGAGAAGAAGTCTGGTATCCAAATGTCTAAAAATGCCCTCCTAAAAGGAATTTGGGCACCTTTGCCCACCTAGGCTGCAAAAAAGTGTCACACATGTGGTATCTCCGTATTCAGCAGAAGTTGGGGAATATGTTTTTGGGTGTCATTTTACATATACCCATGCTGGGTGAGATAAATATCTTGGTCAAATGCCAACTTTGTATAAAAAAAATGGGAAAAGTTGTCTTTTGCCAAGATATTTCTCTCACCCAGCATGGGTATATGTAAAATGACACCCCAAAACACATTCCCCACCTTCTCCTGAGTACGGAGATACCAGATGTGTGAC
Organism: Bufo bufo; assembly: GCF_905171765.1. Lineage (NCBI taxonomy): Eukaryota > Metazoa > Chordata > Amphibia > Anura > Bufonidae > Bufo > Bufo bufo. The sequence goes on from NC_053392.1 coordinate 213,727,061, forward strand.
ACTTTTTTGCAGCCTAGGTGGGCAAAGGGGCCCACATTCCAAAGAGCACCTTTCGGATTTCACAGGTCATTTACCTACTTACCACACATTAGGGCCCCTGGAAAATGCCAGGGCAGTATAACTACCCCACAAGTGACCCCATTTTGGAAAGAAGACACCCCAAGGTATTCCGTGAGGGGCATGGCAAGTTCCTAGAATTTTTTATTTTTTGTCACAAGTTAGTGGAAAATGATGATTTTTTTTTTTATTTTTTTTTATTTATTTTTTCATACAAAGTCTCCTATTCCACTAACTTGTGACAAAATTTTTTTTTTTCCATGAACTCACTATGCCCATCAGCGAATACCTTGGGGTCTCTTCTTTCCAAAATGGGGTCACTTGTGGGGTAGTTATACTGCCCTGGCATTCTAGGGGCCCAAATGTGTGGTAAGGAGTTGAAATCAAATTCTGTAAAAAATGACCTGTGAAATCCGAAAGGTGCTCTTTGGAATATGGGCCCCTTTGCCCACCTAGGCTGCAAAAAAGTGTCACACATCTGGTATCTCCGTACTCAGGAGAAGGTGGGGAATGTGTTTTGGGGTGTCATTTTATATATACCCATGCTGGGTGAGAGAAATATCTTGGCAAAAGACAACTTTTCCCATTTTTTTATACAAAGTTGTCATTTGACCAAGATATTTATCTCACCCAGCATGGGTATATGTAAAAAGACACCCCAAAACACATTCCTCAACTTCTCCTGAGTACGGGGATACCAGATGTGTGACACTTTTTTGCAGCCTAGGTGGGCAAAGGGGCCCATATTCCAAAGAGCACCTTTCGGATTTCACAGGTCATTTTTTACAGAATTTGATTTCAAACTCCTTACCACACATTTGGGCCCCTAGAATGCCAGGGCAGTATAACTACCCCACAAGTGACCCCATTTTGGAAAGAAGAGACCCCAAGGTATTCGCTGATGGGCATAGTGAGTTCATGGAAGTTTTTATTTTTTGTCACAAGTTTGTGGAATATGAGACTTTGTATGAAAAAAAAAAAAAAAAAAATCATCATTTTCCACTAACTTGTGACAAAAAATAAAAAATTCTAGGAACTCGCCATGCCCCTCACGGAATACCTTGGGGTGTCTTCTTTCCAAAATGGGGTCACTTGTGGGGTAGTTATACTGCCCTGGCATTCTAGGGGCCCAAATGTGTGGTAAGGAGTTTGAAATCAAATTCTGTAAAAAATGACCTGTGAAATCCGAAAGGTGCTCTTTGGAATATGGGCCCCTTTGCCCACCTAGGCTGCAAAAAAGTGTCACACATCTGGTATCTCCGTACTCAGGAGAAGGTGGGGAATGTGTTTTGGGGTGTCATTTTATATATACCCATGCTGGGTGAGAGAAATATCTTGGCAAAAGACAACTTTTCCCATTTTTTTTATACAAAGTTGTCATTTGACCAAGATATTTATCTCACCCAGCATGGGTATATGTAAAAAGACACCCCAAAACACATTCCTCAACTTCTCCTGAGTACGGGGATACCAGATGTGTGACACTTTTTTGCAGCCTAGGTGGGCAAAGGGGCCCATATTCCAAAGAGCACCTTTCGGATTTCACTGGTCATTTTTTACTGAATTTGATTTCAAACTCCTTACCACACATTTGGGCCCCTAGAATACCAGGGCAGTATAACTACCCCACAAGTGACCCCATTTTGGAAAGAAGACACCCAAGGTATTCCGTGAGGGGCATGGCGAGTTCCTAGAATTTTTTATTTTTTGTCACAAGTTAGTGGAAAATGATGATTTTTTTTTTTTTTTTTCATACAAAGTCTCATATTCCACAAACTTGTGACAAAAATAAAAACTTCCATGAACTCACTATGCCCATCAGCGAATACCTTGGGGTCTCTTCTTTCCAAAATGGGGTCACTTGTGGGGTAGTTATACTGCCCTGGCATTCTAGGGGCCCAAATGTGTGGTAAGGAGTTTGAAATCAAATTCTGTAAAAAATGACCTGTGAAATCCGAAAGGTGCTCTTTGGAATATGGGCCCCTTTGCCCACCTAGGCTGCAAAAAAGTGTCACACATCTGGTATCCCGTACTCAGGAGAAGTTGAGGAATGTGTTTTGGGGTGTCTTTTTACATATACCCATGCTGGGTGAGATAAATATCTTGGTCAAATGACAACTTTGTATAAAAAAATGGGAAAAGTTGTCTTTTGCCAAGATATTTCTCTCACCCAGCATGGGTATATATAAAATGACACCCCAAAACACATTCCCCACCTTCTCCTGAGTACGGAGATACCAGATGTGTGACACTTTTTTGCAGCCTAGGTGGGCAAAGGGGGCCCATATTCCAAAGAGCACCTTTCGGATTTCACAGGTCATTTTTTACAGAATTTGATTTCAAACTCCTTACCACACATTTGGGCCCCTAGAATGCCAGGGCAGTATAACTACCCCACAAGTGACCCCATTTTGGAAAGAAGAGACCCCAAGGTATTCGCTGATGGGCATAGTGAGTTCATAGAACTTTTTATTTTTTGTCACAAGTTAGTGGAATATGAGACTTTGTAAGAAAAAAAAAAATAAAAAAAAAAAAAATCATCATTTTCCGCTAACTTGTGACAAAAAATAAAAAGTTCTATGAACTCACTATGCCCATCAGTGAATACCTTAGGGTGTCTACTTTCAGAAATGGGGTCATTTGTGGGGTGTTTGTACTGTCTGGGCATTGTAGAACCTCAGGAAACATGACAGGTGCTCAGAAAGTCAGAGCTGCTTCAAAAAGCGGAAATTCACATTTTTGTACCATAGTTTGTAAACGCTATAACTTTTACCCAAACCATTTTTTTTCTACCCAAACATTTTTTTTTTATCAAAGACATGTAGAACTATAAATTTAGAGCAAAATTTCTATATGGATGTCGTTTTTTTTTGCAAAATTTTACAACTGAAAGTGAAAAATGTCATTTTTTTGCAAAAAAATCGTTAAATTTCGATTAATAACAAAAAAAGTAAAAATGTCAGCAGCAATGAAATACCACCAAATGAAAGCTCTATTAGTGAGAAGAAAAGGAGGTAAAATTCATTTGGGTGGTAAGTTGCATGACCGAGCAATAAACGGTGAAAGTAGTGTAGGTCAGAAGTGTAAAAAGTGGCCTGGTCTTTCAGGGTGTTTAAGCACTGGGGGCTGAGGTGGTTAAAACTGTATTCTCTATGTGGAATCTCTATTAGCACGTCAGGCACCAATTTGTTCCAATTTCCTTTTCAGGAACAAAGAGTAAGTAACTTGCTGTTCCTGAATATTTGATTTATTGCATTTTGTTCTTTTCAATTTCTCTCTCATTTAAATAATCTGATTTTCTACTGTGTCTTTGAAATGACTATTCATATTTGTTAAAATTACTCGAATAATTAACCTAATTTCCTGCTAATCATTTAGAGTGCACAGAATTCATGTTTCATAAACTAGAATGTAAATCAATATTATGTTTGACAGCTGCTATATGAGGTGGTGCCAAGGTAGTGGTAGATAGCCACACCAAATAAGATGCATACACAATTTTTTTATTATGTTCTTTAAAGAATAGTATTTTAAAGGAGTATGTAGGACATTAAAGTAGAAGCATGCAATGGTGATCTCATCTGAAACAATTTATTGAAACAAAAGCTAACAACAGTGGTGGGTAAACCATCCCAAAAAATGTCAATAACTTGTCATGTGGCCTTGAGCATCATTTACAGTATGACAACGACGTCTCATGCTGTGCACAAGTCGACTTATTGTCTGCTGATGCATGGTAGGGAACTTCTGTATTGACTAGATACATCTGTCCACACTAACACCACCACCCCCAAAAGCCCGTCTGTTGACAACAGTGGCGGATATATAGCGCTCTCCTTGACGTCTTCAACATCGTTGCCAGCCATCATTTCTGCTCAGTGTGAATCAACTTTCATCAGTGAATAGCACTGAGGCCCACTGGTCCCTCGTCCAGCGTAGAGGCTCCCTGGCCAATGCAAGACAATGACGCCTGTGCCTGGTGGTGTGGTCAGGTACTCGTACAGGTCATATAGCACGCAGTCCATGCTGAAGTGAACTGTTTCAAATGGTCTAATGTGACACTTGGATGCCTCTTACCTCCCTTAAATGTGCCTGGAGTTGTGTGGCATTCATCATCAGGCTCCGCAGGGCATTGTTCACAATGAAGCGGTCATCAGTGTGGGATGTGGCCAAAGGACATCCACTTCTATGCCTTTCTGTGACTCTTCCAGTCTCTCTGTATCTCTGTTGCATCCTGCTGATGACACTCTATGACACTCTAAGCTCAGTGGCCACTTCCATCTGAGAACATTCTGTTTGAAGCCTCTCAATGTCAAGGCACTGTTGATCAATTGTTAGGTGTCGCTTTGGTCTCATGATGTCAAAATGTAAACAGCATGATGAGAAGGACAGTTTAAATACCAATTCTAATTGAACTAGGAAATTTATTTGGCGATTCATGGATCAAACAACTGTTGTGAATTTTGATCTTAAGCTCCTTGTTAAAGAACAGCAAGTTGTGCAAACAGTACTGAAACATTAAACAGTTAGACATGTGCATTCAAACGTTTAGAGAAGCTCACATTACATTCATCTATAAAGGTTAGAGTGCATTTTAGGTTCATCCTGAAATTTCACCCACAAGCCAAATATCCCAAACTTTTGTGAATAGTGTAAGTATAATAAAGGGCACTCACTAAAGTCTCCATTGAACAGACAATCAATGGGCAGAAAATTTATATATACAGTAAATGACACATCATACCTTTCACTGAATCTTTATGGTCAAGCCAGTTTAAATGATTATACACACATTGTTTTACCGTTAATTCTGAGACACGGGAATAAAACAGGCTTCAAAAATAGTCAGCAAGGCTTAGGTGCATAAAAAGATTACCACACTATGTTAAAATACATAAAAGATATATACAAAGGATAACATACAAAGTAAGTAACAGTCACCGAACTGTGAAAAAATGAGCAACTCCCATCAACAAGTTCCTAACATGGCATCTGGCTGATGCTTATATGATGCAAAAAGAATTGGTGGTAACACATCTTACCCTGATGATGTCCTCAATGGAGTTGAGCTCTTTGATATATTATATATATATATATATATATATATATATATACACTGCTCAAAAAAATTAGGGAACACTTAAACAACACAATGTAACTCCAAGTCAATCACACTTCTGTGAAATCAAACTGTCCACTTAGGAAGCAACACTGAGTGACAATCAATTTCACATGCTGTTGTGCAAATAGGATAGACAACAGGTGGAAATTATAGGCAATTAGCAAGACACCCCCATAAAGGAGTGGTTCTGCAGGTGGTGATCACAGACCACTTCTCAGTTCCTATGCTTCCTGGCTGATGTTTTGGTCACTTTTGAATGCTGCAGTGCTTTCACTCTAGTGGTAGCATGATACGGAGTCTACAACCCACACAAGTGGCTCAGGTAGTGCAGCTTATCCAGGATGGCACATCAATGCGAGCTGTGGCAAGAAGGTTTGCTGTGTCTGTCAGCGTAGTGTCCAGAGCATGGAGACGCTACCAGGAGACAGGCCAGTACATCAGGAGACGTGGATGAGGCCGTAGGAGGGCAACAACCCAGCAGCAGGACCGCTACATCCGCCTTTGTGCAAGGAGGAACAGGAGGAGCACTGCCAGAGCCCTGCAAAATGACCTCCAGCAGGCCACAAATGTGCATGTGTCTGCTCAAACGGTCAGAAACAGACTCCATGAGGGTGATATGAGGGCCCGACGTCCACAGGTGGGGGTTGTGCTTACAGCCCAATTACCGTGCAGGACGTTTGGCATTTGCCAGAGAACACCAAGATTGGCAAATTCGCCACTGGCGCCCTGTGCTCTTCACAGATGAAAGCAGGTTCACACTGAGCACATGTGACAGACGTGACAGAGTCTTGAAACGCCATGGAGAACGTTCTGCTGCCTGCAACATCCTCCAGCATGACCGGTTTGGCATTGGGTCAGTAATGGTGTGGGGTGGCATTTCTTTGGAGGGCCGCACAGCCCTCCATGTGCTCGCCAGAGGTAGCCTGACTGCCATTAGGTACCGAGATGAGATCCTCAGACCCCTTGTGAGACCATATGCTGGTGCGGTTTGGCCCTGGGTCCCTCCTAATGCAAGACAATGCTAGACCTCATGTGGGCTGGAGTGTGTCAGCAGTTCCTGCAAGACGAAGGCATTGATGCTATGGACTGGCCCCGCCCCGTTCCCCAGACTGAGTCCAATTGAGCACATCTGGGACATCATGTCTCGCTCTATCCACCAACGTCACGTTGCACCACAGACTGTCCAGGAGTTGGCAGATGCTTTAGTCCAGGTCTGGGAGGAGATCCCTCAGGAGACCGTCCCGCCACCTCATCAGAGCATGCACAGGCGTTGTAGGGAGGTCATACAGGCACGTGGAGCCACACACACTACTGAGCCTCATTTTGACTTGTTTTAAGGACATTACATCAAAGTTGGATCAGCCTGTAGTGTGTTTTTCCACTTTACTTTTGAGTGTGACTCCAAATCCAGACCTCCATGGGGTTGAAAAATTTGATTTCCATTTTTTTTTTTTGTGTGATTTTGTTGTCAGCACATTCAACTATGTAAAGAACAAAGTATTTCAGAATAATATTTAATTAATTCAGATCTAGGATGTGTTCTTTTTGTGTTCCCTTTATTTTTTGAGCAGTGTATATATATATACTTTCTAGCTTCCTAGCCCCTTCAAATGTTTCAGAGCACAGTACATTCAAGATTTTTTTTGTGGGCACACTACGCAAAACATGGTGATAACTGGGATACACCAGTGTATCAAGTGGCAAAATTGTAAAATAATAATTAATTTTTCTCCTAAACCAGTATAAAATTTAAATAAGTAAAAAAAGGGATACTTTACTAAGTCAGAGAATGGTGGCAGTGAGAATTATTATTTTTTCGGTTGTATGAACATATAAAGACTGGCAACATAACTGACAACTAGTAGAATGTCTTACCAGCTACCACATTTTTACCATGAAGCATTGTTTCTAGAGGAAATATGTGTGCTTCCACACATCCTCCTGCATATGTCTTTGATATAACTGCAGATTTCATTTAATCACATGATTTTGATTGATATCTTTGCTTTAAATTGTCTTCAATTTTCACAATTATATACAACCCCAATTCCAAAAGTCAGGACACTGTGTAAATGTAAATAAATGTAAATAAGAAACAGAATACAATGATTTACAAATCTCATAGACCCTTGATGGCAGTAACACATCTCCAAAAAGTTGGGACAGGGTCAAAAAAAAGGCTGAAAAGTAATTGGTATTAATAAAACAACAGCTGGAGAGCAATTTGAAACTGTAACAAGACTGGCTATACAAAAAGCATGTTAGAGAGGCAGAATCTCTCAGAGGTAAAGATGGCAGAGGGGTCACCAATCTGCGAAAAACTATGTCTGTGTAAATTTTACAACTTCAATGTAAAATTATGAAGCTTTTGAATATCCTACCATCTGTAATACATAATATCTTCAAAAGATTTAGAGAATCTATAGAAATCCATGCGTGCAAGGGACAAGGCATTGATTCTGTACTAGAAATAACTGTATGGGCTGACTGACAGTTCCAGTAATCGATGTCTGTGAACACAGTTTGTTGTGCAATCCGCAAATGCAATTTAAGGCTGTATCATGCAAAGACGAAGCTATATGTTAACACAATCAAGACAACGATTGAGGAGATAGACCATCTAGCATCCTATCAAGCACACAGTTCAAAAGCCTCTATCACTGATGGTATAGGATTGCATTGATGCCTATGGTATGGGCATCTTACACATCTGAAAAAGCACTATCAAAGCTGAACAGTATCTAAAGGATTTTGAACAACATATGCTCCCATCCAGACAATGTCTCTTTCAGGGATTACCTTGCAATATTTCAGAAATACAATGCTAAACCAAATACTGCATCCATCCAACAGCATGGCTTCATAGAAAAAAAGCCTGGGAGCTGAACTAGTGTGCCTACAGTCCAGACCTCTCAACAATAGAAAGCATTTGGCACATCATGAAATGAAAAAATCCAGCAAAGAAGACCCAGGACTGTTGAGCTGCAAGTATCCTACATCAGATAAGAACGGGACAATACTCATCTTCCAAAACTTCAGCTGTTGGTCTCCTGACTTCACAGATGTTTACAGACTATTTTTAAAGAGCCACTAAACCCAGAATCCAAAGAAAAAAAGAACAACCAACAAAACATAATATAATCCCTTATGTTCTGTCTTCATACACGTTCACACAGTGTGCAGTCTGACATTCAGCATAAACCATTTCCTGTCTTCCAAATAAGAGGACTGTTCTTTGTAGTCTAACTTGTTTATTGGCAAAACAGGAGAATTTGAGATTGATCAAATGATTGGTAAAACTATAAGAATACAAATAACATGTATAAGTATTAGCATAGAATTGCATGTACTATAACATTTGCATTACACTAAAGCACATGGTAAAATAGCTGCCTGTACATAAGATTACATGTCTAGCTAACAGAATTAACAACTTCCCTGAGGCAATTATAACTAACTAAACAGCTCTGCATAACATGATGTCCCTAAAACAAAGATAGATCTCTCACCAGATATGCTTTTACCAGAATGGTGGAGTTTTAAGAAGGAGATATGCAGGAGGACAGCTCTGTACTGTGTCCTGAACACTTCTCTTTCCCAGGATGCTTTGCCCCTCCCCAATGCTTTGCACCACCCACAATACAGCAGTCTGAAACAAGAAAAACAAGGTGTGCAATACAATTTAACACCGCTAGATGGTGCTATTAGCACATTAATCACCACAGAAATAGCAAAACTAAAACTAGAATTTTACTTAAACCTGCTGGACAGAACACCTTATGTTCTTAAGTGTTCTTGCATGGCAAAGACCACTTACTGTTATCTCACATACAGTCAGGTCCATAAATATTGGGACATCGACACAATTCTAACATTTTTGGCTCTATACACCACCACAATGGATTTGAAATGAAACGAACAAGATGTGCTTTAACTGCAGACTGTCAGCTTTAATTTGAGGGGATTAACATCCAAATCAGGTGAACAATGCAGGAATTACAACAGTTTACATACGTGCCTCTGACTTGTTAAGGGGACCAAAAGTAATGGGACAGAATTAATCATCATAAATCAACTGTGACTTTTTAATACTTGGTTGCAAATCCTTTGCAGTCAATTACAGCCTGAAGTCTGGAACGCATAGACATCACCAGACGCTGGTTTCATCCCTGGTGACGCTCTGCCAGGCTCCTACTGCAACTGTCTTCAGTTCCTGCTTGTTCTTGGGGCACTTTCCCTTCAGTTTTTGTCTTCAGCAAGTGAAATGCATGCTCAATCGGATTCAGGTCAGGTGATTGACTTGGCCATTGCAGAACATTCCACTTCTTTCCCTTAAAAAACTCTTTGGTTGCTTTTGCAGTATGCTTTGGGTCATTGTCCATTGCACTGTGAAGCGCCGTCCAATGAGTTCTGAAGCATTTGCTGAATATGAGCAGATAATATTGCCCGAAACACTTCAGAATTCATCCTGCGCTTTTGGCAGCAGTCACATCATCAATAAATACAAGAGAAACAGTTCCATTGGCAGCCATACATGCCCATGCCATGACATTACCACCACCATGCTTCACTGATGAGGTGGTATGCATAGGATCATGAGCAGTTCCTTTCCTTCACCATGCTCTCTCTTCCCATCACTCTGGTACAAGTTGATCTTGGTCTCATCTGTCCATTGGATGTTGTTCCAGAACTGTGAAGGCTTTTTTAGATGTCGTTTGGCAAACTCTAATCTGGCCTTCCTGTTTTTGAGGCTCACCAATGGTTTACATCTTGTGGTGAACCCTCTGTATTCACTCTGATGAAGTTTTCTCTTGATTGTTGACTTTGACACACATACACCTACCTCCTGGAGAGTGTTCTTGATCTGGCCAACTGTTGTGAAGGGTGTTTTCTGCACCAGGGAAAGAATTTCTCCGGTCATCCACCACAGTTGTTTTCTGTGGTCTTACGGGTCTTTTGGTGTTGCTGAGCTCTCCGGTGCGTTCCTTCTTTTTAAGAATGTTCCAAACAGTTGTTTTGGCCACGCCTAATGTTTTTGCTATCTCTTTGATGGGTTTGTTGTGTTTTTTCAGCCTAATGATGGCTTGCTTCACTGATAGTGACAGCTCTTTGGATCTCATCTTGAGAGTTGACAGCAACAGATTCCAAATGCAAATAGCAGACTTGAAATGAACTCTGGACCTTTTATCTGCTCATTGTAATTGGGATAATGAGGGAATAACACACACCTGGCCATGGAACAGCTGAGAAGCCAATTGTCCCATTACTTTTGGTCCCTTAACAAGTGGGAGGCACATATGCAAACTGTTGTAATTCCTGCACCGTTCACCTGATTTGGATGTAAATACCCTCAAATTAAAGCTGACAGTCTGCAGGTAAAGCACATCTTGTTCGTTTCATTTCAAATCCATTGTGTGGTTTTATAGAGCCAAAAATGTTAGAATTGTGTCGATGTCCCAATATGTATGACTGTAATATTCTTATTATAGCCAAATTTACCACCCTAACTCCTCCCACAGTTTTTACACTATATAGACAGTAATATCTGAAATGTGCGTATTGCTTCCCGATTGGTGTGCTATTACTTTGTGGAACGTTTCGCCGAATGGTTCACGAAATATCAGTTTTTGTGGCGAAATTGGTCCCATAGGAATGAATGGGGAATGTTCAAAACTAGAGTGGGAGCTGACAAAAGCTAGAGTGGGAGCTGAAAAATCAGGACATGATTTCTAAACTGCCACCACTCCTCATTTTCAAGCCCACCTACACAAATCTTATATTAAAATGTTCAGCTATCCCTGCTGCCACTAAAAATGTCAATGGCTAAGACATAGTGGCTGATAGTTTTCACAATATGACCATTTGTTTGCAACTCACAACCGCCCATTGACATTCATTGAAACTCGACTCTAACCACCTCAAATTTGAAGGGCAATTTCTATTCATTTTTTATATTTCAGAGACATATGCATAAAATGTAGGTCTGGGTCTTGTGATTTTCACAATATAAAGCTCTTCAGTGTAGGATTTATAATTTTTAAACTACAACCGTTTGAAGATGGCAACTGCCAGTGAAGTGAGCAAGTTGGAGCAGTTTGTTTTTAACCGCTCTTCTCTGCCCTTGCTGTAGAGTGAGTTGCCATAGGAACCCAGGTGTGTGAGCAGCCAGCAGAGTGACAAAAGCTAGAGTGTAAGCTGAAAAAATCAGGACATTTCTTTCTAAACTGCCACCACTTCCCTCATTTTCAAGCCACCTACACAAATCGGCTACTAATGTTTTTATAAATGTATGTTTTAATGTAACTGTGAAGCACTTTGGGCAACAACATTGCAATTAAATGTGCTATATAAATAAATAAAAGTTGAAATTAATTTCTCACTCTATCAAGCTTGTCATGTGCAGTTTTTTAATTTGATCAATTAATTGGTTAGTTGTAGTGGTAGTAATGTTCACTATCTTTACTCACTCCAAACACTCTACACAGTTACTCTGCCCACTCCATAAAGTTACTCTGCCCATCCAACCTTTCCACAGTTACTCAAGCCACTCCAACCACACAACAGTTACTCAAGCCACTCCACCCCAGTTACTCCGCCCACTCCGGTTGTAGACTACTGGTGGAGGCAAGGAACACTTCACACAATTTCCCCATAAATTGTAGCTTTTCTAGTTTACTCTTATTCTTTCAGATTTCGCAATTGCAGACCATAATTTTTTTTTGAAAAGCAGTGCATTGTTCACATGTGTCAGGGAAGTTTACAAGGAGAGACTGGATTTAGTCTGAATAACTTTGGTCTGCACTGTGAGCCTGGCCATTTTGTTGGAAGGAATCTCCTAGTACAAACTAGATTTGTAACAGCACCAGACCTAGTAAACAGGCTATAGAACATACAGCTAAATAGCTATATTCCGAGTTATGCAGTAATAATTCCTGCTTTCACTGCATAATTGTTGCAGATTTTACTTTTAGCAGCTTTGAAAAGCTGGGAGCAAGTGGAGGTATGCTGGAGATCAAACTGCATATATCATATATACTCAAGGTTTTCCTGATAGTATATTTATGGATATAGTGAATGCAGAATGTATGTACCAAGTGTGACCTCCGTTACATCTCCTGCAGAGGTTGTTACCCAGCTTTCCCAGACAGCTGAATTCCAAAGCTTGGTGACAACACTATGCTGCAGGCATACCCCCTACCTTATAAATAAACCTGATCTGGCCGCCATTTTACATTCAGTCTTTTGCCAGTGTAGGGAGAGGTTGTTGTGTGGAGCAGGACAGACTGTTAGGGACACCAAATGCTAGCTAATAGGGCCACAAAAGTCCTTTTTAAGGAACTAGTATAGGTGTGCTATCGATAGGTGTGACATACTGAGGGGTGTAATACACTTATAATATACTTTCTAACATAGGAAGTATATTATAGTGCAATTGTATTGTGCAGCAGTTGTGTGCGGTTCTGCTGCGATACTGCAGGTATATAGAGGGACAAACCTATTGAAACAAATCATTTCCCCTGGTGTGATTACCAGTTGCCCCCCAAAAAACCTGATTGAAGCAGGGGTGTTATATACCAATAATATACATCTATTTAGTGCATTTAGGTAGTGCAGCATTTTGTCTGCGGTTCTGCTGCGATACCCGCATTTACACACCGAGTGCCAAACGCTATTGGGAACAAATAATTTCTACTGGTGTGATTTACCAGTTGCCTCCCCAAAAAACCTGATTGAAGCAGGGTGTTATATACGAATAATAATAATATACTTTCTTTATATAGTGTATTTAGGTAGTGCAGCATTTGTCTGCGGTTTTGCTGCATTACCACATCTACACAGAGGTGAAAAACACTATTTGAAGAAATAATTTCTACTGGTGTGATATACAGTTGCCCCCCAAAAAAACTGATTGAAGCAGACAAATTTTTGGGGCCTGTACTGGCCGACAGTTACATTTTTATACTGTGACCGCCTAATGTACCTCCAGTCACAGAAATCCAAAGTTCTTTGCTGTCAGGTGAATGCCTATTGGCTAATTTGTGGGGCCTGTATTGGCCGACAGTAAATTTTTTTATCTCTAGCCACATAATCACACCCTTGTCTCACTCCTCTGCCTCTCATTATGGTGGCGTATGACCGCATTCACTAAAAAGACCTTCTAATGTTACAGGGTCATGTGACTGCGCCCCACCCCGTACTGGGGCCCTCACCCCGTACTGTGCCCCCTATTACCATGCATTGTGTCCTCTTACCACACCCTGTGCAGTGGCCTCTAGTCATTCCCTGTACTGTGCCCTCTTATACCCTTTTATCCGGTCACTGTATGGCGGTGTTATCCGGTCACTGTACTGAGGTGTTATCCAGTCACTGTATTGCGGTGTTTTCCGGTCACTGTACAGAGGTGTTATCCGGTCACTATATGGGTGGTGGTATCCAATATCTGAATGGCCATAACTGTATCCCCTTCCCTGCCCATGCCATCCCTTTTTAGATCCTGGCATGAGGCGGGAAAAATATCAGATTGCTTTGCGAAGGACCTTTGCGCCACAATCTGTGTCAGAAATACACGTAACATAGACTTATTATCTATATAATAAATGACCACCTAATTGTATATATCATTCGGGGGTAGGACTAATATATTTATATTATATAGATTTAGTGTATTATACTGTGCCCTGTATTTCCCAGTAGAAAATGATCCTTGGGAAACACAGTCCCTCATCCCTGACCACCAAGACCAGGTAGCGTCCTGTCAGTACATGGCAGCCTCCCCTCTCCGCCACTCTGCTCCGCTGTGTACTGGTGCTTAATCTGACACTAGGGCTGGGTTCACATCCTATTTATTGCCATCCATTTAATGCATAACAAAAATGTATGCGTTAACAGATGCCTCAGACTGATGGCGTACAGTGCTTCCATTCACCATAACGTATGCATTTATTTTTATGGACTCTTCAGGATACAAAAACGTGGAGTGCTGCACTTTGTACACATCAAACTGATAGGAAATACATTCTTCTAGGCTCCAGCAGGGCACATTTTTTGGAGAGCTTCCCTTTAAGACGCATAAAAATGGCCACTGAGTAAAATACATATTTTTTGTGGGAATTTTTGCCAATGATCCCTTCTCTGGTATCTCACTGTCCATGTTGTGGGACTATTTGTGTACTTCTAGTAAGTGTTTGCTGGCTGCAAATATACCTGAGGTTTTTCAGGTTCGCCTGTCATTAAAGTGAATGGGGCCCGCCGCAAACATTTGATCGCGTTCGCGAACCTCTCAGCCTATGTACATCCATCACTAATTACAAACCATCAGGATTCAAAGTCAAGTACAGGTAAGGGGCTGTTCAAAATTTCATTTTTTCTGTACGTCAAGTAGATACTTTTGTAAACAGAGAAACAGCATAGGCAAAGAGCTTGTCTATGGACTTAAAGGACATCTGTCAGAAGATTTGTCCTACAGTATATTCCTACCTGTTACATGTGCACTTGGCAGCTGAAGGCATCTGAGTGGGTCCCATGTCAATGTTCCAGCATTGCTGAGTAAAATTATGTTTTTAATATATGCAAATGAGTCTCTAGAGAGCAACAGGGCGTTGCCATTACTCCTAGAGGCTCAGCTCTCTCTGCAGATTGATTGACAGGGCCAGTGTGATGATGTCTTTGCTGACTTTGCCTTAGAATCAGAGGGCACAGCAGTTGCAGAGAGAGCGGAGACTCTAGGTGTAACGGCAACGCCCCCATTGCTCCTAGAGGCTAATTTGCATATATTCAAACTTTTTCTCAGCCATGCCGGTACATATAAACATGGGACCAAT
Organism: Bufo bufo; assembly: GCF_905171765.1. NCBI lineage: Eukaryota > Metazoa > Chordata > Amphibia > Anura > Bufonidae > Bufo > Bufo bufo. The sequence goes on from NC_053392.1 coordinate 213,742,061, forward strand.
ACAGATGCCTATAGCTGCCAAGTGCACATGCAACAGGTCAGTCAGTTTCATAGGTATAAATCTGCTGACAGATGTCCTTTAACTAGTTAGGGTATATAAGGGATTTGTAGGCTAACATTTTTTCATATGTATATACATATATAAAGGTAGAGCAACCTTTTTAAAGCATTTTACCTGGATGATGTTTCTCAGCAAAAGTTTTATGATTCAGTGATGACATGCACATTTAGTAAGTTTTTATTTAGTATAATAACTAGATAATTAGTGAAATTGATCAAAGCTAAATCAAAAGTAAGGTTTCATGAAGTAAACATAACGATCAAATAGAATAATGCAAGATATAGCGAAATGACTGCATACTCCTGGCGGGAAGCACAATTTATTATCAACCTTATCAGTTGAATTCTTGTCAAACTATATTGCAAAACCATTAAAAATTGATGAAAAATACTGTAGTTCTTGCTTTGAATGATACTTCTATAAATGATTGACTTTAAAGCATACATCTGGCTGAATATGACAACTGAGGTGCATAAGATGAGAAGTGAACAGAGCTCAGAAATTCCTCCATGATGGCCATATGCCCGGGTAGGGCATGTAATTTGGGAATCGAGCAATCCCTCTCTTATAGTGCAATTGGCAATCTATTCCTGTAGGGTATGAACAGAATCTGGTATCACTGACCAAATATTTAAGGGGTTGTCTATTTATTTATCATGTAGAGAAAGTTAAAGGGGTATTTCCCATCTTAGACAATGGGGGCATATTGCTAGGATATGCCCCCATTGTCTGATAGGGTGCGGGACCCACACCTATATCGAGAACGGAGCGGGGAGCGCTGTGGCTGGAGGACCCCAGATCCGTCCACCACCAAGCGCTAAATCCCTGCCTCTCCCATAGAAGTGAATGGGAGCGTGCCTAACATGCGCGGCCCACGCTCCCATTCATTTCTATGGGGCAGACGGCAATAGCCAGCCAGCACTCGTCTATTTTCGTCGACCCCATAGAAATGAATGGAGAGCGGCTGCGCATGCGCAGTGCGCTCTCCTTCACTTTTGGGGTTCCGTTCTCGATATAGGTGCGGGTCCCAGCGGTGGGACCCGCACCTATAAGACAATGGGGGCATATCCTAGCGATATGCCCCCATTGTCTGAGATGAGAAAACCCCTTTAATAACAAGGCACTTACTAATGCATTGTGATTGTCCATATTGCTACCATTGCTGGCTTGATTCATTTTTCCATCGCTCGTTTCTGGGGTGACGGACCACAGCGGTAGGCTGTGCTTGCATACTATAGGAAAAAAGTGCCTCCCTCTCTGATGACTGGGAACATGGGTGCTCACATAGGCATGCATGTGCAGCGACTCCCGTATCGCCACCTCGTATCTGTCCTGCAGTGGTGGCCATAAACCATGTAAAGAAAGGGTGTTTTAAGCCTCCTTAGCCTTTGTGGCCACTACACTTGGAACTGCAGAGTGTTCAGTACCAGATTGCTGCACTAAAGTGGAAAACTAAAGTGAATGCCAACACTATTTGCGACCTTTGGAATGGCGAGAAACACATGGTATAAAATTCTACTTTGTCATAAAGAGACCTGTCACCAGAAAATGCAGTGCAATCTGCAGGCAGTTACAAAGCAGGAAAAGCTTAAGGTGATATATATCTTTGTGGGAAAATATTTATTAAATATGTAATCTATACATTAATATCTTTCCTCTTCTTGACTTCAGTTGTACACAGGGGAGGTGATATTAGTAATTGATAGCATTCTCTGTGTAAGTGTGTATAGAGAGATAGCTGTCAGTCACTGATAGTTGTACACAGTGGAGATGTTATCACTGACAGGATAGCATTCTCTGTGTAAGTGTACAACCTATATAATCATCAACAAGATGAAAGGCAATGTGTAATAAACTACAAGAGAATTCCGTAGAAGAGTAGCAGAACATCTAAATGACATCCGCAAAGGGGCGGATACCCCGATTGCTAGACACATATCGACCATGCACAATGGTGATGTGGATGTCATCAAATTTCAGGCTGTGGAGGTGGTCAGAAGATCACCAAGAGGAGGCGACTTTGATAGGCGTTTATTACAAAAAGAGACACAATGGATTTACCGCCTGTGTACGCTCCAGCCCCAGGGACTGAATGAGTATAATTCCTTTGTGTGCTTTCTCTAGATCCCTGGAGGGGAGGTGCAACAGGGGAATATTATGGGTAATGACACACCGCCCATGATCCATGTTCCCAGTGGACTGACTAGTAATGATCCCATGTTATCAGATCACCTAGGCCACTGACGGGCCAGGAGACACTAGGGGCGGGATAGTGCAATTATTGGTTTTGAATACTTATACCACATTATACCACGCACTGCCCCTTTTATGTATGAAGGGATCATTATGTACATCAGCCCTATCACAGCATCGCCATCTAGTAAAAAACTGTATTGTCTCCACCACTACTGATTGATGTCCTTAACTAATGAAACAAAACAAATAAATAATAATAAAAATATAATAAAACATAATGCGGTTCATACCACTGTATGATCCCCGTCCCGATCGGTGCCATACCAATGTCGCCAGGATAGTAAGTCGCCGTGTATATTTACTCTAACTCTAACATAGAATGTTATTACATTCATCTGGGCCGGTCTCATTGAGGGGGCGGCACAATGGGGGCGGGATGGATTATGCGGCGAAGCCGCGCCTCCTGCATCCTCATTGGCCGTTCTGTAGGCGGGGTTCAGTAGAGGGGAGGAGGACTCTCCTCATATTCTGTGCACCTGAGCGGCCGTGTTCGGCCACCTCGTACTTACAGCTGCAGTCTCTGTAACGGAGGCTCAGCAGCTTTGAATATTTATCCTGTTAACCACAGATACACGCTCCTGACGAGCCTTATGGCGAAACGCGTCGAGTGTGGTGTGGGGATGAATTTATGTTCATATGCATCTGCATTGCGCTCATACTGCAGTTGAGGTCTGCGGTTCTCAGCCCTCTGCAAGTAAATGAGCAATGGCAATCCAGTTCTGTCTGTTTCACCCAGCTTAGCTTAGATCCAGTGATTCGTGTTTGCAGGGCCGACTCTCAGACATCCGTTTTACATGAACGGATGGATTCAATTGAGATCGGCTTCTGCAGGCAGATGTTTATCACTGGATTAGTCTATTCATAACTTTAGTCGAGGGATTCATCAGCTGGCAGTGATTCAGAGCACTCTGACCGCGATATAGTGCTTACCTCTGTGGATCTGATGAGTACGGCCCCATGGCCCTCTACTTAACCTGCAGCACAGCACCAGCCTGCGGCACTTCTGGTGACCCCATCCGCAGTCGTATTTACCGCATTGGCGGTTTATAGGTCCGTACATCGACCCTATACTGAGTGGATGGTGTCCTAGAATTTTAATATAGGTTAGCTCCCCTTCCCCTTGTTTTTCTGATTAATAAAGTAACAGTTTTTAACAGAAATATAGCGTTCCTAACGACAGTGATTTAATTTTGATAGGTGGAACGTATACAATATATCAGTTATACCAGTGAAATTTTCTTTATATATTGCTTGAGAGTAATGGCAGGCTTTTTGGCGGCAGGTATTTGTAGTGACAAATGGGATGAGGAAGCTAGAGTGGTGTTTTCTGAGGCAGATCTACCCCCAACCAACCGTGCATTAAGTATCACTGTTCATTTAAACTACTCACCAAAAGCTACAAAGACCAAGTAAGAGGGTGGTGGGAAATTCAAACCCTGGAAACCTACATTCAACATCAAATAGTTCCCAGGGGTATGCGGATTCCCTTCCTTCCGTCCAATAGAATTCAGTCCCCAGAGTTTCGCAAAAAGTGGGAAAAAGAGGCCGTTGAGAGCTCCCTCAGACTTATGGCATTGTTGCTGGAGGAGGAAAAGGCCCTGCACACTAAAAACACTACATTGTTGCAGGAGCAAATTGCAGAAGTGAGCAAATTCTCCAGTAACTCTGAGTTTACGCGCAAGGAGGTCTTCTTGTACAGACGGTGGAACGATTTACGGCCCAACTTAAAGAGCGTAAGCACTCTCAATTTTTGAGGGACAAGGCCGATTTTAAAGAAGGGCGTATCCTCGATTTTGCGACTAAATCCGTAAGGACCCTTGAGGTTGAGACAGAACCCTCATCCTCTGAGGGGGAAACTGAATTGGAAGGTACTTCCTACCAGAACAGCCAATACCCCATCTTCCAACCCTCTAATAAGGGACCTAGGGGAGGGGGAGGCAGAGGTAGGAACCCCAGATCACGGGGAGGTTTTTTAGGGAACCAAACTACGAGGTCCTACAGTCTCAGAAACAGGAAGAACAAATAGCACACCTTTACAGAATGGGTGTAGCTGATTATGGGACTGTACACCCTCTAGGAAAAAACAGGTCCCGGGACAAGTTACAAATTATTAACTTGTCTGATAGGTCACTTACGGAGGTGGAATTGGAGCTACTAAGTAAGGGCCTATCATTTGTTCCCACCTGTTCCTTTAGTTCCTTCGAATGGGTCAAGGATTTGACCTTATTCGTGAGGAAACTTAAATGGAAAAAATTCTTTGCTACACATAATCAACAACAATGCAATGAATTGGGTGTGGACATAAATGATCTGCCGGATATCCAACTATTGGCATCCCTCATGGAAGAAGGGAGTAGGGAGATGGGTGAGGGTCCATTTACGGACCTCAAATTGTCCTCTACTAAAAACCCGCCTCTTGGTGATGGCACACCACCTGATATCTTTCTTAAGGTCGTCACAGACCAACTGAGAAAGCTCGACACATTGAAGGGGACTGAGTCCAATCTCCGGAAAAGGGAGATTGAGGCCCTAATCTCATTGGAACGCGACAACTCCCTTGTCATTAAACCTTCGGACAAGGGAGGGAATATTGTCGTAATGAACTGTGACAATATAAGACCATGTGTTTGAAACATTCTCAGTGACAAATCATGTTATCGTGTGCTGGAATCAAATCCCACTGAGATGTTCAGGAGGCAATTGAAGGACCTCTTGGACACAGCACACGACCATGCTCTTATCAGTAGGTCTGAATTTGAGTTTTTGTTTCCCAAATATCCCCAGACCCCCTGTTTCTATGGGTTACCCAAGGTGCACAAGGGACTTACCCCTCTAAAGGGACGTCCCATTGTGTCAGGGACTGGGAGTTTGACACATCCAATCAGTACATACGTGGATAGGATTTTACGACCATTCGCGGTGTCCCTATCCTCGTATGTACGTGATTCTATGGATGTAATCAAAAAATTGGAAGGAATACATCTTGGTGAGAACGTTATGCTGGCCAGCCTGGATGTTGAGGCCCTGTACAGCTCGATACCCCACGACAGGGGGTGTGGAGTTGTGGCCTCATTTCTTAGTCAACGCGGCACCCACTGCTGGCAGCATAACGAGTTTATCCTTGAACTAATGCAATTTATCCTTGAACACAACTGTTTTACTTTTGACCATCGCATGTACCACCAGCTCAGGGGAGTGGCGATGGGGAGCCCCTGTGCTCCGACCTTCGCCAATCTCTACCTGGGCTGGTGGGAACGTGAAGTTGTGTTCGCGGATAATCAAAGATGGGCTGACCACATTAATTTGTGGTTACGCTTCATCGATGATGTATTGATTTTATGGTCTGGGAGTGTTGAGGACTTTAATCGGTTTGTTTCAGACCTGAACATTAATACTATGGGATTATTCTTTACATCAGAGATCCAAGAATCTCAAATCAACTTTCTGGATCTGACTATCTTCAGGGACAGGATGGGCAATATTGGCACACGACTGTTCCGCAAGGAGACTGCGACAAACAGCCTCCTTAGTTGGGACAGCTGCCACCCCCCTGCCCCTGAAGAGGGGAATTCCAAAAGGGCAATACCTTCGGGTAAGGCGCAACTGCTCCAGCATGTCGGATTTCAGAACGGCATCCAGGGATTTACGAACAAGATTTAGGAGTAGGGGATACCCACAACAGTACTAACTAAGGCGTACCATCATTCGCTGGCACAAAACCGGGATGCCCTCCTTACCCCCGAGGACGGGATCGGCTGGAATGGACCAGTTGCGAATCATAGCCACATATGATGAAGCACACAACACAGTGCGTGATCTGCTTAAGACCTATTGGGGTATTCTTAAATCAGACCCAGATATTGGGGATATGATAGGCGATGTACCCTTAATTACGTACAGACGTGGACGTAGTTTGAGGGATCGCCTGGTCCACAGCTTCTTTCAGGGCCCGACCACATCCACATGGCTAAGTACCAGCCTTAAAGGGACCTTCCGCTGTGGCAGTTGCGTGGCTTGCCCTGCAATTCAGACTGGCGCCACATTTATCTGTAGCGTCACTGAACAGAGATTTACGATCAGATCATTTGTTAATTGCAAAACAAGAGGCCTGGTATATTTGGCCACTTGTATTTGCGGAAAACAATATGTGGGTAAAACCACAAGAGAATTCCGTAGAAGAGTAGCAGAACATCTAAATGACATCCGCAAAGGGGCGGATACCCCGATTGCTAGACACATATCGACCATGCACAATGGTGATGTGGATGTCATCAAATTTCAGGCTGTGGAGGTGGTCAGAAGATCACCAAGAGGAGGCGACTTTGATAGGCGTTTATTACAAAAAGAGACACAATGGATTTACCGCCTGTGTACGCTCCAGCCCCAGGGACTGAATGAGTATAATTCCTTTGTGTGCTTTCTCTAGATCCCTGGAGGGGAGGTGCAACAGGGGAATATTATGGGTAATGACACACCGCCCATGATCCATGTGTCCCAGTGGGACTGACTAGTAATGATCCCATGTTATCAGATCACCTAGGCCACTGACGGGCCAGGAGACACTAGGGGCGGGATAGTGCAATTATTGGTTTTGAATACTTATACCACATTATACCACGCACTGCCCCTTTTATGTATGAAGGGATCATTATGTACATCAGCCCTATCACAGCATCGCCATCTAGTAAAAAACTGTATTGTCTCCACCACTACTGATTGATGTCCTTAACTAATGAAACAAAACAAATAAATAATAATAAAAATATAATAAAACATAATGCGGTTCATACCACTGTATGATCCCCGTCCCGATCGGTGCCATACCAATGTCGCCAGGATAGTAAGTCGCCGTGTATATTTACTCTAACTCTAACATAGAATGTTATTACATTCATCTGGGCCGGTCTCATTGAGGGGGCGGCACAATGGGGGGCGGGATGGATTATGCGGCGAAGCCGCGCCTCCTGCATCCTCATTGGCCGTTCTGTAGGCGGGGTTCAGTAGAGGGGAGGAGGACTCTCCTCATATTCTGTGCACCTGAGCGGCCGTGTTCGGCCACCTCGTACTTACAGCTGCAGTCTCTGTAACGGAGGCTCAGCAGCTTTGAATATTTATCCTGTTAACCACAGATACACGCTCCTGACGAGCCTTATGGCGAAACGCGTCGAGTGTGGTGTGGGATGAATTTATGTTCATATGCATCTGCATTGCGCTCATACTGCAGTTGAGGTCTGCGGTTCTCAGCCCTCTGCAAGTAAATGAGCAATGGCAATCCAGTTCTGTCTGTTTCACCCAGCTTAGCTTAGATCCAGTGATTCGTGTTTGCAGGGCCGACTCTCAGACATCCGTTTTACATGAACGGATGGATTCAATTGAGATCGGCTTCTGCAGGCAGATGTTTATCACTGGATTAGTCTATTCATAACTTTAGTCGAGGGATTCATCAGCTGGCAGTGATTCAGAGCACTCTGACCGCGATATAGTGCTTACCTCTGTGGATCTGATGAGTACGGCCCCATGGCCCTCTACTTTAACCTGCAGCACAGCACCAGCCTGCGGCACTTCTGGTGACCCCATCCGCAGTCGTATTTACCGCATTGGCGGTTTATAGGTCCGTACATCGACCCTATACTGAGTGGATGGTGTCCTAGAATTTTAATATAGGTTAGCTCCCCTTCCCCTTGTTTTTCTGATTAATAAAGTAACAGTTTTAACAGAAATATAGCGTTCCTAACGACAGTGATTTAATTTTGATAGGTGGAACGTATACAATATATCAGTTATACCAGTGAAATAATAAACTACAAAGTATCACTAAAAAACGAAAAACACACATGCAATATAAAAGCATATTTTATTGAATTACATCATTATAAACAACACTTACAAATATGAAAAGATATACTGTATAAAGCAGTAATGCAGTTGACGCTGCGGACCACAGCTCCAACACAGGTAACAGAGGGTACGAGGGGAGGGGGATGCTACCAATACATTAAGGTACAAAAGGCGCTCATGTATTTAACAAAATCACAAGAAAAATGCCATAAAGTGATGACACTCATATCAAACAATACATCATGGCCATAAATACCTCCTAGGGTAGCGTAAAAGGAAAATCAGACCTTTGTGGAGCTGACCCCGACACGTGTTTCGCTCCGCTTTATCAAGCTGTCATTCACTGATAATTGTACACAGGGGAGGTGTTATCAGTGATTGATAGTATTCTCTGTATAAGTGTGTATACAGAGATAACTGTCAGTCACTGATAGATATACACAGAGGAGGAGTTATCGGTGATTGATAGCATTCTCTGTGTAAGTGTGTATGCAGAGATAGCTGTCAGTGACTGATAGTTGTACACAGGGGAAGTGTTATCAGTGTGTGATAGCATTCTCTGTGTAAGTGTGTATAGAGAGATAGCTGTCCATCACTGATAGCTGTACACGGGGGCGGTGTTATCAGTGATTGATAGTATTCTCTGTGTAAGTGCGTATACGTAGATAGCTGTCAGTCACTGATAGATATACACAGGGAAGGAGTTATCAGTGATTTATAGCATTCTCTGTGTAAGTGTGTATACAGCGCTAGCTGTCAGTCACTGATAGCTGTATACAGGGGAGGTGTTATCAGTGATTGATAGAATTCTCTGTGTAAGTGTGTATACATAGATAGCTGTCAGTCACTGATAGATGTACACAGGGAAGGTGTTATCAGTGATTGATAGTATTCTCTGTGAAAGTGTGTATACAGCGCTAGCTGTCAGTCACTGATAATTGTACACAGGGGAGGTGTTATCAGTGATTGATAGTATTCTCTGTGTAAGTGTGTATACATAGATAGTTGTCAGTCACTAATAGCTGTACACACTACCTTCCCGACAATTGCCAGTAGAATTGGGCTGTGTAATACAACCTTAAGTGTGTATACAGAGATAACTGTCAGTAACTGATAACACCTCTTCTGTGAGCAATGAAATCGGGAAGAGCAGAGATATAAATGTATAAATTACAAGTTTTACTGCATCTTTTCCCACAAAACTAGATATCAGTCTGCTCAGCTCCTCCTGCTCTAAAACATACTGTCTGCAGATTGTACTGCTTTTAATGGTGAGTGGTCCTTTTAGTCATGGCCTAAAAGACTTTCTGTTGTATTTACACAGCAGCAAGCTCTACTTGTGTTGTATTACAGTATAGCTATGATTCATGTTAATCATCATCACTCCATGAACTACTTTATATTGGGGCTTTTATACATAGTAAGGAATAGAGATGGCCTTGCGGTTTGCCCGGCGGTCGGTTTGCGGCGAACTTTACACATTCGCGGTACGCGGAACTTTGACCCATGACACATGAGCAGGGACAGACTATTAGAGTGTTAATAGTGACACAAATCGCTAGCTAATAGGTCCACAAAAGTCCTTTTAAGGACTGGTATAGGTGTACTATTGTTTGGTGTGCAGTATATAGGGGTGTCATACACTTATAATATACTTTCTAATATAGAATGCATATTATAGTGGATTTTTATAGTGCAGCATTGTGACTGGTGATCGGTTCTGCAGCGATACTACAACTACAAAAAGTGACAAACGCAATTTGAAAAAAGTATTAGAACAGGTGTGATAGACCAGTGGCCCCCAAAACCACATATTGAAGCGGGGTGTTATCTAAGAATATACTACTCAAATAGTGTATTTGGGTGCTGCAGAAATTTATCCGCTTTCACTGCATTACCTCTGCTACACACAGTGAGAAAATTTAAAGGAAAACATTTTTATAACTGGCGTGATTATAGACCAGTGGCCCCTGAAACAACATATTGAAGTGGGGTGTTATCTAAGAATATACTACTCAAATAGTGTACAGTATTTGGGTACTGCAGAAATTTATCCGCTTTCACTGCTTTACTTCTGCTACACACAGTGAGAAAATTTAAAGGAAAACATTTTTATAACTGGTGTGAATCTAGACCAGTGGCCCCTAACACAACATATTGAAGAGGGGTGTTATCTAAGAATATACTACTGAAGAAATGTATCCGCTTTCACTGCGTTTCCTCTGCTACACACAGTGATAAAATGTAAACAATTTTATTTTTTTTTAAACTGGTGTGATTATAGACCAGTTGCCACCAAAACGACAGATTGAAGCAGGGTGTTATCTAAGAATACACTACTGAAGAAATGTAGCCGCTTTCACTGCGTTACCTCTGCTACACACAGTGATACATTATTATATTTTTTTTTAATTGGTGTCATTATAGACCAGTTGCCACCAAACGACATATTGAAGCAGGGTACTATATACCTTCTTACTGTACACATACACTGCGCTTCTCTAGAGACTTTTGTCACCGGGTCATTTAAAAAATGACAGGCTGAGGAAGAGGCAGGCCCTTCCACAGGGGTGGTAGGGGTAGGGCAGGAGCACCAGGCCGGAGCCAAAGTGGTAAGTTTCAGAAGGTACGTTCAATTACGTCAAAGGACGCACCAGACTTGGTTGATTGGCTCGCTCAGCCTTCCGCTTCTGTATCATCCTCATCCTCTCTATCTGCACCCTTTTCACTCTGCTGTGTGCACCCCCAAAGACACCACCACCAACACCACCACCACCATATACTCTACACTTAAGTCACAGGAATTATTTTCCGATCCATCACAAGACATTTCGATGCGCAGCCATTCTTGGCATCAGATCAGGAAGAGGAAGTAGCAACGGCCGCCACTCAGCAGTCTGACAACAGTACCCAGATCAGCCCAAGGAGGTTGGTCCCTGCTGTTGCTGCCTACTCCGAGATCTCTAACGTTAGTGGTGGGGAAGGTGACGTCGATGATGACGTGTCTAAGGACGTAACGTGGGTGCCCACAAGAGAGGAAGAGGAGGGTAGTTCAGCTGGAGAGATGGACCAGCAGATAGGCAGGAGAAGCAGGCCTAACTTACATTGCACAGGAGGGACAAACCAGACTGCTAATGTATCAGGAGCGAGCTATCAACCATGTACAGTCACATCTTGCGCTCCCAGGACGCCGGCACCATGCTCCGCAGTGTGGGCTTTTTTTAATGTGTCAGCTGCTGACAATAGTGTTGCCATCTGCAGCCTTTGCAGTCAAGTCGCATAAGTCGCAGTAAGCCCAACACCCAACTAGGGACGACTGCCTTAAGAAGGCACCTGGCCTCACATCACCGAGCCAGTGGGGAGCAACGCCGTCAGAACCCACAAAGCCACACTCCAGGCTCTCACCGTCCAGCCTCTTCTCCTTCTCCTCTCTCCTCACAATTGTCCTCCACTCCACCTTCCATCATGCCATCCTCACGTTTGTCAGGAAAAAGGCAGGCTTCCGTGGCCCAAATGTTCGAGCATAAAAAAATGATGACGCCGGATAACCCTCTTGCCCAACGGTTGACCGCTGGCTTGTCGGAATTGATAGCCCGCCAACTACTGCCATATAAACTTGTGGACTCGGAGGCCTTTCGAAAATTTGTGGCCATTGGAACACCACAATGGAAGGTCCCAGGAAGGAAATATTTCTCGCATAAGGGCATCCCAGAGCTATATGGCCACGTTCAGCGGCAAGTGAATGTATCTCTGGCACACAGTGTCGGTGCCAAGATACATCTGACCACAGACACGTGGTCTAGCAAACACGGGCAGGGAAGGTATATAACTTTCACTGCCCCACTGGATGAACCTTCTGACGGCCGTCAGGCATGTAACCCGTGGCACCCGTATAGATTTGGTTTTACCGCCACGGGTTACATGCAGGCCTGCCTCTTCTTCTCCTCCTCCTACTTCATCCTCCCTCTCCTCCTCAGCTGACTCCTCTTTTTACGCTGCTACTGTCTCTTCCGCTGCGCCGGCCAAGATCCCCATAACCTATTCGACATGCCAGGTGAGACATTGCCATGCTGTGCTATGTCTGTTGTGCCTGGAAGCCAATAGCCACACCATGTCCTGCACTCCTTTCAGCTTTGCGTTCACAGGCAGATCAGTGGCTAACACCGCTCAAATTTGACAATTGGTAAAGTGGTGTGCGACCACGGTGCCAATCTGCTGAGCGCGCTGAAACAGGGCAAAATGACACACGTGCCGTGAATGCCACACGTCCGGAACTTGGTCGCGCAGCGATTCGTTGTCAAATACCCCGGGGTCCAGGATGTCTTGCAGCAGGCCAGGAAAATCTCAGGCCATTTCAGAAGATCTTACACGGCCATTCAGCAGCGACCACAACCTGCCCGTCAGACGTGTTATTTGTGACTGCCCGACGCGATGGAACTCAACCTTGTATATGCTCGATAGGCTGCTCCAGCAGAAACGTGCAGTTAATGACTACCTGTACGAACTCTGCGGCAGGACAGTATCTGGGAGCTTGTTTTTTTTTCACCGCGCCAGTGGCTGCTCATGCGCGACGCATGCAGACTTCTGCGGCCATTTGATGAGATCACCAAAACTGGTCAGTCGCAGCCAGGGTGCCATCAGTGACATCGTACCTTTTGCTTCTTTCTGGAGCGTGCATTGCGTCATGTCATTGATCAAGCCGTCGAGGAGAAGGAGCAGGAAGATGAGGAAGTCGCAATGCTGGATGAGTATCCCAGGGGGGGCTACTCCATCTGAGGCAAGTAAACAACAGGAGTCTGAAGAGAAGTCAGAGGAGGATGGTGTCTGGGAGTAGGAGGAGCAAGAAGAGCATGCTTTAAACCTTTCTGGGATCCCTGGTGTTGTCCGTGGATGGGGGGAGGAGAACGAGGACGACATATCCTGGATGATGAGCAGGAGCCAGGCCACTACACCGCTTCCAGTTTAGTGCAAATGGGGGCCTTCATGCTCCAGTGTTTTAAGAGGGACCCCCGTATAAAAAGCATCAAGGGCAAGGACGAGTACTGGGTGGCAACGTACTTAGACCCACGGTACAAAAAAAAAAAATGGTGGAAATGTTACCACCATCACAGAGGGCTGTCAGAATGCAACACTTCCAGGCCTTGCTTAGAGAAATGCCTCATTCTGCTTTTTTGGGCGCTGCCAGAGGAATTTCCACACACAGAGAAACAGTTGCGGCTACCAATCCAACTGCGCCTGCAAGAAGAGGGTGGTTTGAAGATGTGTTGGTCACCTCTGATATGAGAACAATCTTTCAGCCGACCCATCGACAGCTGTCCTCCGGATACAGCCTCAGGGAACGTCTAGACCCGCAGGTGTCCGACTACATCGGGTAAACGGCCGATTTAGACGCTCTGAGAAGTGATAAACCCCTAGACTACTGGGTGGGCAGGCTTGACCTCTGGCCAGAGCTTGCACAATTTGCAATGGAACTGTTGGCTTGCCCCTCATCAAGTGTCCTGTCCGAAAGGACGTTCAGCGCAGCAGGGGGGATCGTGACTGATAAGCGCACTCGCCTAGCTCACGACAGTGTTGACTACCTCACATTTCTAAAATGAATGAGGCATGGATCTCGGAGGAATTCAACACATGTGACCAGTAGACAGATTCATTTTATGAAACGTGGCTGTCTTCGCTTCATGAATGACCATTTCTTTATAATGGCCAGACGGCGGTGTTTGCAACCCATTTGGTGCCACATTACATAGGCCAACTCCCGCACTATCCTCTGTTTCTCGGTGTGGGACCGGGTGCGGTCGTAGCCCCTACCCAACATCCGCTGCAAGAGAAAAATGCAAGCATATAATCCCAATTTTTAAGAACAATAGTATTGAAAATAATTTACACAAGTAAACCGCTAAAAGTATTTAATGCTTTGAGGTGGAAATATTAGATTTAGGCTGCCTGCACCGCCAGTATTTGCTGGTTCATTTAGAGTTACCCAGGGTGCATCCCGGGGAGATGAACCAGCTGTACACCCCATACCGTACCGTCACTTCACTAGAGAGGTACATCTCTGCTTAGTTGGACAGTATCTGATAGCTCAGACCCCACCCACATACAGTCGTTATACAATCCCATCTTCTAACCGTAACAGTAAGGCCGCATGCACACGGGCGTGTTTTTTCTAAACTATGGACCGTACAAACCCGTCCTGCCGTCCTGCAGAGTGGACAATCGGACGGCGTCATTGGTTGCTATGACAACGTGCGCTTCCAGGCCACCACCGCTGTACTGTGATACACTTGTATGATCTATACAAGTGTATTACTGTACAGTGGTGGCGGCAAGAAGCGCATGGCGTCATAGCGAGTTAGCATTAGCAACCAATGACGCCGTGCGCTCGGCTACTCTGCAGGGTAACCTAACATAGTTGGTGTGATGTCACAGGAATACTTAGTGCAAAAAACAATAATATCTAGTGAGACCTTATAAAATGTGAAGTTTGGTTAACTTAAGAAAAATTTGAATCGCAGAAGGTCGCACTGGCGATTTTTTTTTATAACACTCTTTATGCATATAAAGCGATTGTTCAGACATGCAGGTGAAATGTAATCAAATACACTACTTTAATGTAAGATTACTTACAGTCACCAGGAGTTCTTCCTCTTCCTAGTTGAACTTCGCTCCAACCATCGCATCCATCGAATTGCTAGTCGGTGTAAACCAGTTGCTGTAGGCCACGCCTTCAAAACGCATGTGCTCTTGCGATTAATATTTTGCCGAAATTTCGCAGATGAAAAAATAATACTCGTAGATTGCAGATTCGCTTAATACTTCTGGTATGTCAGTGTCCATGTTGTGGGACTATGTGTGTGCATTTACTAAGTATTTTGTGGCTGCAAATATGACCTGGAGGTTTCTCATGTTCGCATGCCATTAAAATGAATGGGACCCCGCGGTTCGCGAACATTTGAGCGAGTTCAAGCGATCGCGTTCACGAACCGTTCCATCAGATGTTCGTCCATCACTAGTAAGGAAGTGAAAAATAGTTGATAACAAATGTGCAGCTTAGTAAATATATTCCTGTAAGACATTTAGAAAGGAATCTCATATTTTGTACTAATTGACTCTTCTATTGGTTTCACATATTATAGTGAATGACTCCCAATAGAAAATATTTTATTCTTGCTGTAGGTCCCTTCTGTAGTAAGTGGAGACATGCAGAGGTCACTTTCTTTATAAATCTGTCATCGTTTGAGCAGTCCTTCTAAAATATTGACAACTCCTTTAACTGTCATGACAGCAACACCAGAAATCACGGTGCCAAGAAGAATATGATTTAAGTGACTTTAACCCCTTAATGACCGGGCCATTTTGCAACTTCGTGACCAGGCCAATCTTTGCAAATCTGACATGTATCACACTATGTGGTAATAACTTTGGAATGCTTTTACTTATCCAAGCCATTCTGAGGTTGTGGCACATCATACTTTATGTTAGTGGTTAATTTGAGTCAATATGTTTTTCCTTTCTTTATGAAAAAATTAAAAAATGTACAGAAATTTTTTGGGGGGAAAAAAACCCGCAATTTTGGAATTTTGTATTTATCCACTTGTGCTGCTACGCAGTTAAATTTATATAGTTTAATTCGTTGAACCATTCATATATTCTATATTTGGTCATATACTCCCATCTAGTGTTCGTTTTTGGTATTACATTTATTTTATCACTTCCTGTATATTCATTCTGCTCCAGGGATTCAACAGGTACACATGTATTCTCATGCAAGCTTGCAAAAGCATCATCTTTTGATGGCAAAACACCGCACAATATCGAAATCCATCTGTTCTGCTGTACTTTGTTATCTGGCTTTCTGGCTTACAGAATAAAGCAACTTACACGGATAAACTCGGTGTTGGTGAGTTCAAGCTAAATGATAAGGATTGTCCGCAGTGATTATATCTGCTTTAATTAGATTTAAAAAATGATGGCAACATAAAGTAGACATATGGTGAATGTTAAATAATAGCTATTTTATAAGGTATTAAAAGCGGTATTCTGACTCAGATTGTTGTAATAGCGATTTATCCCTAGTGAGACCTCTGTGCCTGGCCACAGAGGTCTCACTAGGGATAAATCGCTATTACAACAATCTGAGTCAGAATACCGCTTTTAATACCTTATAAAATAGTTATTATTTAACATTCACCATATGTCTACTTTATGTTGGCATCATTTTTTAAATCTAATTAAAAAATTTTAGGATGTTAGAAGGCTTAGAATTTTAGAATGAATTTTAAAAATTTTCAAGATATTTCCCAAAAAATGAGGACACAAGTTTTTTTTTTCCATGTAAATAAAAGTTACGTTTTATTTTAAATACCAAGGCGCGGGATCTATTGAAAATGTGTTATTGAAATCACTTTTTAAAGGGCCAATTCAGGTATGTAGTCACTTTAAGGGGCTTATATCATAGAAACCTGTCATGGTCTTACCTTCTTGCTGTTCTCCTTCGTTTGACATGTGCTGGCGGCCATCTTGGTTTCTGGGTTTCTTGTAGCCTTCCACCCTGCGGCTCCTCCTTCCCACTGGGAGGAGCTGGATGCCTAGCTCATTTATATAGGAGGTCTGTGGCTTCAGTTCCTTGCTTGGTCCTCTTGTGTTCACATGCTTCTAAGACTGCTGCTGCTTCTGGTTCCTGATCCTGGCTTCGTCTGACTACCCTGCTGGTTCCTGATCCTGGCTTCGTCTGACTACCCTGCTGGTTCCTGATCCTGGCTTCGTCTGACTACCCTTCTGGTTCCTGACCCCTGGCTTCGCAAAGACTCTGCTCGGTTTCACCATCCGTTTGGACTTTTGCTTTACAGCTTTATTTTCAATAAAGCCTTCTTATTTTCACTTATCTCTTGTTGTACGTCTGGTTCATGGTTCCGTGACATTAGGACCAAGCCATGAATTCTGACGGTACAGGGCCATCCTCGCTACCCACGCTGGTTGCCAGACTTGATCAGCAGGATCACCTGTTGGGTCGGTTCGCTGTGGCGTTGCAAACCCTGCTTGAACGCACGGCTCATTTCGCTCCCGTTGCCGATGGGTCGGTTGTCGCTCCTGGGCTCGCTCCTACTGCCGCTCCGGTTGTTGCGCCAGAGTCTACCCCGACACCTGTTGTTGCGCCTGCGGTGTTCGGGGTATGACCGGTTCTGCCCCTCTTCCACAGCGCTTTGGGGGAGAGCCAACTCAGTGCCGAGGTTTCCTTAACCAGGTGGGCATTTATTTCGAGTTGCTGCCACATGCCTTTCCCACTGAGAGATCAAAGGTGGGCTTCTTGATCTCGCTGCTCTCGGACAAGGCCTTGGCCTGGGCCAGCTCTTTATGGGAGAACAACAATCCGGTGGTTGCCGAGTTTTCCGGTTTTGTTGCTTCTCTTCGGAAGGTATTCGATGTGCCGGCTCGTGCTGCCTCTGCTGCGAAGCTCCTTATGTCCATCAGACAGGGTTCACGATCCGTAGCTGAATACGCCATTGAGTTTCGTACCCTGGCAGCAGAGGTGGGCTGGAATAATGAGGCTCTGGTCGCTGCTTTCTCTCATGGTCTCTCGGATGCCTTGAAGGATGAGGTTGCAGCTAAGGACCTACCAGTTGAGCTCGAGTCTCTTATTTCTTTCCTGATTTTGATTGACACCAGACTCAGGGAGAGACCTTCCTTTAAGGAGAACCTGCGGAGGTCTTCTAACAGATTGGTGCCTACGTTTGCTGTCCCACCCGTGCCTCCCTCTCCTCCCACGCCTCCTGGGGATGACTTGTCTGGGGGTGAACCCATGCAGCTGGGGTTTGCTCGCCTGTCCGAGGGGGAGAGGGCACTCCGGAGACGCGAGGGCCGATGCATGTACTGTGGTCTCGGTGGGCATTTTCGGTTGGCATGTCCGAACCGTCCGGGAAACGCTTACCTGAGATCCTGTCGGGGGCAGATCTTGGGTGGAGACTCCTCGTCCCCGGTTTCCCGTGTTGACAAACCACTGATCACTGTTGTCCTCTCCTGGGTCGGGGGCTCGGTGACGACCCAGGCGTTGGTGGACTCTGGTGCTGGTGGTCTGTTCATTGATAGTGTGTTCGCTGCCGCCAATTCCATTCCTCTGCAGGCTCGAGGTTCCCCACTGGCTCTTGAGGCGATAGACGGCAGACCCCTTCTGCCGCCACACGTGACTCATGAGACCCTTCCAGTGGGGATAGCCATTGGTGCCGTTCACAGAGAGTCGGTCTGTCTCCAGGTTATTTCGTCTCCACACTACTCGGTGGTCTTGGGGTACCCCTGGCTCCAGAAGCATAATCCGACTTTCGATTGGAGATCGGTCGAGATCCTCTCGTGGTCACCGCAGTGTGGGGCTAGTTGCATCCATGGGTCTGTCAAGTTGCTGTGTACTTCCTCGGACTCTCTGTTGCCTCCTGAATACGAGGAGTACCGGGATGTATTCGATAAGGTGCGCGCGGTTGCCCTACCTCCGCACCGCCCATATGATTGTGCCATAGAGTTACAACCTGGTGCCGTTCCTCCTCGTGGCAAAGTCTATCCACTGTCGGTAGCGTAGAATGAGGCCATGGAGGAGTACGTGAGGGAGGCGCTTTCACGCGGACACATTCGCAAATCTTCATCCCCGGCAGGGGCTGGATTTTTCTTTGTGAAAAAGAAGGGCGGTGAGTTGAGGCCTTGCATCGATTACAGGGGTCTCAATCGCATCACGATCAAGAACGCTTACCCGATACCCTTGATTTCCGAGCTGTTCGATCGCCTTAAAGGGGCCACGGTCTTTACCAAACTCGACCTGAGGGCGGCATATAACCTGGTAAGGATCAAGGCGGGCGATGAGTGGAAGACCGCGTTTAACACCAGGACCGGTCATTATGAATCCTTGGTTATGCCCTTTGGGTTGTGCAATGCGCCCGCAGTCTTTCAGGAATTCATCAACGATGTTTTCCGTGACCTGTTGCAGCAGTGTGTGGTGGTCTATTTGGATGACATCTTGGTATATTCTGAATCCATGGAGGCCCACATTCTGGATGTCAGACGAGTGTTGCAACGGTTACGAGAGAACAAGCTGTTCGGTAAGCTTGAGAAATGCGAATTTCACCGATCCCAGGTAACCTTCTTAGGTTACATCATTTCCGCTGAGGGGTTCTCCATGGATCCTGAGAAGGTTTCGGCTGTCTTACAGTGGCCCCAGCCCAGTGGTCTTCGTTCCCTGCAGCGCTTTTTGGGCTTCGCCAATTATTATCGGAAGTTCATCAGGGGACTTTTCCATGCTGGCCAAGCCTCTCACGGATCTGACCAGGAAGGGCAGTAATTCCCAGGTCTGGCCGCTCGAGGCCATCCGAGCTTTTGAGGCCCTAAAGTCCGCCTTTGTGTCGGCTCCGATTCTGTCGCATCCCAACCCTGGGTTGCCCTTTGTCCTCGAGGTGGACGCGTCTGAGACGGGAGTAGGCGCCCTTCTGTCTCAGCGTAGAACACCAGAGGGTCCTCTGCTTCCTTGTGGGTTTTACTCTCGGAAACTGTCTTCCGCGGAGTGCAACTATCAGATTGGTGACAGGGAGTTATTGGCCATCGTGCAGGCCCTTAAAGAATGGAGGCACTTGCTCGAGGGTTCGGTGGTTCCGGTTCTCATCCTGACGGACCACAAGAATCTGACCTACCTTTCTGAGGCCAAGAGATTGACACCACGTCAGGCCAGATGGGCTCTGTTCTTGTCACGTTTTAATTACGTGGTCTCCTACCTACCCGGTTCCAAGAACATCAGGGCGGATGCCTTATCACGGCAGTACTCCGAGCTGTCCAGGGAGGAGTCGATTCCGACTTCGGTCATACCTCCGAATCAGATCCTGGCCACCATTCGCACCAGCCTGACCTCTCCCCTGGGTGAGCAGATTTTGGCGGCTCAATCTGGTGCTCCCTCTGGGAGACCCAACGGCAGATGTTTTGTGCCTGAGGAGTTGCGCACTCGGTTGTTGCGAACCTACCATAACTCCAAGACCGCGGGGCATCCTGGAAAGAATCAGCTGTCCTGGGCTGTTTCACGTCTGTTCTGGTGGCCTTCCCTACGTTCCGACATCGCCGCATATGTAGCGGCATGCTCCGTTTGTGCCCAGAGTAAGTCCCCTCGGCACCTTCCGTTGGGCCTTCTGCAACCCATAGCCACCGGGGAGCGCCCATGGTCACACCTGGGGATGGATTTCATTGTGGACCTCCCTGCATCCCGAGGCCATACGGTCATTCTCATGATTGTGGATCGGTTTTCCAAAATGTGCCACTGTGTTCCTCTCAAGAAGTTACCCTCTGCACAAGAGTTGGCCACGATTTTTGCCAGGGAGGTCTTCCGGTTGCACGGTTTGCCCAAGGAGATTGTGTCGGATCGGGGGAGTCAGTTTGTGTCCAGGTTCTGGCGCGCCTTTTGCTCCCAGTTGGGGATTCATCTCTCCTTCTCCTCGGCCTACCACCCTCAGTCCAATGGGGCCGCAGAACGATCCAATCAGGCCTTGGAGCAATTCCTTCGTTGCTATGTCTCCGATCACCAAGACAATTGGGTTGACCTCCTGCCTTGGGCTGAGTTTGCCAGGAACACGGCGGTGAACTCTTCCTCTGGGACGTCTCCCTTCATGGCCAATTATGGGTTCCAACCTGGCGTGTTACCGGAGGTATTCTCTCCCCAGGATATTCCGGCTGTGGAGGATCACCTTTCCGTCCTACGTGCTTCTTGGGTACAGATCCAGAAGTCCCTTGAGGTCTCTGCGCAGCGCCAGAGACTCCAGGCTGATCGCAGACGAGCGCCTGCTCCTTCCTACCAGGTCGGAGACCGTGTATGGTTGTCCACCCGCAACCTCAACCTTCGAGTGCCCACTCCCAAGCTGGCGCCTCGCTTTGTTGGTCCCTTCCGAGTGCTTCGCAGGGTAAACCCGGTAGCCTATGCCCTTGCGCTTCCTCCTGGCATGCGGATCTCCAACGTGTTTCATGTCTCCCTGTTGAAGCCACTGGTGTGTAATCGTTTCACTTCCTCGGTTCCTCGGCCTCGTCCGGTCCAAGTGGGCAATCGTGAGGAATATGAGGTGAGCAATATCCTGGACTCACGCCTGGTCCGCGGGTCGGTTGCAGTTTTTGGTCCATTGGCGTGGTTATGGTCCAGAGGAGCGTTCCTGGGTTCCCTCCGCAGATGTCCATGCTCCTGCCTTGCTCCGAGCCTTCCACGCACGCTTCCCTCAGAAACCGTTTTGTGCTCCGCGGAGGAGGGGCCCTTGAGGGGGAGGTACTGTCATGGTCTTACCTTCTTGCTGTTCTCCTTCGTTTGACAAGTGCTGGCGGCCATCTTGGTTTCTGGGTTTCTTGTAGCCTTCCACCCTGCGGCTCCTCCTTCCCACTGGGAGGAGCTGGATGCCTAGCTCATTTATATAGGAGGTCTGTGGCTTCAGTTCCTTGCTTGGTCCTCTTGTGTTCACATGCTTCTAAGACTGCTGCTGCTTCTGGTTCCTGATCCTGGCTTCGTCTGACTACCCTGCTGGTTCCTGATCCTGGCTTCGTCTGACTACCCTGCTGGTTCCTGATCCTGGCTTCGTCTGACTACCCTTCTGGTTCCTGACCCCTGGCTTCGCAAAGACTCTGCTCGGTTTCACCATCCGTTTGGACTTTTGCTTTACAGCTTTATTTTCAATAAAGCCTTCTTATTTTCTCTTATCTCTTGTTGTACGTCTGGTTCATGGTTCCGTGACAAAACCACCCATAAATGACCCAATTTTAGAAAATACACGCCTAAAGTTATTAAAAACAGATTTTACAAACTGTGTTAACCCTTTAGGTGTTCCACAACAATTAAAAGACAATAGAGGTAACATTTTAAAAGTTCACTTTTTTTTTTTTACAATTTACATTTTTTTAATTTTTTTCCTGGAAATAAGCAGCCCAAAAAAAACTAATTTATTACTCTGATTCTGCAGTTTACAGAAACACCCCATATGTGGTTGTAAACTGCTGGCGCAGAACCATAGGCACAGAAGTGAAGGAGCAACATATGGTTTTTGGAGAGCAGATTTTGGTGGAATCATTTTCGGGATTCATGTTGAAGACCTCTTGATGCACCTCTACAATGGAAACCCACAAAAAGTGACCCCATGTTGGAAACTACACCACCAGCAAATATTTCAAGTGGAATATTGAGCACTTTGCTTCATAGAAAAAATAAATGCTTGGCCCTGAAAATAGAATTTACGTATTTTAAAAGAAAATGTCACTTTAGACCCAGATTTTTCATTTTAACAAGGGAAAATTATTTGTTATGTATTTTCCCCTTAAAATAACAGCACCCGATATGTGGTCATACACTGCTGTATGGGCACATGGCAGGATTCCGAAGGGAAGGCGCACCATATTCCTTTTGGAGGGCAGATTTTGCTGGCATGGTTTTTGGATGCCATGTCACATTTAAAGATGCACTAAAGTACCTCTACAGTAGAAACTAGGGTTGCACTGGGTATCAAACTTTCAATACCCAATTGATATTTCTGAATACCCTGAGGTACCCTTAGAAAGGAAAACACCAGTAGAATGATCGGCTCAGTTAACGTTTACAATTTCCTCCTTGGCTTCACAGGTGTTACCTAGGGTAAAAGGCAAGTCTTGTAGTGTGTAAATGTGCTGGTGAAGACGTAGAGCGTGTTCCTAAGTTTTCTTAGGAAAGTGTTTTAACTAACAGCTCCAGCCCCTCATGCATTTATAGCCATTTCCAATCTGCCAAGCAAGAGCTTGTTCTGCAATATAATTGCTTGATACTGTAGAGATTACTTAGTTTATCTCTGGAATTTTTACTGATTTCCAGGATTTGGCTAGTAGAAGTCTAGTGGCAGTTGCTATATTCTGAGGCTCAACCCGTTATACTATGTTTCATGTTTGATGTACTTTGTTATATCCCATTACTTAGCATACTGAAGCACGAAAATGTATAAATTCTTGCTACATTTAAACCATACTACCAATACTTTGATGTAACTGGAAACATTTCCAAAAATTATTCTTTACTGCTTGTATTTGCATAAACATATTTCAATGTTTTAAATGTAAGAAAATTCTAATAAAAAATCATTTTTGAAAGAAAGGAAAACACCAAAAAGTGACCTCATTTTGGAAACTACACCCAACAAACATTTCATAGGTTATAGAAACATTTGGCTGTTAAAAGGAAAAATAAAACATTTTTCCAATAAAATGTTACTTTAGCCCCATTTTTTTTTTTTTTTCATTTTTCAGGAGAAACTGCACCCCGCAACTTGTTAGGCACTTTTTCCTGAATTTGGGGGCATGGCCGTGTTCAGAAGGGAAGGAGCTGCATTAGAATTTTCTAACATAAAATTTTCCTAAATTGTTTTTAAGGGCCATAACTTTTTTATTTTTTGTTGACTGAGCTTATGTGAGGGCTTATTTTTTTTGCTGGAGAAGCTGTAGGATTTTTGTACCATTTTGGGGTACATATGAATGTTTGGCATTAATATAGTAAGCTCTTCTTTTCTAGCATGACACCCTGGACACTAAGAAATTCTACTGGCCTACATATACCCAATTAAAACATCTTCCATCATGCTTTGCCATTAGTGCATTCATTATGTATTACTTTTTTGTACTAAACTGATTTAAAAATGCTGCAATAAAATAGATGAATAAAAAATATATAATTCCACAATAAAATGTATTGATACATTGACAGCAACCATTTCAATGACTATATAGCTTTAAAAAAAAGGAAAAGCTATTTCTTGTTTTATTTGTTATGGATAAAAAACTAGGCTACATAGTTACATCTGCCTTCTATAGTCAATTCCATCACATGCCATGTGTCAATGGCATTAATTTCCATTACAATAGACTGTGCATGTGCACAGGCGAATAATTGGCAATTTATTACGAACCTATAGTTATTGGTATTTCACCTATTAACCTCTTAACAGTCATGTTAAAATTGAGAAAACCTTCCCAAAAATGTCACTTTTTTATTGTAGATTTTAATGTGTGTCTGCAGTAAATCGTGTTGGCGCACAACTCAGGGGACACTATTGCATTTTTAAACCCTTAGTGACATCATTAATTTTAGCCTTAAGGACCAATAATATTTTCCCCCTTTGTGTTTTAGCAGTCATAAACATAAATGTTTTTTTTTTATTTTGCGGTATTAGTTGTAGTTTTTTTAGGAGCCATTTTGGGGTATATACAGTGTGTATATATATATATATATATATATATATATATATAGTGTATTAACTTTTATTCTATTTTTAGAGGGAAAGATAAAAACAAACTGCAATTTTTACATAATTTTGTGGAATTGTTTTTACGGCGTTCACTTTGTGGTAAAAATAATATAATTTTATTATGTGGGTCACTACACTGATGATAATGTCATATTTCTATATATTTTTACTGTTTTTCTTTTCCTCCTATAGCCTGTCAGCTCTGCAGCTGTTCCCTCATTTTCCTCCAAAATGAAGGGGAGGGGGGCTGCTTTAGCTGCTCATATCTCTGGTTTGGTACCAGCTATTAAAGTTTGTATGATTTGTATTGTTTGAAAGCTGACATTCCAAGCCTTCAGACAATACTAGAAAGACAGCAATATGTTCAGTACATGGGAAGATATCACTGATAGAAATCGGGATGCCGTGAATGAAGTTAAAAGTGAAAGTTAAAGCAGGTTTTATCCGCGATTATTCCCAACTCGATTTCTAACAGTGAATTCTCCTTTGTTGCTTGGACTTTAGCTGTCATTTTGGTCTTGTATGAAATCCTGGAATGTCAGCATCTAAAGCAGCCCCCCCCCCCCAACTCCACTTTCTGCCCGAGCCCAGCTGGGGAAGAACAGTTAAGTACTTTTCCCACTGTCCAAGCTAGACTCCGGCAAAACAGGTAGGTGGTTAAAGGGGTATTCCAGTTATAACAAGTTATCCCCTATCCACAGAATAGGGCGTAACTATCAAATCAATGGGGTCCTACCGCTTGGACCCCCACCGATTATAACAATGGTAGCACTGTACCCTGTGGAGCTCCCCTGAAATGGGCAGAGTAGCTGGTTGGAAATGTGCGCCGTCGCTCCATTCATTTCTAGGGGAGCATCAGAGATAGCCAAGTGCTGTACTCGGCTGTCTCTGGTGCGCCAATAAAAATCAATGGAGCAGCAGCTTGCATCTCTGACCAGCTGTTCCATCCAATTCAGGGGGACTCCACAGAGTATGAGTCTCGCTTTCTTGTAATCATCGGGGGTCCCAGCGGTAGGACCCCACCAATCTGATAGTTTCCACTGTGGATAGAGGATAACTTGTTATAACCAGAATCCCCTTTAAAGTGCTGAGCCTAAAAGAGACAATGAGCAGAGCCACAAGGAGACAAAGTGGCTTGGTAATTTCCAAACACCTCTGCCACTTTATTCTAGCATTCAGCAGTTGTACGCCTGCTGGAAATTGGGACATCTGTCCTAAAATGGATATCTATCCTAAATCAACAAATATGGAGTAATCTTCCATAGAGTGGAGTATTGTTATATCACACGTAATCACTTAGAGTCACAATAAGCACAGAACATATCAAGGGGAGAAAAACAGAACTGGATCGCACATCCACAATGCTATGCTTAGATGTAATTAAACTCGCTTCTCAGCGCAATATTAAGTGTACAACCCCCCATACTGCATGCTGTACAAGAGGCATTAGTGTACATTTTGATCAAAAAGCATAAGTCCACTCACCACGTCAAGGTTGCCTCTTAGAGTGAGACCTACTCTGACAAATAGGCGCAGCACAGTGTGGTGACAAAGCGGCACTGCCCTAGTAGGCGGCAGGACCCAGGAGTCAAACAGCACCCTGCTATCCGACAATGCCACCTATGGCACTGGGCCCCACCGACCCATCAGCACAGTGGCACAAAAATAAAAAGGCCACCATGCAGGGCCGCTGATAGAAATCATGGGGCCCCGTACAGCATACATGACGGGGCCCCCTTCAGCTCCACCCCCTGATCCCTCCTTCAGCCACACCCCTGGCCCCGCCCTTGGCCCCTCCCCAGACGCCGCCTTCTGTAAGCCCTGTAAGGCTTCATTCAGACGTCCGGAGCTTTACAGGGGGTTACAGGGGGTTGATCAATGACAGGGGGGTAATCAATGACAGGGGGGTGATCAGGGAGTCTATATGGGGTGATCACCACAGTCATTGATCACGCCCCTGTAAGGCTTCATTCAGACGTCCGGATGCGTTTTGCGGATCCGATCCATCTATCAGTGGATCCGTAAAAATCATGCGGACATCTGAATGGAGCTTTACAGGGGGGTGATCAATGACAGGGGGGTAATCAATGACAGGGGGGTGATCAGGGAGTCTATATGGGGTGATCAGGGGTGATCAGGGGCTAATAAGGGTTAATAAGTGACGGGGGGGGGGTGTAGTGTAGTGTAGTGGTGCTTGGTGCTACTTTACAGAGCTACCTGTGTCCTCTGGTGGTCGATCCAAACAAAGGGGACCACCAGAGGACCAGGTAGCAGGTATATTAGACGCTGTTATCAAAACAGCGTCTAATATACCTGTTAGGGGTTAAAAAAAACACATCTCCAGCCTGCCAGCGAACGATCGCCGCTGGCAGGCTGGAGATCAACTCTCTTACCTTCCGTTCCTGTGAGCGCGCGCGCCTGTGTGCGCGCGTTCACAGGAAATCCCGGCTCACGCGAGATGACGCGTATATGCGTCGCTGAGCGCAGGGCTGCCACCTCCGGAACGCGAATCTGCGTACAGCGGTCCGGAGGTGGTTAATTGGTTATGTCGAGGCTGCCACCATGCAGTACTGCACCATCTGAACAGTTGTCTAACACAACATGTCCTTTGCTATCAGGAACTGCAGGTCAATTACTACTTATATGCAGACGCCTGCTAAATTAAAGCCACCTGTGCCGAATGGGAGGAATGCCGATACCAGTAATAAAGAAGAAAGTTAGACATGCATATATCAAGGGGAGAAAAACAGAACTGGATCGCACTCCCACAATGCTATGCTTAGATCTAATCACTCCCTTTGATATAAGCACAGAAAATTCACACAAAATTATTGCCTTCTTTCCTTGGTTCTATGTTGTCTGATATTAAAGTTAAAACTGAAAAATATATAAGTATTTTCAAAGTGCCCAAGAAGGTCTTCCATGTCCCCTTGCTCCTTCCCCCAGTCCTGTGGTAAGCTGTGGCTGGAGCAGGAGACTCCATTCTCTGTCCTGTCTTCAGTAGGGAAAAAAAGATTGCTCCACCCCGTTAATCGGTTTCCAACTGAAAATGGAGCAGATCAGCAGAAGGTTAACACTATGGGCCAGATTTATCATTAGCTCAAGTCAGAATAATGGAGTGAAAAAGTCGCAAATAAATGCGCAAACGCTAAAACTGCGCACAAATTTGCGACTTTTTTCTGCTCTGCACTATGCTCGCCAGTTTTCTGAAAGTGGGCGTGTTTTCTTATGTAAATGAATCTCTAGACAGATTTACTATTGGGACTTTTTAAAAAGTCGCAAAAAAGTCGCAAAAAAATGCGCAATTTCACTCCAGTGAGGACCATGCTTATCTTATGAGACTTTTTAATAGAACATGCGACTTTTTCGTAAGGACGTGCGACTTTTGTAAAGCTGCTTACTGACAGATAAACTGCTACCGTCAAACCACATTTATCACAGTCTTAAAGGGCCGATCATAAATCTGACTTGGCTAAAACTGACTTTAGCCATATGTGAAAGTGGAGTGAGCTGTCAGAGTAATGAGAAATCTGGCCCTATGTTTTCTATGGGATTTCTACAAGGCTTTTGTCAGAATCATGCAGAAAGGATCTGCAGATCAACGGTGTGCAACACTATTCCCTGCTTATGTGGCATTATTTTCCTGGTCTTTTAACTACTTCCTTTATTTATTGGAAAACAGTATATGTTATTTTGTATATTTTATGATTTCTTTCCAGTCCAGTAGTGTTGCTTGTCTTCGCAGCAGATATTTCCCACCATTGTAACAGCAAATTTTTGAATTGTAGTGATTGTCCGACAGAAGTCCAGGTATTTGCCATTAAGAAGCTTTTCTATGGCATAAGAGATAAGGGTACATTTTATATCGCACTGCATGTTACGGTGTTGAATTCATTATAACCTATTTCATTTTGACATCATGATTTGCTTCCCTGTATCCTAGGGTTGTTGTTACATTTTGACAGAATGTCTTCACATCTGTTATCTCTTTTTTCCAGCTGGGACCATAAGACATGTTGATTGTTGAGCTACGGTAGTTTACTTGACAGTGGATCTATGCCTCTGTGCCCTCATTACACAAACAACATTTTTGTGAGAGACAACACAGTTGCAGGATTGCCAGGCTTTCACTTTCCTAATGATGCATCTCATGTAACCAACAATTATCAAATTTACTTCATTAACATACAACCAAGACATTTTCATATGATGGGGGTCACAGAGGGACTGCAAAACAGCAGAATTCTTTTGTACACAACTTTAAAATTAGAGTTGTAGGAGCCATATATTTATAGACAAAGATAGGAGTTGATCCTGTCCAGTGAGATCAAGTGAGCTTTACCTAAAATCATGTTGACTCATCCTTGACTCTAAATCTCTGTATGGAGATATAATGTGCTCATGCACATGGAGCCTAAATGCAAGGCTGCTGTAACCATGGGGCAAAATAACAGAAATCCCCATAAACACCCCTTGACACTATTGTGAGGTTGATAAACAATCACCATTGTCCAGGGGCGTAGCTAGAAGTGACTGGGCCCCACAGCAAATTTTTGTATGCCCCCCCCTTCCCAGCGCAGATCCTTGTACTCAGCATGGTCAACCCTACCAGGCAGTATGGTTTACTAGGGTTGATCATGCTGGCACATGCTCTTTAATATTCAAAATTCTAAGACTTACTACTCCGCCTGTTCATCATCATGACTATGGCGCTGAGGAACATCAAGATCTCCACTTCCCTCTGGAAGAAAACAAAAACTTATTTCTACCCCTAATAATACATTTAGTGACTATACAGTATATTACCAACATACAAAGACTAAATACCACCATATTGGATAATAGCTTATACCATGACTGGATAACAAACACTGCAACCTTATAGCCCCATATCATGACTGGATAACACCACCATACAGTGACTGAATAACCACCATACAGTGACTGGATAACACCACCATACAGTGACTGGATAACACCACCATACAGTGACTGGGTTACACCGCCATACAGTGACTGAATAACCACCATACAGTGACTGGATAACACCACCATACAGTGACTGGATAACACCACCATACAGTGACTGGATAACACCACCATACTGTGACTGAATAACCACCATACAGTGACTGGATAACACCACCATACAGTGACTGGATAACACCACCATACAATGACTAGAGAACACCAGCATACAGTAACTGGATAACATGGCCATGAAGTCACTGGATAGCACCACCATACAGTTACTGGATAACGCTACCACACAATGACTGGATAATGCCGCCATACTGTGACTGGATAACAGAGTATAAGGGGGCACAGTACAATATATGACTAGGGGCACAGTGTAGAGTATAAGAGGGCAAAGTACAGGGTATGACTAGGAGCACTGTACAGGTTATGGTAAAGGGGCACAATACAGGGTATAAGAGGGAATAGTACAGGTTAGTAGGCACAGTACAGGGGTATCTCCTTATACTCCTGTAATATGCCTCCTACACGGTATTATAATGGGACATAGTGCAGGGAATAGGACACAGGGCAGGGGGCACAGTACAGGGTGGTGGAAAAATACACGGTAGTGGGCCCAGTACAGAGTAGTGGGCCCAGTACAGGGCAGGGGGCACAAAACAGGGCAGGGGGCATAGTACAGAGAAGGGGGGCACAGTACAGGGCAGGGGGCACAGACTCACCATTTTTGGTCAGGCTGGCAGTGAGTCCTAAGTAGGAGGTCGGCAGGAGCACTGCTGCTCATGGTTGCTCCAGCTTTTTGGCTGTCTGTTACAGGAGGTCAGCGGCGCTATATGAGAGGTAGGCAGACAAGAGAGGTGGTCGGCTAGCCGGGTGGGCAGTTGGGCATTCAGGCACATGGTGCTTCTTGTCGTCTGGGTCTGCAATACTGGCACGGCCGGGCACCGCCCGTGTGCATGAGCCCTAAATCAGGGATCAGTCACCTAGAGCTGCTGGGAGTTGTAGTTTGACAGCAGCTGGAGTGCAGAATGTTGCTGATCCCTTACAATGCAGTATTATCTATCTGTACCAGGGGCAGTATCTATGGCAGTTTTTTTAGAGCAGAATAGGAACATGCAGAGAGAAGACATTTCAGAACCAAAAATCCTGAGACTGGGTTCCTGCAGACTTATCTGTGCTGGGAGGTCTGGGACCTGAGATAAAGGTGCCCTGAAGAAGGCAGAAGCCGGTGAGACACTAATAAGAATGCGTCCTCTGGGTGGAGATATCTCCTGGAAACAGAAGCAAAGGGGGAAAGGGGGCAGGGATTCTGCAAATTTCCCGGCTATCATCAAGTCAAACACAATCCTTTTTGACTGCAGACAGATCACACAGGAAGCTGTGCAAAAGGCTAAGTGCCAGGCAGCTTGTGCCCTTGGTTGCTGAGCTGAGGACTATCTGCAGATAGTGCTCACCTCAGCAACCAAGCGCACAAGCTGCCTGGTACTTAGCTCCGTGCACAGCTTCCTGTGTGATCTGCAGCCCCACAGGATGTCTCAGTGAGTAAGTGGCAGAACTGCTGGCCATGGACGGCTACAGCTAGGTATCACATATAAGGACCAGGGATGCAAAGACAGGAGCCAGGGGCAGCACTGACAAGGGCAAGGGGGGCACACAGGCAGCGGGCACACACATACCTGAAAAGCTGTGCCGCTGCAGTGCTGCCATTGTCTGAATACTATGTATCTGCATTTTGATTTATTAGCACTGTCATTCTGCTCTTTAACCACTAGAGGCCGCTGTTAGCATTTGAATAGTCATAGGAGGTGGTGCTGGACAGTCTGGAGAAGAACCAGGACGCTTCTGCAGCTGCCTCCATCTTGAGAGGAACAGGACTGGGTGTGAAACAGTCTGATCAACGTCCAAGACAGATCCTGTCCGGAGGAAAAGGATTGTTTCCCAACAAGGTTGTTAGGAGCTTTGGAACGGAGCGCTGCCTGGCCTGCAGGACCTCATGGTTGCTGGATAGACTTGTTGCTGTTCAGTTAAAGACATCATTGGATTCAAAACAAGACCCGGGTCAGTAAATTCGTACACGCACCTCATAGAAGTTTTGTCACCTAGAGACTGAGTTAAGGCCTGTAGTTAGCTAGTTAGCTAGTTAGTGCCGCTATCTTGTGTCAGGCCGAAAGTGTTGCTATCATTCATCCCAGGAACTCCAACCAGCTTAATGTGTTTGCTCAGGAGTGATTCTTAGACACGTGCTATGTTTATCAGTTAAGGAAAAGGGGGGAATTCTGAGTAATGTTGCAAGATTGTAAGCTCTTGTGTTGCACCGCAGGCTAACCCATCCTACGCACCCAAACAGTTTTTTGAGCTTTCTATAGGGTAACAACAGGTATGGTAAGGCAGAGTTAGCTCTGCTCGGAGTAGGTAAATTGCTCAAGTGTTTTCCAGCTACCATTGGAGGGCGCCGTGTTGTGCAACACAGGGGTCTTAACCTCCGGGCTAAGTGTATGTAATCTAAACTTATGTTCACTACATTTAGGGTTGTGTTTGATGGATTATCAAACACAACCCCAAATGCAGTGAACATAAGTATAGATTACATACACTCAGCCCAGAGGTTAAGACCCCTGTGTTGCACAGCACGGCGCCCTCTAATGGTAGCTGGAAAACAATTGAGCAATTTACCTACTACAGTAAAAAGTTTTACAAAAACTGGTGTCAGAGTTGCTTTTCTCATTCGTGACTTCGCTGTATCCTGGGGAGCCCACCCCGGTACACGGCTTACACCATCTCCAACTGTTTTTGTGTCCACTGAACACAGGCACTGGAGATGGCCTTGCGGTTTGCCCGGCAGTCGTTTCGCGGCGAACTTTGCTCGTTCGTGGTTTGCCGAACATGCGAACATATGGCGATGTTCACATGTGCCATATTCTTTCGCATTGCGCCGAATTTTGAGCCATGACACATCCGTCAGGTGGGACAGGACAGCCAAGTGATACATTTCAGCACATGGACACACCCCCTACCCTATAAATAAACCTGATCTGGTGGCCATTTTACATTCAGTCTTTTTCCAGTGTAGGGAGAGGTTGCAGTGAGGAGCAGGGACAGACTGTTAGGGAAACCAAACGCTAGGTAATAGGGCACCAAAAGTCCTTTTAAGGACTGGTATAGGTGTACTATCGATAGGTGTGATATACTGAGGGGTGTGATCTAACATAGAAAGTATATTATAGTGCATTTGTATTGTGCAGCAGTTGTGTGTGGTATTGCTGCGATATCGCAGGTATATAGAGGGACAAGAGCTATTGGAACAACTATTTGCAACGGGTGTGATATACCTGTTGCCCCCCAAAAAAATGATTGAGGGGTGCAATATACCTGCTTCCACAAAATACTGATTAAGGGGTTTAATATACCTGCTTCCATGAAATACTGATTGAGGGGTGCGATATACCTGCTTCCACAAAATACTGATTAAGGTTTTTTATATACCCTCTTCCACAAAATACAGATTGAGGGGTGCAATATAGCTGCTTCCACAAAATACTGATTAAGGGTTTTTTATATACCTGTTTCCACAAAACCCTGATTGAGGGGTGCGATATACTTGCTTCCATGAAATACTGATTGAGGGGTGCGATATACCTGCTTCCACAAAATACTGATTAAGGTTTTTTATATACCCTCTTCCACAAAATACAGATTGAGGGGTGCAATATAGCTGCTTCCACAAAATACTGATTAAGGAGTTTAATATACCTGCTTCCACAAAATACAGATTGAGGGTTGTGATATACCTGCTTCCACCAAATATTGATTAAGGGGTTCTATATACCTTCTTCCACAAAATACTGATTAAGGGGTTTAATATACCTGCTTCCATGAAATACTGATTGAGGGGTGCGATATACCTGCTTCCACAAAATACTGATTAAGGTTTTTTATATACCCTCTTCCACAAAATACAGATTGAGGGGTGCAATATAGCTGCTTCCACAAAATACTGATTAAGGGTTTTTTATATACCTGCTTCCACAAAATACAGATTGAGGGGTGCGATATACCTGCTTCCACCAAATATTGATTAAGGGGTTCTATATACCTTCTTCCACAAAATACTGATTAAGGGGATTGATATACCTGCTTCCACCAAATATTGATTGAGGCCTGCGATACACCTGCTTCCACAAAATACTGATTAAGGGGATTGATATTCCTGCTTCCACCAAATATTGATTGAGGCTTGCGATATACAGTTGCAAGAAAAAGTATGTGAACCCTTTGGAATGATATGTATTTCTGCACAAATTGGTCATAAAATGTGATCTGATCTTCATCTAAGTCACAACAATAGACAATCACAGTCTGCTTAAACTAATAACACACAAAGAATTAAATGTTGCCATGTTTTTATTGAACACACCATGTAAACATTCACAGTGCAGGTGGAAAAAGTATGTGAACCCTTGGATTTAATAACTGGTTGAACCTCCTTTTGGTAGCAATAACTTCAACCAAATGTTTACTGTAGTTGCAGATCAGACGTGCACAACGGTCAGGAGTAATTCTTGACCATTCCTCTTTACAGAACTGTTCCAGTTCAGCAATATTCTTGGGATGTCTGGTGTGAATCGCTTTCTTGAGGTCATGCCACAGCATCTCAATCGGGTTGAGGTCAGGACTCTGACTGGGCCACTCCAGAAGGCGTATTTTCTTCTGTTTAAGCCATTCTGTTGTTGATTTACTTCTATGCTTTGGGTCGTTGTCCTGTTGCAACACCCATCTTCTGTTGAGCTTCAGCTGGTGGACAGATGGCCTTAAGTTCTCTTGCAAAATGTCTTGATAAACTTGGGAATTCATTTTTCCTTCGATGATAGCAATCCGTCCAGGCCCTGATGCAGCAAAGCAGCCCCAAACCATGATGCCCCCACCACCATACTTCACAGTTGGGATGAGGTTTTGATGTTGATGTGCTGTGCCTCTTTTTCTCCACACATAGTGTTGTGTGTTTCTTCCAAACAACTCAACTTTGGTTTCATCTGTCTACAGAATATTTTGCCAGTACTGCTGTGGAACATCCAGGTGCTCTTGTGCAAACTGTAAACATGCAGCAATGTTTTTTTTGGACAGCAGCGGCTTCCTCTGTGGTATCCTCCCATGAAACACATTCTTGTTTAGTGTTTTACGTATCGTAGATTCGCTAACAGGGATGTTAGCATATGCCAGAGACTTTTGTAAGTCTTTAGCTGACACTCTAGGATTCTTCTTCACCTCATTGAGCAGTCTGCGCTGTGCTCTTGCAGTCATCTTTACAGGACGGCCACTCCTAGGGAGAGTAGCAGCAGTGCTGAACTTTCTCCATTTATAGACAATTTGTCTTACCGTGGACTGATGAACAGCAAGGCTTTTGTAGATACTTTTATAACCCTTTCCAGCTTTATGCAAGTCAACAATTCTTAATCGTAGGTCTTCTGAGAGCTCTTATGTGCGAGGCATCATTCACATCAGGCAATACTTCTTGTGAAAATCAAACCCAGAACTGGTGTGTGTTTTTTATAGGTCAGGGCAGCTGTAACCAACACCTCCGATCTCAACTCATTGATTGGACTCCAGTTGGTTGACACCTCACTCCAATTAGCTCTTGGAGATGTCATTAGTCTAGGGGTTCACATACTTTTTCTACCTGCACTGTGAATGTTTACATGGTGTGTTCAATAAAAACATGGTAACATTTAATTCTTTGCGTGTTATTAGTTTAAGCAAACTGTGATTGTCTATTGTTGCAACTTAGATGAAGATCAGATCACATTTTATGACCAATTTGTGCAGAAATCCATATCATTCCAAAGGGTTCACATACTTTTTCTTGCAACTGTACCTGCTTCCGCAAAATATTGATTAAGGGGTTTGATATACCTGCTTCCACAAAATACAGATTGAGGGGTGCGATATACCTGCTTCCACCAAATATGGATTAAAGGGTTTGATATACCTGCTTCCACCAAATATTGATTAAGGGGTTCTATATACCTGCTTCCACACAATACAGATTAAGGGGTGCCATATACCTGCTTCCACAAAATACTTATTCAGGTTTTTTTATATACCTGCTTCCATAAAATACTGATTAAGGGGTTCGATATACCTGCTTTTACAAAATATTGATTAAGGGGTTCTATATACCTGTTATCACAAAATATAGATTGAGGGGTGCTTCTTACCTGCTTCCACCAAATATTTATTAAGAGGTTCTATATACCTGCTTCCACAAAATACTGATTGAGGGGTGCGATATACCTGCTTCCACAAAATACTGATTAAGGGCATCGATATAACTGCTTCCACAAAATACTGATTAAGGGGATTGATATACCTGCTTCCACAAATTATTGATTGAGGCCTGCGATACACCTGCTTCCACAAAATGCTGATTATGGGGTTTGATATATCTGCTTCCACCAAATATTAATTAAGGGGTTCTATATACCTGCTTCCACAAAATACAGATTGATGGTTGCGATATACCTGCTTCCACAAAATATTGATGAAGGGGTTCTATATACCTGCTTCCACCAAATAATGATTAAGGGGATTGATATACCTGCTTCCACAAAATACTGATTAAGGGGTTTGATATACCTGCTTCCATAAAATACTGATTGAGGGGTGCGATATACCTGCTTCCACAAAATACTGATTAAGGGGATTGATATACCTGCTTCCACAAAATATTGATTGAGGCCTGCGATACACCTGCTTAAACAAAATACTGATTAAGGGGATTGATTTACCTGCTTTTACCAAATATTGATTGAGGCCTGCGATACACCTGCTTCCACAAAATACTGATTAAGGGGTTTGATATACCAGCTTCCACTAAATAATGATTGAGGCCTGCGATATACCTGCTTCCACAAATACTGCTCTTCTCTTGGGACTTTGGCACAGGGTTATTTTGAAAATGGCAGGTAGAGGAAGAGGCAGGCCATTCCGCAGGGGTGGTAGGGGTCGAGCAGGTGCACCAGGCCGGAGCCTAAGTGAGAAGTTGGAGAAGGTGCGTGCAATTACGTCAAAGTACGCACCAGAGTTGGTTGAGTGGCTCACTCAGCATTCCGCTTCTGCACCCTCCTCATCCTCTGTATCTGCACCCTCCTCACTTTCTGCTGTGTGCACCCCCAAAGACACCACCACCACCACCATAGCCCCTCCACTCGAGTCAGAGGAATTATTTTCCCATCCATTCCCAGACCTTACCGATGCGCAGCCATTCTTGGCATCGGATGAGGAAGAGGAGGTAGCAACAGCCGCCACCCAGTGGTCTGGTGACAGTACCCAGATCAGACCAAGGAGTGTGGTCCCCGCTGTTGCTGCCTACTCCGAGATCTCTAATGTCATTGGTGGTGAAGGTGACGATGATGATGTGTCGATGGATGTCACATGGGGGCCCACAAGAGAGGAATAGGAGGGGAGTTCAGAGGGAGAGATGAAGCAGCAGATAGGGAGTAGAAGGAGGAGAAGCAGGAAGAATTCGCAGTGCACAGGAGGCAAAAGCAGACTGCAAATGTATCTGGAGCGAGCCATCCACCATGCGCGGTCACATCTTGTGCTCGCAGTGTGGGCTTTTTTTAACGTGTCAGCTGCTGACAATAGTGTTGCCATCTGCAGCCTGTGCTGTCAACGGATAATTCGCGGTAAGCCCAACACTCAACTAAGGACGACCACCTTAAGAAGGCACCTGGCCTCCCATCACCGAACCCAGTAGGAGCAACGCCGTCAGAACCCACAAAGCCACACTCCCCAAGATCCACGTCCTGCCTCTTGTTCTTCTCCTCTCTCCTCCCATTTGTACTCCACTCCAGCTTCCACCATGCCGTTGTCGCATTCATCTGGCAGAAGGCAGGCTTCCGTGGCCCAAATGTTGGAGCGTAAAACGATAATGACGCCGGATACCCCTCTTGCCCAACGGCTGACCGCTGGCTTGACGGAACTGCTAGCCCGCCAACTACTGCCATATAAACTGGTGGACTCAGAGGCCTTAAGAAAATTTGTGTCAAAGAGAGATCCACGGCACACCATATGTTCTTCATCAGAAATTTTTTAATGCATAGTAATTTTTCGTAATTTTACATCACTTTTGTTCCGTCCAGAGCAAATGATAACGCATAACAATTGATCTAGCAGTGCAACCCAACGTTTCAGTCGGTTGTCGACCTTTGTCAAGGGATCTAGAAAGGACATATAGCAAAATTATGATAAGTATCATGAACTAAACAGTGATGCAAGACTAAATACTATATTCCAAGTGAAAAAATTGTAATAAACTACTAAATGATGTCATCCTATAAGAGTATAGAAATTTGAGACGTCGTGCCACATGCGCTCAGCAGTCCAGGGAGGAATGGCAAAGGAAGGGAAAAAGCTAATCAAAAAGAAACAGAGCCGAGGTGTAACTGACCAAAAGAATATCAAGTATATACGGCAACAAAATATAAAATCTGCTACTAGCACCATTGTACGTGGATCAATCAACGTGTGCAAACACTTGAAAAACTCATATTGAAAGATAGAGGGCACTGGGTGGTAAAGAAGGCATGAGGGTAATAGACACAGCATGGGGAAAGCACTATATAGGAAGAATATGTTTTGTGGAGAGGACGCACTCATGAGAGAAGTATACAGAGACAATATAGATAAGTGTAGATGAGCTCCTTATGATCAAGATATTGTATAAAGTATTTATCCAAAAATACAGAAGGCAATATAAGGCTGCTTTCACACGTCCGTGGTGTGTTGCGGACCCGCAAATTGCGGGTCCACAACACACCAGCCCGGCACCCCCATTCAAATGCCTATTCTTGTCCGCAAGCTGCAGACAAGAATAGGACATGCTCTATCTTTTTGCGGTGCTGCAGACCCAAAATCGGGGCCGCGCTCCGCAATTGCGGCTGCAGACAGCACACTGTGTGCTGTCCGCATCCATTCCGTCCCCATAGAGAATGAATGGGTCCGCACCCATTCCGCAAAATTGCGGAAAGGATGCGGACCCATTTTGCGGACGTGTGAATGGAACCTAAGGGGGATAGTGTCCCAATGAAATGAGAGGGCGCCAATGAGGTCTTACCTGTGGCTAGAATATTTCCCAATGCGCTCTGGAGGTGAGCGCTTGTGCACAGATGCGGCCATTATATAGGGGCTAAGAATGTATTGTCTCTCCTGAGATGGCGTCTGACGTCAGTATGCGGCGTGCGCATGCGCAATGTAAGCATAGGAAGCCACAGAGTACCGTGATAGCCGACGTCATGCGTCAGTGTTATGTGACGGTTAGCGCATGCGCTGTGCAATATATGAGAAGGAAAAGGGCAGAAGCTGTGCCCTCTCTCTATGTGGGTGCTACTGATAATTAATGTGCTATGGTATGAAGGGACAAGACATAAAGAATGATTGGGAACTGAAAAAAGAATGAGTAATGAATAGATAAAAGAAAGTAGGAGACAAGAGAAAAAGAAGAGAAAAACTGAAAAATAGAGATCATTGTGGGAACACAGGGAATGGGGATACTATTGTATTATGTTTATAATAGAAAATATAATAAGAGTATATCATATGTAGAAAGGGGGAGAAAAAGGTTAAAGCTAAGGAAGGGGAGGGGCGGTTGGGGAAACGGGGTTGGGGGGGTTTAGGAAAAAGCAGGGTGGGTAGGGGAAGGGGTATGGTTCTCACCCATGACTAGATCACTAAGGACCAAGATCAAGACTAGCGAATCTGAAATAAAAAAGGTAATATATCAGACATGTTATACAGGCACTTAGACATTAAACAATATTATAGACAAGGCTGGTTACAGAATAAGTCTCATGGTGCTGTACATCAAAGATTACAAAAAAAGTCACATTCCCTGTTAAGTCCTTTAGGTGATAACGTATCCAGGCGATGGATCCAGTAGGATTCCCGTTGCTTAAGTAATAATGTCCGGTTGCCGCCCCTTCGAGGGATCGGGACCTGTTCCAGAACTTGGAACTGTAAAGAGGAGATCTGGTGATTGTGTCCCTTAAAATGGGCAGGAATTGGTAGCAATAATTGGTCTGTTCTGATGGTGGATTTGTGTTTAGAGATCCTATCTCTAATGTGTTGAGTGGTCTCACCAATATAAATTAGTCCACAGGGGCATTTGATACGATAAACCACATGAGTAGAATCGCATGTAAAATACCCTTTGATGGGATATCTCATACCTGAACGGGGATGTGTGATGGTATTGCCTTTAATTACACTAGAACATTGTGCGCAATGGAGGCAGGGGAATGTTCCAAACTTAGGTGGCCCTAAAAACCTCTGACGTGGTATCTTGGACAAAGGGCCTATGTCAGCCCGAACTAATTGGTCCCTGATATTTTTTGATCGTTTGTAGCAGGTTAGGGGTGGGGTCTGAAATTCTTCTATGTGCGGGAATGCTCTAGAGAGAATATGCCATTGTTGTCTGAAGGTATGTTGTATCTTTGGGACAAGAGGGTGGTAAGTCAGAATACATGGTATTCTTTTCTGTGTCTGTCTCTTCCTAATCTGTGTCTGTGTGTTTTCACACTGGATTGATTGTGCTGGGTACCCCCTCTGTCTAAACTTTAGAGCCATCTCTTCTTTTCTCTTTGTCTTGGTTAAGGGGTTTGAAACAATGCGATCTACATGTGTCAGTTGGGAATGAGGTAATGATTGCTTGGTTGCCTTTGGATGATTGCTGGTAAAGTGTAAAAGACTATTTCGGTCAGTGGGTTTACTATACAGATCAAATTCAAATCGTCCGTCTTGGTTCTTAAGTACGAGTGTATCTAAAAAGCTGATGCTGTTCTTGTCGGTCTGTATGGTAAAGCCCAGTTCTGGATAGATGTTATTCAGGTATTGATGAAAAAGAAGTGCACTAGATAGTGGTCCTCCCCAAAGGCAAAAGGTGTCATCTATAAATCGTAGCCAGATGATGGCATGTTGTTGGAATAACGAATGTGGGTACACAAACTCTTCCTCAAAGCTAATCATGTAGGCGTTAGTATAAGGGGGGGGCTACATTAGCCCCCATGGCGGTACCCCGTTTCTGGGCATAATATTCGTCCCCAAAAAGGAAATAGTTCTCATGTAAAACCAAAGAAAGTAAGGACAAGCAAAATTCTTGTTGTTGAGTGTTAAGTGAGGACTGAGAGGAAAGGAGTTTTGCTGTGGCTCTCATGTCTTTATTATGTTCAATGGATGTGTACAAGCTATTTACATCCATAGTCAGCAATAGAGAATCAGGTTAGGGGGTGCTGCCTTTGAGTTTGTTGATGAAGTCTGTAGTATCAAGTAAAAAGGAACGTGAGGTTTTTATGAGGGGTGTAAGTATACGGTCCGGATATATAGAGAGGGGAGATAATATGGAATCTGTTGAAGCTACTATGGGTCTGCCCGGTGGATTATGGAGATTCTTATGAATTTTGGGGAGGGTGTAAAACACAGGAGTTATGGGATGTTGTTTAGTTAGAAAGGTCACTGTATTGTCGTCAATCACATTACTTGTACGGTAATGTTGAAGTATAATTCTGATTTTGTTAGCTATGCTAGTAGTGGGGTCAATCTTGAGGGGTTCATAGGTGACTGAGTCCCCCAATTGTTTGGTGATATCTTGAATGTACATGGATTTATCCATAACGACTAATGCGCCCCCCTTGTCTGCTGGTTTAATCACAAGATCTTTATGAGACCTTAACTCTGTGATTGCTCTTTGTTCCTCCACTATAAGGTTATGGGAATGTTTGAACTCGCCTTTAGTATGGGACTTTAGTATTTGTTGTATTGATTGTTGTGTGAAAGAAATGTAGGTTTCAGTAGGATGATGGGTCCTGGGAGGCATAAAATGGCTCTTGTTACGTAAGCCAAGGGTCTGTAGGGATAGAGCATCAGCTGTAGACTCAGCTGGTGTTGTGTTTAGATTTTCCTTTTGCCCAAAGTGTGTTTTCAGTCTAATGGTCCTGTAGAACCGGTGCGATTCCTGTTCGAGTGAAAATGTATCAAGGGGGGTCATGGGACAGAAGGATAAACCTTTCTGTAGTACTGTCGTTTGTGCAGGTGACAAATTTATTGACGAAATGTTAATCACCAGGTTGTCCACTATACCGGTGAGCGGGTCTGGACGCGATTGTCAAGATCTGTTCCTCTGGCTCCGCCGCGGTCGTTTCTTCCGTATCTGGGGCGTGTATGGCCTCTCCCTAAAAAAGGTTGTGCTCGATGTTGGGATCTTTCACCGTCAGAACCTGATGAGCTGGCTCCTGAAGAGAATTGGTGGTAGCGGTTGTTCCGTGAAGCTTGAAAGTTCGGATCCCTCCACCTGTAGACTCGGTTGAGTCTATAATCTTCCGCGTCCCTTATAAACTTGGACCTTTTGGTTGATTCAGTTTGTGACTGGTATTCGGAAATCTGTTTGGTAGTTTTTTTCTTTCAGTACGTCCCACTCTTCTGCTGGTAGTATGGTACTTAGTTGGTTCTCTGTTGTTTCGACCTGTTTGGTGAGATTGTTTATTGATGAGTAAGCTTTTTCAATGGTTAGAAGCATTAAGTCCAGTGAACATTCATTAAGTATGCTCTCAAAGCGATCACAAAAATCCTTATCTTCCTTAAAAAGAGTCGGTCGTAAATGAGAACGTAGTCCTCGTGGTATACGGCTAGACTTGTGGTACTCCGTCAAGGTGCTACAGTGTAGCCGTAATGAAGTCAAATGTCGAAGATCACGTGAGTAATCCCTTATTTTCCATTCCTGGAATGGGATGTGTAGGAATTCATTTCCTAACTGGACTTGAGCGATGATGTTGCTTG
Source organism: Bufo bufo (assembly GCF_905171765.1). NCBI lineage: Eukaryota > Metazoa > Chordata > Amphibia > Anura > Bufonidae > Bufo > Bufo bufo. The sequence continues at coordinate 213,784,273 of NC_053392.1, forward strand.
CAGTCTCAGTGTCATAGGAAAATGTGCTAGTAGACATAGTAGACAAAAAGAAAAATATCAGGGTGTGCAGATCACATATTTTTCTTTTTAAGAAAATTTGTGGTCATTGGCACACCACAATGGAAAGTCCCCGGAAGGAAATATTTCTCCCAGAAGGGGATCCCAGAGTTATATGGCCACATTCAGCTGCAAGTGAATATATCTCTGGCACACAGTGTCGGTGCCAAGATACATCTGACCACAGGAACCCCTGGACTACTGGGTGTGCAGACTTGACCTGTGGCCAGAGCTGGCACAATTTGCCATGGAACTCTTGGCTTGCCCCTCGTTGAGTGTCCTGTCCGAAAGGACGTTCAGCGCAGCAGGGGAAATTGTGACCGATAAGCGCACTCGTCTAGCTCACAACAGTGTGGACTACCTCACATTTCTAAAAATGAATGAGGCATGGATCTCTGAGGAATTCAACACCTTTGACGACCACGTGTAATTGAATTTCCTCATGCCTGCCCGCACATATCCGCCACCACTCAGAACAAAGAATGGTCCTTGTCTTATGTATATACAGCGGCATAAAAGGCCTTTTCTGTCAGGTGAATGCCTAATTTTGGGGGCCTGTACTCTACTGGCCTACAGTAAAATAGTTTTTCAGTGACCGCCTAATGTACCTCCAGCCACATAATCACTTGTTATTTTCTGTCAGGTGAATGCCTAATTTTGGGGGCCTGTACTCCATTGGCCTAAAGTAAAATTGTTATTCAGTGACCGTCTAATGTACCTCCAGCCACATAATCACTTGCTCTTTACTGTCAGGTGAATGCCTAATTTTTGGTGCCTGTACTGGCCTACAGTAAAATTGTTATCCACTGACCGTCTAATATACCTCCGGCCACATAATCACTTGTTCTTTTCTGTCCGGTGAATGCCTAATTTTTGGGGCCTGTACTGGCCTATAGTAAAATTGTTATCCACTGACTGTCCAATATACGTCAAGCCACATAATCACTTGTTCTTTTCTCTCAGGTGAATGCCTAATTTTTGGGGCCTGTACTCCCGTGGCCTAAAATAATTTTCCTTCATCAACATCTCCTGGCAGTAGCCAGAATTCTTATTGCTTCGAATTGGAAGTCAAGAAATGTGCCCGCTGTCCACCACTGGTTGGCTCGCTGTGATCAAGTTTATAGGCTTGAGCAAATAGCACATTGGGAATGTAATAACACTCCTAAGTTTGAGAAAGTCTGGGGGGTGTGGAAGAAGTTAAGAGAGTTTACTTAACTGTAACCTATCTTGTTATGTATATGCTTATATGTCCCCCGAACTGAGTGATACTTAGACGATGTTAATAACTATATCCTAGGAACAGTACTAGGAGGGAAGACGATATAGCTAATATGACATAATTCTCTGTCGGATGTTACGGTTGATGTTCTCATTTGGCAATACAAAATTTGTTGATTTTATCTATATGTTAATGTCAATATTACTGTGCGTTATGCAGAGGCATAATGTGATGCCATTGATGTCCTTAACCACTTACCGTCACGCTAACGCCGAAAGGCGTCATTTCTGCGGCGCTCCCAGGTCACACTCACGCCGATTGGCGTCATCTCGCGTGAGCCGAGATTTCCTGTGAACGCGCGCACACAGGCGCGCACGCTCACAGGAACGGAAGGTAAGAGAGTTGATCTCCAGCCTGCCAGCGGCGATCGTTCGCTGGCAGGCTGGAGATGTGATTTTTTTTAACCTCTAACAGGTATATTAGACGCTGTTTTGATAACAGCGTCTAATATACCTGCTACCTGGTCCTCTGGTGGTCCCCTTGGTTTGGATCGACCACCAGAGGACACAGGTAGCTCAGTAAAGTAGCACCAAGCACCACTACACTACACTACACCCCCCCCCCCCCGTCACTTATTAACCCCTTATTAGCCCCTGATCACCCCATATAGACTCCCTGATCACTCCCCTGTCATTGATTACCCCCCTGTCATTGATCACACCCCTGTAAAGCTCCATTCAGATGTCCGCATGATTTTTACGGATCCACTGATAGATGGATCGGATCCGCAAAACGCACACGGACGTCTGAATGGAGCCTTACAGGGGCGTGATCAATGACTGTGGTGATCACCCCATATAGACTCCCTGATCACCCCCTGTCATTGATTACACCCCTGTCATTGATCACACCCCTGTAAAGCTCCATTCAGACGTCCGCATGATTTTTACGGATCCACTGATAGATGGATCGGATCCGCAAAACACGTACAGGCGTCTCCCTGGAGCCTTCTAGGGGGGGTGATCACCCCATATAGACTCCCTGATCACCCCCCTGTCATTGATCACCCCCCCTGTCAGGCTGCATTCAGATGTCCGTATGATTTTTACGGATCCACGGATACATGGATCAGATCCGCAAAACACATACGGACATCTGAATGGAGCTTTACAGGGGCATGATCAATGACTGTGGTGATCACCCCATATAGACTCCCTGATCACCCCCCTGTCATTGATCACCCCCCCCTGTCATTGATCACCCCCCTGTCATTGATCACACCCCTGTAAAGCTCCATTCAGACGTCCGCATGATTTTTACGGATCCACTGATAGATGGATCGGATCCGCAAAATGCATACGGACGTCTGAATGGAGCCTTACAGGGGCGTGATCAATGACTGTGGTGATCACCCCATATAGACTCCCTGATCACCCCCCTATCATTGATTACCCCCCTGTCATTGATAACCCCCTGTAAAGCTCCATTCAGACGTCCGCATGATTTTTACGGATCCACTGATAGATGGATCGGATCCGCAAAACGCACACGGACGTCTGAATGGAGCCTTACAGGGGCGTGATCAATGACTGTGGTGATCACCCCATATAGACTCCCTGATCACCCCCTGTCATTGATTACACCCCTGTCATTGATCACACCCCTGTAAAGCTCCATTCAGACGTCCGCATGATTTTTACGGATCCACTGATAGATGGATCGGATCCGCAAAACACATACAGGCGTCTCCCTGGAGCCTTCTAGGGGGGGTGATCACCCCATATAGACTCCCTGATCACCCCCCTGTCATTGATCACCCCCCCTGTCAGGCTGCATTCAGATGTCCGTATGATTTTTACGGATCCACGGATACATGGATCAGATCCGCAAAACACATACGGACATCTGAATGGAGCTTTACAGGGGCATGATCAATGACTGTGGTGATCACCCCATATAGACTCCCTGATCACCCCCCTGTCATTGATCACCCCCCCCTGTCATTGATCACCCCCCTGTCATTGATCACACCCCTGTAAAGCTCCATTCAGACGTCCGCATGATTTTTACGGATCCACTGATAGATGGATCGGATCCGCAAAATGCATACGGACGTCTGAATGGAGCCTTACAGGGGCGTGATCAATGACTGTGGTGATCACCCCATATAGACTCCCTGATCACCCCCCTATCATTGATTACCCCCCTGTCATTGATAACCCCCTGTAAAGCTCCATTCAGACGTCCGCATGATTTTTACGGATCCACTGATAGATGGATCGGATCCGCAAAACGCATACGGACGTCTGAATGAAGCCTTACAGGGGCATGATCAATGACTGTGGTGATCACCCCATATAGACTCCCTGATCACCCCCCTGTCATTGATTACCCCCCTGTCATTGATCACCCCCCTGTAAAGCTCCATTCAGACGTCCGCATGATTTTTACGGATCCACTGATAGATGGATCGGATCCGCAAAACACATACAGGCGTCTCCCTGGAGCCTTCCAGGGGGGGTGATCACCCCATATAGACTCCCTGATCACCCCCCTGTCATTGATCACCCCCCCTGTCAGGCTGCATTCAGATGTCTGTATGATTTTTACGGATCCACGGATACATGGATCGGATCCGCAAAACACATACGGACATCTGAATGGAGCCTTATAGGGGGGTGATCAATGACAGGGGGGTGATCCCCCCATATAGACTCCCTGATCACCCCCCTGTCATTGATCACCCCCCTGTCATTGATCACCCCCCTGTAAGGCTCCATTCAGACATTTTTTTGGCCCAAGTTAGCGGAATTTTATTTTTTTTTCTTACAAAGTCTCATATTCCACTAACTTGTGTCAAAAAATAAAATCTCACATGAACTCACCATACCCCTCACGGAATCCAAATGCGTAAAATTTTTTAGACATTTATATTCCAGACTTCTTCTCACGCTTTAGGGCCCCTAGAATGCCAGGGCAGTATAAATACCCCACATGTGACCCCATTTCGGAAAGAAGACACCCCCAGGTATTCCGTGAGGGGCATATTGAGTCCATGAAAGATTGAAATTTTTGTCCCAAGTTAGCGGAAAGGGAGACTTTGTGAGAAAAAAATAAAAAATATCAATTTCCGCTAACTTGTGCCAAAAAACAAAATTTCTATGAACTCGCCATGCCCCTCATTGAATACCTTGGGGTGTCTTCTTTCCAAAATGGGGTCACATGTGGGGTATTTATACTGCCCTGGCATTCTAGGGGCCCCAAAGCATAAGAAGAAGTCTGGTATCCAAATGTCTAAAAATGCCCTCCTAAAAGGAATTTGGGCACCTTTGCGAATCTAGGCTGCAAAAAAGTGTCACACATCTGGTATCGCCGTACTCAGGAGAAGTTGGGGAATGTGTTTTGGGGTGTCATTTTACATATACCCATGCTGGGTGAGAGAAATATCTTGGTCAAATGCCAACTTTGTATAAAAAAATGGGAAAAGTTGTCTTTTGCCAAGATATTTCTCTCACCCAGCATGGGTATATGTAAAATGACACCCCAAAACACATTCCCCAACTTCTCCTGAGTACGGCAATACCACATGTGTGACACTTTTTTGCAGCCTAGGTGGGCAAAGGGGCCCATATTCCAAAGAGCACCTTTCGGATTTCACAGGTCATTTACCTACTTACCACACATTAGGGCCCCTGGAAAATGCCAGGGCAATATAACTACCCCACAAGTGACCCCATTTTGGAAAGAAGACACCCCAAGGTATTCCGTGAGGGGCATGGCGAGTTCCTAGAATTTTTCTATTTTTTGTCACAAGTTAGTGGAAAATGATGATTTTATTTTTTTTTTTTTCATACAAAGTCTCATATTCCTCTAACTTGTGACAAAAAATAAAAACTTCCATGAACTTACTATGCCCATCAGCGAATACCTTGGGGTCTCTTCTTTACAAAATGGGGTCACTTGTGGGGTAGTTATACTGCCCTGGCATTCTAGGGGCCCAAATGTGTGGTAAGGAGTTTGAAATCAAATTCTGTAAAAAATGACCAGTGAAATCCGAAAGGTGCTCTTTGGAATATGGGCCCCTTTGCCCACCTAGGCTGCAAAAAAGTGTCACACATCTGGTATCTCTGTATTCAGGAGACGTTGAGGAATGTGTTTTGTGGTGTCTTTTTACATATACCCATGCTGGGTGAGATAAATATCTTGGTCAAATGCCAACTTTGTATAAAAAAATGGGAAAAGTTGTCTTTTGCCAAGATATTTCTCTCACCCAGCATGGGTATATGTAAAATGACACCCCAAAACACATTCTCCAACTTCTCCTGAGTACGGAGATACCAGATGTGTGACACTTTTTTGCAGCCTAGGTGGGCAAAGGGGCCCATATTCCAAAGAGCACCTTTCGGATTTCACAGGTCATTTACCTACTTACCACACATTAGGGCCCCTGGAAAATGCCAGGGCAGTATAACTACCCCACAAGTGACCCCATTTTGGAAAGAAGACACCCCAAGGTATTCCGTGAGGGGCATGGCGAGTTCCTAGAATTTTTTATTTTTTGTCACAAGTTAGTGGAAAATGATGATTTTTTTTTTTTCATACAAAGTCTCATATTCCACTAACTTGTGACAAAAAATAAAAACTTCCATGAACTCACTATGCCCATCAGCGAATACCTTGGGGTCTCTTCTTTACAAAATGGGGTCACTTGTGGGGTAGTTCTACTGCCCTGGCATTCTAGGGGCCCAAATGTGTGGTAAGGAGTTTGAAATCAAATTCTGTAAAAAATGACCAGTGAAATCCGAAAGGTGCTCTTTGGAATATGGGCCCCTTTGCCCACCTAGGCTGCAAAAAAGTGTCACACATCTGGTATCTCCGTACTCAGGAGAAGTTGGGGAATGTGTTTTGGGGTGTCATTTTACATATACCCATGCTGGGTGAGAGAAATATCTTGGCAAATGACAACTTTTCCCATTTTTTTATACAAAGTTGGCATTTGACCAAGATATTTATCTCACCCAGCATGGGTATATGTAAAAAGACACCCCAAAACACATTCCTCAACTTCTCCTGAATACAGAGATACCAGATGTGTGACACTTTTTTGCAGCCTAGGTGGGCAAAGGGGCCCATATTCCAAAGAGCACCTTTCGGATTTCACTGGTCATTTTTTACAGAATTTGATTTCAAACTCCTTACCACACATTTGGGCCCCTAGAATGCCAGGGCAGTAGAACTACCCCACAAGTGACCCCATTTTGGAAAGAAGAGACCCCAAGGTATTTCGTGATGGGCATAGTGAGTTCATAGAACTTTTTATTTTTTGTCACAAGTTAGTGGAATATGAGACTTTGTAAGAAAAAAAAAATAAAAAAATCATCATTTTCCGCTAACTTGTGACAAAAAATAAAAAGTTCTATGAACTCACTATGCCCATCAGCGAATACCTTAGGGTGTCTACTTTCCGAAATGGGGTCATTTGTGGGGTGTTTGTACTGTCTGGCCATTGTAGAACCTCAGGAAACATGACAGGTGCTCAGAAAGTCAGAGCTGCTTCAAAAAGCGGAAATTCACATTTTTGTACCATAGTTTGTAAACGCTATAACTTTTACCCAAACCATTTTTTTTTTACCCAAACATTTTTTTTTTATCAAAGACATGTAGAACAATAAATTTAGAGCAAAATTTATATATGGATCTCGTTTTTTTTTGCTAAATTTTACAACTGAAAGTGAAACATGTCATTTTTTTGCAAAAAAATCGTTAAATTTCGATTAATAACAAAAAAAGTAAAAATGTCAGCAGCAATGAAATACCACCAAATGAAAGCTCTATTAGTGAGAAGAAAAGGAGGTAAAATTCATTTGGGTGGTAAGTTGCATGACCGAGCAATAAACCGCTAAAGTTGTGGAGTGCCGATTTGTAAAAAAGGGCCTGGTCTTTAGGGGGGTATAAACCTGTGGTCCTTAAGTGGTTAAAGTATGACATTCTTCTTGTTTTCAATAATAAAATATTTTACAAACTAAACTAAAATAATCTTTTCTAGGCTCCAGCAGGGCACATTTTTGAGAGTTTACCTTTAAGACGCATAAAAATGGCCCCTGAATAAAATACATCTTTTTTGTGGGACTTTTTGCCATTGATCCCCCTCTGGTATGTCACTGTCCATGTTGTGGGACTATTTGTGCAATTCTAGTAAGTATTTGGTGGCTGCAAATATGACCTGAAGGTTTTTCAGGTTTGCCTGCCATTAAAGTGAATGGGGCCCGCCACGCGAACATTTGATTGTGAACGCGCGTTAGCGAAACGTCCCGGATGATGTTTGTCCATCACTAACAGGCACATTTGAAAATAGTAAGCAGCAGAGAGCCTCCAATACAAGGGCTGCTTTGGCCCCTGCAGACCTGCTAAGTTCTGCCTCATAACAGTGATAATACATTTGCTCATCATATAGTATAATGTCCCCTGCTTTGCCTCCCACACAGAGCATGCTCAACTAGCCCACAATCCAATGACAAATAGAGCAGTTCTCTAAATGCAGTCTAGCAGCTAGTGAGATTGTGTCACTGCATTGCGCCTGCCTGTGCAATACTAGTGGTCACAAGGTGAATGAAGACTGCTTGCTTTACCATTGTATTCAACTGTATGCTTCCTGAGGATGCAGATGCTCAAATGTTCAAATAGTTGTAGTTTTGAGGGCCCCAGATAATTGTGGGGTTTGAGTAGTGCCAAATGATGCCCAAAGGCACAGATTTATCCAAGGGCATCCTCCCTCTGGTCGTGATCTTCTTGTGGCTTAAGGACCTGACAAAAAGTCATATCAGCAAACTACATGATGATGTCACAGCTCATCAAGTCACAGAAACACTGAGATTCTGGACAGGAAAAGAAGTTGTGAAAGATCTGTGTGTTCTGTGTACAGTATATACAGTATGTACATGTATGTATGAGTGCGTGTGAGATTAATGTTGGCTATCCACTGCTGTTCTGTATATGTTCTACACAGTTCCACATTGCTTGTGCTTTATAAATTACATTGCAGGTACTACTTCTCTTGTCCTGTATACTGGGAGTAATTATCAGTATCTGCTCATATTCTCTATATAAGGACACTGTACAGTACCACTTTTCCTCTCCTGTATACTGGGAGTAATTCTCAGTTTCTGCTCTTATTCTGTATATATATGAACACTGCACAGTACCATTCTTCTTGTCCTGTAATACTGGGTGTTATTCTCAGTATCTGCTCATATTCTCAATATAAGGACACTGCACAGTACCACTTCTCTTGTCCTGTATACTAGGAGTAATTCTCAGTATCTGCTCTTATTCTGTATATATGGACACTGCACAGTACCACTTCTCCTGTCCTGTATACTAGGAGTAATTCTCAGTATCTGCTCTTATTCTGTATATATGAACACTGCACACTACCATTTTTCTTGTCTTGTAAACTGGGTGTTATTCTCAGTATCTGCTCATGTTCTCTATATAAGGACACTGCACAGTACCACTTCTCATGTCCTGTATACTGGGTGTAATTCTCAGTATCTGCTCTTATTCTGTACGTGTGTATATGAACACTGCACAGTATCATTTCTCTTGTCTTGTATACTGGGTGTAATTCTCAGTATCTGCTCTTATTCTGTACGTGTGTATACGAACACTGCACAGTACCACTTCTCTTGTCCTGTATACTGGGTGTAATTGTCAGTATCTGCTCATATTCTCTATATAAGTATACTGCACAGTACCATTTCTCTTGTCTTGTATACTGGGTGTAATTCTCAGTATCTGCTCATGTTATACTGTATATATAAGGACACTGCACAGCAGGGGTGTACATAAAAATCACTGGGCCCCATAGCAAGAATCTGAATTGGGCCCCCTAACCCCGCCCACTACCCACCCCAGGCCCATCCCACCTCCTTTCCTGGCTCCTCCCTTGCCCCCCCCCATTCTGTAATGTGAATCTAGCATGCCCATTATAGTCTATGGGTCCGTGAGAAAACATGTACACAACATGGATAGCATCCATATTGCATCCGCGTTTGGTCCGTTCTTCACTGACCACTAATAGGAGATGCTCTGGAAGTTAATATGTGTTAGTGAAATACAGGTGACACAGAACACAGTTAAATGGATGAACCACATATTGATTTTTTCACAGACGTCTAACAAACACAGAAATATGAACAAAACGTGGGGCTAATGGGAGCATATTAGTACAGAGAAGACCCATAATCTGTGGCACCCTTGTAATATGCCTCCCCTGTTACCTATAGAATGCATAGAAGCCAGACGGCCACCCTAGTCATATATAGTCACTCAGTTACTAAATGTCTGCAGTAGCCGATTACTGACTATATAAAGCCTTAAAGGGCTATTTCGGTTGTTTGAAGTCATCCCCTATCAGCACTCGGCAATTTCAGAAACACCCATAGAAATGAATGAGCATCTTGCACATGTGCGACAAGTTGCTCTGTTCATTTCAGAGGTTCTGAAGAGGGTATGGGTCCCCCATTCCCCGCTGGGACGGTGGGATCCCCAACAATCTAATATTTATCCCCTATCCTGTGGATAGGGGATAACTGGGAGCTACTAGGCCATTATTTCTTGGAGTAGTTCTAGTGTAGGTGACAGCTGATCCATAGAGGTGAGAAACACCGGTGCAATGCAATGAGGAATCAGACAAAACTTGTAGTCAGTAACAGGGCAAGGTTAGGGCACGTAGCGTATGTGCAAATCCGTGAAACAGTACAAAGATCAGGGCAGGCAGCACAGGGTCATTAGGATGATCAGGCATGGGTAATGTCAGGTGGCAGAGGGTAAGAATTTGGGAATCAGGCAGAAATTGGTACACAGACAGACAAGCAATTTATAGCACCTGCAGGATCTCACAAGCTAATAAACCTATTGTTCAGGCAGAAAATTAGAAAAAAAAGCATGTCATATAAAGCAGAAGCTGATTAACACATTAGGCTACTTTCACACTGGCGTTTTGGCTTTCCGTTTGTGAGATCTGTTCAGGGCTCTCACAAGCGGTCCAAAACGGATCAGTTTTGCCCTTAATGGATAAGGATCCACTCAGAATGCATCAGTTTGCACCAGTTTGGCTCCGTTCCGCCTCCTTTCCGTTTTGGTGTCCGTCTGGTGAAACTGAGCCAAACGGATCCGTCCTGACACACAATGTAAGTCAATGGGGACGGACCAATTTTCTATGACACAATATAGCACAATAGAAAACGGATCAGTCCCCCAGGATCCGTTTTGGCTATGTTAAAGATAATACAAATGGATCCGTTCTGAACAGATGCATGCGGTTGTATTATCTGAACAGATCCGTCTGTGCAGATCCATGACGGATCCGCACCAAACGCGAGTGTGAAAGCAGCCTTAGAAATAGCCTAGCAGCTGCACACAGAACAAAGGTGGGTTTAAGTCTTGCAGTACTGCAGAATGAGGTGAGGTTCAATCAAGAATATCCTCAACAGACACACAGGAAACCGGCGCCTGGGTCCACTGCTGGAACGCTGGAACTGTGACAGACACAGGGTGAGTAGTGCAGCAGCCATGCCAACCCGAAGTAGAGGGGTAGCAGCGGGCACATGCGACCTTTCAAACAAGTGCATACATTATTGCACAGACTTCTCATCTAATTGTCAACGAACCCCAACAGGTGATACCTTGATGGTTTTGCATTAAAAGAAAATGCTAATTTTAATTAATGATTTTAACAAATCTATTTAACTGTGCAATATTAACTAAATACTCAAGACAAAACCTGTTAGCATAGTGTCCCACATAGCCACTGCCCTGAGGCCGACATGCAGCCAGAAGCCAGATGATCACGCTGGCTGCAAATTAAATGTTCACTGATTGCTGATTCTTAATTGGCGCGCAGTTTGCCTAAAACCATGTGGCCATTAACAATCATCAGCAATGAACACTTAATTCATTTGCAAAATGTGCAAACCTTTGGGCTTTTTGCCACCTCTCACCCACATGGCAGCCACTATGTAGGACACTGCCCTTAGGGTTCTTTGAGGACTGGACTGGGAAACAGTGGCATAGAACCAACTTTTTGTTTTACATACATACGGACAATGGGCCATCGCAAATCAACGTCATAAACTGTTTAATAGGACATTCTATGATGGTTGACAGCCATTTACTTTATATTTATCAGTTACTGTATACCTGATATGTTATATAACAATGCAATTTTATCTAAAAGGTATCTCTAAATTTCATCCTTGGCATGAAATTGTGAACTTCCAAAATGCCTTGGAGTCATTTCTATTTTAAAACTGAGAGTCAGGACCATCCAAAAGTATTACAAACTGCAAAATGTGAGCCCTGTTAATAGTAGACAGGAATACAGAGAGGATAATTAGGTGGACAATAGTCTCTTCTAATTACAATTTCCTTATGTGAACTCTTCACGTTGAATAAGTATCAATGTCACGTTTCTTAACCCACCAACAGTCATATTAAAAATGGGAAAAACTCTCCAGAAAATAAATTTTTGATTATAGACATTGTGCACAACTCAGGTGACTTAAATGCATTTTAATCTCTTAATGACATAACTAATTTAAGTCAAATTTGTATAGTTTTTATCATGTTATATTACTTGCATAATAAAAAAAACACTTATTTTAGCTATAATCAAAGACAGAACATTTTTCTTTTGTTTTGTTTTGTTTTTCTTTGCGGGACAATTTGTAGTTTTCCTTGGCACCATTTTTCATTGCTTTTTATTGTTTTCCATAGGTGACATGAACAAAGAACAGCAATTCTGGCATTGTTTTATCCCTTTTTTTTTTTTTTTGCTGTGTTTTCTGAGACCTCTGAATGTATTAAGTTTATAATACGAAAGCATATCTAGGGTTGCCACCTTTCCCAACAAAAAATAATCACCTAAGTTGAAAAGGGTTGAAATGCATGTGGTTTTTCATAGGTGTTATTTTACACTAGTGGCTTGTTCATACTTAGTTTTGCGACATCTTTGTTTTTGTTTTTTTCCTGTCATTTTTAAAATAAAATGCAGCCAAAATTTAGCTTTTGCATGGAAGCAAATAATCACCAAGCCAGGAAAAACACTTTACACCTATTTCAGGGGTGCACCTTGTGTCATGCAACCCTGTTCAGCAGACCAGCTTACACTGGGTTGTTTTGTAAAACTAAATGAAGTCAATGAAAGAATATGTATTTTCTAAATGTCAGGAATCTTTTTCATAGATATATAAAATGAAAAAAATATGTTAGATATTCCTCTTTAGGGATAATCAAGTGTACTGTACCATGTAACGACTATTGCTAGAGAAGCTGTCCGCATATTGTTTGGTAAAGATAGGATAGAGACAGTGTAAAATGTAAACTTTATGAATATTATTGTTTTTGCTGCAACTAATTTGATACTGGGATCCACAAAGTGATTAACAAGAGAAAGGGCTCATCTTCCTTTCTTACTTGTTTCCTGGAAAACAAGACCCCCTAGAGGATATGTGACAATTGGAGAGCAAGTAGGCTGTCTGATGGGATAAGGGGATTGATAACATGCACAGAGGTCCATTTAATCCTCCCCCTGGGAACATATACAGCTACACAGGGAGACAGGATCTCTTTCTCTCCACTGTTCAGCCTGTCAACAAGTCCCCTACTGGTCCCCCTCTCCTCCACCACATGAGCTAAAATCACAGCCAGCTAAAGGGGAGAGGGCTGCTTTAACCCATAACATCTCAGAATGTACAGCTAGAGATTTGAGAGTTCTGCAATTCTGATCTTGTTGTAAAGCTTAAATTGTCAGTTTTAAACAGCTGCTACACATACCAAGATATTAACCTCTTTGCGACCTCCGCCGTACATGTTGCATCTTTAAATATTGGGCCTGTACGCGCATGCAGCAGGCACCATAGCAACCGGGTTTCTGCTGTTTCAAACAGCAGAGGCCCCTGGCACATGTATGCGATCAGCCATAAGGCTGATCGCATACATTTCATCCTTCAGATGCCGCGGTCAAATGTGACCACGGCATCTGAGCAGTCCAGAAGCCCCAACTGAGATTGGGGAATCTGTTACCCTATACCAGGGATGCTCAACCTGCGTCCCGCCAGCTGTTGTAAAACTACAACTCCCATCATGCCCTGCTGTAAGCTGATAGGTGTAGGCTGTCCGGGCATGCTGGGAGTTGTAGTTTTGCAGCAGCTGGAGGGCCGCAGGTTGAGCATCCCTGCCCTATACTAATAGCCCAAAGCCTCAAGCAGGCTTCAGCAGCAGTTAGTGGAATATAGCAATACAGGGCACTAGATGGCAACACTCTATTGTTATTTCGGAAATGAAGTGTTCAATGATAGCTATATAGCCATCAATGAACACATTGTACAATCTAATGATTGCCAGTTATAGTCACACAGGATGACTTAAAAAAACAGTCGTACTATTAAAATATAACAATATTTATCCCACACGGCAAATGGTGTAACGGAAAACAAAATACTTCAACTCCTTTTTATAAAAAGTGATCAAAAAGTCACATACACTTCAAAATGGTATCACTGAAAAGTACAGATCACCCTGCAAAAATGAGCCCTCACAAAGCTACAAAAAAAGTTATAGGGATAAAAAAATGATGATGGAAATAAAAAATTAAAAATTTCAAGGTTTTTTATTTTTTTTCAGTATTAAAACACAAGAAAAACTATACAAGTGTGGTATCATTTTACTCATACTGACCTTAAAAATGAAGGTAACAGGTCAATCTACCACATAGTAAACGCCGTTTAAAAAAAAAAAAAAAAAAAAAAACTGTGGCACAATTGTATTTTTTTTCAAATGCCACCCCATGTGGAATTTATTTTTGATATCGTTAGAAAGTACAACTTGTCCCGCAAAAAATAAGCCCTCATAAGGCTATGTGAATGGAAAACTGCCTGAGTTCTCTTCGGGCTGAGCAGTTAAGGCTTTGTTGGCATGTCAGTTATTTCCATCAGTTACAGACCTCCCTAGTCTCCCTCATTTTTGGAAGGACAGTCCCTGTTTTGGACCCAAGTCCCTCTGTCCCTCTTTCCTCCTTAAATGTCCCTCTTTTTGATCTGAAGAATAGATTTGCATTGTTACATTTAGAATATTGACCCAGAAAGTGTTTGTCTGGTTCCCCTCTTGTATATTATTTCATTATTTGATGCAATTTGTATTTTAGAAATCTGTATATAATTTCTATATATAATATTCAGATAATATTTGCGCTATTGTGCGCTAAGAAAACTATTAAAGTGTATAAATATACATGAAAAACAGACTTTCACGCAATGAACCATGTGTCCCTCTTTGACTGTCCAAAAAGTTGGGAGGTATGCAGTTATTGTGAACCAAAACTAGGTGTGGGTCAAAAACACTGAACAGTTGCAGATCTTTTCATCATACCTTATCTCTATGTAGCCTCCAAGTGATGGAAATAACTGATCAAATAACTGACGTGTGAACAAGGCCTCATTCCTTTTCTCAAAGCTTGAACAGAGCTCAGGCAAATTGTTAGGGGGTTAACCCCTTAATGACCGGGTCATTTTGCACCTTCGTGACCAGACAGATTTTTGCAAATCTGACATCTGTCACTCTATATTGTAATAACTTTGGAATGCATTAACTTATCCAAGCCATTATGAGATTGTTTTCTCGTGACATATCGTAATTCATGTTAGTGGTAAATTTGAGTCAATATGTTTCACCTTTACGTATAAACATTAAACAAACTCCCAAATTTAAAGAAAATTTGGAAAAATTTATAATTTTCAAAATTTTAATTTCTCTGCTTTTAAAGAAGATAGTGATACCTCCCAAAATAGTTACTTTATGTTGGCATCATTTTAAAAATGTAATATTTTTTTTTTGGGCATTAGAAGGCTTAGGCCCCTTTCACACAGGCGAGTATTCCACGCGGATGCTATGCGTGAGTTGAACGCATTGCACCCACACTGAATGCCAACCCATTCATTTCTATTGGGCCCTTTACATGAGCGGTGATTTTCACGCATCACTTGTGCGTTGCGTGAAAATCGCAGCATGCTCTATATTTTGCGTTTTTCACGCAACGCAGGCCCCATAGAAGTGAATGGGGTTGCGTGAAAATCGCAAGCGTCCACAAGCAAGTGCGGATGCGGTGCGATTTTCACGCACGGTTGCTAGGAGACGATCGGGATGGAGACCCGATCATTATTATTTCCCCTTATAACATGGTTATAAGGGAAAATAATAGCATTCTGAATACAGAATGCATAGTAAAATAACGCTGGAGGGGTTAAAAAAAAAAATAATAATTTAACTTACCTTAGTCCACTTGATCACGTAGCCCGGCATCTCCTTCTGTCTCCTTTCTTCAGGACCTGGGTAAAGGACCTGTGGTGACGTCACTCCGGCCATCACATGATCTTTTACCATGGTCATGAATCATGTGATGGACCATGTGACGACCGGAGAGACATCACCACAGGTCCTTTACCCAGGTCCTGAAGAAAGGAGACAGAAGGAAATGCCGGCTGCACTATCAAGTGGACTAAGGTGAGTTAAATTATTATTTATTATTTTTTTACCCCTCCAGCGCTGTTCTACTATGCATTCTGTATTCAGAATGCTATTATTTTCCCTAATAACCATGTTATAAGGGAAAATAATACAATCTACAGAACACTGATCCCAAACCCGAACTTCTGTGAAGAAGTTCGGGTTTGGGTACCAAACATGCGCGATTTTTCTCACGCAAGTGCAAAACGCATTACAATGTTTTGCACTCGCGCAGAAAAATCGCGGGTGTTCCCGTAACGCACCCGCACATTTTCCCGCAACGCCCGTGTGAAAGAGGCCTTAGAATTTTAGAAGCAATTCTTACATTTTTTTTGAAAATTTCTAAAACCCACTTTTTTAAGGACCAGTTAAGTGGGCCTTACATAGTAGAAAACACCCAAAATTGACCCATTTTAGAAACTACAGACCCGTCAAGTTATTAAAAACTGATGTTATAAACTTTGTTAACCCTTTAGGTGCTCCACAAGAATTAAAGGAAAATGGAGATAAAATTTAAAAATTTCACTTTTTTCGCAGATTTTCCATTTTAATAAATTTTTTCCTGTAACACAGCTTTTGGTTAACAGCCAAACTAAACTCAATATCTATTACCCTGATTCTGCAGTTTACAGTAACACCCCATATGTGGTTGTCGACTGCTATATGGGCGCACAGCAGAGCTTAGAACAGATGAAGCACAATATGGCTTTTGGAGGGCAGATTTTCACTGGAATAAATTTCAGGCGCTGTGTCGCATTTGAAGGTACCCTGAGGTACCCAAAAATGTGACCCTATTTGGGAAACTGCACCCCCTAAAGTATTCATCTAGGAGTGTAGTGAGAATTTTATTATTTTACGGTATTCATCTAGGAGTATAATGAAAATTTATTTTTACATTTTGGAGTTTGTCTAATTTTCCAAATTATAATTGGCTAATAATATAATAATAATAATAATAATAATAATAATAATAATAATAATATATGACATGTGGAGTGTTAAAAAACAGTGGATTGCATAATAAATTAAAAATGGTCAAAAGTGCATAAAAGAAGTAAAAAAATGTAAATTTATTAAATAATAATCTAGGGAAGTATGGTAAATGCGTAAACACTGCTCAATACAAAGTCCAGGCTTATCTGGACAGGTGTAACATTGATATACGGTCTCCCGCCATATCCCATTCTTGTAACAGACCCTACATTTCTTTTGGGCTCTGCTTTTTTTCGCAGTAGGGGGCAGTTCTGATGGGAAATGTTGCCCTGGGATAATTCTGTCGGCATGACTAGATGACACTATCCCACTGCTATCCTGGTGCTGCTCTCCAAATATTTATTTTTTTAATGATTTGTTCTTGAAAATCAAGATATGTTCCTTGGTTCCCTGCTTTTTGGAACATGACAAAATAATTAAACAGGGCTATATGGATAAGATGGGCTGCAAGTTTCTTATACCAAATGCAGGATTTCCTGACCGCGCTATAGGGCTGCAGCATTTTATATTATTTATTTTATACATATATTTATTGTAATCCTGTTTGCAGACAGGCTTACAGATGGTGGTATTTGTGCCTCATACGGGAACAGGGCTGTTACGGTCAGGATGTATAGATGTCATTATGAAGACATCTTTTTTTTTGTCTCAATATTTTACAAGTAAGATGTCCCCATTGCAAAGGGCCTTTATTTCCCCAGACTTCAATTTTTGGTTGACTAAAGGCTTGGGCAGGTACCAAGTACAGTGCTATCTAGAATCTGCACAGAGATGGCACTGGTTGATATATGGCGATCTCTCTACGGAAATAAGCAAGTATTTTCCTGTTTCAGTAACACATATAGGTCCATGTCTCGAGTTGATCTGGCTCTCGCCAGCCCCGGGCTCATAAATAGGGTAAAAAAAATTATGAATGTCATGGCATTTCGGACCATAGCCCGGTTTTGGTAATACTGGACAGTCCTAAGAAACCAAACCAAAATAGAATGTTTAAACTTAACCCCCACTGGATGACATTGATAGGGAATCTAGATAAGATTAATGAAGAAATAAAACTCTTTTGGAAGGATAATGTCAATTCAACACATATCCATATGGTTTGGGACTCGCTTAAGGCATACCTTCGGGGTATATATTCATACGAAATCAGGAAACAGAAAAACCGGTTTGCCCAAACTGAAAAAGAAATAGAAGGGAGGCTCAACCAGATAATGAATGAGATTATCCAGGCAAATACCCCAGAAAAACAATTTCAACTTAAAAAAGCACAAGATGAATATAAACTATATCTACACAAAAAAGCACAGAACGAAATGTTTTTTTCAGGGTTGAGGAGTTTTAGCGAGTCCGGCAAGCCAAGCAGATTATTATCTATGATAGTAAAAAATCAAAGGGGAGGCTCCAATATCATTGGAATTAGGACAGAGGCAGGAAACACCCTACGAGACCCGGATGACATCCTAAAGGAATTTACTAGGTATTTTACGACACTATATCAAGCCGGGTCAAAAAATCAGACATTGATTGGTTAAAGGGTTTCTATCACTTTGTTTCACCTATTTAGCTTTCAGACACTAGCGATCCGCTAGTGTCTGCTTTATCTAACCATCCTAATATAAGAGCTTATTGTCCTGCCGTTTAGCTAAAAAAATAACTTATATAGATATGCAAATGAGCCTCTAGGTGCTATGGGGGCGTGATTAGCACCTAGAGGCTCCGTCTACCTTAACAAACTGCCGCCGCCCAGCGCGTCCCTCCAGCCCGCCCATCTCCAGCTGAAGCGATCCTCTCCGTGCGCGTCTCTGTTCTGCGCATGCGCAGTGAATGTCTGATCGCTTCCCTGCTCAGACATCTCCACTGCGCCTGTTCCTCGGAGCACTATGACGTCATCGGCGCAGGCGCAGTGGAGATGTCTGAGCAGGGAAGCGATCAGACATTCACTGCGCATGCGCCGAATACGAGGAGCATCGCATTCCGGAGGAGATGGGCGGGCTGGAGGGACGCGCTGGGCGGCAGCAGTTTGTTAAGGTAGACGGAGCCTCTAGGTGCTAATCACGCCCCCATAGCACCTAGAGGCTCATTTGCATATCTATATAAGTTATTTTTTTAGCTAAACGGCAGGACAATAAGCTCTTATATTAGGGTGGTTAGATAAAGCAGACACTAGCGGATCGCTAGTGTCTGAAAGCTAAATAGGTGAAACGAAGTGATAGAAACCCTTTAAATAGACCTATACAACTGACTGAGCTACAGACTACGTTGCAATCTATCAAAGGCAACACATCCCCAGGGGTGGACGGTTTCCCATTTAAAGTATACCAGAAACATGAGGGAACTATTCTTCCCCAAATGTTGGAGGTACTAAATAAATCTTGGACAATGGGTTCCCTACCCCCCTCATGGATGGAAGCCACCATCACATTGATCCCCAAAAAGGGGAAGGATCCGCTGTTAGCTGCCTCCTACCGCCCCATCTCTCTGTTGAATACAGACTATAAAATTCTTGCCAAACTGTTAGCCAACAGATTAAAAACTGTCATACATAAAGTCGTCCATGTAGACCAAACCGGGTTCATTCCCAAAAGAAACATACAGGATAATATAAGGCGGGCCTTCCTGAACATCCAGACGGGGGACGGGGGGGACTGCTCCATCCTGTCTCTGGATGCCGCTAAGGCCTTCGACAGGGTGGAGTGGCCCTTCCTTTGGAGAGTACTATCGCGGGTGAAGATGGGCGAATACTTTTCCAGATGGGTTCGCATTCTGTACCAAAACCCGGTATCTAGGGTCCGAATTAATGGTGGGTACTCTGCCCCTTTTCCCCTGAACCGAGGAACACGCCAGGGCTGCCCCCTCTCCCCCTTGCTCTTCTCGCTGTTCCTGGAGCCAATTGCATGCAAAATTAGAATAGATGTGGAAATATCCGGCTTCGGGTGCGAGGGAGAAGATGACAAAATTAGTTTATATGCGGACGACATGCTGCTCTTTTTGGGGAGGGGGTATATAGACTTGCCCAGGGTTATGGAAAGTCTGGATGAGTTTGGATCCCTATCTGGATATGACATAAATTGGGAAAAATCCAAATTCCTTCCATTGAGACGCCCGGTTCCACGGGGCCACAATTTTCGGGTTAGTATACTGACCCCAGCAGACTCTCTATTGTACCTGGGTATCCAGATAGGGACCAAACTGGAACATTATTTGAAACTGAATATACTCCCAATAATAGATAAAGTCAGGGAAAAAATTAGAACATGGCTAAAACTCCCTTTGTCACAAATCAACCGAATAGCGCTTATTAAAATGACACTATTACCAATGTTACTATATGTTTTCAACGCTAGTCCAATTACGATAGAAGACAAGTTCTTCAACAAGTTAGAGATCCTCTTTAACGAACTGATATGGGGCCGCAAACGAGTAAGAATTAAGATTCAGTATCTGTATAAAGAAGTGGGTGGAATGTCCATCCCCTTTTTAAAAGGATATTACCTAGCTGCCCAACTGAGATGGTGTGTGAGGAATCGGAGGAATAAATGCATCTGCCTACTTTTCGGGGAGTATTGTAGACCATGGTCGGATCTTTTTCATATCCTTGAAACCGGTATTTTTAAGAAGAAAACAATAATAAACCCGTTTTGTAGAATGCTTGGGTATATTTGGCAACAAATTAGAGACATGGTGGGCGTATCTGAAGCAGTTCAGTACACCCCATTGTGGGGGAACGCACACTTACCACAAGTTATGCAACTAGGCCACGCTGAATATTGGGGAAAATATGGGATATATTTAATTGCACAAGTCTTTCAGCAAGGACTGATTAGGCCCTTAAATGAAATATTACCAGATATTACATTAGGATTTATGGATAAATTTCGATATGAACAATTACGTCACGCTATACATCACACGGAGAATAAGAATTATTTGAAGATAGTAAGGAACACTTTTTTAGATTTCTGTCAAGATATGACATTTAATACTTCCATATCACATATGTACGCTAAGTTAAAATATGAACACACAAAAACGATCACATTTAGGGGTGAGGCCAAATGGGAAAGAGATTTACATAAAGGGGAATCGATTAGGTGGAATACTGTGTATAGAAATATTAAAAGATCGACCGTGTCACCCGCACATGCATGGATTCTTTTGAAAATCATACACCGCCTCTATTACACACCAGTATTACTGCATACCATTTATAAAGATAGTAAACAGAACTGCTATAAATGTAACAAAGACAGAGGAGATTATAAACATCTGTTGTGGGAATGTCCAGGGATAAATGAGTATTGGATAAAAATATTTCGGAAACTGCAGGACCACTCCCCTATGAAGTACCAGGCATGCATTGATTATGCCATCCTGGGTACACTCCCAGAGACGGTCGAAAATAAAACTGAGCAGATACTGTGGTTTCGGGGCATCGCACTAGCCAAAATAATAATTGTGAAACATTGGGGCACCACGAAACACCCCAGTTTTCAGGAGTGGTTGGAGTGGATGAACAGGGTTAGGCAGTATGAATACATTCTAGCCCAAACAGCGGTGAAAAGGGCAGTCTGGCTGCGGATCTGGGGTAACTGGAAATAACGACAGCCGATGTAGATACGGCGGCTCTGTGGAGGAGAGTTGGGGTAACTGGCGACTGGAAACAATGATAAAGATGTAGACACGGCAGCCCGCGGAAAGAAAGAAAGAAAAAGGGGGGGTAGAGGGAGGGATAGGGGGGGTGTATAAACAAAATGGAAACTCAGCATAGGATTAGATGAATGCACTAATGTATTCCTATTATATTGCTTTGTTATAATGAAATAGAAAGATTGTTATACACTACTTTTTTGGAAAATAAAAATATATTCAAAAAAAAAAAAAAAAAGGCTTGGGCAGGCCTCTTTGATTGTGGCGTATGGTGCCACATGCCACTGTCTTTCTGACTGAAAGGTACCTGAAAAGAGGTACGATGGTGTAATAATTGTCGATGTAAAAGTAGTACCCCTTATCTAAAAGAGGGTGCAAAAGATCCCATACTATTTTACCTGCCACATTGAGGGAAGGGGGGCATTCAGGACGGCAAAGATGGGTATCTTTGCCTTAATACACTCGAAATTTATAGGTGAAGCCAGATCCACTCTCACAAAGCTTATACATTTTTATCTCAAATCGTGCCCTCTTGCTTGGCAAATATTGGCGAAATTGAAGCCTGCCCTTAAAAAGGAAAAGTGACTCGTCCATGGCAATATTTTTTTCTGGGGTGTAGGCTTCTTTACATTTTTTATTTAAATAATTTTTAAAGGGGCCTAATTTTATATAGCCTGCCATGGCTGGGTTCATCACGTGGGAGGCACTGTGTGTTGTCAGCGAAATAAAGAAATCTCAGGATTGTCTCAAATTGCTGTCTTGTCATTACCTCCCTGTACATGGGGGTATCGTACAACACATCAGATGGCCAATAAGATCTCATAGTGTTTTTTTTTTTTTTTTATAAGACCCATATTTAGGAGGAGGCCCCAAAATTTGAAAATGTCCGCCACAACAACAGGGCACCATACACCATTCTTGGCGTAATATGAGGTGGGGTGACGAGCAATGAATTATAAGCAGTGTATAAATTGATCTGCTCAACGATCAAATTTAGCAGTTCTTCTGATAAGATTTTTAAAAATTCCGAACACCCCCCCCAACCCCATAACATCATAATGGATGCCTGTAACAGAATAAAATTCTGGAACAGACGGAGTATATGACTCTGTGGGCATCCATTCGGTGACAATGGCGCTAGTGCCAGGCAAAGAGTTTCGTCTAGAACTTTGCTGTGGCTCATCATCACTAGTCTTAGCAGACGATGACGAAATTTGAAACTGTTCTTGCACTTTCTGTATCAGAACAGATAAATGTGTAAGCCTCCTCCACCATACGTAGTGGATATAAAAAGTCTACACACCCCTGTTAAAATGTCAGGTTTCTGTGATGTTAAAAAAATGAGACAAAGATAAATCACTTCAGAACTTTTTCCACCTTTAATGTGACCTATAAACTGTGCAACTCAATTGAAAAACGAACTGAAATCTTTTAGGTAGAGGGAAGAAAAATATAAAAATAATATGGTTTCATAAGTGTGCAGACCCTTAAACTAATACACTGCTCAAAAAAATAAAGGGAACACTTAAACAACACAATGTAACTCCAAGTCAATCACACTTCTGTGAAATCAAACTGTCCACTTAGGAAGCAACACTGAGTGACAATCAATTTCACATGCTGTTGTGCAAATGGGATAGACAACAGGTGGAAATTATAGGCAATTAGCAAGACACCCCCAATAAAGGAGTGGTTCTGCAGGTTGTGACCACCGACCACTTCACAGTTCCTATGCTTCCTGGCTGATGTTTTGGTCACTTTTGAATGCTGCTGGTGCTTTCACTCTAGTGGTAGCATGAGACGGAGTCTACAACCCACACAAGTGGCTCAGGTAGTGCAGCTTATCCAGGATGGCACATCAATGCGAGCTGTGGCAAGAAGGTTTGCTGTGTCTGTCAGCGTAGTGTCCAGAGCATGGAGGCGCTACCAGGAGACATGCAAGTACATCAGGAGACGTGGAGGAGGCCGTAGGAGGTCAACAACCCAGTAGCAGGACTGCTACCTCCGCCTTTGTGCAAGGAGGAACAGGAGGAGCACTGCCAGAGCCCTGCAAAATGACCTCCAGCAGGCCACAAATGTGCATGTGTCTGCTCAAACGGTCAGAAACAGACTCCATGAGGGTGATATGAGGGCCCGACGTCCACAGGTGGGGGTTGTGCTTACAGCCCAACACCGTGCAGGACGTTTGGCATTTGCCAGAGAACACCAAGATTGGCAAATTCGCCACTGGCGCCCTGTGCTCTTCACAGATGAAAGCAGGTTCACACTGAGCACATGTGACAGACGTGACAGAGTCTGGAGACGCCGTGGAGAACGTTCTGCTGCCTGCAACATCCTCCAGCATGACCGGTTTGGCATTGGGTCAGTAATGGTGTGGGGTGGCATTTCTTTGGAGGGCCGCACAGCCCTCCATGTGCTCGCCAGAGGTAGCCTGACTGCCATTAGGTACCGAGATGAGATCCTCAGACCCCTTGTGAGACCATATGCTGGTGTGGTTGGCCCTGGGTTCCTCCTAATGCAAGACAATGCTAGACCTCATGTGGCTGGAGTGTGTCAGCAGTTCCTGCAAGACGAAGGCATTGATGCTATGGACTGGCCCGCCCATTCCCCAGACTTGAATCCAATTGAGCACATCTGGGACATCATGTCTCGCTCTATCCACCAACATCACGTTGCACCACAGACTGTCCAGGAGTTGGCAGATGCTTTAGTCCAGGTCTGGGAGGAGATCCCTAAGGAGACCGTCCGCCACCTCATCAGGAGCATGCACAGGCGTTGTAGGGAGGTCATACAGGCACGTGGAGGCCAAACACACTACTGAGCCTCATTTTGACTTGTTTTAAGGACATTACATCAAAGTTGGATCAGCCTGTAGTGTGTTTTTCCACTTTAATTTTGAGTGTGACTCCAAATCCAGACCTCCATGGGTTGAAAAATTAGATTTCCATTTTTTTATTTTTGTGTGATTTTGTTGTCAGCACATTCAACTATGTAAAGAACAAAGTATTTCAGAAGAATATTTAATTAATTCAGATCTAGGATGTGTTATTTTTGTGTTCCCTTTATTTTTTTGAGCAGTGTACTTTGTTGAAGCACCTTTTGATTTTATTATAGCACTCAGTCTTTTTGGGTATGAGTCTATCAGCATGGCACATTTTGACTTGGCAAGATTCGCCCACTCTTCTTTGCAACAACACTCCAAATCTGTCAGATTGCGAGGGCATCTCCTGTGCACAGCACTCTTCAGAACCCCCCACAGATTTTCAATCGGATTCAGGTCTGGGCTCTGGCTGGGCCATTCCAAAACTTTAATCTTCTTCTAGTGAAGCCATTCCTTTGTTGATTTGGATGTATGCTTTAGGTTGTTGTCATGCTGAAAGATGAAGTTCCTCTTCAAATCATGTTCAGCTTTCTAGCAGAAGCCTGAAGGTTTTGTGCCAATATTGACTGGTATTTGGAACTGTTCATTATTCTCTCTAGCTTAAAGAGGACCTTTCACTAGTTTAAAAACTAAAAACTAACTATATCAGTGGGCAGAGCGGCGCCCAGACATACTAGTAAGTGCAGGGGGACCCCTGGGCGCCGCTCTGCCCACTGATATAGTGAGTTTTTAAACTAGTAAAAGGTCCTCTTTAACTAAGGCCTCATGCACACGACCGTTTTTGTGTTCCGTTCCGCAAAATGGGGTTCCATTGTTCCGTGACCCGTTTCCGTGTGTCTTCCCTTATTTTTGGAGGACCACCAGACATAAGGGAATGTAAAAAAAAAGTCTAAGACAGGTTTGCCATGCAAATGATAGGAATAAAACGGATGCGGACAATCTTGTGTGCCTCCGTGTTTTTTAGCGGTCCCATTGACTTGAATGGGTCCGCGAACCGTTTTCTGCAGAAATAACAGGACAGGTTATATTTTTTTGATGGACTTGAACCACGGATCACGGAGGCGGATGGCAAACGGAGCATTCGCCGAGTTTTCAACTGACCCATTGAAAATCAATGGGTCCGCAGAAAATCACAAAAAACGGCGCAACGGACACGGAATAAAACAACGGTCGTGTGCATGAGGCCTAAGGACTCAGTTCCAGCTGAAGAAAAACAGCCCAAAAGCATGATGCTGCCACCACCATGCTTCACTGTGGGTATGGTGCTCTTTTGGTGATGTGCAGTGTTGTTTTCGGGCCAAACATATCTTTTGGAATTATGCCCAAATAGTTTAACCTTGGTTTCACCAGAGCATAACACGTTTTCCCACATGCTTTTTGGAGACTTCAGATGTGTTTTTGCAAAATGTAGCCTGGCTTGGATATTTTTCTTCGTAAGAAAAGGCTTACATCTTGCCACTCTACCCCATAGCCCAGACATATGAAGAATATGGGAGATTGTTGTTACATGTACCACTTGCCAGATATTCCTGCAGCTCCTTTAATGTTGCTGTTAGCCTCTTGGTAGCCTCTCAGACCAGTTTTCTTCTCGTCTTGTCATAAATTTTGGAGGGACGTCCAGTTCTTGGTAATGTCACTGTTGTGCCATATTTTCTCCACTTCATGATGACTGTCTTCACTGTGTTCCATGGTATATGTAATGCCTTGGAAATTCTTTTGTACCCTTCTCCTGACTGATACCTTTTAACAATGAGATCCCTCTGATGCTTTGGAATCTCTCTGTGGACCATGGCTTTTGCTGTGGGATGCGACTAAGAATTTCAGGAAAGACCAACTAAAGCAGCTGAACTTTATTTGGGGTTAATCAGAGGCACTTTAAATGATGGCAAGTGTATGCAGACTCCTATTTAACATGATATGGAATGTGATTGCTTAATCCTGAAGACAGCTACATCCCCAGTTATAGGAGGGTGTGCAAACTTATGCAACCACATTATTGGTTATTGTTTTCTTCCCTCCACCTAAAAGATTTCAGTTTGTTTTTCAATTAAGTTGTACAGTTTATAGGTCACATTAAAGGTGGAAAAAGTTCTGAAATGATTTATCTTTGTCTCATGTTTTTACATCACAGAAACCTGACATTTTAACAGGGGTGTATGGACATTATATATATATTTGTGGTCATGGCTACGGCCAAGAGATATCCGAAGAACCCTAGGGAGAGAAACAACGGGAACAACCTAAGCCAGCTAGGCGTGTCTTAGCCAACCTGACTAAATGGCTTGTTGTGTGCCCTAAGCCATGATCATGGGTAGGCCTATAAGTGGGCAAAAACCAAGCCAAGTAAGGTAGAAAAGGAACTCGAATGGCATGTGCAAACTAATCCCCAAGCTAACTGCAAGGCTTCAGGGATCTAGAGCGAAAATTTGGGGTGTATGAGGCAAGACCAGAAGGAGACCTACAACCCATCTTGTGGATGACAAGGCCAGAGACATGATTCTCAATATTGTGGATACTGCACCAAAGCGGAATGGAGGACTGGGAATACGTTGTGAAATGTATCATGAAAACCAACTGAACCTTGTAAAGTTTTGGTTCTAGTGCGAGTACTGGCAATGCCCTAGCCTCAGGAGATCGTGGGACCGAAACCTAACTGCCTAGACTATGCAGGAATGAGGGCCAAATAGAACCATGTAGATAGGAAGAGAATCCTTGAATAGTTCCCCAGACAACAGCTATCTGCTAGCCATGGTCCGCGCGTTGTTCTACTGTGTGCCCCTGAGAATTGTTTTAACGCTTGAGACGTGAAGACCGACGTACTATCTGAATCTTCTACCGTGAGGAAAGGCTGGACCTTATCCAAAACCCGATTCAACGTGGTTGTAGGGAGTCTGAGGTTAGCGCGGCAAGAAGCTACGAAGCCATAATATACAAGATTCTGTCTAACTCTATGCCCTCCCATGAGTGAGGGAATGCAATTGCAATGAAGCTACCGGCGAAATTGAATTCCTGGTCGTGGTAAAAAGGCAAAGACTTCTGCGGGGACCTGGTCGACTACGATCAGAGACTGAAATGCTAGAGGGAATTGCCCTACTTGTTCTTCCTCTGGCAGGACTTGAACGAAAGCATGAACAATTAAAGCAAGACGAAATATCTGCATAAGACATGACAATAATGCTGTAGGGCGAACCGGACCAGTTTGCGGTCAAAACATAAAGTGAGCGATCAACATGGATTATTAGGAAAATAGGGAAGCAGGTATGTATGCAATACATACGGGCCAAATGAGCCCAGATGCACAGATGGACAACCAACCAGGCAATCAGCCCAGCAGGACTGAAAACAGTCATCGGGCCCCTGAAGCCATGGGGCCGAAGCGGTCATCGGACCCCCGAAGCCATGGGGCCGAAGCGATCATCGGGCCCCTGAAGCCATGGGGCCGAAACGGTCATCGGGCCCCCGAAGCCATGGGGCCGAGGTTTTTTTTGTTTTTGTTTTTTTTATCAAGAATTATAACTATAATAAGTGACCTGAATAAGGTGCAGGTGAAATTAAACCATGAGCCTGACCGATGTGGCAGGCAATACCTAAGATAAACTACGTGGCCTGAATAACATGCAAGGCGAAATATCGTTAGGAACGAGACCTGACCGACGTGGAAGGTGACCCTCAACACGAGTATGGCGGGAGCCATGCGTGTGAGCCTCTTATGGCGGGAGCCATGCGTGTGAGCCTCTTATGGCGGGAGCCATGCGTGCGAGCCTCTTATGGCGGAACAAGTATCAGATGACCTTGCGAACTACGAATGACAATGCCAGTCGTGAGGTCCTATAAGTGAACCCCCACTCGTGCGACTCTCTTAGGGGAGGAGCCATGCATGCGAGTCTCTTATGGCAGGAGCCATGCGTGCGAGACTCTTATTGCGGAAAAAAGTATCAGATGGCTGTGCGAACTACAAGTGTCGGTGCCAATCGTGAGGTCCTATAAGCGAAGAGCCACTCGTGCGAGCCTTATATATATATATATATATATATATATATATATATATAAATAAAATCATATTTTTTTTTTTTTAAATAAACCACTTATGCAGCACCAGAATGCCTTGGGGATTCGCATAACCATGACCCCCTCCAACAGCAAACCTGGGACACTAACCAGCCTACAATCATGTCGTACACCTAACAAACAAAACATGAAAAACGGTCATGGGGCCCCCGGAGCCATGAGGCCGGATCAGTCATAGGGCCCCCGAAGCCAGACGGATGACGGTAAGGTGATGATAAGTAATTAAAACGTAAGCCGGACCTGATGGGATATGCAGCGACTTGAATGATTGGATTGGCTAGAAGGTGGCCTAAGAAACATAACTGCCAACAGGCGTTGAAAATATAGACATTAGTAATCCGAAGCACATGCATACATACATAAAACACTAACCACCGCGAACCATAAAACGTAAACATGAAATTGAAACAGAGATGGGAGAAAAACAAGAGCCTGAGGCATTGCAAGTTCACTAAGAGAAATCTCTTATCGTGACAAACAAATGAACAGCTTGTGAAAACATAGCAGGAAACTCACTCCTATTGGCCCACTGACCTCCGCTGAGGAGCTGTTTGGTGAACTGGGGCAGGAGACCAATCTGAGTGAATACGAACCAGAAGTAAAAGGAGACCAGTCTGAGTGATTATGAACCAGGATTAAATAGAAAAGTAGGCCTATGGAATGTAACAGACCACCGAGGAAGGGAACGTAAGCCTGAAAAGAACGCAGTTATGTTTGTCGGGAGAGAGGTACCAGGTGAGATTGAGTAAAACCATGACGTAGCAATGAACATGAGAATGCAGCTTTGAGTGGGAGCAGAGTACAACACATGATGTAACAACAAATGGGTGAATGCAGCTTTGGCTGTGAGTGGTACCTAAAAAACATGGTATGGGCGCAGCTCTGAGTATGGGTAGTGCATGAAAAGCATACGTGTAAATGCAATCTGAAAGTGAGCAGAGTATTGATGCGAAAGCAGACACGTGAACGCAGCTCTAGTAGTGAATGGAGTATAGGACAAGATGTAAAAGCAGACATGCGGACGCAGCTTTGGATGTAAATGGAATATTAACTTGATGTGACAGCAGACATGGAAAGCGGCTTTGGTGAGTGGGGTATACGACCTGGTGTAGCAGTAGAAGTGTGAACACAACTCTGGGTATAAGCAGAGCATGACATTTTGTATAACAGCAGCTCTGGTTGTGAATGGAGCATAACATAGATGTAACAGCGACGTGAATGCAGTTCTTGAAATGGGCCTGGAAAGAACCTGTAGAAGCATAGGACGTGTGAACGCAGCTCTGAGTGCGAGTAGAGCAAACATGATGTACCGATAGACGTATGAAATGCAACTCTGGTCGTGGGTGGAGTGCAAAAAATGATTTGACAGCATAGTGTGAATGCACCTCTGGGTGTGGCCGAGAATGAAATTGGTAGAATAGCAGCTCTAAATGTGAGTGGAGCATAAACATGCTGTAACAGTGAACGTGAATGCAGCTCTGAAACAAGCCTAGTATGAACATGTTGTGACAGCAGACGTGTAAACACAGCTCTCACAGTGAGCAGAGCAAACATGGTATACCAGTCGACGCATGAACGCAGCTCTGGTTGCGAGTGGAGCAAGGTGGGAACACCAGGGTGGTGCATCCAGAGCATAAAAACGGAGTAACAGTAGCAGCTATGGCTGTAAGCCGAGTATACAACATGTAATAACAGGCGTGTAATACGGATCCAGCTGTCGGCTGGGTACGGAATGAGATGTAACAGCCAACAGGTGAACGCAGCTTGAATGTGAGACCAATCTTAGTGAATACGAACCAAGAGTAGGAAAGTGCAGGACAGTAAGGACATGCAGATGCAGCATGACATGAAATAAAAGCCGAAAGTGTAAATGCCACTCAGGATAACAGCAGAGCATAAAAGTGCGGCAAAGTTTTTAAGTACATGGAGCAGTGAAATACGTGAAGTCTAAAGATGGTGGTAGCGGGGGGGGGGGGGGGAGACACGTGGCAAGGAACAGCTACAGCAAGAGGCCTAAACAATAACAGCTGCGTCCGATCTCCAAACATGACGTCACGTGCAGCTCGGGTAACTCTTCCTTTACAGCAAACCGGCTGAAGTAACTTTTCATACGAGACTAACAAAGCGAAGTGAAACTTGTAAGATTTATAGGAACTAACTCCTATTATCAACAAACAAAGTTGAAAAGAAATAGAAGTATTTAGCCCCAACGAGAAAACCTGAGGCAGCAGATTCTGAGGCTAAGCCTCCCGTTCGCTAATAAAGTCGGTTCCGATCGGCCAGGAGAGACGGCCCAGGCCCAACCTACTTACGTAGTATGGTGCGTGCATGCTACAGTAGCAGAGAGCAACATAACAAGCTCCATGCTGCAAAGAAAGAATCCTACCACCAGAGAAGCTAGTTTGCTAATGACACCCAGCGGCAGCGGTGCACCTGAGAACACACGCCGCGGAGTGCGGCTGTGGCTCGTATATGAAGAGCCTACGCCCCTCCCACAAATGCAGGCTGACTAATCAGCCTTACCAACATATACACACACATACACATTTGTCTATGGGGGACATTCTGTGTCTGTAGGAGGGTTGCTGCTATTAGAGCCATACAGCTAACATCCTCCCCCATGCGTATATATATATATATATATACAGTACAGACCAAAAGTTTGGACACACCTTCTCATTCAAAGAGTTTTCTTTATTTTCATGACTATGAAGGCATCAAAACTATGAATTAACACATGTGGAATTATATGCATAACAAACAAGTGTGAAACAACAGAAAATATGTCATATTCTAGGTTCTTCAAAGTAGCCACCTTTTGCTTTGATTACTGCTTTGCACACTCTTGGCATTCTCTTGATGAGCTTCAAGAGGTAGTCCCCTGAAATGGTTTTCACTTCACAGGTGAGGCCGGCTGCTGATGAGACAGAGGACATGCTGCCTGAGGAGAGACCAGCAGGGCTGTAGCAGAAGTGTGAACACAGGTTGTCAGTGAGTCTGCACTGTGAAGAGCTGGAGCAGAAGGGTGAACACAGGTTGTCAGTGAGTCTGCACTGTGGGACAGGAGGGGGGGACTCTTCGATCTGCTGCTGGATGCTGCTTCATTCTATTTAGTTGTTTTACTGTTTCATTAAGCAGTTTGCCTCCATGACACCTGTGTCCCCCCCATATCCTGACCTATCTCATCCTCATGGAGCCCCTGCTGTCTCCTTTCCTCCCTCATGTATCTAGAGCTCCTGTTCCACCCTCCTATCTCCTATTGCTGCCCTGCACAGACCTCCTGCCACTACTTCTTTTATGAATCCCCCTCAGAGCCCCTTCCACCTACTTGCTGTGTCCACCCCTCCTGTCCATCCAGGGCCCCTGTCTCACTCCTCTGCTTCTCATTATGGTGGAATCTGAACCGCATTCACCATAAGGACCTTCTAACATCACAGGATCATGTGACTGTGCCCCCCCACCCTGTACTGTGCCCCCCACCCTGTACTGTGCCCCCCACCCAGTACTGTGCCCCTCACCCCGTACTGTGCCCCTTTATACCCTGCATTGTACCCTTTTACCACACCCTGTACAGTGCCCCTAGTCATTCCCTGTACTGTGCCCTCTTTTATCCGGTCACTGTATGGTGGTTTTAACAGCAAAAAAGGTCCGGCACTCACTTTCAGTTATCTTCAAAAGTTTTTGTTTATTGTCACATAGTAATGAAATCTAAAGCAAATCTCTAAATTAAATTGAAAAAAATAGAAACAAAGAACTAAAAAAAATTGGTTACATTTTTTTTTAACAAAAAACTGTTTCATTCGTAGTCACGATTTAGACCCATAGGTTTTTTGTAAAAAAAATGTAAAAAATGATTTTTTTAGTTCTTTGATTTAATTTTTTTGATTAAATTTATCGATTTGCTTCAGATTTCATTCACACTTGTATGTAGGCAATGTGGACAGATTTTCGAGATGGATATATTTACAAATGTTTTCTCATAGGTGAAATGACACGAAATTATGCTGTATATTAAGACCGTGATGAGAATTAAACAGTTCCAACATTTGTTTAAATTATGTGTCTATATGTTTTGGGGTGTGTGTCTTATCACGTGATACGCACACCTTGATGAGGGGTTTGGCTATTTAATGGTGGTTTGTAATGTGTGCATTACTGTTTGATAAAGACACCCGTGAGTGTCGAAACGCGTCACAGGACTATGTGACAATAAACAAAAACTTTTGAAGATAACTGAAAGTGAGCGCCGGCCCTTTTTTGCTATTGTTTTGTGGGGTGCCAATCCTAGGACGCGAGCACCACGAAACTTTACCTGCAGTGCCGACCTATTGGACATAACACTTTGTATGGTGTTTTTGTCATTGTATGGCGATGTTATCACTGTATGGCGGTGGTATCCAATAACTATATGGCCATAACTGTATCCCCTTCCCTGCCCACGGCACTTTTTTTAGACCTTGTATGAGCGGGAAAAGATACAGATTGCGGTGCTAAGGACCTTTGCGCCACATCTGTGTCAGAAATACGCCTAATATAGATGTATAGAGTTGAGCGGACACCTGGATGTTCGGGTTCGGCAGGTTCGGCCAAACTTGAAAAAAAAGTTCGGGTTCGGGACCCAAACTTGACCCGAACTTGAACCTGAACCCGAACCCCATTGAAGTCAATGGGGACCTGAACTTTTGGCCACTAAAATGGCTCTAAAATAGCCCTGGGAAGAGCTAGAGGGCAGCAAAAGGCAGCAAAATGTGCTTAAGAGCATGGCAAATGCTCTGCAAACAAATGTGGACAGGGAAATGAATTAAAAAAAACATAAAAGACCTTAAAAAATGAAAAATTAGGAATGATGTAGGAGGAAGAGGAGGAAGAGGTTGAGGAAGCGGTGAATGGGTGGATGTGGCCGTGTAGGCTCACGTGGCGGTCTAGGTGGAAGCGGCAGCGAAGGAGGAATAGGTAGCCAACACAGATGTGTTATTTTGCATTTTTACATAGGGGTATCCCCCAAAAATATATAAAAAAAAAAGGAATAAGTGCGCTTGAGTACAAGGATGGATGGTTGAGGCTGTTAGAACTATCTATTCTGCACAAGGTACAGACAAGTCTTGTGGGATCCAGGCCTGGTTCATTTTAATGAACGTGAGCTTGTCCACGTTGGCTGTGGACAGGCGGCTGCGTCTGTCTGTAATGACGCCTCCTGCCATGCTAAATACACGTTCAGAGAGTACACTGGCTGCAGGGCAGGCCAGCTGCTCCAAGGCATTCAGGGCAAGCTCTGGCCATGTGGACAATTTGGAGACCCAGAAGTTGAATGGGGCAGAACCATCAGTCAGTACGTGAAGGCGTGTGCACAGGTACTGTTCCACCATGTTGTTCAAATGCTGCCTCCTGCTAACACGCTCCATATCAGCAGTTGGGGCCGGTTGTTGCGGCAAGGTGACTAAGCCTTTCCACATATCGGCCATGTTAACCCTGCCTTCTGAGGTGCTGGCGCTGACACAGCTGCGTTGGCGACCTCTTCCTCCTCCCCTGCCTTCGCCTTGTGCTTCCACTTGTCCCCGGGTGTTAGTCGGGAATGCGCTCATGAGCGCGTCTACCATCTTCCGATCACGCTCCAGTGAGGGAATTAAGGATGGCACATTGTCTTTGTAACGGGGATCCAGCAGGGTGGCCACCCACTAGTCAGCACACTTTAAAATGTGGGCAACTCAGCTGTCGTTGCGCAGGCACTGCAGCATGTAGTCGCTCATGTGTGCCAGGCTGCCCAGAGGTAAGGACAAGCTGTCCTCTGTGGGAGGCGTATCGTCTGCATCCTCCGTATCCCCCCAGCCATGCACCAGTGATGGGCCCGAACTGCGTTGGGTGCCACCCCGCTGTGAACATGCTTCATCCCCATCCTCCTCCTCCTCGTCCTCCAGTAGTGGGCCCTGGCTGGCCAAATTTGTACCTGGCCTCTGCTGTTGCAAAAAACCTCCCTCTGAGCCACTTCTAAAAGACTGGCCTGAAAGTGTTAGGCCTCTTTCACACGGGCGTTGCGGGAAAATGTGCGGGTGCGTTGCGGGAACACCCGCGATTTTTCCGCGCGAGTGCAAAACATTGTAATGCGTTTTGCACTCGCGTGAGAAAAATCACGCATGTTTGGTACCCAAACCCGAACTTCTTCACAGAAGTTCGGGTTTGGGATCGGTGTTCTGTAGATTGTATTATTTCCCCTTATAACATGGTTATAAGGGAAAATAATAGCATTCTGAATACAGAATGCAAAGTAAAATAGCGCTGGAGGGGTTAAAAAAAATAATAATAATTTAACTCACCTTAGTCCACTTGATAGCGCAGCCCGGCATCTCCTTCTGTATTCTTTCTTCAGGACCTGGGTAAAGGACCTTTGATGACGTCACTCCGGTCATCACATGAGCCATCACCATGGTAAAAGATCATGTGACGTACCATGTGATGACCGGAGTGACGTCACCAAAGGTCCTTGACCTATAATGAATGCTCACCACAGGTTCTGTTCAGCAGAGGAGACAGAAGGAGATGCCGGCATCGCGATCAAGTGGACTAAGGTGAGTTAAATTATTATAATTTTTTTTTTAACCCCTCCAGCGCTGTTTTACTATGCATTCTGTATTCAGAATGCTATTATTTTCCCTTATAACCATGTTATAAGGGAAAATAATAATGATCGGGTCTCCATCCCGATCATCTCCTAGCAACTGTGCGTGAAAATCGCACCGCATCCGCACTTGCTTGCGGATGCTTGCGATTTTCACGCAGCCCCATTCACTTCTATGGGGCCTGCGTTGCGTGAAAAACGCTGAAGATAGAGCATGCTGCGATTTTCACGCAACACACAAGTGATGCGTGAAAATCACCGCTCATGTGAACAGCCCCATAGAAATGAATGGGCCGGTATTCAGTGCGGGTGCAATGCGCTCACCTCACGCATCGCATCCGCGCGGAATACTCGCCCGTGTGAAAGGGGCCTTAGAGATGACCCCTCTTCCTCCTCCTCATCCTGGGCCACATCCTCTTCCATCATCGCCCTAAGTGTTTTCTCAAGGAGACATAGAAGTGGTATTGTAACGCTGATAACGGCGTCATCGCCACTGGACATGTTGGTGGAGTACTCGAAACAGCGCAACAGGGCACACAGGTCTCGCATCGGAGGCCCAGTCATTGGTGGTGAAGTGGTGCTGTTCCGCAGTGCGACTGACCTGTGCGTGCTGCAGCTGAAACTCCACTATGGCCTGCTGCTGCTCGCACAGTCTCTCCAGCATGTGCAAGGTGGAGTTCCACCTGGTGGGCACGTCGCATATGAGGAGGTGAGCGGGAAGGCCGAAGTTATGCTGTAGAGCAGACAGCCAAGCAGGATGAGAACGCTGGAAGCGCGTACAGACGGCCCGCACTTTATGCAGCAGCTCTGACAAGTCGGGGTAGTTATGAATGAATTTCTGCACCACCAAATTCAGCACATGCGCCAGGCAAGGGATGTGCGTCAAACCGGCTAGTCCCAGAGCTGCAACGAGATTTTGCCCATTATCGCACACCACCAGGCCGGGCTTGAGGCTCACTGGCAGCAACCATTCGTCGGTCTGTTGTTCTATACCCCGCCACAACTCCTGCGCGGTGTGGGGCCTGTCCCCCAAACACATCAGTTTCAGAACGGCCTGCTGATGTTTACCCCTGGCTGTGCTGAAGTTGGTGGTGAAGGTCTGTCGCTGACCGGATGAGGAGGTGGTAGAAGAGGAGGAGGAAGCCGAGTAGGAAGAGGAGGCAACAGGAGGCAAAGAATGATGCCCTGCGATCCTTCGCGGCGGAAGGACGTGCGCCAAACAGCTCTCCGCCTGGGGCCCAGCCGCCACTACATTTACCCAGTGTGCAGTTAGGGAGCTATAGCGTCCCAGGCCGTGCTTACTGGTCCACGTATCTGTGGTTAGGTGGACCTTTTATCCGATACTTGGTTGTGCAGGGAGGGCACGGCTCTCCTGGAGAAGTAGTGGCGGCTGGGAATGACATACTGTGGGACAGCAAGCGACATGAGCTGTTTGAAGCTGTCCGTCTCCACCAGCCTGAATGACAGCATTTCAAAGGCCAATAGTTTAGAAATTCTGGCATTCAGGGACAGGGATCGAGGGTGGCTAGGTGGGAATTTACGCTTTCTCTCCAAGGTTTGTGAGATGGAGAGCTGTACGCTTCCGTGTGACATGGTGGAGATGCTTGGTGACGGAGGTGGTGTTGTTGGTGGCCCATTCTCTGTTTGCTGGGCGGCAGGTGCCAACATTCCTCCAGAGGCGGAGGAAGAGGCCGAGGCAGCAGCAGAAGAGGGAGCAGGAGGGGCCTGAGCCCTTTCTTGGTTTTGAAAGTGCTTACTCCACTGCAGCCCGTGTCTCGCATGTAGATGCCTGGTCATGCAGGTTGTGCTAAGGTTCAGAACGTTAATGCCTCGCTTCAGGCTCTGATGGCACAGCGTGCAAACCGCTCGGGTCTTGTCGTCAGCACATTGTGTGAAGAAGTGCCATGCCAGGGAACTCCTAGAAGCTGCCTTTGGTGTGCTCGTTCCCTGGTGACGGTGGCCAGTAGCAGGCAAACTGTTGGCACCTGTGTTTCGTCATCATCAGAGACGTGCTGAGGTGGTATTCCCATGTCCTCATCAGGAAACATAAGTGGTTGTGCGTCAGTGCATTCTATGTCTTCCACCCCTGGAAAAGGGCTAAGTGGTTGCCCTTGGGAAACCCTGCCAGCAGAGTCTTCAAACAGCATAAGAGACTGCTGCATGACTTGAGGCTCAGACAGGTTCCCCGATATGCACGGGGGTGATGTGACAGACTGATGGTCATGGGTTTCAGGCGCCACCTGTGCGCTTTCTGAAGAAAACTGGGTGGGAGATAATGTGAACCTGCTGGATACACTGTCGGCCACCCAATCGACTAGCGCCTGTACTTGCTCAGGCCTTACCATCCTTAGAACGGCATTAGGCCCGACCAAATATCACTGTAGATTCTGGCGGCTACTGGGACCTGAGGTAGTAGGTTCAGTAGGACATGTAGCTGTGGCAGAACGATCATGTCCTCTCCCTGCACCAGAGGCTCCACCAACACCACCACCACGACCATGACCACGTCCCTTATTAGATGTTTGCCTCATAGTTAGTGTTCACCAAGCAAAATAAAAAGTTAAAAACCCTGATGTAGGGTATTGCACTCAATTTTTTTTTTTTTTTACTCTATATGACAGCGATATTTGTGGCCTAAATTTCACAGTAATTTATGCACCTCTAATCCCAGATGTGCAGTATATCAGAGGTTTTTTTTTAACCCCAGTAAGCAAAAGCTGTATTTCTGGCCTAAATTTCACAGTAATTTATTCACCTCTAATCCCAGATATGCAGTATATCAGAGGTTTTTTTTTAACCCCAGTAAGCAAAAGCTGTATTTGTGGCCTAAATTTCACAGTAATTTATGCACCTCTAATCCCAGATGTGCAGTATATCAGAGGGTTATTTAACCCCAGTAAGCAAAAGCCGTATTTCTGGCCTAAAATGAACAGTCCCTTATGCACCTATAATCCTAGATGTGCACTATATGAAACAGAGGGGTTTGTTTCACCCAGTATGCCCCAGTATGCCAAAGCCGTATTTCTGGCCTAAATGTGACACTCACTTATGCACCTATAATCCTAGATGTGCACTATATGAAACAGATGGTTTTTTTTTCACCCCAGTATGCCCCAGTATGAGAAAGCCGTATTTTTGGCCTAAATTTCACAGTCACTTATGCAGCGATAATCCTAGATGTGCACTATATGAAACAAAGGTGTTTTTTTTAACCCCAGTGTCTCAAAGCAGTATTTCTGGACTTGCAGACATGCAAATATCCTGTGCTGGTGCACTATCGTTGCATAAAATGGCTGCCGATTATGTATTGATATTGACCAACTGAAGGAAAAAAAGTTCGTTTTCAGTAGTAGTTGGCTCAGGGCAGGCTTAAAACATTGTGCACCTGCACCCACAAAACACATTTGCTGCAGATCGCTGAGTAAAGAAGCAGTTTCTTCATAAGATTCCTCCCTGATCTCTCCCTTACAGCAGTTGCAGCCTATCCCTACACTAATCCGAGCAGAGTGACGGGCGGCGCTACGTGACTCCAGCTTAAATAGAGGCTGGGTCACATGCTGCAGTTGGCCAATCATAGCCATGCCAATAGTAGTCATGGCTGTGATGGCCTTTTGGAGCAAGTAGTTTGACGCTTGTTGATTGGCTGCTGTGCAGCCTTTCAAAAAGCGCCAAGAAAGCGATGAACACCGAACCCAAACTTTTACGGAAATGTTCGGGTTCGGGTCCGGGGTCCCAAAATCCTAAAGTTCGGTACGAACCCGAACTTTACAGTTCGGGTTCGCTCAACCCTATAGATGTATTTCTTTATAATAAATGACCCCTAATTGTATTATTATTTGGGGGTAGGGCTAATATATTTATAGTATATAGATTCTAGTGTATTATACTGTGCCCTGCATTTCCCAATAAATGATACTTGGGAAGCACAGTCCTCATCCCTGACTACCAGGACCAGGTAGCGCTCTGTCAGTACATGGCGGCCTCCCCTCTCCGCCACGCTGCTCCGATGTGTACTGGTGCTTATTCTGACACTAAGGCTGGGTTCACATCCCATTTGTGCCATCCATTTAATTTAATGCATACTAAAAATGTATACATTAACAGATGCCTCAGACTGATGCCATACAGTGGTGTCCATTCACCATACAGTGGTCATTATACTGTATAGGGGCCACTGGGGGGTCATTATACCATGTGGGAACCACAGGGGGACATGTAAATGTAAAAAAATGCCTCAAGGGGGCCCACTGGGATTTATCGCCCAAGGGCCCACATTAAACCTGGAGCCGGCCCTGCAGGTGGCAGTCAGGGTGCTGGTGAAGGATGTCCAGAGAGACAGTACTGCCCAGAGGATGCCATCTGCCCATCTCTGCTGTCCATATTCCAGGCTAGGCCTACCAGTATTACCCCCTGATATACCGCCTGAACGCCTGCCCACCCCACCTAACACTCAGGGAGTGACTCAGTCACACTGTGACACTGACTGTCACTCACCGTCAGTGTCGCTTATTCAGGCTGCCTGTGGAGTTCATCCTGAAGGGGCACTGCGGCAGCCATCTTCTTCTTCTTGCTCTGGCTCCGCAGTGTCTTTCCCTCCTGGAAGTTGGGCGGAGCCTATCAGTGAAGTGCTGTACTGCCGTGCGCGCCCGGGTGATTCATCAGGGCGCGCGCTCCTTCTGCTGAAACTGCTCCTCATGCAGCGGCGCTGCGCAGTGCAGCAGAGCGAAAAACTCAGTTCATAGATTTTTTTGCACAAGCGGCCAGCCCCACATGCAGTCTGGCGCCCATGCAACAAACCCACGGGTTACAGCGACTGAGGTGTCCCTCTTATAGAGCAAGTAAATGTGACACCAGCTGCGGCCAAGCAGCGGAAGCTCAAGGCTCCCATTGTAGATGATAATGTTGGTACCCAGAGGTAGATTGCCAGAGTGAGCCAGGGTGGGCCCATAATCTCTGTAGATGTTATGTACATGTGTCACGGTGTTCCTACCTGGATATCCGTGGATCCCAGACATGATGTGGTCTGAAGCAGGGCAAAAGGGTTAGGTGAACTTGGATGGTGGATGGGTAAAATAAATAGAGTCCAGACTTTGTAGTAACAAAGCCCCCCACCAAAAAAAAAAAGGGGGAAAACCAGTGAGGGACCAAAAACAGGGATGGGAGAAAGGAAATGTAGGGGAATCAGCGTCATAACATGCACGTCTCCCCAGGACTGCTGCCCGCCCCTGGAGCAACACACAGGAACCAGGAGCCGACTGCCAGGCTCCGGAGCAACACACAGGAACCGGAGACCAGCAAAGAAACAGCCCGGGGAGACCGCACTGACACTGCGTCCACTCTCCACTCACGTCCCCACTCCAGTCGCTGCCAGCAGACACTCCTAACCAGCACGCAGCCGGAACACTAACGGAATGCTGCCAGCAGACGACCAGAGATAGGAACATGGAGAGAGACGAGGGATCACCAACACGGACACGGAAGGTAAGGTGGCGGGGACTAAGCCACCAACCGCGTCGTTAACGGTGATCCCCAAAACGCTCTCCCTCCGGAGAACGCGCATGGACCTCAAAACAGATGAGGATGCATGCTGCACCCTCTTCCGAAAGACGGATCCAAGCAAGGAGCCATTTCGGTCATACTATCACGACTGAGGATAGGGGAAACCCTCAGCCGTGCAATATTCTGAAGATGTCCGGTCGCTACTCGGCCAGGACGACAGAATTAGGGAGCAGGTCCCTTCCTATTGCGTCCCTAACACTGACCCTGTCTCCTAGCCGTATGAGCCGACCCCGATGGTAGGAGGGCTCATACTCTGGAACCTAATAGTTCCTAGAAGCCCTCAGGCTGGCCCTGAACTAGGAGGAGGGTAAGACTACCTATTCCTCCTAGGCACGGAGGAACAGGAGTCTCACTGGCCAAGCAGCAGGGAGAAGGGGAACAAGAACAGACCTATGAATATGACAGGTGAACCACACAGTTCCACACTAACCTGCCACAGCCTTGCTGACTGGAACCCGTGCTCAGAAACGCTGTCCACACAAACATTAGACAAACAGCACACACATAAGAACACAGAGGAACCAGAACATCCATAGCTGCAATAAAAACCAAAAGCATAGGACATCAACTAAACATCAGGGATTTGGATTTATGACCGGAAGGGTGGCCCTTACTGGAAGGATGGTAACAGGATACCAGGAGGACGACTCCAGCAACATGCCTGGAGTACCCCTCAAGCTTCTGCCATCTAGGAACCTAAATAACCCAAGCGGCCACACCCACACACACTAGGAAAGAAGCTTAACCCTTCCATCACCAAACCAGGTAAGTGTCACTTAAAGGGGAAGTGTACAGACATCAAACTCCCATTCACCAAACATAATAAGTGAACACTAAAACCACACGTTG
Organism: Bufo bufo; assembly: GCF_905171765.1. NCBI lineage: Eukaryota > Metazoa > Chordata > Amphibia > Anura > Bufonidae > Bufo > Bufo bufo. The sequence goes on from NC_053392.1 coordinate 213,825,721, forward strand.
CCAGAGGCAACCGCATGCCGTGACAGTGAGCGCCTAGCAACCGCTCAGGCCTCTCCACTGCCAACAACCTTATGTTGCCAACGGCAACCACACGTGAGGCAAGATACAGAGCCCACACCTGTGGTTGACAACATAAAACAAACCGCTGACAACTGCATGCGAACCAAGGAGTCACGACCACAACCATGGGCGTGACAGAGGGTGGACTAGAACCTCCTGCAGGCTTGTCCAGGAGGGACGAGATCCGGCTGCTTTACCTTACAGGGCCTAAGCTGGACTGACTCACTAACTAAACTCCTCCCTCTTGCTACAGAGGGCTGGAAGGAACCAAAAGGTTCCTCTCCAATGAAGCTAATACTGCCAACATTGCTGCCGCCATCTGCTGGTGGACCAGGTAATTACACTTGAACAATACAGTTTCAGGATTCAATATGCACGTTATTAGGCTATGACATGAAATACATCAGAGATTATGCATTAGCACATAGTAAATGGTAGCAAAGTTCCAAAAGAAGTGGTAATGGCACTCCGTGTCATTATACCCAGGGCAACAGGCCCCCAGCCCCCAACCCCACACTACCCCACTGGCTAAATGTAAATTCCTACTTCAAGGCATCATAGAAAAGTTTATGGTAGTACTGAATACCTGTTAGCAACACTGCCAATATCACTGCGCTATAAAATAGCATGTGCTCATTTATAGAAGTGCAGTAGCACTAAGGGTCTATAGATCTACATAAAAAATGGCAGTACTGTTAGAAGTAGTGATGGACGAAGTTCGTCCAGGATGATTCACGAACGCGCGTTCGCGATCAAATATTTGCAAACCGCTCGTTCGCGGCGGACCCCATTGACTTTAATGGCAGGCGAACGTGAAAAACCTTCAGGTCATATTTGCAGCCAAGAAATACTTACTAGAAGTGCACAAATAGTCCCACAACATGGACAGTAACATACCAGTGGGGGATCAATGGCAAAAATTCCCACAAAAATATGTATTTTAATCAGGGGCCATTTTTATGCGTCTTAAAGGGAAACTCTCAAAAATATGACCTGCTGGAGCTTAGAAAATTTTTATTTTAGGCCACGGGAGTACAGCCCCAAAATTAGGCATACACCTGACAGAAAACAACAAGTGATTATGTTGCTGGAGGTACATTAGGCAGTCACTGGATAACAATTTTAATGCAGGACAGTGGATTACAGGCCCCAAAAATTAGGCTTTCAGTTTACAGAAAAGAACAAGTGATTATGTGGCTGGAGGTATATTAGACGGTCGCTGGATAACAATTTTACTGTAGGCCAGTGGAGTACAGGCCCCAAAAAGTAAGCATTCACCGGACAGAATAGAACAAGTGATTATGCGGCTGGAGGTACATTAGGCGGTCACTGGATAACAATTTTACTGTAGGCCAGTACAGGCCCAAAAAATTAGGCATTCACCTGACAGAAAAGAACAAGTGATTATGTGGCTGGAGGTACATTAAGCGGTCACCGGATAACAATTTTACTGTAGGCCAGTACAGGCCCCAAAAATTAGGCATTCACCTGACAGAAAAGAACAAGTGATTATGTGGCTGGAGGTACATTAAGCGGTCACTGGATAACAATTTTACTGTAGGCCAGTACAGGCCCCAAAAATTAGGCATTCACCTGACAGAAAAGAACAAGTAATTATATGGCTGGAGGTAAATTAGGCGGTCACTGAATAACAATTTTACTGTAGGCCAGTGGAGTACAGGCCCCAAAAATTAAGCATTTTCCTGACAGAAACGACAAGTGATTATGTGGTTGGAGGTATATTAGACGGTCACTGGTAACAATTTTACTGTAGGCCAGTACAGGTCCCAAAAATTAGGCATTCACCTGACAGAAACGAAAAAGTGATTATGTGGCTGGAGTACATTAAGCGGTCACCGGATAACAATTTTTACTGTAGGCCAGTACAGGCCCCAAAAATTAGGCATTCACCTGACAGAAAAGAAAAGTGATTATGTGGCTGGAGGTAACATTAAGCGGTCACTGGATAACAATTTTACTGTAGGCCAGTACAGGCCCCAAAATAAGGCATTCACCTGACAGAAAAGAAACAAGTGATTATGTGGCTGGAGGTACATAAGCGGTCACTGGATAACAATTTTACTGTAGGGGCCAGTACAGGCCCCAAAAATTAGGCATTCACCTGACAGAAAAGAACAAGTAAATTATATGGCTGGAGGTAAATTAGGCGGTCACTGAATAAACAATTTTACTGTAGGCCAGTGGAGTACAGGCCCAAAAAATTAAGCATTTTCAGACAGAAACGAACAAGTGATTATGTGGTTGGAGGTATATTAGACGGTCACTGGATAACAATTTTACTGTAGGCCAGTACAGGCCCAAAAAATTAGGCATTCACCTGACAGAAAAGAACAAGTGATTATGTGGCTGGAGGTACATTAACGCGGTCACGGATAACCAATTTTACTGTAGGCCAGTACAGGCCCCAAAAATTAGGCATTCACCTGAAGAAAAGAACAAGTAATTATATGGCTGGAGGTAAATTAGGCGGTCACTGAATAACAATTTTACTGTAGGCCAGTGGAGTAAGGCCCCAAAAATTAGGCATTCACCTGACAGAAAGAACAAGTGATTATGTGCCTAGAGGTATATTAGGCAGTCACTGAATAACAATTTTATTGTAGGCCAATGGAGTACAGGCCCCAAAAATTAGGCATTCACCTGACAGAAAAGACAAGTGATTATGTGGCTGGAGGTACATTAGGCGGTCACTGAATAACAATTTTACTGTAGGCCAGTACAGGCCCCAAAAAATTAGGCATTCACCTGACAGAAAAGAACAAGTGATTATGTGGTTGGAGTACATTAAGCGGTCACCGGATAACAATTTTACTGTAGGCCAGTACAGGCCCAAAACATTAGGCATTTCCTGACAGAAAAGAACAAGTGATTATGTGGCTGGAGGTACATTAAGCGGTCACCGGATAACAATTTTACTGTAGACCAGTACAGGCCCCAAAATTACCGTATTTTTGCTTTATAAGACGCACTTTTTTCCCCCCCAAAAGTGGGGGGAAAATGGCAGTGCGTCTTATAAGCGAACACTGCCATGTTTAACTTTGCTGACGCTGATACATCGCAAGCCGCGATGTATCAGAGGGGTGGGAGGAGGGGACGGAGGCTGGCAACGCTCGCGGCGGGGCCCGATGCAGTCACTGTACTGTAATACATCGGGCCCCGCTCACGGCAATTATCACATGTAAAGTCTATTATCTTCAAGCAGTATCTGCTTTTAACTAGGGCAATCCTCTGTAGTAGTACCACCTTACTATGAAAGCAGCAGGCCAGGGCGGCAGCGTAATCTCGCGATGCTCATCATTCACGCTCCTCCCCACTTCCTTCATGAATGAGTGGAGCATCGGCAGATTACGCTGCCGCCCTGCCTGCCGCTTTCATAGTAAGGTGTATACTTCAGAGGATTGCCCTAGTTAAAAGCAGAGATACTGCTTGAGATAATAGTCTTTACATATGAAAAAGGCTTCATTACACTCGGCTTTCTTCTATACCAGTACTCACTATGAAAGCAGCAGTCCGGCCGGCGCGTGACGTCACTCACTCGGTCATGCTCCTCCCACTTCATTAATGAAGCTGGCAGGAGCGTGACTGACTGAGTGACGTCACATGCTGGCCGGACTGCTGCTTTCATAGTGAGTACTGTTATAGAAGAAAGCAGAGCCATTAAAAGATTTTACATATAAAGTCTGTGTGCACTGTGGTGTAATGGGGGTCACTATTCACACAGGACAATATACTGTGACACATATGATACTGGGACCAGCATAAGATGATCTCATGCTGGTCACAGTATCATATGTGTCACAGTATATTGTCCCTGTGTGAATAGTGACCCCCATTACATAAGATGCTATATATGATGCTACATCCCCCTCATAACAATGCGTCATCCACAGGTCCCCCCATAACAGCGTCATCCACAGGTCCCCCCATAACAGCGTCATCCACAGGTCCCCCCATAACAGTGCGTCATCCACAGGTCCCCCCATAACAGTGCGTCATCCACAGGTCCCCCCATAACAGCGTCATCCACAGGTCCCCCTATAACAGTGTCATCCACAGGTCCCCCCATAACAGTGTCATCCACAGGTCCCCCCATAACAGTGCGTCATCCACAGGTCCCCCCATAACAGTGTGTCATCCACAGGTCCTACCATAACAGTGCGTCATCCACAGACCACCATTAGTTCAAAACCCAGCAAAAGCACACCTTTTTGGTTCAAATATTTTTTTTCTTATTTTCCTCCTCAAAAATCTAGGTGCGTCTTATCATCAGGTGCGTCTTATAAAGCGAAAAATACGGTAGGCATTCACCTGACAGAAAAGAACAAGTAATTATATGCCTGGAGGTAAATTAGGCGGTCACTGAATAACAATTTTACTGTAGGCCAGTGGAGTACAGGCCCAAAAAATTAAGCATTTTCCTGACAGAAACGAACAAGTGATTATGTGGTTGGAGGTATATTAGACGGTCACTGGATAACAATTTTACTGTAGGCCAGTACAGGCCCCAAAAATTAGGCATTCACCTGACAGAAAAGAAAAAGTGATTATGTGGCTGAAGGTACATTAGGCGGACACTGAATAACAATTTTACTGTAGGCCAGTGTAGCACAGGCCCCAAAAATGAGGCAATCTCCTGACAGAAAAGGACTTTTATGCTACTGTATATACATAAGACAAGGACCATTCTTTGTTCTGGGTGGTGGCAGATATGTGTGTCAGGAAATTCAATTACACACAGGTGTTAAATTCCTCCGAGATCCATGCCTCAATCATTTTTAGAAATGTGAGGTACTCCACACTGTCGTGAGCTAGGGAAGTGCGCTTATCGGTCACAATCCCCCCTGCTGCGCTGAACGTCCTTTCAGACAGGACACTGGACGAGGGGTAAGCCAAGAGTTCCATGGCAAATTGTGCCAGCTCTGGCCACAGGTCAAGCCTGCACACCCAGTAGTCCAGGGTTTAATCGCTTCTCAGAGCATCCACATCGGCCGCAACAGCAGAATGCAGCATCCCTCGCAGCAAGGCCTGGAAATGCTGCATTCTGCCAGCCCTCTGTGATGCTGGTAACATGTCTGCCATTTTGTGTTTGTAGTGGAGGGTCTAAGTATGTTGCCACTCAGTACTGATCCTTGCCCTTTATGCTTTTTGTACGGGGGTCCCTCTTCAAACACTGGAGCATGAAGGCCCCCATTTGCACTAAATTGGAAGTGGTGGAGCGCCCTGGCTACAGCTCAGCTCCCAGGAGAATGTCGTCCTCGGTCTCCTCCCCCCAGCAACTGACAACACCAGGGATGCCCGAAAAGTTTAAAGTTCCCCTCAAAGCCTGCTCTTCTTGCTCCTCCTCCTCCCCACAGCCACCATCCTCCTCTGACTCCTCTTCAGACTCCTGCTGACTTGTCTCAGATGGAGTATCCCCCCTTGGGAATTCATTCAGCATTGCGACTCCCTCATCTTCCAACTCCTGCTCCTCGACGACTTGATCAATGACACGATGCAATGCACACTCCAGAAAGAAGGTGTAAGGTACAGTGTCACTGATGGTGCCCTGGCTGCGACTGACCAGTTTGGTGATCTCATCAAATGGCCGCAGAAGTCTGCATGCATCGCGCATGAGAAGCCTCTGGCGTGGTGAAAAGAAACCAAGCTCCCCAGAACCTGTCCTGTTGCAGAGTTCATACAGTAAGTCGTTAATGGCACGTTGCTGCTGGAGCACCCTATCAAGCATATACAAGGCGGAGTTCCAGCGCGTCGGGCTGTCACAAATCAGACGTCTGACGGGCAGGTGGTGTTGCCGCTAAACGTCAGCAAGGCGAGCCATGGCCGTGTAAGATCTAAAATGGCCAGAGATTTTCCTGGCCTACCGCAAGATGTCCTGGACCCCGGGGTATTTGGCAACGAATCGCTGCACAACTAAGTTTAGGACATGTGCCATATTGCCTTATTTCAGTGCGCTCAGCAGATTGGCACTGCTGTCACACACCACTTTACTAACTGTCAAATTGAGCGGGGATAGCCACTGATCGGCCTGTGACTGCAGAGCTGAAAGCAGTGCAGGACCGGTGTGGCTATTGGCTTCCAGGCACAACAGCCAGAGCACAAAATGGCAACATCTAACCTTGCACGTCAAATAGGTTCTGGGGAGCTTGGGGGGTGCAGAGGAAGAGGCGGTAGCAGTGGAAAAGGAGGAGTCAGTCGAGGAGGAGACGGAGGATGGAGTAGGAGGAGGAGAAGAAGAGGCAGACCTGCATGCAATCCGTGGCGATAACACAAAATCCACACGGGTGCCACGGGTTACATGCTTGACGGCCGTCAGAAGGTTCACCCAGTGGGCAGTAAAAGTTATGTACCTTCCCTACCCATGTTTGCTAGACCACGTGTCTGTGGTCAGATGTATCTTGGCACCAACACTGTATGCCAGAGATATATTCACTTGCCGCTGAATGTGGCCATAGAACTCTGGGATGCCCTTCTGGGAGAAAAATTTCCGGGGACTTTCCATTGTGGTGTGTCAATGGCCATAAAATTTCTAAAGGCCTCCAAATCCACCATTTTATATGGCAGTAGTTGGCGGGCTAGCAGTTCCGACAAGCGGGTTATCCTGCAAAATCAACTTTTTACACTCGAATATTTGAACAATGGAAGCCAGCCTTCTGCCAGATCAATGCGACGATGGCACAGTGGAAGGTGGAGTGGAGGACAAATGGGAGGAGAGAGGAGAAGGAGAAGAGGCAGGGGCGTGGCGCAACGGAAGTGTGGCTTTGTGGGTCCTGACGGCGTTGCTCCCACTGGGCTCGGTGATGGGAGGCCAGGTGCCGTCTTAAGGCGGTCGTCCCTAGGTGAGAGTTATCAAACCTGTAATCAGTATTTTGTGGAAGCATGGACCGTATTTTTCGCCCCATAAGACGCACTTTCCCCCCCCCCCCCAAAATGGGGGGAAAATGACCCTGCATCTTATGGGGCGAATGCTGACAGTTTTACATCGCAGGTTGCGATGTACGAGCGAGCGGGGAGGGACTGGGAGGAGGAGCTGGGGGCCGGCAATAGCGGCGGGGCGGTGCAGTCACTGTACTATAGCCCCGCCGCTCCAGTGCTCCAGTATACATAATATAAAATGTCTTATTCAATTAAAAGTGATTAAACATGCCCCCCCCCACTCCTAATATTACCGTACATCCTAACCGCTTCTGTAGAATGCAGGCAGGCAGGCCGGGCGGGCGGCAGCGTAACTCCCTGATGTCACGTGCCTGAACCGCCTACTTTATGAATGAAGCAGGCGGCGCAGGCAAGTTACGTCAGTGAGTGACGCACCGGCTGTCCAGCCTGCCTGCCTGCATTGTACAGAAGCTGTTAGGATGTACGGTAATATTAGGAGTGAGGGGTATGTTTAATCAATTTTAATTGAATAAGACATTTTATATTTGTATACTAGAGCGGCGGGGGATCTGTGGATGACAGTTTTATGGGGAACATCCGTGGATGGCACAGTTAAGGGGTGGGGGATCTGTGGATGGCACTGTTATGGGCTGGGGAGTCTGTGGATGGCACTGTTATGGGGTGGGGGGTCTGTGGATGGCACATATATAACAGTGCCACCCACATATCCTCTATAACAGTGCCACCCACAGATCCCCCCTGTAACAGTGCCAGCCACAGATCCCCCCTGTAACTGTGCCAGCCACAGATCCCCCCTGTAACTGTGCCAGCCACAGATCCCCCCTGTAACAGTGCAAGCCTCAGATCCCCCCCATAACAGTGTCCGTCACAGATCCCCCCCATAACAGTGTTCGTCACAGATCCCCCCATAACAGTGTTCGTCATCCACAGATCCTGCATAACAGTGTCCGTCATCCACAGATCCCCCCATAACAGTGTCCGTCATTCACAGATCCCCCAATAACAGTGTCCGTCATCCACAGATCCCCCCATAACAGTGCGTCATCCACAGATCCCCCCATAACAGTGCGTCATCCCCAGATCCCCCCATAACAGTGCCATCCACAGAATACCATTAGTTCCAAACCCACCAAAAGCACACCTTTTGGTTAAAAATATTCTTTTTCTTATTTTCCGCCCCAAAAACCTAGATGCGTCTTATGGGCTGGTGCGTCTTATAGGGCGAAAAATACGGTATATCGCACCCCTCAATCAGTATTTTGTGGAAGCAGGTGTATCGCAGGCCTCAATCAGTATTTGGTGGAACCAGGTATATCGCAACCCTCAATCAGTATTTTGTGGTAGCAGGTATATCAAACCCCTTAATCAGTATTTTGTGGAAGCAGGTGTATCACAGGCCTCAATCAATATTTGATGGAAGCAGGTATATCGCACCCCTTAATCTGTTTTTTATGGAAGCAGGAATATCAAACGCCTTAATCAGTATTTTGCGGAAGTAGGTATATCACACCCCTCAATTAGTATTTTGTGGATGCAGGTATATCAAGCCACTTAATCAGTATTTTGTTAAAAGCAGGTGTATCGTAGGCCTCAATCAATATTTGGTGGAAGAAGGTATATCAATCCCCTTAATCAGCATTTTGTGGAAGCAGGTGTATCTCAGGCCTCAATCTTTGGCAAAAGCAGGTATATCGCAGTGCTCAATCAGTTTTTTGTTGAGGTGTTTCGCAGGCCTCAATCAGTATTTTGTGGAAGCAAATATAGCAAACCCCTCAATCAGTATTTTGTGGAAGCAGGTATATCGCACCCCTCAATCAGTATTTTATGGTAGCAGGTATATCAAACGCCTTAATCAGTATTTTACGGAAGTAGGTATATCACACCCCTCAATCAGTATTTTGTGGAAGCAGGTGTATCACAGGCCTCAATCAATATTTGATGGAAGCAGGTATATCAATCCCCTTAATCAGTATTTTGTGGAAGCAGATGTATCGTAGGCCTGAATCAATTTTTGGTGGAAGATGGTATATCAATCCCCTTAATCATCATTTTCTAAAAGCAGGTGTATTAAAGGCCTCAATCAATATTTGGTGAAAGCAGGTATATCAATCCGCTTAATCAGTATTTTGTTGAATCAGGTGTATCGCAGGCCTCAATCAATCTTTGGTAAAAGCAGGTATATTGCACCCCTCAATCAGTTTTTTTGTGGAGGTGTATCGCAGGCCTCAATCAGTATTTTGTGGAAGCAGATATCTCACACCCCTCAATCAGTATTTTGTGGATGCAGGTATATCAAGCCCCTTAATCAGTATTTTGTGGAAGCAGGTGTATCACAGGCCTCAATCAATATTTGGTGGAATCAGGTATATCAATCCCCTTAATTAGAATTTTGTGGAAGCAGGTGTATCGTAGGCCTCAATCAATATTTGGTGGAAGAAAGTATATCAATCCCTTTAATTAGTATTTTGTGGAAGCAGGTGTATCGCAGGCCTCAATCAATATTTGGTGGAAGCAGGTATATCAATACCCTTAATCAGTATTTTGTGGAAGCAGGTGTATCGCAGGCCTCAATCAATATTTGGTGGAATCAGGTATATCAATCCCCTTAATCAGAATTTTGTGGAAGCAGGTGTATCGTAGGCCTCAATCAATATTTGGTGGAATAAAGTATATCAATCCCTTTAATTAGTATTTTGTGGAAGCAGGTGTATCGCAGGCCTCAATCAATATTTGGTGGAAGCAGGTATATCAATACCCTTAATCAGTATTTTGTGGAAGCAGGTGTATCACAGGCCTCAATAAATATTTTGTAAAAGCAGTTATATCAATCCTATTAATCAATATTTTGTGGAAGCAGGTATATCACTCCCCTTAATCAGTATTTTGTGGAAGCAGGTGTATCGCAGGCCTCAGTCAGTATTTGGTGGAAGCAGGTATATCAAACCCCTTAATCAGTATTTTGTGAAAGCAGGTACAGTCTTGTGAAAAAATTAGGACACCCTTTGAAAGCATGTGGTTTTTTGTAACATTTTTAATAAATGGTTATTTCATCTCCGTTTCAACAATACAGAGAGATTAAAGTAATCCGACTAAACAAAGAAAACTGAAGAAAAGTCTTTTCAAGATCTTCTGTAAATGTCATTCTACAAAAATGCCTATTCTAACTGAGGAAAAAGATAGGACACCCTTGCCCCTAATAGCGAGTGTTACCTCCTTTGGCTGAAATAACTGCAGTGAGACGGTTCTTGTAGCCATCTACCAGTCTTCGACATCGGTCTGAGGAAATTTTACCCCACTCCTCAATGCAGAACTTTTTCAGCTGTGAGATGTTTGAGGGGTTTCTTGCACGTACAGCCCTTTTCAAGTCACCCCACAGCATCTCAATGGGATTCAAATCTGGACTTTGACTTGGCCATTCCAGGACTCTCCATTTCTTCTTTTTCAGCCAATCTTTGGTTGATTTACTAGTATGTTTTGGGTCATTGTCATGTTGCATGGTCCAGTTCCGCTTCAGCTTTAATTTTCTAACTGATGGTCTCACATGTTCTTCAAGCACCTTCTGATACACAGTAGAATTCATCGTGGATTCTATGATGGTGAGCTGACCAGGTCCTGCTGCAGCAAAGCAGCCCCAAACCATGACACTTCCACCTCCATGCTTCACAGTTGGTATGAGGTTCTTTTCTTGGAATGCTGTGTTTGGTTTACGCCAAACATGTCCTCTGCTGTTGTGTCCAAATAATTCAATTTTGGACTCATCTGTCCAAAGAACATTATTCCAGAAGTCCTGGTCTTTGTCAACTTTATCGCTGGCAAATGTCAGTCTGGCCTCGATGTTTCTCTTGGAAAGCAAAGGTTTCCTCCTTGCACACCTCCCATGCAAGTTAAACTTGTACAGTCTCTTTCTGATTGTAGAGGCATGTACTTCTACATCAACAGTAGCCAGAGCCTGCTGTAGTTCTCGAGATGACACTTTAGGGTTTTTGGATACCTCTTTTAGCATCTTGCGGTCTGCTCTTGGGGTGAACTTGCTGGGGCGACCAGTCCTGGGCATGTTGGCAGTTGTTTTGAAAGCCCTCTTGTAGACTATCTTCCGGACAGTGGAATGGCTGATTTCAAAATCTTTTGAGATCTTTTTAAATCCCTTCCCAGACTCATAGGCTGCTACAATCTTTTTTCTGAAGTCCTCTGACAGCTCTTTTGCTCTCACCATGGTGCTCACTCTCACTTCAACAGTCAGGAGCACACCAAACTAAATGTCTGAGGTTTAAATAGGGCAAGCCTCATTCAACATGCAGAGTAACGATCTACTAATTATGTGCACCTGGTGTGATATACCTGTGTGAGATCTGAGCCAATTTAAGAGGGAATACATGTGAGGGTGTCCTATCTTTTTCCTCAGTTAGAATAGGCATTTTTGTAGAATGACATTTACAGAAGATCTTGAAAAGACTTTTCTTCAGTTTTCTTTGTTTAGTTGGATTACTTTAATCTCTCTGTATTGTTGAAACGGAGATGAAATAACCATTTATTAAAAATGTTACAAAAAACCACATGCTTTCAAAGGGTGTCCTAATTTTTTCACATGACTGTATATTGCAGGCCTAAATCAATATTTGGTGTAAGCAGGTATATCATTCCCCTTAATCAGTATTTTGTGGAAGCAGGTGTATCGCAGGCCTCATTCAATATTTGGTGGAAGCAGGTATATTAATCCCCTTAATCAGTATTTTGTGGAAGCAGGTTTATAGTACTCCTTAATCAATATTTTGTGGAAGCAGGTGTATCACAGGCCTCAATCAATATTTGGTGGAAGCAGATATATCAATCCCCTTAATCAGTATTTTGTGGAAGCAGGTGTATCGTAGGCCTCAATTAATATTTGGTGGACGAAGGAATATCAATCCCCTTAATCAGTATTTTGTGGAAGCAGGTATATCGCACCCCTCAATCAGTATTTTGTGGAAGCAGGTATATCAAACGCCTTAATCAGCATTTTACGGAAGTAGGTATATCACACCCCTCAATCAGTATTTTGTGGATGCAGGTATATCAATCCCCTTATTCAGTATTTTGTGAAAGCAGGTATATCACAGGCCTGAATCAATATTTGATGGAAGAAGGTATATCAATATCCTTAATCAGGATTTTGTAAAAGCAGGTGTATCATAGGCCTCAATCAATATTTGGTGAAAGCAGGTATATTATTTAGCTTAATCAGTATTTTGTGGAAGCAGGTGTATCACAGGCATCAATCAATATTTGGCAAAAGCAGGTATATCACACCCCTCAATCAGTTTTTGTGGAGGTGTATCGCAGGCCTCAATCAGTATTTTGTGGATGCAGATATATCACACACCTCAATCAATATTTTGTGGATGCAGGTATATCAAGCCCCTTAATCAGCATTTTGTGGAAACAGGTGTATCGCAGGCCTCAATCAATATTTGGTGGAATCAGGTATATCAATCCCCTTAATCAGTATTTTGTGGAAGCAGGTGTATCATAGGTAGTGTTGAGCGCGAATATTCGAATTGCGAATTTTTTTCTCGAATATCGCAATTTCGAGATTTCGCGAATATTTAGAATATCGTTCTATATATTCGCGAAATCGAATATTCTTTTTTTTTCTTTTTTTTTTTATTATATTTTTTTCTTTCCCACTTCCCTAAAGTTGTTCTTACCTGTCCTTTGGATTCCTGGCTTCCTGGCTGCTCCAGTCAGTGGCGTTTTCAACTTGCTGCTATATTCCATATTAGCTAAATTACAATCTAATCTATATGTGTATTTTACGAAATTTCGCAATAGTCGCAATTGCGATGCGAGTAATATAACACGAAATATTCGCATGAAGATTTCAACTTAGCACTGCTATACTCCATATTCTAGCCTAATATGGAATATAGCTGTGCTAAGTTAGCACTGCTATATTCCATATTAGGCTAGAATATGGAGTATAGCAGTGCTAAGTTGAAATCTTCATGCGAATATTTCGTGTTATATTAGTCGCATCGCAATTTCGACTTTTTCAAATGTTCTTAATATTGCTCTAACTTCGTCTTTTAGAAATTTCGTAATATTGCTCTAACTTCGTCTCTTAGAATATTACGAATATTCTAAAAGACGAAGTTAGAGCAATATTACGAAATTTCGTAAAATACACATATAGATTGTAATTTAGCTAATATAGTGCTATAATCCCTTTTTTTTCCTGTAATTTTTTTTTGCCTCTTCTGAACTTAAGTTTTGTAAAATATGTACACTATTAAAAATTATTACTATAGCAGTATATTAGCTTAAATACAATCTATGTGTATTTTACGAAATTTCGTAATATTGCTCTAACTTCGTCTTTTAGAATATTACGAATATTCTAAAAGACGAAGTTAGAGCAATATTAAGAACATTTGCAAAAGTCGAAATTGCGATGCGAGTAATATAACACGAAATAGTCGCATGAAGATTTCAATTTAGCACAGCTATATTCCATATTCTATCCTAATATGGAATATAGCAGTGCTAACTTAGCACAGCTATATTCCATATTAGGCTAGAATATGGAATATAGCAGTGCTAAGTTTAAATCTTCATGCGACTATTTCGTGTTATATTACTCGCATCGCAATTTCGACTTTTGCAAATGTTCTTAATATTGCTCTAACTTCGTCTTTTAGAATATTCGTAATATTCTAAGAGACGAAGTTAGAGCAATATTACGAAATTTCGTAAAATACACATATTAGCCTAGCCATAGTCATTAGCATAGGAACGTTGCCTTATACTATCAAGATAAATTTTCGCATTATGCGAAAAAATAATTTCGCGATAATTGGAATAATTGCGAATATTCGATTTCGACGAATATAACACGAATATTCATGCGAATATTCGCGAAATATCGCGAAATCGAATATGGCACCTCCCGCTCATCACTAATCATAGGCTTCAATTAATATTTGGTGGAAGCAGGTATATCAATACCCTTAATCAGTATTTTGTGGAAGCAGGTGTATCACAGGCCTCAATAAATATTTTGTAAAAGCAGGTATATTAATCCTATTATTCAATATTTTGTGGAAGCAGGTTTATCAATCCCCTTAATCAGTATTTTGTGAAAGCAGGTATATTGCAGGCCTCAATCAATATTTGGTGTAAGCAGGTATATGATTCCCCTTAATCAGTATTTTGTGGAAGCAGGTGTATCGTAGGCCTCATTCAATATTTGGTGAAAGCAGGTATATCAATCCCCTTTTTAAGTATTTTGCGGAAGCAGGTATATAGAACTCCTTAACCAATATTTTGTGGAAGCATGTGTATCACAGGCCTCAATCAATATTTGGTGGAAGCGGGTATATCAATACCCTTAATCAGTATTTTGTGGAAGCAGGTGTATTGGAGGCCTTAATCAATATTTAGTGGAAGCAGGTATATCGCACCCCTCAATCAGTATTTTGCAGATTTTTTTTTTTTTGCACAAGTTTGCGGAAATTGATTTTATTTATTTTTTTCTCACAAAGTCTCCCTTTCCGCTAACTTGGGACAAAAATTTCAATCTTTCATGGACTCAATATGCCCCTCAACGAATACCTTGGGGTGTCTTCTTTCCAAAATGAGGTCATTTGTGGGGTGTTTGTACTGCCCTGGCATTTGAGGGTCTCCGCAATCATTACTTGTATGGCCAGCATTAGGAGTTTCTGCTATTCTCCTTAAATTGAGCATACGGGTAATGATATATATTTTTTTTTCGTTCAGCCTCTGGGCTGAAAGAAAAAATGAACGGCACAGATTTTTTCATTCGCATTGATCAATGTGGATGAAAAAATCTCTGCCAAAAAAAAAAAGGGGGGGGGGGAAGGCGTCTGCCAGGACATAGGAGCTCCGCCCAACATCCAAACCCACTTAGCTCGTATGCCCTGGCAAACCCGATTTCTCCATTCACATCAATCGATGTGGATGAATAAATCATTGCCGGGATTTTTTATTATTTTTTTTTTATATACAAAGTGTTTGCCAAAGCATATGAACACCGCCCCTCAGCTCATATGCCTCGGCAAGCGTATCTTTTACTGCAGAGGAGAAATCTCATCTTGCAGCGCCGCATACACCGACTTTTGTATAATCTGACAGCAGCGCAATGCTTCTGTCAGAATGCAGCTGGTTCATCGGTTGGTCCACCTAGAAGGTAAAAAAAAAAAGAAGAAAAAAACAGGCCGCAACGCAAAAAAATTTATTAACTTTATAATAACATTTGCACGGAACATATAAACTTTATTTAACTTTTTGAACAGAACGTTAACTTTTTTGCTTACCGGTGATTCTTTTTTTTTTACCTTTATAGGACAAACCTCTCTATCCCCATGGGACAATGTGCAAAGCACAAATCGCCCAAAGATGTGGCGAAGTACATTATGCACTTTGTCCCAGGTGAAAGGAGAGGTTTGCAGCAGCTGTGAGTGAAAGGGCCCTAATAGCCCTGTGTGCCTGTCCTGTGAAACGCAATCCCTATGCTAAGTGTACCTG
The DNA here is from genome assembly GCF_905171765.1 of Bufo bufo. Lineage (NCBI taxonomy): Eukaryota > Metazoa > Chordata > Amphibia > Anura > Bufonidae > Bufo > Bufo bufo. The sequence goes on from NC_053392.1 coordinate 213,841,216, forward strand.
TGTGTGGTACTTCCGGAAACAAAGCATAGGGCAGGGTGGTCAGGGCAGTCAGGACAGAAATAGCGGGAGTCACGCCTTATTCCACTCCTGCTACAGACACAACATTTTTTTCGGGGTGGCAGTCGGTTTGAGGTACCAGCAACAACACTGGGGAAATGTCGCTCGTGTAGACGGCTCACTACACTGGTGGATGGGGCCACAGAACCTCCTGGATACAGGAGGTTCTCAATGATCTCTTCCTGAAATTTGAGGAAGGATCCTGTTCTCCCAGCCTTACTGTAGAGAACAAAACTATTATATACAGCCAATTGAATCAAATATACAGACACCTTCTTATTCCAGCGTCTGGTCCTGCGGGAAAGTAGATAAGGACCCAACATCTGGTCATTGAAGTCCACCCCTCCCATGGGCAAATTATAGTCGTGGACACAGAGGGGCTTTTCAATGACACTGGTTGCTCGTTCAATTTGGATTGTCGTGTCTGCTTGAATGGAGGAGAGCATGTAAACGTCACGCTGGTCTCTCCATTTCACCGCGAGCAGTTCTTGGTTACACAAGGCAGCCCTCTCCCCCCTTGCAAGACGGGTGGTAACGAGCCGTTGGGGAAAGCCCCGGTGACTAGGTCGCGCGGTGCCACAGCAGCCAATCTGTTCTAGGAACAAATGCCTAAAGAGGGGCACACTTGTGTAGAAATTGTCCACATAAAGATGGTACCCCTTGCCAAATAAGGGTGACACCAAGTTCCATACTGTCTTCCCACTGCTCCCCAGGTAGTCAGGGCAACCAACCGGCTCCAGGGTCTGATCTTTACCCTCATAGATCCGAAATTTGTGGGTATAGCCTATGGCCCTTTCACAGAGCTTATACAATTTGACCCCATACCGGGCGCGCTTGCTTGGGATGTATTGTTTGAAGCCAAGGCGCTCGGTAAAATGTATAAGGGACTCGTCTATGCAGATGTTTTGCTCAGGGGTATACAAATCTGCAAATTTGGTGTTGAAGTGGTCTATGAGGGGCCGAATTTTGTGGAGCCGGTCAAAAGCTGGGTGGCCTCTGGGACGAGAGTAGTGATGAGCGGCAGGGGTCATGTTCGAATTCGCGATATTTCGCGAATATTGTGTAGAATATTCGTCAAAAATTCGCAAATTCGAAAATTCGCGATTTTTTTTTTACAAAACAAATCGGGAAGGTAATGATTGTGTAATATGCGAATTTTTGGAATTCTAATTTTCTGACTCGAATTTTTTTATTGCAAATTTTTAAACTTACAACTATAAGACAAAGAAGATTATAGCACTATATTAGTTAAATTGCTCTATATTCGATTTTTTTCGAATATTCTCTATATTGCTATAACTTAGTTTTTTCGAATATTCGTAATATTCTAAAACAAGAATATTTAGCAATAATAATTAAAAAAATAATCAAATATTCGAAATTATGAATATATATAACTATATTTGAAATATTCGCAAATTTTCGAAATACCTATATTCGAAATAAAAATTCGAAATTCGAATATTCGTGATCAACACTAGACGAGAGGTGCTGTTGTTGCTAAAGTGCAGGAAACGCAGGATGGTCTCAAATCGTGTCCTGGACATGGCAGCAGAGAATATGGGCATGTGATGAATTGGGTTCATGGACCAATATGACCGCAATTCATGCTTTTTGGTTAAGCCCATGTTGAGAAGAAGGCCCAGAAAAATGTTAAATTCGGAAACTTGGACGGGTTTCCACCGAAAAGATTGAGCATAAGAGCTTCCCGGGTTGGCGGCTATAAATTCAGTGGCATATCTGTTTGTTTCTGCCACAACTAAGTCCAAGAGCTCCGCAGTCAAGAACAGCTCAAAAAACCCCAGTGCCGAACCGATCTGAGCTGTCTCAACCCGAACTCCAGACTGGGCGGTGAAAGGGGGAACTACTGGTGCGGCTGAAGTTGGGGGCTGCCAATCAGGGTTTGCCAGCACCTCAGGGACTCTAGGGGCTCTACGGGCCTGTCTGTGCGGTGGCTGCGACGGGGGAACTAATGAACGTGCCACCGTACCAGCTTCAACTGCCCTTCTGGTGCTCGCCACTTCACCATGTTGTACGGCAGTGCTGGTACTAGGTTCAGGATGGGCTGCGCTGCTGGTGTATGCCTCACCACGTAATCCGACAGCGCCAGCCCCACTCTGCTGTCCTTGAAGCGGATCCTGCGCAACCTGTGGTCTAGCAACACGGGGCCGGGTACACCTGGTAGTATCAGGGACCTCAACCTCCTCGTCCGAACTTTGGGTCAGACTGCCACTGCTTTCTACAGGTTCATATTCTGACCCGCTGGATTCGTCAGATGAGGGTTCCCATTCCTCATCCGACTGGGTCAGAATCCTGTAGGCCTCTTCAGAAGAATACCCCTTGTTTGCTATTTGTTCAACTAAATTTAGGGGGTATTCCCTGAGACTACCCAAGAAAAAAAGCAAGCCTGTCTAGGCGAAGTACCGGAGGCCGCTGCGATTGATAAAAAATATCAAAACAGATTATGTTATCGCCACAGCGCTTGTAAAGTGATTGTGCAGTGATCAAAAATAAATACATTTTTTGTCACTGCGGCGGGGCGGGCGTGGGTGAACGCACGCGTGGGCGACCGATCAGGCCTGATCGGGCAAACGCTGCTTTTTTGGTGGAGGGTGAACTAAGATGACACTAATACTATTATAGATCTGAACGCTAATCAGCGAATCAGTGACTGCGGTGCGGTGGGCTGGGTGCTAAACGATCGCTAACTACCTAACCAAGGGGCCTAAACTATCCTAAAACCTAACAGTCAATACCAGTGGGAAAAAAAAGTGACAGTTTACACTGATCACTTTTTCCCTTTCACTAGGTGATTGACAGGGGCGATCAAGGGGTGATCAAGGGGTTAATTGGGGTGATGGAGGGTGATCTGGGGGCTAAGTGTAGTGTTGGGTGTACTCACTGTGATGTGTGCTCCTCTGCTGGGACCAACCGACGAAAAGGACCAGCGGAGGAGCACAGAAGCCATTTAACACATTATATTTATAAATATAATGTGTTAACTGGCTTCTCATTCGTTTTTTTTTAAATCATCAGCCTGCCAGCGACGATCATTGGCTGGCAGGCTGATGACGAACTTGTCTTTTAACATTTGCCAGCCCGCGATGCGCGAGCCGGCTTTGCCCGAAATCTCGCGTCTCGCGAGAGGACGCACCGGCGCATCCACCCAGAATAACAAGGCCGCCGCAAAGACGCAATCCTGCGTACGGCGGTCCTGTAGTGGTTAATCATTATTTTGCTGAAGCAGGTTTATCGCAGGCCTCAAACAATATTTGGTGGAAGCAGGTATATCGCAACTCTCAATCTATATTTTGTGGAAGCAGGTATATCAAACCCCTTATTCAGTATTTTGTGGAAGCAGGTATATTGCACCTCTCAATCAGAATTTTTTTGGAAGCAGTTATATCAAACCCCTTAATCTGTATTTTGTGGAAGCAGGTATATCTCACCCCTCAATCAGTATTTTCTGGGAGCAGGTATATAGAACCCCTTAATCAATATTTGGTGGAAGCAGGTATATCGCACCCCTCAATCTGTATTTTGTGGAAGCAGGTATATCAAACCCCTTAATCTGTATTTTGTGGAAGCAGGTATATCACACTCCTCAATTGCTATTTTGTGGAAGAAGGTATATAAAAAACCCTTAATCAGTATTTTGTGGAAGCAGGTATATCGCACCCCTCAATCAATATTTAGATGAAGCAGTTATATCAAGCCCCTTAATCAGTATTTTGTGGAAGCAGGTGTTTCGCAGGCCTCAATCAATATTTGGTGGAAGCAGGTATATCAATTCCCTTAATCAGTATTTTGTGAAAGCAGGTGTATCGTAGGCTTTAATCAATATTTGGTTGAAGCAGATATATCAATCCCCTTAATCAATATTTTGTGGAAGCAGGTGTATCACAGGCCTCAATCAATATTTTGTAAAAACAGGTATATCAATCCTATTAATCAATATTTTGTGGAAGAAGGATTATCAATCCCCTTAATCAGTATTTTGTGGAAGCAGGTATAACGCTGACCTCAATCATTATTTGGTGTAAGCAGGTATATCATTCCCCTTAATTAGTATTTTGTGGAAGCAGGTGTATCGCAGGCCTCAATCAATATTTGGTGGAAGCAGGTATATCAAACTCCTTATTCAGTATTTTGTGGAAGCAGGTATATCACACCTCTCAATCAGTATTTTCTGGAAGCAGGTATATATAGAACCCCTTAATCAATATTTGGTGGAAGCAGGTATATCGCTCCCCTCAATCTGTATTTTGTGGAAACAGGTATATAAAACCTCTTAATCAATATTTTATAGAAGCAGGTATATCGCACCCCTCAATCACTATTTTGTGGAAGTAGTTATATAAAAAACCCTTAATCAGTATTTTGTGGAAGCAAGTATATCGCACCCCTCAATCAGTGTTTTGTGGAAGCAGGTATATCAAACCCCTTAATCAGTATTTTGTGGAAGTAGGTGTATCGCAGGCCTCAATCAATATTTGGTTGAAGCAGGTATATCAATCCCCTTAATCAGTATTTTGTGGAAGCAGGTATATCACAGACTTTAATCAATATTTGGTGGAAGCAGGTATATCAATCCCCTTAATCAGTATTTTGTGGAAGCAGGTGTATCAATCCCCTTAATCATTATTTTGTTGAAGCAGGTTTATCGCAGGCCTCAATCAATATTTGGTGGAAGCAGGTATATCAATCTTATTAATCAGTGTTTTGTGGAAGCTGGTGTATCGCAGTCCTCAATCAATATTTGGTGGAAGCAGTTATATCAATTCCCTTAATCAGTATTTTGTGGAAGCAGGTATCTTGCAGGCCTCAATTGGTATTTGGTGGAAGCAGGTATATCAAACCCCTTTTTCAGTATTTTGTGGAAGCAGGTGTATCGCAAGCCTCAGTCAGCATTTGGTGGAAGCAGGTATATCAAACCCCATAATCTGTATTTTGTGGAAGCAGGTATATAGAACCCCTTGAGTAATATTAGGCGATAGCAGGTATATCGCACCCCTCAATCAGTATTTTGTGGAAACAGGTATATCAAACCCCTTAATCAGTATTTTGTGGAAGCAGGTGTATCGCACCCCTCAATCAGTATTTTGTGGAAACAGGTATATCAAACCCCTTAATCAGTATTTTGTGGAAGCAGGTGTATCGCACCCCTCAATCAGTATTTTGTGGAAACAGGTATAGCAAACCCTTTAATCAGTATTTTGTGGAAGCAGGTATATCGCACCGCTGAATCAGTATTTTGCGGAGCAGGTATATAGAACCCTTTAATCAATATTTGGTGGAAGCAGGTATATCGCACCCCTCAATGAGTATTTTGTGGAAGCAGCTGTATAGAACCCCTTAATAAATATTTTGGAAGCAGGTATATCGCATCCCTCAATCAGTATTTTGTGGAAACAGGTATATAAAAACCCCTTAATCTGTATTTTGTAGAAGCAGGTATATCGCACCCTTCAATCTGTATTTTGTGGAAGCAGGTATATAGAACCCCTTTATCAAAATTTGGTGAAAGCATGTATATCGCACCCCTCAATCAGTATTTTGTGGAAGCAGGTATATTGCACCCCTCAATCAGTTTTTTTAGGGCAACAGGTATATTACACCTGTTGCAAATAGTTGTTCCAATAGCGCTTGTCCCTCTATATACCTGCGGTATTACAGCAGAACCGCACACAACTGCTGTACAGTACAAATGCACTATATACTTTCTATGTTAGAAATTATACAAACCGGATTCCAAAAAAGTTGGGACACTAAACAAATTGTGAATAAAAACTGAATGCAATGATGTGGAGATGGCAAATGTCAATATTTTATTTGTAATAGAACGGAGATGACAGATCAAACGTTTAATCCGAGTAAATGTATCATTTTAAAGGAAAAATACGTTGATTCAAAATTTCACGATGTCAACAAATCCCCAAAAAGTTGGGACAAGTAGCAATAAGAGGCTGGAAAAAGTAAATTTGAGCATAACGAAGAGCTGGAAGACCAATTAACACTAATTAGGTCAATTGGCAACATGATTGGGTATAAAAAGAGCCTCTCAGAGTGGCAGTGTCTCTCAGAAGCCAAGATGGGTAGAGGATCACCAATTCCCACAATGTTGGGCAGAAAGATAGTGGAGCAATATCACGAAGGTGTTACCCAGCGAAAAATTGCAAAGACTTTGCATCTATCATCATCAACTGTGCATAACATTATCCGAAGATTCTGAGAATCTGGAACAATCTCTTTGCGTAAGGGTCAAGGCCGTAAAACCATACTGGATGCCCGTGATCTCCTGGCCCTTAAACGACACTGCACCACACACAGGAATGCTACTGTAAAGGAAATCACAGAATGGGTTCAGGAATACTTCCAGAAACCATTGTCAGTGAACACAATCCACCGTGCCATACGCCGTTGCCAGCTGAAACTCTACAGTGCAAAGAAGAAGCCATTTCTAAGCAAGATCCACAAGCTCAGGCGTTTTCACTGGGCCAGGGATCATTTAAATGGAGTGTGGCAAAATGGAAGACTGTTCTGTGGTCAGACGAGTCACGATTCAAAGTTATTTTTGGAAATCTGGGACGCCATCTCATCCGGACCAAAGAGGACAAGGACAACCCAAGTTGTTATCAACGCTCAGTTCAGAAGCCTGCATCTCTGATGGTATGGGGTTGCATGAGTGCGTGTGGCATGGGCAGCTTGCATGTCTGGAAAGGCACCATCAATGCAGAAAAATATATTCAGGTTCTAGAACAACATATGCTCCCATCCAGACGTCATCTCTTTCAGGGAAGACCCTGCATTTTTCAACAAGATAATGCCAGACCACATTCTGCATCAATCACAACATCATGGCTGCGTAGGAGAAGTATCCGGGTACTGAAATGGCCAGTCTGCAGTCCTGATCTTTCACCTATAGAGAACATTTGGCGCATCATAAAGAGGAAGGTGCAACAAAGAAGGCCCAAAACGATTGAACAGTTAGAGGCCTGTATTAGACAAGAATGGGAGAGCATTCCTATTTCTAAACTTGAGAAACTGGTCTCCTCGGTCCCCAGACGTCTGTTGAGTGTTGTAAGAAGAAGGGGAGATGCCACACAGTGGTGAAAATGGCCTTGTCCCAACTTTTTGGGGATTTGTTGACACCATGAAATTCTGATTCAACATATTTTTCCCTTAAAATGGTACATTTTCTCAGTTTAAACTTTTGTTCCGTGATTTATGTTCTATTCTGAATAAAATATTAGAAGTTGGCACCTCCACATCATTGCATTCAGTTTTTATTCACGATTTGTATAGTGTCCCAACTTTTTTGGAATCCGGTTTGTATTATAGGTATATCACACCCCTCAATCAGTTTTTTTGGGGACAACAGGTATATTACACCAGTTGCAATTCGTTATTCCAATAGCGTTTGTCCCTCTATATAGCTGCGGTATCGCAGCAGAACCGCACACAACTGCTGCACAATACAAATGCACTATAATATGCTTTTTATGTTAGAAAGTATATTATAAGTATAACACACCCCTCAGTATATCACACCTATCGATAGCACACCTATACCAGTCCTTAAAAGGACTTTTCTGGCCCTATTAGCTAGCGTTTGGTGTCCTTAACAGTCTGTCCCTGCTCCACATTGCAACCTCTCCCTACACTGGCAAAACACAGAATGTAAAATGGCTGCCAGATCGGGTTTTGTTATAGGGTGGGGGTGTGTCCATGTGCTGAAATGTCTCAATTGGCTGTCCTGTCTCACCTGATGGAGGCAGCGGCTGATTCCTGAATAGCAGCAGATTTTCTGCGCATTACCTGATACCAGCATCGCCCAGGCAGTATCTAAAAGCGGCTCTAGTCTGATGAAGGCCTATGTATATGGCCGAAACGTCACGTGTAAAATTGCCGCATCTTTAATTAAAAATTATTCCTTTTGCACTGCATTCCTGCAGTTTTCTATCATTGATACAAAGGGGTGGGAACCCGACATCCAGTAGCGACATAACTAAGCAGGGTGCCACGACGTTATCTTGTAAATCACCTGATGGATGTGTCATGGGTCAAAGTTCCGCACAATGGAAAACAATATGGCGCATGTGAACATCGCCATATGTTCGCATGTTTGGCGAATCGCGAATGCGCAAAGTTTGCCGCGAAACAACCTCCGGGGTGAACCGCAAGGCCATCTCTAGAAGTGTTTAGTACCTACGAAGGCCTCTTGCACACGACTGTATGCCCCCCAAGACATACGGTCCGTGAGCGGGCCATATGTCCCGGAGCGACATTAATCGTGCGCACAGGAGCAAACAGGTAGATTACAATGATGCTGTGCATGTCGGGCCACCCGCGGGACAATTGTCCCGCATTCATAAGATCATATGAGTGTGGGACAATAGTCCCGCGGGCAGCCCAACGTGCACAGCATCATTGTAATCTATGATGTGTATACTCCTGTGCGCACGATCGGAGGGCATACGGTCATGTGCAAGAGGCCTAATAGTAGTTCATGGCAGGACAACTGGTGGGCCTGCGACAAGCTAATTGATGTGTGTAGGGATTAAAGGCCACCAATCTGGATCATTCCCACAGAAGAGTAAATAGCTGAAAATAATAATTCTGGCTATTAGGGTTGAGCAAATCAAAGTATCTGAAGTGGACTCTGATCCAAATTTCAGGAAAAATTTTATTCTCCACAAAGCCAAATTTCCTCCTGCTTCGTGGTAACTAATCAAATTTCCCTGAAATGGCATTAAGAAAAAAAATACATACTCGCATCTTCCATTTGAGCACGAAATGTCATGCGCGGTGACATATGATGATGTCACCATGCACGGCGTCTTCAATCAAGATGGCCGCAGCAGCCTCTTCGCGCTCAAATGGATAAGGTGAGTATTTTTTAAAAAAGTTTTAACCCCTCAAAGCCCTCACTATTGTTCTCAGATGCCATGATTAGCGATGAACGCAGCATCTGAGGGGTTCAATGACGGGGGCAGCACGATCGCCCCATAATTGCATCTGCTTCTTACAAAGAAATGTACTTCGTGACAAAGCAAATTTCTTAGCAAAATTCGGCGAAGCAGCCAAATCTAGTTTTTCTAAACTTCGTTAAACACTACCGGCTATGATGGAAGGAAATCAGAACACACATTGCACTGCTGTGTGACTGCACACCAGTCAGAATGCACATGCTATCCACTGTAAAAAGTGCCTACAACGGACACATGAGCATCAGAACTAAAGCATACACAATGGAATAAGGTGGCCTGGTCTGATGAATCATGCTTTCCTTACATCATGTAGACGACATTCGTGTTTCTTACCTGGAGAAGAAATGGCATTAGGATGCACTAGGTAGGGGTAATGTGATTCTATGGGCAATATAGTGCCGAGAAACCTTTGGTCCTGGCATTTATGTGGCTTTTAGTTTGACACATACCACCTACCTACACATTGTAGACCAGGTACACCCCTTCACTGCAATCCTGGGAATATGCTGGAAAATCAAGCCCAATCCATGGACCCCCCCAACTTGCAACTTACAGTACTTAGGCCTCATGCCCAAGGTCGTTGTGCAGCCGTTCTGTGCATTAGGGACCACAATTTGCAGTCCCCAATGCACGGGCCCCATCCCTGCGGCAGCCGCAATGGATCCAGACCCATTCAACTTGAATGGGTCCGTGATCCGTCCGCGCTGTAAAAAAATAGAACAAGTTCTATTTTTTTGCAGTGCAGAGGCATGGACAGAAACACCATGGAAGCACACCGTAGTGCTTCCGTGGGGTTTCGTCCCTCCGTTCCGCGGGGAGCACACGGCTAGTGCCCGCATATTGCGGACACGCTGCTTGTGGGACGCAATACGGGCGGGCCGTGGTCGGAAATGTCCGTGTGCATGAGGCCTTAACCCCTTAAGGACATAGGGCGTATAGGTACGCCCTTGTGCCCTGGTACTTAAGGACACAGGGCGTACATGTACGCCCTGTGTATTTTCGATCACTGCCGTGCGGCTGGCAGTAATCGGAACCCGGTGCCTGCTCAAATCATTAAGCAGGCACCTAGGCTAAATGCGCGGGGGGGGGGTCCCGTGACCCCCCCATGTCGGCGATCGCGGCAAACCGCAGGTAAATTCAGACCTGCGGTTTGCTGCGATTTCTGCAGTTTCTGATCCCCGCGGTGATCAGAAACTTTAGTATTCCTAATATATATCTGTATCCCCCCCCCTGCACCCCTGGGAGGTGCAGGGGGAGGGTTGCGGGCGGTGCAGGAGGCGGGCGGTGCGGCAGGCGGGATCGCGATCCCCCGCTCGCCTCCCCTTGAATAATCGTTGGCGTCTAGTGGGTATACCAGGGTGCCAGCACATTGCTGGCACCCTGGTATAAACGGCTGACATCTGTGCTGTGATGTCAGCCGTTTAACCCTTTCCATACCGCGGTCCGTACGGACCGCTGTATGGAAAACGTTAACAGCGCAAGGAGCTCCCTCCCTCTCCCATCGGGGGGCTGCTGTGCCTTTGCAGCCCCCCGAAGGAGAGGGAGAGAGCCCCCCGACAGCCCCGTCCTTACCCTTCCCCGTCTGCGAAGTTCTGACAACTACTGAGCAGACGGGGAAGGTTCCCATGGCAACAGGACGCCGTCTCAGGCATCCTGCTGTCCATGGTGCTGAACAGATCTGTGCTAAAAGGCATAGATCTGTTCAGACAAAGTGTAAAATACAGTACAGTACAATATACTGTACTGTATTATACAGACATCAGACCCACTGGATCTTCAAGAACCCAGTGGGTCTGGGTCAAAAAGAAAGTGAAAATAAAGTAAAAATCAAAAAACACATTTATCACTGATTAAAAATGAAAAAAAATAAAATTCCCTACACATGTTTGGTATCGCCGCGTCCGTAACGACCTGATCTATAAAACGATCATGTTACTTTACCCGAACGGTGAACCATAAAAATAAAAAATAAAAAACTATGATGAAATTGAAATTTTGCCCACCTTACTTCCCAAAAAAGGTAATAAAAGTGATCAAAAAAGTCGCATGTACGCCAAAATTGTAACAATCAAACCGTCATCTCATCCCGCAAAAATCATACCCTACCCAAGATAATCGCCCCAAAACTGAAAAAACTATGGCTCTTAAACTATGGAAACACTAAAACATGATTTTTTTTGTTTCAAAAATTAAATCATTGTGTAAAACTTACATAAATAAAAAAAAAGTATACATATTAGGTATCACCGCGTCCGTATCGTCCGGCTCTATAAAAATATCACATGACCTAACCTCTCAGGTGACCACCGTAGGGAAAAAAAAAAAAAAAACGCTGTAAAAAAAGCTATTTTTTGGCATCTTACGTCACAAAAAGTGTAATATCAAGCGATCAAAAAGTCATACGCACCCCAAAATAGTGCCAATAAAACTGTCATCTCGCCCAAAAACTGAAAAAACTATGGCTCTTAGACTATGGAGACACTAAAACTTTTTTTTGTCTTAAAAATTAATTAATTGTGTAAAACTTACATAAATAAAAAAAATTGTATACATATTAGGTATCGCCGCGTCCGTGACAACCTGCTCTATAAAATTACCACATGATCTAACCTGTCAGATGAATGTTGTAAATAAAAAAAAATGGTGCCAAAAAAGCTATTTCTTGTTACCTTGCCGAACAAAAAGTGTAATATAGAGCAACCAAAAATCATATGTACCCTAAACTAGTACCAACAAAACTTCCACCCTATCCCGTAGTTTCTAAAATGGGGTCACTTTTTTGGAGTTTCTACTCTAGGGGTGCATAAGGGGGGCTTCAAATGGGACATGGTGTAAAAAAAAACAGTCCAGCAAAATCTGCCTTCCAAAAACCGTATGGCATTCCTTTCCTTCTGCGCCCTGCCGTGTGCCCGTACAGAAGTTTACGACCACATATGGGGTGTTTCTGTAAACTACAGAATCAGGGCCATAAATATTGAGTTTTGTTTGGCTGTTAACCCTTGCTTTGTAACTGGAAAAAAAAAAATTAAAATGGAAAATCGGCCAAAAAAAGTGAAATTTTGAAATTGTATCTCTATTTTCCATTAAATCTTGTGCAACACCTAAAGGGTTAACAAAGTTTGTAAAATCAGTTTTGAATACCTTGAGGGGTGTAGTTTCTTATATGGGGTCACTTTTATGGAGTTTCTACTCCAGGGGTGCATCAGGGGGGCTTCAAATGGGACATGGTGTCAGAAAAACCAGTCCAGCAAAATCTGCCTTCCAAAAACCGTATGGCATTCCTTTCCTTCTGCGCCCTGCCGTGTGCCCGTACAGCAGTTTACGACCACATATGGGGTGTTTCTGTAAACTACAGAATCAGGGCCATAAATAATGAGTTTTGTTTGGCTGTTAACCCTTGCTTTGTAACTGGAAAAAAAATATTAAAATGGAAAATTAGGCAAAAAAATGAAATTCTCAAATTTCATCCCCATTTGCCAATAACCCTTGTGCAACACCTAAAGGGTTAACGAAGTTTGTAAAATCAGTTTTGAATACCTTGAGGGGTTTAGTTTCTTAGATGGGGTCACTTTTATGGAGTTTCTACTCTAGGGTTGCATCAGGGGGGTTCAAATGGGACATGGTGTCAAAAAACCAGTCCAGCAAAACCTGCCTTCCAAAAACCATATGGCGCACCTTTCACTCTACTCCCCGCTGTGCGGCCGTACAGTAGTTTACGGCCACATATGGAGTGTTTCTGTAAACGGCAGAGTCAGGGCAATAAAGATACAGTCTTGTTTGGCTGTTAACCCTTGCTTTGTTAGTGGAAAAAATGGGTTAAAATGGAAAATTAGGCAAAAAAATTTAATTCTCAAATTTCATCCCCATTTGCCAATAACTCTTGTGCAACACCTAAAGGGTTAACGAAGTTTGTAAAATCAGTTTTGAATACCTTGAGGGGAGTAGTTTATAGAATGGGGTCATTTTTGGGTGGTTTCTATTATGTAAGCCTCGCAAAGTGACTTCAGAGCTGTAGTGGTCCCTAAAAATTGGGTTTTTGTAAATTTCTGAAAAATTTCAAGATTTGCTTCTAAACTTCTAAGCCTTGTAACATCCCCAAAAAATAAAATATCATTCCCAAAATAATTCAAACATGAAGTAGACATATGGGGAATGTAAAGTCATCACAATTTCTAGGGGTATTACTATGTATTACAGAAGTAGAGAAACTGAAACTTTGAAATTTGCAAATTTTTCCAAATTTTTGTTAAATTAGGTATTTTTTGGTGCAAAAAAAAAATTATTTTTTACTTCATTTTACCATTGTCATGAAATACAATATGTGACGAAAAAACAATCTCAGAACGGCCTGGATAAGTCATAGCGTTTTAAAGTTATCAGCACTTAAAGTGACACTGGTCAGATTTGCAAAAAATGGCCTGGTCCTAAGGTGTAATAAGGCTGTGTCCTTAAGGGGTTAAAAGATATTGTTTGCCTCTTGGTGCCAAATACCACAGGAGGTCTTTTGAAGTACATATGTATCTTGACAGGTCAGAGCAGGGTTTTTTTCCGGCATAAGGGCATCTGCACAATATTAGTTTTAATCTTATGGCTTCTAAGTGTAAAAGTGAAGCCTGGAGGGTCCCATTAATATCTGAACCTTCCTAATGTATGCCATTACGTTGGCAAATACCCTATAGAGATTTGTTTAGATTCTTGTGGTGGATCATATGCCAGACAGATGCCGTAGGAAAAAGCAAATTGCCAAATATGTACATTAGCATATATATATTTTCACCCCCACACCACTCTGGCACTGTTGGTGCAGTTGGACCCACTTGCTTAGATAAATGAGAACATTTTAAATATTAGAAAAGATCTTTCCTGGTGACAAATTCCCTTACAAGACAAATATGTAAATATATTCCAAAAGTTGGAGAATTAAGTTGATGGCAGTACTTTTATATTAATAACGCTGTGGACTAGAGAGGCCAAAATTCAACAATTAGAGCAGCAGGTAGAGATTCACAGCCAGATAACAGCTTTTAATGACCACACAGCCTCAGAAAATGGTCAGACTCTACAGCCCATTAGCATGTAATTGCAGCATTTTTTATTGCCTTTATGACATTCCTAGGCATTGTGGACAAGATTATAGTCTTACAAAGGAAATATATTGATTCTGAGCTAAATGCAAGCCAATTCACTCAGTCATTATAATGTAAATGTACTAGATGAATGAAGTTGTTTGTAGTAATCTATGTCTAGGTATTTCATTAACTATACATTTCCTATTGCACTATTCTGGCACAATTGACAACTACATATGGTAATTTATTGGTGTACTTCCTTTGGCCCCCCGGAATAAAGCAACACATGTAATAAGGACATACCGTATGTAATAACTAGTTAGATCCATTAAATAGTAATTAAAGCGGACCTTTCACCCCTCCTGACATGCCTGTCTGGAGCATCTATTCTTATGGCTCTATATTGTGCCATTCCTTTATTATTTCTACTAGATGTTATGAATGAATTGCTAGCAGTCTGCAGTAATGGTACAGAGGGGTGGTAACAAGTTGGGGGGGGGGGGTACCTGCATAGTCTGACACTTGCATCACTGATTGGATAGAGTGAGTCTGTGCAGGTACACACACCCAACTGGTTACCACTCCTCTATACCCTTACTGCAGACTGCTAGAAATTAATTCATAACTTTTAGTAGAAATAATAAAGGAATGCCACAATATAGAGATACAAGAATAGATGCTCCAGAATTGTTATTACATGGGGAATACATGGAGCTATTAAACAGGCATGTCAGGAGAGGTGACAGGTCCTCTCTAAACATTTTTTATAGAACACATCGCTGCAAAATTAGCTCCCAAGCAATGTTTTGCATATACTGAAATGCACAGAAGCCCATTTGGCCTGGATGGCATTTTTTCAGGTCAGTGGCATTTTTATTATAGCACAATACTTTACATATGCAATTCTATAGCAGTTTTCTTTATAGGCCACTCTGTAAAACTTCAAAATGCTTGTACAATATGACACAAATCGTTAGTAACAGAGTCTAGGGAAAGGAATTTCTTGATAATGGTATGTTGAGAAACTCTGTCATGCCAAGTGGTTCCCCATAGGGCTACCTTGCTCTAGAATTGATCCCTGTAAGTGTTCCCTGTAATAATGTCCTTTGCCAGTCTCTATATATTTTGTTATGCCATAAGGGATGTTTTTGTTTATTTTAAAGGGGTTTTCTAGGCTCCAAATATTTAGGATTTATCCTCAGGATAGGTTATCAAGACCAGGTTGGTGCAGATCCAACATTGTGCAACCTTACCAATTAGTCCAAAGGGCGGACTGGCCAGAGACCCTACAGGGAAATGTCTCAATGGGCCAAAGCCCAGAGGGCCACCTGAGCCCTCTTGATGTCTGCTACCTGGATACATACAGTAATGATCTGATGCTCTCAATAGTAATTAATACTAGGAGCATAAAGTACTACATATGGTATTTAGTTCTGCTGGGACGGTATTTTGTGCTGCACTACGGTATTGTCGGTTCCATCTACTTGTGTTGGCTCCACCTACTTGTGTTGTTTTCTCTTCTGTGAATTTGGACCTACCAACAGCATGGGGCCTCTTAGTTTTTTTCCATGGCCACTTTATGTTCCCCGTCCAGCCCTGAATCAATCCCTGCTGCTGCCGATGCAGGAGCTAGCAACATGAACAGAGCTGGAAGCACAGGTCTGTTCAAAGTGTAGTGTAAGTCAGAGCGGAAGAAGAAAAAAGAGGGTTAATCACCAAACCTTCTATTCGAGGGTCCGAGAAAAACTATTGCAGGGCGCCAAAGGAGGGCAGAGGTAAATAGGTATCTAGTGGATGTGGGTGGGCTGGCTGCCACTGGTCAACACCTAACCCTGATGGGCACAGGGTAGGTGATTCGGAAGGTAAATGGTTGTGCGTAAAAACGCTGAAAAAGACCAGGTGTAAGGCGCCAAAGACCCTTGGATGAGATAAAGAATGAAGGTGGATCCCTTTAGTAAAAATTACTTTAGTAAAAATTACGGACCCTATGTTGCTGACACACTTTGGGTTACTGCAGTTCAGCTCCCATTCACGTTCCCATACAAGATAAGTGATCAATATTAGAAGCCTGGAAAACGGCTTTAAACACATGGACAGTATAGCTCCAAATGTATAATGTATACATATGAAGAAAATAAATTGGTTGGTCCAGCTTGTATTCGTGGTAATCCAAAGGCTTTATTCAATATTCAATAAAATCCAGGTACAGGAATGCAGGTCTACATGTTTCGGGCACAATACAATCTTGGCCCTTACTCATGACAATTTCCAGTACACTGAAAGAGGTTTTTATAGAGAGGAGGGAGGGACTGATAAACTCCGCTCTACTCAAAGTACATGGTTATCTACAAAAGGGAACTACAAATGTGGTCATTCCATCTGTATTTGTTGCAAATACATGAAAATTAGCCAGAATTTTGAATCCACTGTTAACGGTCAGGTTTTCAAGATACATTCTTTTCTCAATTGTAATACCACCTTTGCCATTTACTGCATAACATGCACCAAATGCAAGCTACAATATATAGGATGCACAACAAATGCCATAAAAACGCGCATTAGAAAACATATATCAGACATACCGCACCATGCAAATCGCAATGTATCTGCGGCAAGTCTCCACTTTGCCACAGTGCATGGTGGGGATGTCTCATATTTGTCAGCACAAGGTATTGAAAAAGTCAAAAAACCTTTAAGAGGTGGTGACAGAAAACGCAAACTTTTAAATAGAGAATCTTACTGGATTTTCCAGTTAGAAAGTCGCCAACCCCATGGTCTCAACAAAAAACTTGACCTCATCCTACAATATTGATCCTCAATTTATCGATCATACATTATTCGTCCCTTTCTTATTTTCCTTATCCCGCTCCTTTATTACTATTTCTCTGAATATGTCATTGTTATTTCTCTGAATATATGTTTTTATGAACCACATAAATTTATGGTATGTTTTTAATCAAGTGTTGATTTGTGGATGGGAGTGGCTGAACCTCAACCTGATTACCTCAGGTGAGGAAGTCAGTCCCTCCCTCCTCTCTATAAAAACCTCTTTCAGTGTACTGGAAATTGTCATGAGTAAGGGCTAAGATTGTATTGTGCCCGAAACATGTAGACCTGCATTCCTGTACCTGGATTTTATTGAATATTGAATAAAGCCTTTGGATTACCACGAATACAAGCTGGACCAACCAATTTATTTTCTTCATACTTATATTTCTCCTACTTCGGGTGAAGGAGCCGGTCCGTGCTATACCAGTGGAATCCCTGGCAGGTGAGAGCTGCTCAAACCTCTGATTTTTACATCTATAATGTATACATATACAGTATTGAAGCTAGGGACCAATACTCATATGGTGAAAATGAACTAGGGCAGTGGTGGCGAACCTATGGCAAGGGTGCCAGAGGCGGCACTCAGAGACCCCTCTGTGGGCACCTGCACCCTGGAAAATGTCTATGGTGTACCAATGTGCCTTAGACTTTTCCTGCCATTCATCAGCTCCGGGACATACTATGAACAGCACACGCAGCGCATTAAATGTAGGCTATTAAAGCGAACCTTTCACCTCATTTTCACTTTCTAAACTAGCAACAGTACCTTATAGATTATCTTCAGTGTGTTCTTATACATGTTAGTGCCGCTTTCCTGCGCTGTTTATTCTTGAAAAAATCATCTTATAAAGTTCACATTTCCTGCTCCAACAGTCACACAACAAGTCAAGGGGGTATCCCTTCCCTCACCTCTGGCTGTACCTCCCCTGCCCTAACCCCGTCTCTATGCTCTGTAATTGACAGCCGGCTCAGTCGCCGGGACCACGCTTGTGAATCCTGCGCATGCGCCGTCCTCCTCATTCGCCGCGCGATCCCGTCTTTCTTGAGGACACAAGCGCGATCCTGTAACAGAATCGCGCATGCACCGTACGCGATGCCTGCCTGTCTGCTCTCCCTCCTGTGCGTGCGCTCCCCTATCT
This sequence comes from Bufo bufo, assembly GCF_905171765.1. Lineage (NCBI taxonomy): Eukaryota > Metazoa > Chordata > Amphibia > Anura > Bufonidae > Bufo > Bufo bufo. The sequence goes on from NC_053392.1 coordinate 213,859,300, forward strand.
TCAGGCTCCAAGTGCCCCACGTGATCACTGTAGACTTGCCATCTGCGGCAAGTCTACTATGAGGAGGACGGCGCATGCGCAGGATTCACAAGCGCGGTCCCGGCGACTGAGCCGGCTGTCAATTACAGAGCATAGAGGCGGGGTTAGGGCAGGGGAGGTACAGCCAGAGGTGAGGGAAGGGATACCCCCTTGACTTGTTGCGTGACTGTTGGAGCAGGAAATGTGAACTTTATAAGACGATTTTTTCAAGAATAAACAGCGCAGGAAAGCGGCACTAACATGTATAAGAACACACTGAAGATAATCTATAAGGTACTGTTGCTAGTTTATAAAGTGAAAATGAGGTGAAAGGTTCGCTTTAAGCTATTATAGCTAAATGATAAAGTTGATGGAAGATATACTGTATTGGTATTCGGGTTAAATTGCCGTGTTGGCACTTGGCAATAAATAAGAGGGTTTTGGGTTGCAGTTTGGGCACTCTGTCTCTAAAAGGTTCACCATCACTGAACTAGGGCATGCTTGGGAAGCATGTTTTACTAGTGTGTATAACTGTACAACATTATTTATTTTTTTTAGATATTTTGGCTTTTCTGTATATGAGAAACGCCAATTAATATAATAGTTTGTATTTATGAAGGACACAAAAAGGAATAGAAAAATATGTTACATTCACACATATGAAGAAATTGTTAGTAGCACCGAATATAGCAATCACTGCCCTTTGTGATTGCATTCAAGTCAATAAAATAAATATTGTATGTTTGAATAGATACAGCACTTATAATAATTCTGTGCGTTTCCCCTTTAAAAGTAGTAAAGCTGATTCTAGGTGACGCAGATGACATTTGTAGGCCAGCATAATACATTGGCTTGTGCCTTTACCCTCTGGCCTAGTTCTTCTAACAGAGGGCTCTGTGGTTTTTAAGTGATATATCACTGCAAGAGTATTTGGTGCAGTTGATTGATAGATCTCTAAAAACTCTGGTATCAGCATATAGACTAACAGGCAGAGGCTTATTAGTGTAATAAATGCACCTGCTTGATCCCAGAAGACATTTATGGCTAGAAAGATTGCACAATTATAGCCGGCTATTTTAAACTGCATATGCAAAAGATACTGCCAGCATAGTTGCATTTTTCAAAATCAATTACTTCCAAAGAGAAATGATATTAAAGCAAAATAAAAAGTTAAATGCAAATTTTTTATTATGAGAATAGCATGAGTCACTTACATTTTGAGATAGCTTATTTGAGGTCTAATTTCCTTTTGTTTAGTTTTTTCTCTAATGTAATGCCTTCATTATTCATTATGGCGCCATAATGCTTTTTTTTTTAGCATAAATACAGTATTGTAAACAACCATTACGATATAATTCCAGTCAGTGCAATAAGTAATTGACTCATGCACACAAATTATATACAACTCTATAGAACATAGTGGTGCCCAGAGCTGTAATAAAGCATCCATATACTTTTTGGTGCTTCAAATGTAACCTAAATATACAGTACAGACCAACAGTTTTGGACAAACCCTTCTCATTCAAAGAGTTTTCTTTATTTTCATGACTATGAAAATTGTAGATTCACACTGAAGGCATCAAAACTATGAATTAACACATGTGGAATTATATACATAACAAACAAGTGTGAAACAACTGAAAATATGTCATATTCCTAGGTTCTTCAAAGTAGCCACCTTTTGCTTTGATTACTGCTTTGCACACTCTTGGCATTCTCTTGAGAGCTTCAAGAGGTAGTCCCAGAAATGAAAGAGGGGTAATAGACGGCTCTACTGCTCAGACACAATGGTCGAGGTGCGAGGCAGCTAAAACTGTAAGATGAAGGGAGAGTCTCCCGAAACGCTTTAAGGAGCAGAGGATTGTCTGAATACCCATCACTTGGAACGGAGCTAGAAGAAGAGGCCGGACCATTTAGCACAAGCCGGGAAAGACCGCGATCACGTGACTACACACGGTCCACCTCACAGACCGCGCGAACCACGCCTCCCGGCATCCTTGGCAACGAGATACACCGCCGACTCCTGGATTCAAGACAGCCGCCCAGGGAGAACTGAGCAAGGCCGGAGGACCGAAGACAGCAGCGCCGGGTGAAGGGTAAGTGATCTCTGTCGCCAGAGACAGTGCGGGGACGCCGCACTCAGGCACAGAGCGCCCTTCCTCCTACAGCAATCCGCATACAAGCGTTACATTTACCAACTACTGCAAAGTACAAGCTTGCGGTTTACTCACTACTGCACCTGAGTAAATGTATAGCCTGCGGTTTTTTTAACAAATTACCTACCTACATATACCAAAATAGGTACACCACACGTTCTCCTTCCATTTACAGCGGGAACCATATAAGGAGTCATAAGGCGCAGTATCTACGTATCTATCTCTCACCCAGGAGACATCAACACAAAAGTTTATGATTATCCTATAGATAGGAATATAAACGCATGATTCTGAGACTATTTTGATGAAAAGACTCTTTTATAAAAGGACAACTTTTTCAGCGCATTACCAGCGCACTTTTATACTATTATTACAATTTTTTCATCTTTTTTTCATCTTTTTTTTCATCTTTTTTATCATTTTTTACTACTCATATGCTGTTACATCAATACTTCTAATACCAGCTGGTTACCATTGAATGACATTCATTTTTTCTTTACCTATCTAAAAGGAAATTCTTTTTACCCATCTTTACCATTTTAAAATACCCTACATCGACCATATATATATAAATAAATTAATATATTGACCCAAATTAGAGTGTGCCTGCTTACTTATTTTCTTACTAGTCCCCTGAAATGGTTTT